>NC_136063.1:1403279599-1403957239 GCF_964261635.1 Lissotriton helveticus | reverse complement strand
TATCTTAGACCATAAAACATGTGAAAGGATTTGCAGTTAGTGCCTAGCACGACTTTCCCCCTAACGAACACATTTAGATCAAAAGGAATGACTTTGTCTTCTCAGGCCTTTCAGGAATACATAGAACGGCTCCTGCTCCTCTAAAGACATTTAATTTCTTCACTTAAACAATATTCTAACCACTCTTTATAATATACTGCAACACATCTATATAAAACATATATTTCAATTCTATGATTAAATACATTAGAAAAACAATGTTGACCACATTTCATGTCAGTGTAGCAGCACTTTATCTTTACTGTGAATTGCCATGCGGCCTACACATTCTCATTTGTTTGCAGAGTTTCGTTTCACTGAAACACAATCACTTAACATGAGAAACGTGAGGTTTCATATCATTCTAACATTTCTACATTAGTTTTCACACTACTATGAGTATTGTTACTCTTATTTAAACACTCGCCATATTTCACTTCTATGTATAAAACACTTGTGTGCCATATATTTAAACTAATACTACGTGCTTGTAAATATGGTGCACTTATACATTTTTCAGATTTTCCGCTCCCTCAAAAGTTTTGTAACTCAAGGGAGCAGTGTTAAACTTGCGTAGTGCGTAGTTGTATGTAGCACATTCTGACATTTGCAATTTCCTTCCTCATTGGTGCACTTTATTCCTTTCAAGATTCCTTCCTCCATGGGCAAAGGAATGCAAGTGTAAAAGTGAAAATTGCACTTTGAATAATGGCAGTGAAATGCAAGAGCAATGAATTATGGAACAATATAAGGGTTGATTTAACATTGGGCGATAACTATAAATATGTCCAGATAGCGGCAGATGGGATATATCTACTGATTGCTCTTTCTGCCGATTTTCTGAGAGCATTACCAACGCTATGCACATAATTTGGTGACATAAAATCTGACAGCATATACTTCAATGGAGGAGAATGGCCAAAAGTGAATGTACGACCTCCAGTGAGGAAGCAGTGGTGGAATTACTGCCAGTATTAAGTTAGCAGAGGGGTGGTTATTCCGCCAGCGATTCTCCACTGGCATAGAACGGCTAAAAGAAGATTTATCGCACTCGGTGGAGAACTCACCAGTGAAACTAGAGCTGCCTTAGGAATAACATACTGGGGACTTATCACCCCCCTGGGGCACTTTGGTATTACAAAAGGGACCGCAGATGCTTGTGCGGCCACTTCTGTAATACCATTAGTGCTGGCTTTCATGAAGTATCAGCACAATCTGCAGGGGGTGTTCCCTCATTTGCATGGGGGTGTTTCCCATGCGAATGAGGGAATCCTTTGCCTCTGCGCCCACACCATATTACAGGCGAGAGTGCAGAGACAAAGAAGCTGTCAAGAGGCGCACTGACAATGAGCCACCTAAAAGGTCAGTGTGCCTCTTGAAAGCAGCCCTCTGCAGGGGGCAAAAGGGAGTCCTATGGGCCCCCAGACATTTCCTTGCAGGCGGGTGCAGTCACTGACTGCACCCGCCTGCAATGGGAGCTCTAATCCCCATTAAAAGTGAAGCAGGTTAACTGTAACGCGCTGCCTCCAGGGCAACTCGAGTTCGTGGCTGTCCTGGTGACGGCGCTTTCCCCATATTAGGGTGCATTATCATCGTTTGCGCTTGGCGCACATTTTTAAAAGGTTCGCCCAGCGCAAATAATAACAAGGCGCAATATACATAATACGGGCTCCATGTTAATTCTATCAGTGCATTCTCATCTGATGGAAAACGCACCAAAAGTAAGTATACACACCTTTTTCTCAGCCAAACAGATTTACAGTTGCCACCAACCTCTCATTCAGTTCCAGAATATTTGTATTTCAACAGGTCCACTGGCTCGATGTACAAACACAGAGGATGCAAATACTTGTCACAAATAGCATACCAACTTCTTGCGACCAGTCTGTAATATTGCAATGCACCTAATTTATTAATAGGTGAGTTTATGTTTTTTTGCAATAATAATCCACGTTTGTAAAGCACGAATAATCACCCGTATGGGTCTCTAGGCACTGGGGGCCGCCGGGAAGATTAAGCAAGCTATTGCCCAGAGTCACATGGTGCTGGGCTAACCTGCCGCTGGCACCAGGGATCGAACCGTGATCCCCAGATTCCAGCATCAGTCGCCCTGGCCACAACGCCACACCTCTTCCCACAATGCACAAAGGAATTTTATGAGTAGTATATTTATGACTGTGGAGTCTCCACATTCAAGGTAGAGACTCGGTAAAAAAAGATATGCAGTTGTAACGAAACTACTTGTAAAATTCCCATGTGAATTGTGAAAAATCGTAAACTTACACAAAAGTGTAAACTTACCTTTGTGACTCAGGCCCAAAGTATCCCCTCCACACCTATACCAGATATCACATCATAATATAGAGGGATATAATTTTAAATAGTGCAGGCCTATTGGCTTTGTCACATGTCACCACATCAATATATATGTCCAGCCTATTTACTTTTTAAGGAGTCATCACATCATTCTATAAGGCAAGCCTATTGGCTTTGTCGAGGAGTTACCACAATAAAATACACATACTCCACATGTTAAAAGCCACCATTATGTCACAGAAATCAATAACCTTGTGTAAATGCAATAAATAATGTCATTAAAACATTTTAAAATATACCTGTGTCTTTTTTATACATTTTTATGCCCCATAAAATGTAGCCATAGATCCAACCCCCAGAGGTCACTGCATTCCAAGGCTGTAGAACGAAAATTGCAGCATTAGGGGTATTTAACATTTAAGCAGAAATCCTGGGTGGTTCTCTACTCTCTGATCGTGCAGACGTAGGGACAGTATTTTTCACAATTTCCTTGGGGGGGAGGGGCTGATGCACTCTTGCATCCCACTGCACACTCTCTTTTTATGTTGGCGATACCACTGTCATCCTGGAACCTCCACATATGAGAAAAAACTGGGGCACAGAAAGCCCTCCATGGCATCTTGGGCATTATGGCGCTCCCATAAGGGAATGTGAATACATGACGAGTGACTCCAGACGTACTTACTTTTCACTGCGCTGGGTTTACCACAACATATATATTTTTTTCTTCTATTTTGGTGTGGGAGCCCTGTCCCATCCGCGCACCATGACTTCCCATCTCATTGGGGACAGCTAAGGGAGCCCATCCATGGCTGCCCTTGCTAGTTCCCCACCTGGCCAGCCTTCTTAACTGCCGGTACATGAGCCGGCTGTGTGCTTCTCCCCTTTCTCCCCTGGCTTCTTCATGTGGGAAGGGTGTTTTTTTATGGTAGCCACCCACTAACCCAGCACAGGCACTGGGAGGGGGGTCGAGCCTACCACAGTTAGGAGGAGCCCTGTCTCCTCTTTTGCTGGGGCCTGTAGAAGGGATGCTGGGCGCTTACCTATTCTCGGGGAGTGTAATGTCCCTCCACATCTTCTGCTTAGGTCAGGGGCCCTCAGATGGGGTTCTAGACCCTTTTCCTCTGTCTTAGAGGGGCAGACAGCGCTTGTGCAGTTTTCTTGTTTGGCAGGAGCCCACGAGATGGGGTCCTAGGCCCCCTATGTTTGAACCAGGATAAGGGTTGGGATTCCCTGGCCATGAGAGCCCTAGGAAGTGGACCCCACACAACCCACTCCCAGGGTTCATTAATTATAAATACCTTGCTTCAAACCCAGGTAGTGGCCCACCCTGGGAGTTTCTTAGTAGTTGACAATGGAGCTCCATGTTCTCCGGTCCTTGGCTGGGGTCAAAGGTTTTCTCCTTCTCCTGCTCGTATCTCTGTCCCCATTTGCCTGTTTCACATGAACTTGGGCTCATTTCACTACTGCGGGCAAACCCTAGCTCCCTGGAGCCTTTTCCTCACACCTCCGGGACTCTAAGGTTGCACCCTTTGCAGGGAGATGCTTCCACTGGTTTCCTGCACCATCATTCCTCCTTTTTCTTGTCTTCTGGTACTCAGGGGATATAAGCAGACCAGCTTCCCTGATCCTGGAGAGACTCACTGGCCCTGAGGTCAACTGTAGGCAGAGTCCTAGTCTATTAGGGCATCAGGGGACTTTTTCTTCAAGTTTTCCATGGTGCTACCACAGTCCGGTTCCACTGTCCAACTCCAACAAAAACCACGATCCCTCGCTTGTGCAAGATGTTTTAAATAGGAGTGGAACATTGTATAACTCAGGCACCCCTATTGTTCATGGTGGCACCATGCAAAAGTCACTGGTGACATCTCCTCCGGAGGCCTCAGTTCCACCCCTCGCTAACATCAAGGACAGCACCTTTCCCACCAAAACTTTAAAGAAGAGTTTCCTCCTATGTTGGTTCCATTTTTCTGGGCATTGCCCTTTGTTCAGTGGGATTGGGCTTTACCAGCCCTGGTAAAGTATGACAGGTAATTAACCTTGCAGATTTTCTTCCCCACCTCTTCTTCCTCAGGAGCTGAGGGAAGCACTGTTAATTATTTTTTGGTGTGAAAGGAGGCCTGTGTTCCCTCTTCTGGGGAGAGGAGTAGTATACTTGGCCCAGTACAGTGATAAAAGGCTTGGACTCAGATCCTGAGCTGATTCAGAGAAATCTGTAAATTCTGGACGACACATAAGGGGGTCGATTCCGATTCAGGGAAAAAAGTGTCCGTCCGAATCGTATCCGGAGCCTTCTCCGTACGAATCGTACACGTCTGTCCGAATCGCGTAGTACGATTCGTATGGACAGTTGCCGTCTGAATCGTCGCGACCCATACGAATTGCACTGGAGATTCCGTACGACTCGTACCCTCACAGTGGACCGTACGATTCGTAAACATGCTGTACGGCCCGACGAGTACGATCCGGACCGTGGAATGGAGACGCGATTTGTACGGTACACGTCAGGTAAGATCGATTCGTATGCAGGGTCACACATTTACATACACACCGTACGGTGCGTACCCCTGTGATCATGGGGTGTACGCACCGTACCCCATGATCGCAGGGTGTACCCACCGTACACCCTGCGATCATGGGGTACAGTGCGTACACCCCATGATCGCAGGGGTACGCACCGTACCCCTGCGATCATGGGGTGTACGCACCGTACCCAGGGGGGTCCGTTCCGTACCTGTTTCGAGGCGTTCTCTGCTTTTCCGACAGTTTTCAGCTCCCGTAGGAAAAGAGTCGTACGGAGGGTCGGCGGGACGAATCGTACTTGCTGGATCGGGAAAACCTGCTTCAAACCGTACAAACGTCGCTTGCTGCGTGTTCCGGCGGCGATTCATACAGGAATTCGAGTCGAACGGTTCCTGGTACGATTCGTACGTGGAGCTGCATTGGGTGAGAATCGTACTACGTCGTACGTACGGGGACGTTGCAGGGTACGATTCGTACGGGAAAAAGACCCCGAATGGGAATCGGCCCCAAGGTGTAATTACATGATCTTGGGACCAGCATAGTCAAACATGTTTCACCCTATTTCCATGCCTAACTGGACTTTGTAAGTCTAAGGAAAACAAAACTGCACTCTATGGTAGATTTCCCCATATGTATGATACAGTGTCACGGCAGACAAAATAGTACACCATACTAAGTTTACCTATGAGTGCCCACTAATATTATAATGCCTATCCCAGGTCAACATCTAACTGTGGAAAGACCCCCTTTATCAGACTACCTGTGTGCATTTACTAAGCTGCTCAAATGGAACTAATAAACAAGAGATGGAGTGAAGAGGTGAAAACAGAAAGCGAATTCGTCCTCCTCTATAGTTCATGAAAAACCAAAAAGAATCCACCCTGAACACAACAAATAATATCCTTCCAAAGTATATTTACCACTGTTCATGAAATGTGTGTTCCCTACCAATGTATAGGGAAACCCAATGTATTGTTAAAATAACCCTCACCCACTAAAAGGCCCCTTGGTGGCATGCTTCATCATTGGGTTTTACGACCAACGAAATGCAGGAGCACTCAGGAGTGAATATATTATGTGTAATGTGAGGGTGGAAGGGTCAGAGTGAGAATAGTGAAGTTAAAAAATACCTGCCTATGTGGAAAATTAATATTTAATATTCCTTCTAGTTGGTATTGGTAAAAAAGTGGAGTGGAGGTTGTATGCTGTGATGGGCTACCACCTCTCTCTGCGTCTTCGTTGATCGTAGCACACCCTGTCCTGCAGCAGGCGGGAAGAACCCAATCCTTCCAATCCCATCCCTTCCTGCTGTTGTTAATATCTGCTCTTTGTCATATTGCTTTAGGAACTTTTGACCTTTTTAGCCTGTTGATTTGTTGTCAGTCTTTCTGCTGTTGTTAATATCTGCCCTTATTACTTTGTATCTGAAACAGAACCTGGTGAGATCCACACAAGTCACCCCATCCTGGATTCCCTTGGGTGTTTATTATTAAAAAATGTACAGGGTTGCTAGGTTTTCCTAGGTGCCGGATGTTCTAGGGCCCAAAATCCAAAGCTGAGCACATTGCGAAAAAAGGATCAGTTTCCAGTGGAAAAATGTGATGTGCCCACATTGTGTTTTGGGTAATTTCCTGCTGTGGGCACTAGGCGTAGCTACCCACACATGTGAAATACCGTTTTTTATCGGGAGACTTTGGGGAATGCTGGGTGGGTGGAAGTTTGTTACTCCCCGTAGATTCCACAACTTTCCATCACAGAAATGAGAGGGAAATGTTTCTTTTCGACAACGTTTGAGATGTGCAAGGGATTATGAGTAACTGAACCTGTTGATAGCCACAAGTTACTCTATCATGGATTCCCCTGGATGTCTAGTTTACAGATTTGGTATGTATCCCCAGGTGTCGGTTGAGCCAATGCCCAAAATCTACAGCTAGCCACATTGCGAAAAAACTGTAGGTTTTCAGTGGAAAAATGTGATGTGCCCACATTGAAATTTGAGCCATTTCCTGTTTTGCGCACTAGGCCTGCCTACACAAGTAAGGTACCATTTTCATCAGGAGACATAAGGAAAAACAAAATAGTAGAACAAGGGTTATTATCAATTGTCTTTCTATGCATTTCTACCTTCCAAATCTAAGTCAGTTGGTAAAAAAGAAGTCATTTTGAAACATACCCTCTAATTCACATGCTAATATGGGTACCCACTATTCCAGAGACGCACAAATAACCACTGCTTCTGAATTCCATATCTTGTTACCATTTCAGAAATACATAGGTTTCCTTGATACCTATTTTTCACTCTTTATATTTTACCAAACGAGTTGATGTATACCAGGTACACAATGAAAAAACATTTTAAGGTGCAGCTCAGGTACCTTGGGTTCTTGGTGAACCTACAAGCCCAATATATCCTCACACCTAGAAGGGTCACATGGACGTAACGGTATATTGCTTTCAAAATTCTTCCATGGTTGGAAGAAGTGGCAGGTGAAAATGTAGGCACAAATGGCTGTTTTTTAACTAAATTTCAACAGTCCTTTATGGGATTCATTATTAGGTGTACAGCCATTTCTGCCACTAACTGGAAAGAGGTTGAAAGCATAAAAAATAGGAAAAATATGCTATGTACCAGTAAAATGCAAAACCTGTATAGAACATTTTTGTTTTCTGACAAAGGTACCTGAAAGCTGGGAAGATGGTTATGTTAGCTCCATAAACCCTTCATTGACACCATTTGCATGGCAAAAAAATGGCAGCAGGTTTTCCCCCCAAAAAACAAATGTGGCTGTATTTTGGTTAATTTCTCAGGTCCCCTCCAGGGAATCCACTAACTCTGGGTACCATTCAAATCCTTAGGATATTTGGAAAAAAGGACGCAAATTTGGCATGGTTACCTAATGTGGATAAAATGATGTGGGACCTAAATGCAAACTACCCCAAGAAGCCCAAAAACAGGCTTCACGGTGTTGGAGGCCTGGCAGCATAGGAGTTAAATTAAAGATGGAAGCAATTTCTACAGGGAAAGTTGATTTTTCCTGAAACATTAGTGACAGCATATGGTAAATCACTGATTGTAAAATTCAATGGTAGGGTCAGAAGCACATTGAGAAGCAAAACCTATTTTGCCGGAAGGTACAAACTCATATGTGCCTGGAGTGCAACTGAGTCAATAGCAACCTGCATAGAAATGTACCTTAACCCCTTCCATGCTCATGATGGAACGGTTCCGTCATGAGCGTCGGTTGAGCTGTGCTCATGACGGAACCGTTCCGTCATGAGCCCATAGGCTCATTAGAACCTTCAGCACAGCGCGAAAATTCACGCCGCGCTGAAGGGGTTAAGAAAGAGTAAACAGGTACAAAAAAAAATCTCTACTATTAATGTTAATTAAATTCCTGTACTGCAATGCTTATTAGAATCAAAACCCCGGAGGAGTGTTTCAAAGCAAATAACCAAAAGGTTTTATTTATAAGATTTTCCCAGGCTCTCTTTCCTCATTACTGCTAAAGAGAAGCGGCAGGGAAATGTGAGAGGGCTTCTGGAAATGGTAAGAGACTTTTGCTCACTGACTAATAATACTTTACTTTTTAAGGAGAGTTTTGACTTAGCTGTATACATTTTCTTTGTAGGTTATTTTTGCTTTCATGTTTTTGGGGTTTGAGTTTTTTGTTCATTTTATTTTTTGAAGTTACGCTATCTACCTAATTTTAAAATGAAACATGACATAGAGGTTTGAAATTCCTATTAATGTTTCGGGCCAAGAAAAACAAATTCTCATGCTGATTGTATCCACTGAACTAAGTAGACCCAGCCATGTGCAGCACAAAGCCTTTGGCTACCAATTTATTATGCACACTTTGTTTGCTAGAAGAAGATTGTCTGCTGCAAATACAAGATGTGCAACCATATCCATATGATAGTCACAACTGTATATACAATTCATTTCTATAGGGTGGAGTGGTCTAAAGGAAACACATTAAGCTGTAAACTCAGTTTGCCATACTGCCACTAGTACTAGTATAAACATGTCAGTGTGTTTGCAAATTGTAACAATTTTTGGTAGGTAAATGGTCCTAGAATATATGCAAATATATGCAGAAGAATAGAAGCAACATTGATGATTTTTTTCAAAACAAAATGTACCCATATATTATTTGTGATTTGTAAAAACAAATGGATGAAATTTAAATGTTTTTTTCTTAAATTATCTTGCATTTTTTAAGAACAATTTCAAATACCATTTCTATAAGGCATCATTTAATAAACAATGTTAGATGCATGGCAGTATTTTTTTTTAATAGTTGCTGATAACCATTGTGAAACCACTTGTGCTATATTTAAAAAATAGCAATTGGAGGCCCCATTTTCAAAAAGTGACAAAACTGCACCTGCAGTTCTGTTATTCTTCACTGGTACTGGAATACCAGAGAGTCTACACAAAAAGGCCTGCCGAGCATGCTCCTAGCAAACATTTGTGATTCCCATTTTGACAAACTTATTCCTTTTTCTCCAGTGGGAAAACATTCACCCCCCCCCCCCCCATGGAAAAATCCTTTTCTTACCCCTCACCTTATTTTTGGAGGCGATTGTTTCTTCCCACCTTGAAAAAATGTGTCTCCTAACCTTGTCATTAGTAAATATACCAGATTTTTCCAGCAAGTGCATGGGTTTGGGGAGGATTGGTAACTGCCCTTAAACATGTAGATTTGTGGATGGCTACAAGTGAAAAGAGCAGTCTAGAACTGCACCACTAGTCACCAGCCTCTTTTAGAAGATTTGATCACATGAACATATTCATGGAAGTTCTTTTGTACATGTCAGCCAAGCTTTAATGTGTAACATCTGTAAGAATCAATCCCATTTATTTTGATTCTGACAAGATCATAGAGAGTTCATCTAGCTGTAAAATGTAAGCCAGTCATTGATCAAGCACTTGGTATGTGATCACACAAACAAGGGAACTGATGCACAATAACATGAGGTGTTTTGCCTTCGAAGTATACAATATGTTCAAGTGCAGAACGTCTTGCTGATCTTCTGCTGAGTGGTCTTGCTGATCTGCTGGCAGCTTAAACACTGTGCAGCAAATATAATCAGAGTATATTTGGAGTATATATCTATAGTTAAATGCACATTTGATAAATTATCATGATGCATACACAATACAGGAAAACATGAAACACTTAGGGGCAGATTTACAAGCCCCTTGCGCCACTTTTGCGTCACTTTTCCCATGTTAAAAGTGATGCAAAAGTGGCGCAAGGGGCTTGTAAATCTGCCCCTTATTTTCTAAAAAATAATCAAACGGTTAATTGATGGTCAAAGTCATGTGTGTTATTGTAAATCAAGTGAAAGAGCAAAGGCATGCTCGTTCTCGGGTGTCTCTTCAGGAGATTAATCGGGAACCAATATGTCAAAGGCATATCAGGGATTTGGTCTGTTACATTGTTTTGAGTCTACTACTGCCATAGTATCTGTGATCCCTGACTGATAAATAGGAATAGAGTTAAAAGTGAGTCAGAATCTAGGTTTAGGAAGGAAGGATCACGGATGTCAGTAGTTGATCCAAAACTTTATCAATTGGTCCAATACTGAAATTAATTGAGTGCCCAGTCACTGTGGGGCTAGCGAAACAACCATTACAATGTAGTCATTACAATGCAGAACCTTCACAATGCAGTCATTACAACGCAGCATCCTTTACATCGCATACCATTACACCACAGCCATTACAACGTAAGCCCGTAAAAACCCATGCAATTACAATGCTTTATAAGGTAAGTAATGGGAAATAGTAATTTTTACCCCATACTATCCAACACTTACCCTACTGTTGCACTCACTGGAGTGGGAATAGTAATATTTACCCCTACACTATCCAACACTTACCCTACTTTTGCACTAACTGGAGTGGGAATAGTAATTTTAACCCTACACTATCTAACACTTACACTGCTGTTGCCCTAAAAGTATTATGTGTTGTAATTGTATGCGTGGTAATGGAACGCGTTGTAAGTGTAGTTTCTAAAAATGTGTTGTGATGGCATGCGTTGTAAAATCATGCGTTGTAATGGATGTTGCGATGTAAAAACCTTATTGTAAAGGCATGAGTTGTAAAAGTTTGTGTTGTAACGTGTCCTATTCTGGGGATACGGTCATGACCACTGAACTGCCATTTTCAGATGGAACAGAGGTGGAATTGTTAAAGTAATGCTCAATCTGACCGTTTTTAGGTGGTTGAGTACCACACAGTTTAGATCCACAGTTGTTTAATGGGTCAAAGTCTAACTCCTATGTTAGACTAATGTTCAGGGCAATACTGGCCGTAGCAGGTACCGGGCATTTCCCCGGTGGGCCGCTAGGGTGGGGGCCGGTTTTGGGCACCTAGGGGCCATTTTTGTCACCAGAGGTCGGCATTGTTGGCCCCGGTAACCAAATCGGCCGAAACCGGCCCTCGCAAGTGGCTGTACCTCCCTCCCTCACCCCAGGGGAGGTTCGGCCGAGCAGTTTGCCAGGGCCAGTTTTGGTTCCCAGTCCGGCCCTGCTTCGGTTGACTTCTTCTAGGCCAATGCTTGATTATTGGTGCTAAGAACTTTTATATATATGATAAAATGGATGTAAATAAACAGGTTAATTGCATACTACGATTATTGCAGAGGAAGAGATAGCTGCCAGATCCAAGACTGAATTCTCTGTCTCCAGTAGTGTCTTTTAATCACCTAATGACTTTTAATAATCAGTGCAAGAAAAATCCAGAAAGATTCTATAATAGAAACATTATATAGTTGAAACAAATGGGGCTCCTTTCAAAGCTCAACTCACTTCTGAGTGAATGATTTAAAGTAAATTTGCCAAAGCAATTTACAAGACACTTTCTTAGAAGCTACATTATGAAAAAGAGTAGTGGTACAATTAGAAACATGATGTATCCTCAATTCTGCTATAACCAGGACTCCTGCAAACACAAGGAGATGATGGACGGAGCGCTGAAACTTTTTAGACACTCACGCCCAATGACAGATCTGGGTTGAATCCATCATCATTCTTTAGCTCAGTTCGCCACCCCAGTTCAGACCCAGCTATATTCAAATCAGCTTTGATCCAGTGCCTCATGGAAACAGTCCGGCCCGAACTGCCAAGCCAGGAATTCCCTGAACTGGAAACAAGCATCCTGGGACTGGTTTCGGGGTACACCCCTCATCAGCCAGGCTAGCTTGAATCCAGTGGCAAAATGAGTAAGGGACCCACGTCTGGGCATACTCTGCCAACTTAGGGCGAACCAAGCAAACACAAGGAGATGATGGTTGGAGCACTAAAACTTTTCAGACCCTCACCCCAAGTCACAGATCTGGGTTGAATCCATCATCGTACTTTAGCTCAGTTCGCCACCCCAGTTCAGACCCAGCTATATTCAAATCAGTCTTGACCCTGTGCCTCATGGGAACAGGCTAGCCCGAACTGACAAGCCAGGTGTTCCCTGGACTGGAAACACGCATCCTGGGACTGGTTTCGGGGTACACCCCTCATCAGCCGGTCTAGCTTGAATCCAGTGGCAAAGTGAGTAAGGGACCCAAGTCTGGGCATACCCTGCCAACTTAGGGCGAACAAAGCAATTTACAAGACGCTTTCTTAGAAGCTACATTATGAAAAAGAGTAGTGGTACAATTAGAAACATGCAGCCTGATTCATGAAGCAAAATTGCGCCCGCAATGGCTGCGAAAAAGGAATTGCGGGTGCAAAATACGGAATCGGCATTCAAGAACAAAAAAGCCATTTCGCTAAAACAGAATAGCGATTATAATAGCGATTACGCAATACTAGTCGCAGACTCCGGGTAGTCGAGCATTAGCGATACGGAAATAGCGACCAACCACGGAATCTGCGAAATGAATAGCGAAACGCAATATTGTCTCAATCGGCATTCATGAAAAAAATACAATAGCGAAAAAGCGCAAAATCGCACGTTTGCGCGGCGCAATTTAAGGACAACTCAAAGCAGGTGGTAACCATAAAAGCCATGATTAAGTAGAATTTGAAAAACTGTTGGCCAATCACCAACAGGTCCAGGCCTGACCAATCACACATAAGGACATTCAGCAGCAGCATTAGGCGTTCCACAATGCCAGGGATGTACATGGTGGTGAGGTGGCGAAGGCTACAGCGAGCAGCACGGAGGAGACGCATGAGGCAGGAAAGGATTTACCGGCAGCGGGTCACCTTGCTGGGCCAAACCAGAGAACAGATTTATGCTAAATACAGGCTGAATGGGGAAATGATCACCTGGCTGATACAAGAACTCGACCCCATCATGCAGCACCCAACAAGGCGAAACAATTCTGTGCCCACACATGTGCAGGTATTGTGCAGCCTGCACCTCCTGGCCTCCGGCAGTTTCCAGGGCATAGTAGCCGCTGCTGGGGGGATATCCCAGCCCACCATGTCACGCTGCCTCCACACTTTTGTTGACGCCATGCTCAGCCAGCTCCACCGCCACATCACATTTCCCACGAGCCAACAGGAATTGGACCTGACAAAACTACAATTTTACAATGTCGCCCATTTTCCCCATGTCCTCGGCTGCATAGACTGTACCCACGTCGCCATCTGCCCACCAGCTGCCACGGAGTATATGTACCGCAACAGGAAGTCCTACCACTCCCTCAACATACAGATGGTCTGCAATGCCAAGACCATCATCACTGACATTGTGGCCCAGTACCCAGGGAGTACCCATGACTCCTTTATCTTCAGGCACAGCGGACTCCACACACGACTGCTCAGGGGAGAGTTTGGGGAAGGACACCTACTTGGCAAGTACACTTTGTCGACAATGTCACATTGCTATGAAGTAACTGCGCTGCACAGGCAATCAACATCTGCTCCTCTCATTCAGGTGACAGTGGCTACGCCCTACGGGAATACCTCCTGACCCCTTACCTCAACCCTGCCACACCTCAGCAACGGCGCTACAATGTTGCGCACATCCGGACAAGGAACTGTATAGAAAGGACATTTGGCCTGCTCAAGAGCAGGTTCCGTATACTGCACAAGACAGGTGGGGCCATGTATTACAGTCCTGCAGCGTGCTGCCGCATTGTGGCTGTCTGTGCAATGCTTCATAACATTGCAACCAAGCGCCGGATACCTGTTGACATCTCAGGCAGTGAATCTGAGGGGGACGACCGGCCACCAGCACATGCGCACCATGCACGCGGGGAGAACCCAGCTGAAGGCCACAGACGTCGCAACCACATCACAGCGAACAATTTCTAGCCCACCCTCTTCCCCCACCCCACATATCACAATTGCATGCAAAATGTAATGATTACACAAGGCTAATGTGTGCAGCAAAATAAATGTATTTGTTTCATTCACAAGAAAAAGGTTATGAGTTCAACTATTTACAAATTACAGTATTCCTGCATACTGCAGTGTGAAGGTTCATGGCAGGCTTAGCGTCAGCCTGTGCCAGTGTCCCTCAGACAGTGTCAAAGGCGCCTCCGGCGCGTAATGCCCAGGCGCCTGTGAGGCTCATCCTCATCCTGGGCACCTGTACCAGGCGTTGCCCTGGTGCTGCGCCTAGGTAGCGGGACCTGTGTGGCAGATTGGCTGCTCAAGCTGGAGGCACCCTCACTGGCATCGTCACCCCCTACAGTGGCCGGTAGCACAGGTGTGTGAAGTGCCGTTACGGCGGTGGTTAGGTGCTCCAGGACCCTGGTTATGTCCTCGCAGCACTGGACCAGTTGGTGCTGCTGGGTGAGTGAGCGCCGCGACAACTGGGTGGTGGCATTTGCTGCCACATAATTTGACCTACTATAGGCCGACAGCCGGCTCATAAGCTGGTGGTGGCGCCTGCTTGCTACACTGCGGTGCTTGATGAGCGCAGCAGTGTTCTCCTCCATGGCTGCAGTCATGCGGCCCATGGCCGCCGTCATGCGGTCCATCCGGTCTCCAACTCCCGCCACATTGCGGCCAATTTTGTGCAGCTGGAGCTGGATGGCACCTTGCTGCTGCGACTGGCGCTGGTGGATTCTGAGCATGCGCCGCTCTACGCTCATACAGGCATGGAGATGCCCATTGCCCCTCCTGCTGATCGGCCGCTGTGTTGCCGCTGTCGCAGGCCCAGATCTCGTTGCACGAGCTGCAGGTGGTGTCGCAGCAGGTGTTGCTGGTGCGGCAGGAACTGGAGGCACATTAGTGGGGTGCCTGGCTCTGGCTGCCGGTGGGCCGGCAGATGCAGGAGCAGGTACGGTGGGGGGCCTGGCCTTGGCAGCCGGTGGGCCGGCAGATGCAGGAGCAGGTACGGTGGGGGGCCTGGCCTTGGCAGCCGGTGGGCCGGCAGATGCAGGAGCAGGTACGGTGGGGGGCCTGGCCTTGGCAGCCGGTGGGCCGGCAGATGCAGGAGCAGGTACGGTGGGGGGGCCTGGCTGCTGGTGTTGGTGCAGCGGCACGGGCTGGTGCCTGGGTTTCGGGTTGTGAATCCTCCTCCTGGGCCTCCTCATCAATCTGCAGCCTCTCGCAGTCACTGCTATCTGCGCCACCTGTGAGGGTAAGTGGATACTCATTAGTTGCATGTGACTGTCAGACGTGCAGATGTTACATGCATGCTGGGTGACATTCCCTGGATGGCTGTGGATTTGCGTACTTTGGAACCTTTCTGGCTGCATTGTGGTACTACTACATTGTGGACATACTACATCTCCCACAATGCTTCAGGGCATTTCCTGATGCACAACAAAGGCATGACTAAGGGCCAATGAGTGAGCCTATTTGGTCAGGGACGGTCATAGGGGACAGGGTCGCAATCGCATGCCACTTACCTTGGGTGTCTTGGGTGGGGCGGGAGGAGTCCAGAGGGGTCACGCCAACGCACGCCTCCCTCTCCAAGGTGTTCTCGACCTGGTCCTCCAGGGGTGTGTTGGGTGGGACTGTCGGTCCGCCACCTCCAGTGCCCGATGCCTCACCAAGGCGCTCCGCCACCCTCTCCTTGGCACGACCTCGGAGGTCATACCAGCGCTTCTTTAGCTCCTCCAATGACCTGTCGGCCACACCCACCGAGTTTACGCTGGAGGCTATTCCCAGCCAGATCCTCCGCTTGTCCTGCTCTGGGACCTTCCTGGAGTTGAGGCCGAACAGCCTGTCATGGTTGGCCACCACCCCTTCAATTAGGTTCTCGAGCTCCTGCTCTGAGAACTTGAGCTTTCGCTTTCGTCCTGCGCTGTTGCTGGGGCCAGGGACAGGTTCCTCAGACATGGCAGTCGCTATTTCAGGCGTTTGTGGAGTCGCTATCACTGGTTTGGCGTCTGCTTTCCGACGTGCTCCCTCGTAGGTTAGCGTCACTGTGGTGTTTGGGGGTGGGAACTGCCTGCTTCCTGGTTGTGATGTCATCACGGTGCTCGGAAAGCGTCTTCCCGTTTTCCCGATCGCGCGAGAATGCGAGTCGCATTCCCGATCGCATGGGATTGCGAGTCGCATTCCCGATCGCACAGGATTGCGAGTCGCATTCCCGATCGCACGGGATTGCGAGTCGCAATCCCGATCGCAGGTAGCCGGGAATAGCGATTTTTCTGCGTTTTTAGTTGGTCGCTAACGGCTTTAGCGCCCGCGTGCGAGTCGCTATTTTTTCCCCGAAAAGTACATGAATGCCGTTTTGCGTTTCCTCAATAGCGAGTCGCTATAATTCGCTATTAGGGACACGCAAAACGGCCCGTACATGAATCAGGCTGATGGTGTATCCTCAATTCTGCTATAACCAGGACTCCTGCAAACACAAGGAGATGATAGGTGGAGCACTGAAACTTTTCAGACGCTCACCCCCAGTCACAGATCTGGGTTGAATCCATCATTGTTCTTTAGTTCACTTTGCCACCCCAGTTCAGAACCAGCTATATGCATAATCAGGACTCTTAATCAGAGACCTATGCTGATAAGAAAGCCTGAACAGAGCCCATTCATAAAGAGATTCTCTGCATACGCAGAGCCTGTGACTATTCCTAGTCTAGGCATAAATAGAGCTGTGGTATGTTCAGTGCTGGTATAACAATTGCCATATTTAAAGCCTTGCTAGATAACAATTCCTGATATAGCATGAGCCCTCGCATAATCAGATTTTTGTCACATCACTTTATTTAAAATAAAGAAACTTATAAATAAATAACATATATTGTGAAGAATAGCAAATAGACTGTGTTTAAAGCTGTATTTATTGCAAGCACTGTGCCAATGTAATCAAGCTAACTTGCCTGATGAGCCCTTATCAGGGCCAAACCGGTCCTAGGTTGCTTGTGTTCCAGATAAGAGAGGTACTGGCTTGGTCATTCAAGCTGGACAGTTCCCCTTGGAGCAGGGTCAAGACAGAATTGCATATGCCTGGGTCCAAATTGAGTTGGCTTGGTGGGCAAAAAACAATGTATTTGGATACAGCTCGAGCAGTTGTCAGAGGCTGAGATTAATTAAAGCCTTCCACCTACCACCCTGTTGTTGTTGTCTCTAGAATACAGAGCATTGCTCATAGTCTCATACAATTTCACTGTAAGTGTGCATGTTTCATTAAACCATGCAGGTGAATAATTTCATTCCAAAGGTATTATACTAGTTCCTCAATAAATATGTGACTGACCGTTATTATGCGGTTTCACATCCAAAGTGTTCATGAGCATAATTATGAATGTGCTCCACTTGCCGGATATTACCCCAGAGGTCCTGAATTTAACCCAAAATTATTTTACCTCAAAGAGATCCAAAGCTACTAAATGTGCAAGTGAAATATAATACAGATCCAATTGCTTTACAATTGGTTACTTCTCACCTGTTGGTTCATATATTAATGCATTAAGGAAATGTTTATCTGAAGTGGGTGTAACATGACACCCCAAGTTGATAGACTGGGGGATGGATTTTGGAATACTCCCTAACGAAAATACATATTCAACTGTAATTCAGACAGTACAGAAAGCATTAGTACTTCTTGGCTTGAAAAGGTTTTATTTCACTATTTATGCATGTTGCCGTTTACATTGCTGTGAACTGAAGTGAGTTAAAGCCAGGAGTTCCAGTGTGGTGTACCGCAGGGCTCTTCATTGAGCCCGACATTGTTCAACGTGTACATGTCCCCTCTGGAGGATGTGGTTGCCCCTTTTGGGATTAAAATAGTAAGTTACGCTGACGACACCCAACTCATCGTCTCGCTGACTCAATCAGACCAGTGTTCTGAAAACCTTCACGCTTTGTTTGTCCGAGTCCTCTCTCAAACTTAATGGTTCCAAAATGGAACTCATGCTGTTGGGGCACAAGGGGACCTCACTGTCTGATGCTATCTGGCCTACTTGTATGGGAGCTCTCCCCCCCACAAAAACAAGAAATCAAAAGTTTAGGGGTCTGGCTGTAACAGGATCTTTCGTTCAAAACCAATGCTAAAAAAACGGCTGGCATCTGTTTCGGCCTACTCCGCTCAGCTCGGAAAGTCCTTCCTCTTCTTCCCCCTCTCTCTAGGAAGCTGCTAATTCAAGGTCTGATCCTTCTAGATTAGATTATAGTAACGCCCTGTTTTTAGGCGCCCCGGAAGGAACAATCTCTAAATTGCAGCGGATTCAGAACTCCGCAGCCAGGCTGCTCACAGGCACCTCTGTGAGGGCCTCAGCGAAACCAGCCCTCAGACAGCTTTACTGGCTGCCTATTCGTGAGAGAATAACGTTCAAATCTTTGTGTATCGCTCACAAATCTCTGAAAGGCAAGGGACCTCCAATCTTGAAGAGACTAGTCGCGCCCTATAAAGCTAACAGATCTCTCCGCTCTGATCATGAATATCTGGCTATAATTCCCAGAGTTAAGAAGGCGCGCACCGGAGGCCGTCGATTTTCCGTGAACGCTGCGTTTCTATGGAACTCCCTCCCGCTGAAGCTGCGAGCGGAACCATGCCACCTGCGGTTCCGGAAACTCCTTAAAACTTTCCTTTTCCCTCAGGGCCCCTGAGCTTCACTCCCCGCAGGACTTTTGGCTCTCTCTTAGCACTGGGACGCTCCCGAGTAACCATGCGCTTTATAAATCCGGTTACATTACATTACATTACAGTTACTTTAAAAGGGATACCTGAGTTTAGAAGAATGACAAACATTTTAAGGTTTTGTTTCTTATCACAGAACATTTTTGTCTGGCACTATATCATGCCCTGTTTGGTAAGGTAAGGCCGTGCTTGGTGCAAAGACCTTTAACCACGACATTGTGAAAGCTGGTTTCTGGAGAATGTGTCTCAAAAATATTTATGCAGGTTTGTAATGTAGCATTTTATTTAACACTATTGTATTTTGGGCTGTTGTGTACTGTGCCACAATATTGCACTGGACTGTGCATTATGGTGGTCGTTGAACAGTAGCGGCTGGCACATATCGAGGTGGCGGGCGGATTTGGAGGGGGATGGGATTGTTAAAGAAATAAAAAAACATACCTCACCACCGCGTCTCTTCGTCGTCTCTCCTTGGAACAGGAAGCATGCAGCAAGTCTCCCCTAACCAATCAAAACGCTGCATGCAGCGTTGTCATTGGTCTGAGCGGCGTGACATGGCGCTCAGCCAGGGGCTCGAGGAGTGGCCATGTTCTCCACTTAGGCTGTAATGTAGCCTGCATATAGAACACGTAAAGTGTGCATGACTGTTTTGGGCGGCCCAAGAGGGCTGGCCAAACAGTCACTGTGTACTTAGGAGGCTGCTACGACTCCTCCCATACCCTGTGAAAAGAGCAGCCCTGCCCCATCTCCACCCTGCCCTGTCATGCAAAACTACAGCAGAGGGACAAAATAAAATTATAATAAGATTACATTATTATAATTTTATTTTTCCTTTCTTGCAGTGCTTCAAAGCAGTGAGGCGGTGCCCCTGTTGTTGAATTGCTTTAAGTTTTGACTTACTCGTGTTGTGCCTGGTTATATTTGTATTTGTGTTACTATTTTGCTCTTTGATGTTCCCTTTAGTTATGCCAACAAATATTGCTTCTTTTCTATACAAAAGTATTACGCACCTTTAAAGTTCTTGTGACTAGGAACACCTTACTCCTGCTGTCTAAGGTAGAAACATAATGCCACTCCGCCTCTTCAACTGACAACAGTCGTTCCAAAACTATGGAAGAGACATGTGATACAGCACTTTGAAAAGTGCAGTATACAATGATGTGCGGCTGGACTCATTTATGATGGAAAGAGCTGGTTCCAAAGATCCCCCCCCCATAGTATGCACACAACGTAAACGTGAAACTGCGCTCCTGGTGAAAATTGTAAAACATATTTTGTATCCCCATGAATAAAAGGCACACACACATATATGTTGTAGTTGCAGTCCTGCTTTAAGAAGTGCAACACTATATACACTTCTTCCACGAATCTTATACTCAGAGATAAAAACGGAAGGAGGTACTTTCCATTACCTCCTTATCCATCCAGGTAGCTGTGGTGAGGAAAGCTCATCAAGGTCACTGCTACCAAGCCCCTCCGCTTTAACTATTAAATGAAGACAGACTTACCCAAACATCCTGATCTTTTTTTTATGCACTCCTTGGGAGTACACTTTTGTACAGTGCAATGACCTGTGTGAAGTTTACTTGGTGCTTGGGCCCGCTGTCCTTTTCTTTATAAAATACCTATTGTCGGGGCAAGTTTGGCCATTTTCCTTACTTTTAATGTATACGCCTTGACGTCTCCCTGCTCCTGTCTGTACTGATTGTGACCCGCATTTTTCCAAGTTGGTAGAAGATCAAAAAGGTATTTATAGTTAAATGTGATTACCTTAAACTTTTGTCAGTTTTCAACCTGTCTTTTCATACTGAAATAGAGAACACTTTTTGTTTGATTTATATTCTTCTCCTTGGTTTTACAGTGCTCGGCTGTGTGTGTGTGCTCTGTTGGAAGTATAGAAAAACTGGCAGGAATTAACCCTTTTGCTGCTTGGCCTCACCCCTGTGCTCAGCTTTTGTTTGGCTATTTGGGACAGTTTGCTCTTAGGCCTCTATAACTTTACTTCAACATAAGGTATCCATGCCAATTCACCATCCCGGATTGTCTCTGCTGCATCTACTAGAAAGAAGGCCTAGAGAGAGAAAATAGCGAGAAAAGGAGATAATGACAAGCCAAGGACAGCGGGGAAAAACAAGAAGGAAGAGAGGAGGAGAGAATAAGTGATCTCGACACTACAGCGAAGTAGAGATAACGGTATAGAGCTAGAATATCAATTTATAAATACCAATACACATAAATATTGAGGTAAAAATATTGTGAGTCATAAATATCGATGGAAAAAATATAGTGGACAAGAATATCGATTGTCAGGTAAGTAATACTGATTACAAAAATATTGAAGTGTTAAATATCGTTTACAAAAATATAGTTGTTAAAAATATCGATTTATCATTAATATTATATATTTTAGTATTTTGTATGAGAATTGTTTGTATTTTTATTATATGTGTTAAAATTTTAGTAGTTAATATATATACTTTTTTTAATACAATTTTGCATTTTTTGTTCCGTAGCGGGTTGTGGGTTTGTAGGGGTATAGGGTGGGAAGTAATTTAATTATATAGATTTTATTTATTAATTATAGTAGTTAATACATTTAATTATAGAAAATGTATTGAACAATTTACATTTATTCATAATTGTACAACTGGGATGTTATTGAGTTAAATGTGTACATTTATTAATTAATAACTGCATGCTAATTAGTTATTTAATTTCAAATAATTAATTATGGTAATTGTTTAATTAATTGTAGGTGCGTGTTGTGGTGTTTATAGGTGTAAATGGTGAAAAGGGTGGGAATTAATTTATTTTTTATTGATCAATGATTATTTGTTAATTAATTTGTATTCATTAATTAGTAATAATTCATTATAATTGTGTAATTAATTTTAGGTGTGTGTTGTGGCTGTTATAGTGTTAAACAATGTGTAATTAATGAACGTTTATTATCTTTTTTAATAATAATTAATTTAAATTTCAATATTATTTATGTTAATAATTTCTAATTAATTTGTATTAATTAATTAGTAATTATTAATTGTAATTGTGTAATTAATTTTAGGTGTGTGTTGTGGATGTTATAGTGCTAAACAATGTGTAACTGATTAATATTTATTATCTTTTTTAATAATAATATATTTAAATTTCAATATTATTTATGTTAATAATGGAAATTAAATATATTAAAAATGTTGATTTTTTTTATTGGTGTGGTATCCAGCACTTTCCCTACTGTTGCACTCACTGGAGTGGGAATAGTAATTATTACCCCTCCGCTATCCAACACTTTCCCTGATTTTCACTCACTGGAGTGGGAATAGTAATTTTTGCCCCTCCACTATCCAACACTTTCCTAACTTTTGCACTCACTAGAGTGGGAATAGTAATTTTTCCACTCCGCTATCCAACACTTTACCTGATTTGCACTCACTGATGTGGAAATAGTAATTTTTGCCCCTCCACTATCCAACACTTTCCCTACTGTTGCACTCAATGGAGTGGGAATAGTAATATTTACCCCTCCTCTATCCAACACTTTCCCTGATTTGCACTCACTGGAATGAGAATAGTAAATGTTACCACTCCGCTATTCAACACTTTCCCTACTGTTGCACTCACTGGAGTAGGAATAGTAATTGTTCCCCCTCCACTATCCAACACTTTCCCTACTGTTGCACTCACTGGAGTGGGGGTAGTAATTTTTACCCCTTCGCTATCCAACACTTTTCCTACTGTTGCACTTTTTGGAGTCGGAATAGTAATTTTTACCCCTTCGCTATCCAACACTTTCCTTACTGTTGCACTCACTGGAGTGGAAATAGTAATTTTTCCACTCCACTATCCAACACTTTACCTGATTTCCACTCACTGGGGTGGGAATAGTAATTTTTGTCCCTCCGCTATCCAACACTTTCCCTACTGTTGCACTCACTGGAGTGGGAATAGTAATATTTACCCCTCCGCCATCCAACACTTTCCCTGATTTGCACTCACTGTAATGAGAATAGTAAATGTTACCACTCCGCTATCCAACACTTTCCCTACTGTTGCACTCACTGGAGTGGGAATAGTAATTTTTAACCCATCGCTATCCAACACTTTCCCTACTATTGCACTTACTGGAGTGGGAATAGTAATTTTTACCCCTTCGCTATCCAACACTTTCCTTACTGTTGCACTCACTGGAGTGGAAATAGTAATTTTTCCACTCCACTATCCAACACTTTACCTGATTTGCACTCACTGTAGTGGGAATAGTAATGTTTGCCCCTCCACTATCCAACACTTTCCCTACTGTTGCACTCACTGGAGTGGGAATAGTAATATTTACCCTTCCGCTATCCAACACTTTCCCTGATTTGCACTCACTGTAGTAGAATAGTAAATTTTACCCGACCGCTATCCGACACTTCCCCTACTGTTGCACTCATCGGAGTTGGAATAGTAATTTTTACCCCTCCGCTATCCAACACTTTCCCTACTGTTGCGCTCACTAGAGTGAAAATAGTAATTTTTACCCCTGCGCTGTCCAACACTTTCCCTACTATCGCGCTCACTGGAGTAGGAATAGTAATTGTTCCCCCTCCGCTATCCAACACTTTCCCTACTGTTGCACTCACTGGAGTGGGAATAGTAATTTTTACCTCTCCGCTATACAATACTGCTATTGTAATTATTGTGTCATGAAATGTATTTTTTATGTTTTTTTATAATCGTTTAATGTTTTATTTAATTATAGGATGCTTTATTTTATTTTAAATTATTGATATATGTAGATGTTTTATTTTTATATAATTAAAAAAGTTTATAAATGAAATAAAGATAATAGTTAATAACATGTATTTAAGTAAACACATTTTTGGGTGTGTATTTTTTTTAATTACGTTTTTTTGTTATATTTAGTTAAAATATATATTAAATGTAGTTTATTTTATTAAGAATATTAATATTTAATATATTTTGTTTAAGTTATATACAATTTTAAGTCGATATTTTTTACATCTATATTTTTTACTTCGATATTTTTGATTCGATAATATTGTACTTACCTGTTTAAGTATAGGAAGTCAATATTTTTGTAATCAATATTTTTACATCGATATTTTTATAAACTATAATTTTTACATCGATATTTAAATGTGGAACCGAGATAACACCATTTACTCTCAGTAGTTTTGTAGTCTGGTGCCGCCGTAGCCCACGGTGACGCTTTCATCGAGGCCCAGCTGCTGCTTGTCAAATCACCTCTCAGGCCCTCTCTGCTGGATGCTCTAAGCAGGATACTTGAGGCGCAGAAGCATGCCCAGTGTAACTGTTTAGAGTACATGACAGGTCAGCCTGATAATGCTGCAACCCCTCCCATACAATTTTGTCACATTGTGACCCATTGGGAAAGAGAGGACTGGTAAAAGACAACTGATGATAGACAAGCAGCCCTGGCAGTACAGGGCTGATACTGTACCTGCACACTCTGGGCTACTTCAGAATGTGACGTTTTTTAGCGTGGGCAGTTCCAGAGGACCCCAGTTATTGGAGAATCGGACTGACAGCATGTCAGCATGTACTTTTTAACATTTACTGCTGCCAATAGACCCATGCGCACTAGCACATTTTTATGCATGTGTCTAAATTGAAACTGCCGACAACAGTTTTTTAGAACATACTCAGCAGGCCAAGGCAGTGAACGCTACAGGATAGTTTAAAAAGAATGATAATTGCTTCATGCAAGTATGATCGATATAACATTTAATTGGAAGTGGTATCCACTTCACACACTTCCAGAACCTTCTGCTGCCAGAAACAATGGCTAGCTGTGTCTGTTTTGCCCCAGCTCAGCCGGCACCTGTGAAAACCTATGAACCAGCACATCTTTGAAAACTAGACTCCTGTGGGAATCCAGAATGGATGACTTGTGTGGCTCTCACAAGTTTATTTTTTTTACCGAGAACCCCTTGCAAATCTCTATCTTTGCCTAAAAAACACATTTTCTTTGCATTTACATGAGGGAATCTCTTGGAATATGCAGACACACACAAATGTATAGCCCCCAGCATTCCCCCAAGACTCCCGAGAACAACGGTGCCTCAGTTGTGTGGGTAAGCCATGTGCCAGCAACAGTAAAGTGCAAAACACAACATAGTCAAATCTAATGTTTCCATTGAAAAATGATGTGCTTTTTCAATGTGGGTAGCTGTGGATTTTGGGCCACAGTTCAGCCGGTATTGAGGGACACCTACCAAACCAACACTTTTTTTTAAACTTGACACCCAATGAAGTCCACGGTGCAGTCACTTGTGTGGCTTTCACTAGGGTTTTCAGCCAGCATCTCGTGCAAAGCTTAAACTTTGTCTAAAAAAAACTGATTTTCCTTGCATTTCTGGACAAAAAGTCCTGGAATCTGCAGGCAGCCAAAAAGTTCCTACCCCCAACATTCCCCCAAGTCTCCTGCGAAAAACAGTGCTGTACTTGTGGACATAGGCCAACGGCCTGCATTGGAAAAGGGCACCAAACACACATAGACACATCACATTTGTTCTGTGAAAAACAATGTATTTTAGTGATGTGGTTTGCTGTGTATTTTGGGCTACAGCTCAGCCAGCATGTAGGGGAACCTACCAATACAGCAAATGTTTTTGAAACAATACTCATGGCGGAGTCCAAGGTGGGGTAACTTGTCTGGCTCTCGCTAGTTGCTTTTACCCTGGACCCAGTGCAAAGCTCAAACGTTGCCTAAAAAAACATTTTCCTTGCATTTCTGTGAGGAAAAGTCCAGGAATCTGAAATCAGCCACCCTGCATTCCCCCAAGTCTCCATAGAAAAACATTGCCTCACTTGTGTGAGTAGACCTATTTCCCACATCAGGAAAGGGTGACAAACACAATGTGGACAAATCTAATTTTTCAGGTGGAAAAATGATGTGTTTTTTGCAATGTAGATAGCTGTGAGTTTTGGGCCTATACTCAGGTGACACCTAGGAAACCTACCAAACTAGCACATTATTGAAAACTAGACACCCATGGGAGCCCAGGGTTGGGTGACATGCATGCTTTCACCAGGTTTTTTTTACCCAGAATCCCATGCAAATCTCAAACTTTGATAAAAAACAAATTTCTCGTGCATTTCTATGAGGAAATCTCCTGAAATCTGCAAGCAGACACAAATGTCCTACCACCCCGCATTCCCCCCAGTCTCCCAAGGAAAATGGTGCCACACTTGTGTGGGTAGGCCAAGTGCCTGCGCCAGGAAAGGGCGCTAAACACAAAGTCGATACATCACATTTTTCCTGTGAAAAACGATGTGCTTTTAGTAATGTGGGTTGCTGTGGAATTTGGGCCCCAGCTCAGCCAGCCTACATTTTTGAAAACTAGACACCAGGGGGATTTAAGGGCAGGGTGACTTGCGTGGATCACACCAGGTTTTTTTACCAAGAATTCCATGCAAACTCCAATTTTTCCTAAAAAACACATTTTTCTTGCATTTTAGTGAGGAAGACTCCTGGAATCTGCCGGCAGGCACACATTTCATAGCACCCAGCATTTCCTCACGTCTCCTAAGACAAATAGTGCCTCACTTGTGTGGGTAGGCCAAGTGCCCTCAACACAAAAGGGCACTAGACAAAACAAAGATACATCACATTTTTCCACTGAAAAACAGAGTCATTTGTTCGCACTGTGGGTAGCTGTGTATTTAGGACCCCTGCTCATCCGGAACCTTGGGAAACATACCAAACTAGCAAATTTTATTAAAACTAGACACCCGGTTGAGTCCAGGGTAGGGTGACGTACATGGCTTTCACCAGTGTTTTTTGCACATAATCCAGTTTAATCTCAAACATTGCCTAAAAAAACTATTTTCTTTGCATTTCTGTTAGGAAAAGTCCTAGAATCTGCACACAAATGGGGGCGGAAAACCTAGCATCCAGCTTTCCCCCAAGACTCCTGAGAAAAACAGTACCTCACTTGTATGGGTGGGCCTAGTGCAAATGAGAGGGAAGGGCCCAAATTGTATTGGGGAGACATCAAAATTATTACACCTGTATATTTGATCACAGGCTCAATGGCCATCTAGGGAAAGATACTAAACTCAGACATTTCTAAAAACTAGCAAACCAGGGGAGTCCAGATAGGGGTGGCTTGTGTGGATTCCACAATGTTTTCTTATCCATAATCACCTGCGAACCTCATATTAAGCTATAAAAAGACACATTTTCCTCACATTTCTGTGTGGGAAAGTTGTGGGATCACTGAGCTGGCACAAATGTCTTACCACCCAGTGTTCCCCCAGGTCTCCCTATAAAAATTGTATCTCAAATGTGTAGGTGGGCCAGGTGCCTACGACTCAGAAGGGCCAAAAAAGTATTGTGTAGATAATGATACCTGCGGTAGCTGTAATAATTAGTCATGTGGTCAGCAACCATGAAGGGAAACATATTAAACCCAGATATTTCCGACAAGTAGGTATCCAGGGGAGTCCAGGGAGGTGTTGTTTGTGTTGATCTCCCAATGTTTTCTTACCCAGAATATCCTACGAAGGTGAAACATTGAAAAACACTAATTCTCTATGCATTTCTGCGATGTAAACTACAAGAATGTGCAGGGATCCACAAACTTCCGACCACCTAATGTTCCCCCACTTTTCCCAATAAAAATAGTACCCCACTTGTGTGCCTTGGCCTAGTGCTTGTGACTACTGCTGACACTTGTTTGATCCATCCCTGACATGACACTAGGCCCAAGTACACAAGTGGGATAGCGTTATATAGGGACAAGTGAGGGAGCACTGGGTGGTAGGGATTTTTTTAATCCCTGCTCATTACTGTAGTTTACATCACAGAAATGCACAGAAAATAGTGTTTTATTCAATGTTACATGTTTGCGGGGTATTCTGGATAAGAAATCATTGGGAGATCCATGCGATCCACACTTCCATGGACACCCCTGGGTGTCTAGTTTTCAGAAATGTCTGGGGTTGATAGGTATATGCCCACCGACCCCTGGCCCAAAAATGCAGGTTTCCTCCTTGCAAAACTAGGTCGTTTCGTAATTCATCATTTCGATACCTCCACAATATGTTTTGGGACCTTCCCTGTCGCGGGCACTTGGTGCACCCTCACAAGTAAGGTAGCATTTTTATCAGGAGACCTGGAGGAAGCGTGGGTTGTAGGAAATGTGTGCCAGCCTAGTGATCCCATAGCATTCCCACACAGAAATGTGAGGACAATTTGACTTTTTAGTTAAATGTAAGGTTTCCAGGGGATATGGGTAAGACAATGTTAGGGAATCCATTCTAGCCACACCTCACTGGACTCCCTTGGGTGTCTGGTTTTCAGGAATGTCTGGGTTTGGTAGGATTCCCTGGATGACTGTTGAGCCCATGACCAAAAACGCAGGTGCCCCCTTGCAAAACCAGTTTTTTTTTAATAGATCATTTTGATGTCTTCACAGTATTTTTTGGGCCTCTCAGAAACTTAACTAATGTGGCATTTATTATGCAGGGTTCCAGGAGGCATAGGCAGGTATTCAGAGTTAGAGTTCTTACTAAAAGTTCAGTGATTAACCATTGGACAACCATATAGAGTCCTCAGAGGAGTCCACATTACAAGATGGCTGCAGTTTTTGATGAAAGATTCGGCATTCCTTGTTTAGAACTCTCGCGAGAAAACCAGTTGGTAAGAAAGCTGCACAAGCGATACTCCACGCACTTCAATTAGAACCATAGTGAGGATAAGAGTTCTAGTTTACTTCTCCACAAAATTCTTGCTTCTTGTGGAGTTCTGTTATTTTCTAAACTTACCTTGACTCTCAGAGTATCGAGAAGACATTGGGAGAGCGGCGTCTCTCCTCCAATTCTTCTAGTTTCTGGCACTCCGTTCTTGTTGAGAGAGTGGCATCTCTCCTCAATGCACTCTGTTCTAGATAGTCAGTTTTGTTAGAGAGCAGCATCTCTCTTCAGCGCAACCAGTCCCGGCAGTAAACCTTCAGTCATAGAGCGGTGTCTCTCTTCAGAGCAACCAGTCCCGGAGGCAAACCTTCAGTCGGAGAGTGGCGTCTCTGCTCATTTCAACCATTCCCGGCAGTCAACTTTCAGCTGGAGAGTGATGTCTATCCTCAGCACAACCAGCCCGGTCAGTAAGCCCTGGTTAGGAGAGAGGCGTCTCTCCAAGAACTTCGTTTAGCTGTTACTCAACCATCACTTTCACACCATCAGAGAGTCCACTGTAAGACAGTAAGAGTGCTTTCTACCTGGGCTGTTGAACTGCATAACCTTCTTCACATAACATTCTATTTCGGGACGCTTTTACTTTTCTTACCTACCCTATCATTCCTTCCCAGCTCCCCTTTTGCGCGCCCATGTTCTGGAGATTGATAAGAGTCAGTGATACAGTTTTTCCTAAAAGGATTTCACCCATTAGAAGCACCAAACCTAATACTAGGAGGAATATCCTTTACAAACTTTGTGTTCCTACATGACACTCTGAACAGTAAGAATTTGTCAAAGAAACTGTAAAGCACTGTTATTCCTCTTAATTCCTCCACTGCAATTATCCAATATTGCATAGAAGAGGAGCTAATCCTCTTAAGGCTCATGGTAGCTAATAAGTCCATTGAATTAGTTAGCACTTATTGCATATGGTGGCTAGGATGTTAACTGCCCCTTCTCTTCATCTCTCTGTGCATTTGGTACTCCTCCTTCCGAAAGAAGGAAGTCAGAAGGTAGCGGAAGCCTCCCCCAGAGTATCACAGCTGTAGGAGTAATCTCTTCTCTCTTCCCATTCCCCTTGTCGGTAAGGCCTAACTGCACTCCTAGTGGGTACTACCGGCAGGAGGGCATTGGTAGATTACGTCTCCTCTGCTCCTGTGGAGAATCCAGGTACTTGACATAGTGAAGTGCCTGTCGGATTGTATGATGTGGTCTAGTGGTTGGGGTGGAGTTAAGAGGGAGGAGCAGGAACGGGAGGAGCCAGAGACAGGAACCAGGGCAGTTAGAGTAGGGACGGGGAAAGAGATAGACGTATGAATAAAGAGCTGAGTATACACACGCCTGTGTCCGTGTATCATTGTCGTGGACACGACAACTGGCGACGAGGGTGGAATCGAGCACACATGTGCTGATCCTGTGACGCTGCCCGACACTGTGACCCCGTCCCCGGCAGCGTGAGTGAAAAGTCGACCCTGAACCTCCATGACCGCGTGGGGCGGTAAATGAGCGTGGGAGCGCCGTCGCGCGTAGGAGGGTCGGAGCTCGCCCGTGTGTGGGGCTGGAGCACAAGAACAGAAGTGCCCACCGGGAGCTTACCCCGACGGCAACTAGCCTGGAGCTCGCCCTGCGTGTGGGGCTGGAGCGTGGAGCTGAAAGCGCCTACCGAGTGCCCACCTCGGCGGCAGAAGCGCAAGTGGAAGCGCCCACCGAGTGCCCACCTCGGCGGCGAACAGAGCGGAGCTCGCCCCGTGCCTGGAGGCTTGAGCGTGCCCACCGGAGCCCACCCGGCGGCAGTAGCAGCGAGGATCACCCCACGTGTGAGGAGTGGACAAGAGACAACCGAAAGCCGACCGGGAGCCCACTCCGGCGGCAAGAGACGAAGGAAAGAAACCTCACCTGCAGCAGTGACTCTGGCGGTGGATCGCGGCTGAAAACGGCGAGCGGTGAGTGGAAAACTGCAGCCCCGAGTGAATGTGTGGCTCCGGTCGAAGGAACGAGCAGAAACGACCAAACTCTCGGTGAAAACGAGATTCCCGGCGGCCATCTTGAAGTCAGGCAGCATTGGCCAATCCCCTGCGAGGGATCATCGGCGGCCATTTTGAGGTCAGGCAGAAGACCTGAAAGTACAAATAAACATTGGCAAGTGCCACAGGGCCTGGGAACAAGCACTGGTAAGTGCAAATCAAGCAGTGGTAAACACAAAACAACAAGCACTGGCAAAGACAAGGAAAGAAATTATAACAAGCATTGGCAAATGCACGAGCATACAAATACTGGTGCACGCAAAGACAAGTACTGGCTAAGAGAAAACAAGCTTTGATACATGCAAAGAATCAAGCATTGATCCATGCAAAGAGACACAAGCATTGACACACACAGATCAACAAACATTGGACAAATCATGGCCAAGGAAGAAAACCAGCATTAGCGAAGGCCAAACAAACAGTGGCAAAGAAACCAATCAGCAGTGGCGAAAAGATACAAACAATCACTTGAAAGCGAACAAACCAACGTTGGCGAGAAACAACAAACCAGCACGAACACCTGCAAAAGTAATACAACAAACACTGGCCAACGCACGTGCGGAAAAGAAGCAAGCATAGACGCATGCAAGAGATAGATGAGTGACTGGATAATCTGCGTTAGCTTGGAACGAAAACACAAACAAACACGCTTCGTATTTAAACAAGCCCAAGCAACTGCAAGCCTTGACGCTAACAAGCTCAGGATCACGCAACTCTTGAACGAAACTGACACAAGCAAACACGGATCCTGTACGTAAGCAAACACGAGCAAAGGCGAATACCGAAGCATACCTCCGGCGCCACGCAACGATAAATGATCAACCTACCTGATTCCAAAGAAGATAACCAAACAGAGACTAGAGACCGGGAGGGTCAGCAAAAGAAAACAAGAAGAAGAGGGGAAGGGAACGGTCCTGCGATATTGTCAAGCCAGCGCAGTTCACCATCATGTCGGTGAGAGAAGACACTCATACTTCGAGCCCCTGCATTGGAGTGCCACCCCCAGTGACACAGACTAGCAACCAGAACCTGGGGCCAGAATGGAACCGGTGGCTGGAATCACTGGACGATTTTCTTGAGGCAATTGGTGAGCGAAGAGACAGGAAATGTCTGATGCTACTCCTTCAACTGGTCGGTCATGAGGGCCGACGCTTAATCAGAACATTTCCCAAAAGGGACACAGAGAGCTATGAAAGACTCCAAGTGAAGTTACGTGCCCATTTCCATGCACCGGTGGAAGTGGATCATGCTTGCATCGCTTTCAATGCAGCACGGCAGGAACCAGGAGAACCATTGCCGAAATTCATCACCCGGTTGCTAAGTCTGGCACCCCACTGCTATTTCAATACCTTTACAGATGAAGAAGCAGTTCGGCTCCGGATAATCGAAGGCTGCTCAAGCACAGACACAAAGCGCAAGATTCTTCAGGAACAGTGGTCGCTAAAGAGAATCATCAGAGGGGCCGAGGTTGGAGTGCGGATGAAAGCAAAGGACTTATCGAAAGACACGCACTCGAATGCAAGACACATGGATGTCTGGAGAGAGACATCCCTCATGTCCGGGGGCAAGGCCCAGGAAACAAACAAAGCCGAAAAGAAGGCGGGTGAATCAGAGCCAAGACGAAACAAGAGACACAGCGTCATGGAACACCCCAAGTCACCATCACAACAGACCAGGATGAATCAGGATTGCGAAAGCGACACTGATACAACCTCGCAGAGTTCTTCAACCTCAAGGAGTCAGTCAACGGATGACTATACTGATACAACCTCACGGAGTTACTCAACCTCAAGGAGTCAGTCAACCGATGATGAAAATGGTTATGAAGCAGATGTAGTGTCAAGCGGGTCAGACCACACCCATGGACAATATGGCAGATTGCTCAACAGGAGGGCAAGCAAGACAAACTACAGAAGACAGGACCAGTCCCGTCAACGCCGGAAATCGGCACACGAACATCCCCGGGCATCCTCCCGCTATGCCCCGAAGTCTATAGATGAGTCCGAGGACGCGTCAATCAGCGAGACATATCACCCCAATGGCACAGACGTCAGCACGTCTAACGAACGAAAAGAAGAAACCAACCACATGAGGAGTGGTAAGTCACTCAGACACCGAAAAGGGAGGGGCATGTGCCCTCAAGACAATTGTGGCAATGAGAAAACGGAGAAGGGACAAGTGATGTCCCGTGTAAAGGGTAAAGACCAAATGCGCCGAGATCAAACTAGAGACATAAATGTGTGGTTAACAAACGATCTCTCCATCACAACAACACAAAAGACACATAAAGAGACGTACCCAAAGGAATGCTCCATAGATAGCTCCGACTTCAGGAGCATGTCATCCCAAACCACCGACTCAATAAACTTATCAGTCACGATGCCCTCAAAGGACCGTTCTCAAAAGAAATCCACGAACGACTCCTCCGAGTCGGAAAGTATGTCTGTCCAATCGTTCAAGTCAACAAAGTCATGGTCCCGACCACGTCCATGGCATCAGTCACCCGACCGCACAACAGAACCAAAGGACACCATGTCTCATCAGTCATCGCCATTTCAAGGCATGAGTAATATGCCGTCACCCCTGATGGGGTCAGCGAGGCTGACTAAAAGAACTGACGGAAAGAAAACAAAGAGATGGGACAGTATCTACCAAGTAGAAAAGGATTATCCGGTCACCCCGGGAGGAGGACCAAAAGTGGTGACAGAGATCGACTGTCACCGAACGAGAGAGGAATAGGTACCTGACCGGATGGTCAGGAGTTTCGCTGGTTCCAAACATGAGCGAGAGAGAGAGAGACAAACAGAGGCAACAAACGAGTCCTGGAATCAAGACAGGACACCCATTTCAGATAGTACATTAATGTCTGGCATGCCCGATGGTGAACAGAAGAACAGTGCTGCTCCCAACCCGACAAGACAAAGAGAAACAACCGTACAGGTGGGAGCTCGTAAGAAGACCGGAACATTGTCCACTCCCGAAGGAGATCAACCGTCAACAGAACAAGAGTCACCAAGGAAAGCAGACTGCCACGGCCGAGCTGAGCCAGCAGCAGTCACACAACATAAAAGAACCATGATAACTGCGGAACCGGATAGTAAACAGCCCACACATAATGGGTTGCATTCTCAAAGGTGCACTCCCGTAGACAAGGATGTCTTGGTTAAGGCACCGAAAAGATTGGTCAATGTCAGGACCACCACGGATTCGACACTACTGATGCTTGAAGAACAAGCCGTCCGCCAACCCGTGTGGTGGATTGAAGAAGTGCGAACACTGTGGAAATTAAGTTCAGTTTGTTAAGAAGGGGGGAGATGTCGGATTGTATGATGTGGTCTAGTGGTTGGGGTGGAGTTAAGAGGGAGGAGCAGGAACGGGAGGAGCCAGAGACAGGAACCAGGGCAGTTAGAGTAGGGACGGGGAAAGAGATAGACGTATGAATAAAGAGCTGAGTATACACACGCCTGTGTCCGTGTATCATTGTCGTGGACACGACAGTGCCCACGTAGAGTTTCCTCCTGAGCAGGATGGCAGAAGGCTGTAGTTTAAAATCATTGGGCGAGATGTTAGATGTTATTCAAATGAAATTAGTAGTGATGAGAGATGAAAATAAAACCCAGAGGCAAGACGTAGTCGCTTCTCATCAGGAAGCCCACACATTAGCTCATAAGGTAAACGTTTTAGTGGCCGGTGCTACTCCATTATCTCCTTCAGAGACATCCACGTCTGCACAAGAACAACAGCAAAGGGCGGTGACTCAGGCCATTCATAATGTATCCCCTCTCATTCCTCTTGCCCCCCCAGAATGGTTCAGTGGGGATCCACAAAAGGCCCAGATCAAATGTACTTTGCACTTCATGTGCCGCCCTACCTTGTTCCCAGATGCCCAATCTGGAGTTGCCTTTATTCTATCATGTTTAAGTGTGGATGCAGCCAATTGGTCGATGCCCATATTTGCCAGAAATGACCCATTCCTTTAGGACTTTGAGTGTTTTAGGACTGAATTCTTGAGAATTTTTGATAGGAGAAAAATATCTCAGGCTACAGATAATGAACTACTGGAATTTTATCAAGGAAACCGCAATTTGGTAGTTTATCTGGCTGAAAATAATAAGCTGCTTGTAGAAACATATTGGCCGGAAAAAAGGGGCTGCGGGATGAAATCAAAGACACTCTAGCACAGATTCCCAATTGACCCACATAGTTATATGCTCTGGTGGACCTAGTGTTTGAAATAGATTTTAGAGGGTCTGAATGCAAAGGAGAAAAGACGAAAGAGTTCAGACCAAATCCTCCGCACATTGATCAGGCAAGATCAGATAATATAAAAGGCACCAAAGCTATGTCTGGGATCGAGCCATGCAAATAGGGATTGTTTGAGGTCCCTTAACAAAGGAAGAAAAGAAGTGTTATGTGTCGATTTAGATACCGTACATAGATTTCCCGATTTACGCCGTTATATAGGCATAATTTGCATTGCCCGTATATAGGCATAGAAATCCAACCCTTATTTAGGCATTATCCATGCTAACCAAATACAGGCATGGCCACCTACATCCGTCCATCCACGTCACAATGAGTTGTTGGAAAACCAGACTCTTAAGCCTTTAGGACTTCCCCTTGCTTGGATTATTGATTTCTCCATAAACTCATTTATTATGCATGAACATCTATTCCGTAGGGGTTCATTCATGACGTTCCTATCCCCAACTTTTATATCAATACTGGCATTCCTAAACACCTTCAAGGTATAAATATACCTCCAATTGCCATGGAAAACCACGGCTCAGCTACACAGCTCGATACAGCTCGACTCGGCAAGTTCGGAAGGAATTTGAGTCCCCGCCTGACGCACTGACCAGACACTGCCATCCTCCTCGCAGAGAAGCAAGCTCCAGTGTTTCTGACTCCCCTTGTGGGGTGTTAGAGATCGAGACCCGGAAAGAGATTCCAACCTCTCTCATTCTAAGGTATGGAGCAGACTAGAACCTAGAGGGACTTTTGGCAAAACTTGGCAACACCAATCCTAACTATAGCTAAACTAGACTATAGACAAACAGCACCTACTTCTTACCTAGTACTACACTTAGGTTAGGTACACTGGGGTAGAACTAGCTAGAAGCACCAGATTAGTATTCACATTTTAGCCTGTGTTATTTATGTATGTATTTTGATGAATATATCTCAGAGCTACAAACCATGCTATTGCAGTATTATCTAATCTTACTGCTAACGCTGTACGTATTATACTTCACATTCTGTCTTACGATTGTAGCAGTTCATATCTCTTGCACGAGAAATAAGACTGTTCAATAAACCCTTTTTATTGAAATGCCCGTCTACATATTTCTGTGTAAACTCTTTAGAAACTAAGTTTGCACGATTGACTAAGTAAAACTGTTTTCTATTGTTTCCACGATTCTGAGACTGTTACGATTCTAAGGGAAACAAAGTTGTCATGTTTTTGCGGTTGTCAGAAACGAATCCCTTCTTGTTTATTCGAGAAGTTTCTAGTGACCTCTGAGTTAGCTGGCACACACAAGTAATTAAGATTAATGTACTTGATAGAGGCATACTGACATCAGTCCTGTGCCAAAACTATACTCTATATTATTCCAAAGTGCAGAGCCGTTCAGGGATATAGGATTTTTGCTGCATGGCGCTCAACGGTTTGGTAAGACACTAATTTAACGCTAGATACCAAAGTAACTCAGTTGTGCTTTTCTCAGAGACCCCTACTCATAAAACTCCATAAGACGTCTGGAGTGGGTAGGGATTATATCCGCCATAGCTGAGTAGGACAAAAATCCTATGTATTAGCTGTTTGGTTTGTTCAACGTTGAAGGATACAGTGTTTCACAATATTGTGCACCTTCTCTTTGTTCCCTTGAAGCTTGCTCTGCAATTTTCATTAAACAATGACCTAAAACGGCACAAACACCGGAACCGGTGGAGCTGTAACCGACAAAGTCGCAGCAACTTTTGATTGTACAGGTTTTAATGAAACAGATGTGGATGCAATTTCTATCCATCCAAATTTAAGGAAAACCATCAGTCTAAAATGTATAAAACATGGCCTAACACCTAGAGGTGGTAGAGCAGTTTTCGTGATAGAGGCACATGAATGTCACCAGACAGAGGTATTCTACTCATGGATAGTATTCCCTGAATCACACCCAGTAACAAAAATGTTTCAGTTCTACAAAGAAGATGAACCACCTGAGGAATATATTCCTTTCAAGGATGTTAAAATTCCACTCACATACCAGGAGCATCAGCTCAGGTTTACAGGTGCCCTAAAACATTCCAATCACATTTCCAGGCTCAGTCCACTAGGTAAACCAGGAGCAACATGGCCGATTTTAACTGGCTACACACCTCATCCTGACATCGAAGACATGTCAAATGAGGAATTACTCCCTAAACTAAAAGAGTTAATACAAATTTACAAACAATTAATCCAATATGTAATGTGGCCTTTTTACAGTCCAACCCCCATTAACCATTCCAAATCAAACCCTTCACCAAGGGAATACGCAAAAAATTACTCCACAGACGTTACACACAGTCATGGGTAAAATGCCCACAAAAACTGAAAAAATTCAATTCTGGATAGCTCAAAAAATTACTCAAAACGAAGTGGTATTTCCTAATGCTATCTCTTATGAGAAACACAGAATTCTAACAATCTGTTTAGCAATGGGGATAACATTACATCTGGAAGACTGCACCACTTGGGGCACAGTCTTTGCTGCCATCTATACGAAAACACATGGTGTTACGTCTATTGCCGTAATAACTGATGTCCTGAAACAAATTCAGAACGAATACAGGGCAGAGCCTGCTCTGAATTTAGGTATGAAGTTACTGAAAAATTTCGACCAGGTCTCAAGAATAATGTTATTTAATATCAAAGGAGAAGCAGCATCAATGGCAATCCGCCAGAAACTAAGGGAATTGATGTAGGATACTCTGGTAGTAACAGAGCGCGTTATAAAACAGCTATAAATAAATAAATTTAGCAGATCATCTGCACGAACTACCCAGAATAATTTTAAAATCCTATGAAGAATTAGGCAGAGACAGTTTGGGTGGAAAACCAGTTAAACCACAACTGTCTGGAGGTCCTGAAAAGGACTCTATTAAACAGAATCCTACCTCTTCTAAAAAGAAGTGGGAAACTAATAAACAAAATTCAAAAGAGAAACGTTCTCAATCCCGAGGTAGGTCTCCTCAAAAGGAGCCCTCTGAAAGGAGGTATAACCACAGGAATAGGGATAATTTGAGAAAACCTGATAGGTATCAAGATACTGATACACGTTCCTCTCGTACCTTTCAGTTATCGTCACAGACATCCGAAAGAATAGGATGGTCTGATCAAAAAGAAGAACACGTGAAGTCTAAAGACAATCAACACATTCAGAAAAACAAACCAAAACCTCAATACTCCAAAAAGAAAGTAGCGTGTCTGAAGAGCAGACATGCCGAGAATTCTGAAAACACAACTCAAGAACGGAAAATGGGCTCAGACAATGCTGGACAGTGCAGCAGAAGTAACAATAGCTCGCCAGAACCTGAAGGGACTTCTGGAGACAGTGGGCTTGAATGAGTACATACAAGTTGAAACTGTAGACACCAGGGTTAGCTCTCCACGAAAGTTATATGAAATAACACTCTAGATAGAGGGAGACATACCAAGAAAAGCAAAAGCACTCTTTTGGGAGAGACTTTCAAAGGGTTATGATATACTTCTAGCCGAACAGTACTGACCACCAGAATTTGCCAGGGAGTGCCCACATGGCGAAGACATCATTATGCCAGCCTTCTCCAACCATGTTCCAGTCCATTTAAAATGTACATATGCCAGGAAATGGGCAGTTGCCGAGGCCCCAGCATTATGTAGAAATCATGTAGGATGGGATGAGGACTCACCTCATCATAAAATCCAGTTAAAAAATCAACCAACTGCACAAAGGCAGTATCCAGTTAAGCAAGAAGCTAAAAAACAGGTCAGGGAGATCTTACATCAACTTGAATACCAAGGGGTGATTGAAACATGCACCTCATCAATGAACAATCCTTTGTTTCCTGTTTCCAAACAGACAATACATATTGTCTAGTTTTGGATTACAGACACCTAAACTATTGTTGTAAAATATTTGCAGTGCAAAATGCACACAGTACAGCATTAATGAATAACATTGTGCGAAAAAAATATAAAACCACATTAGATATTTCTAACGGTTTCTTTTGTCAAAACATAGCACCTGAAAGTAGGTATTTGACCACTTTCTCAACAATGGAGACCCAGCGTCACTTTTGTCAACTCCCACAAGGGTTCAAGAACAGCCCGGAGTTATTCTCAGCAAGAGTAACAGAGTTACTACAAATTTATGATGACGAGGCATTGTCATATGTCGATGACATCTATCTTACAGACGATGACTTGGACAGGCACTTGAACAGGGTGAACACCATTATATTGGGCTTCGCCTCTGAGGGCCACTGTGGTCCGTTACAAAGGGATGGTAACTATAGAAATATCATGGTCGCAGTGGATTTGTGTTCAAGGTTCCTAAGGATGTGGCCTCAGCGCTCGGCTGGCGCTCGAACTGTCATAAAAGATTTGCGAGTCTTTATCGGCACATATGCAATTGGCACACTACACTCTGACCAGGGCCCTGCATTTAGCTCTCAAGCTTACAAAAAAACCATGGCCAGTTTGGGGGGTAGCATTGCAGTATTCTTCTCCATTCCATCCTCAGGGAAATTCTGTTATGGAAAGAAAAAACAGGGACATAAAGCAGTTTATAACAGCTAGGGTATTAGGTTCGGGTGATGGGTGGGTCAAACATCTTTATGGGGTCCAACGCTCATTAAACAATTTGCCAAGAAGTTCTCTAGGAGGTGTCACTTCATATGAGGTCCTATTTAGGACTAGAATGTTGGTACCAGACCTTGACACGAAAGGTACAGTTGTGGAAAATAAAGAATTTTATATCAAAGATCATTTGGCTGTTTTACAGGATTTAAATGAACTGAGATCAAAACAAAGCAACGTGTTCCTGAAGCCAACCACCACTGGGGAAAAAACAGCCATCCCTGCAAGGCCTGTCTGGATCTCAAAGCTTGGTGATCTAGACAGAGAAAAGATCGTGGACAATAAGGAATGTGGGCCTGTCCTAGCAATCAACGAATCAAGAACAGTACTTTTGCCACCCCTTGCTGTTAACAAGGAGAAAAGATTTGTGTCCATCGACCTGATCAAACCACACTATGTGGCCGATACTAAGCAGTAGGCCAAGTGGACTCCAACAATGTAGCAGACGCACTCCTCTGGCTACAATCCAAGAGTTTTAAACTGAGAGACTCCGAACCTTTGAAGATTCTACAGTGAGAAATGAAGGACTAAGCAACAAAGCTATGGAACTCGTCCCTCTTGAAACCCAAATAACAGTTCGTCCTGATACACCTGTCTACAATGAAGTAACAAGTGATCAACTGGTTCCAGCGATTTCAACGAATCCTGAAGCAATTCCACCCATTGACAGAACTGCCTCTGGCTACTTCATTAACTTTGATATGTTTTCTGAGGATCCCAGCGAACCTGAAACAACGCCATCACAAAGAACTTTCAAAGAACAAGCAACAGATTGTTTTCATCTCCTGAAAAAGACTTATCTGGTTTCACCATGGATTGAACTATGGAATGTTTTGGGAATATTCTTCGTTCTACTTTGGTTAGCTCTGGTAATAACTCTGGGTATGCTGATAAATAGAAGATATATTCAAATGGACACAGCAAGTAAAAGATAGAACTTACTTCTCCAGCCACACAAATCATCCCATCGTGAAGCAAGAGACTTGTCAGCAGTGAACATCACAGCCTCTCCTATACCAGATGGTATAGTTTGGGACAAAACTGATTAGGACATTTTTGGCCCGTCGGAACTCTTGAAGATTCCACACTTGTTTTATATTTTCATTAAGTGACTTTATTACCTCTAGTACCTTTTCTGATGATTGGGACTGTTAATAACATGATGTCTGATCTAGAAATGTCTGCAGTATTCACAAATCATGAATATTTGGAGGGTTCATCAGACTGTGAGCAAATGTATTGTTATAACCACTATGGTCATCATTTCTTGCATAGACCTGCATCACCTAGAAATGTATTTATGTATACCCAATGGTAATATTAACCTACACCCCCAAGAGTAGCTCAAAAACTTTTGCAAAGAAATTTCCATATTTTTCAGGGTTTAACTGGTCAAATCCAGAAACGTTTTTCTTTAAAAATGTGAACAAGACAGGAACTAAAAATATGTTAACCAAGACAAAACAGATTTATTCTGCAGCCCTTATTGCCCAACTGTCTAGACAGGGTTTCAACTTTTGGAAAGACAACATTGAGACAAAATCTGTCTGGGGTACAAAAGATTGGCAAGTGCAGGAGTAGAAGCTTTGTTTAGAGCCTGTATCATCCCTGAGCAAATAATGTTGTTAAATGACACTGTCCAGCAAACATCTTGCCTTGGGATAGCCAAGATCAAAGACATGAACATTCCGTCCATACCTGCACCTGCAAGGAATAGCACTACACAGGGGGAGGTCGACAATTTTGCATCACAAAAGATCAGATCCAGAATGGAACAAATGGTTGCTCTGGCCCACAGACGCAATCAACTGTCAAGATCAATTCCGTAGCAAAACACAGGGTTTCACTGTCAATAGGCCAGACCCACGCTATTTGCAAAGGCAGCATCCAGGGGTAGTAACAACATACAGTGTAGGGAAACTTTGCCTTGATTGGCTTCAGATAGCTACACTGGAGGATGTGAAACAACACTTAAATTTACTTCAAGAAGGCCCAGACCTTAGGGAATTATTGCTAGGTTTAAGAAAACCACGTCAAAAAAGTTTCATATATGCCGGTATTGACGCTACTTATAATGAAATATGGAAGGTGACCCAACAGGAACTGCAGAAAGAATACGAGAAATTGATCATATTAATTTAGAGAAATCTCTTGCTATAGTAGACAATGGGTTAACGACTCTGTCGTCCCGGATATATTCATTGGACAGCATTGTGTCTTCTGCCGTAAACATCATAGAACAAGACTTGGTCATGTTGCAACATGGTCAGTCTCAACTACATTCTATCATGCTATTAGGCTGAACGCTACAAAACTTGCGTGCAGCCTATGTGCCTTGGCATTTAATCAACACTACGTCACTGTTTTCAGAATTCAATCCTACTGATAAACAGATCAAACCGGCACAAAGGGGAGCAGACTATACGGTGCTGAACATTGAAAAACTGGAAAAATTACCATGCACGGTGGCAGGAAAACCAGCTACTGAGTGGATTTTTGTATGTCGATTTAGATTCCGAATGAATTTCCTGATTCATGCCCTTATATAGGTATACTTCAGATTGCCCTTATATAGGCATAGAAATCCAGTCCTTATTTAGGCATAGCCCTTGCTACCCAAATACAGGCAAGGCTATTTTCATCCATTCATCTACGTCACAACGATTTCTTGGAAAACCAGACTCTTAAGCAGAAGGAACTTCCCCTAGCCTCGATATTGATTTCTCCAAGAAACTCATTATTATGCATGAACAACTATTCCTTAGGGTTCATCCATGATGTTCATATGCCCGACTTTTACGTCAATACAGGCTTTCCTAAACACCTTCAATATACCTTCACTTGCTATAGCAAAGCACAGTGTGGTTTAGTGCAGTTCGACTACCTACTTGCCCGACGCAGCTTGCTACAGCAAGTGGCGAAGGAAGCCGACTCTCCAGCTGACGCACTGACAAAGAAGCTGACATCCTCCTGCCAAGAATCCAGCTCCAGTGTTTCTGACTCCGCTTGCGTGGTGTTGGGAAATTGAGTCCTGTGACAGAGATACCAACCTCTTTCAGTCTGAAGGTATGGAGCTGATTAGAACCTAGAAAAACCTTTGGCAATTCTTGGCAGAACTAAAACTTATGCTAAGCAGCACCTACTTCTTCCCTGGTACTGAACCTAGGCTAGGTACTTTGGGGTAGGCGCATTTTAGAAGCACCAGTTGAGTATTTTAGCCTCTGTTATTTATGTATGTATTTTTATATATGTCATAGCAATAGACAATGCTGTTACAGTATTATTTTATATTACTGTTCTTGCTGTACGCATTATACTTCGCAGTCGGTCTAACGATTGTAGCAGTTCACCTCTCTTGCACGAGAAAGAAGACTGTTCAATAAACCCTTTTTTATTGAAATGCCCGTCTCACTATTTCTGTGCAAACTCTGTAGAAACAAAGCATGCACGATTGACTGAGAAAAATAGTTATCTACTGTTTCCACGACTCTGAAGATATTTGTTCCAGTCCTAGGGAAACAAAGTTGTGATGTTTATGCGGTTGTAAGAAACTAATCCCTTCTTGTTTTTTCGACAAAGTTTCTAGTGACCTCTGAGTTAGTCGGCACACACAATAAAGTTCAATATACTCAGTAGAGACATTCTGACCTCAGTCCTATGTCAAATCTATAGTGTATATTATTCCAATGCGCAGAGCCTATTGGGAATATAGGAACTACACTACGTGGCGCCCCACGTGGGGCAAGGCACTAATTTAACGCTAGATACTAAAGTAACTCAGTCGTGCTGTTCTCAGAGACCCCTTTTCCCGTAAATACTCCAATAGATGTCTGGAGTGGGTAAAAGGATAATATCCGCCATAGCTAAGTAGGACGAAAATCCTATGTATTAGCTTTTTGGTTTGTTCAATGTTGAAGGATACAGTGTTCCAAAATATTGTGCACCTTATCTTTGTTTCCTTGAAACTTGCTCTGCAATTGTTCATTAAACAATGTCGAATAACGGCAACAACACCGAAACCGGTGGAGCTGCGGCTGATCCAGCAGATGCAGCTTTTAACTTCACAGGTTTCCAAGAAACCGACAAGGATGCTATATGCATTCCTCTAAATTTAAGGAAAGCCATCACTATAAATCTTATAAAACATGACCTAACATCGAGAGGTGGTAGGGTAGTTTTTGTGATAGAAGCACATGAATATCACCAGACAGAGGTATTCTATTCTTGGATAGTCTTCCCTGAAGCAAATCCACTAACACATGTGTTTCACTTCGCCAAAGAAGATGAATCACCAGAGGAATATATTCCTTTCGAGGATATTGAAATTCCACTCACATACCAGGAGCATGCGCTCTAGTTTAAAAGGCACCCTAAAACATTTAAATCATATTACCAGTCCACTAGGTAGACCAGGAGCAACATGGCCAATTTTAGCCGGCAATACACCACATCCTGACATTGAAGAAATGTCAGATGTGGAGTTACTGGAGGTAATACCTGATGTCCTGAAACAGATTCAAAACAAATACGGGGCAGAGCCTGCTATAAATGTGGGTATGAAACTACTGAAAGATTTCAAACAGGTCTCAGCAATAATATTAGCTAATATTAAAGGCGAAGCAGCATCAGTGGCGATCCGCCAAAAATTACGGGAATTTGATGTAACTGAGCAACCACAAGAACTGGCCAGAATAATTGAAAAATCCTATGAAGAATTAGGCAGAGACAGTCTGGTTGGGAAACCAGTGAAACCACAACTGTCTGAAAGTCCTGAAAAAGTCTTTATTAAAAACACTCCTACCTCTTCTAAAAAGAAGTGGGAAAATAGCAAACAAACTTCTAAAGAGAAACGTTCTCAATCCAGAGGTAGGTCTCCTCAAAAGGAGCCCTCTGAAAAGAGGCATATCCTCAGGAACAGGGATAATTTGAGAAAACCTGATAGATATCAAGACACTGATACACGTTCCTCTCGTACCTTTCAGACTTCGTCACAGAAATCAGAAAGAAGAGGACGGTCAGAAAACAAAGAAGAACGCGTGAAGTCCAAAGACGATCAACACGTTCAGAAAAATAAGAAACCTCAATTTACCAAAAAGAATGTAGCAGGTCTAAAAATCAGACATGCTGAGGATCTTGAGGACACAACTCAAGAACGGAGAATGGGCCCAGACAATGTTGGACAGCACAGCAGAAGTCACAATAGCTTGCCAGAACCTGAAGGATCATCTGGAGACAGTGGACTTGAATGAATTCATCCAAGTTGAAACTGCAGATACCAGGGTTAGTTCTCCACATAGGTTATATGAAAGAACACTCCGGATGGAGGGAGACATACCAAGAAAAGTGAGAGTACTCTTTTGGGAGCGACTTTCTAAGGGTTATGACATTCTTCTAGCTGAACAAGACTGGCCACCACAATTTGTCAGGGAGTGCCCACATGGCGAGTACATCATTATGCCAGCCATCTCTAACCATATTCCAATTCATGTTATACTTATGCCAGGAAATGGGCAGTCGCCCAAGCCCCTGCATTATCCAAAAATCATGTAGGAAGGGATGAGGACTCGCCTCACCATAAAATCCAACAAAAAAATCAACCAACTGCACAAAGGCAGTATCCAGTTAAGCAAGAAGCTAAAAAACAGGTCAGGGAGATCTTAGATCAACTTGAATACCAAGGGGTGATTGAAACATGCACCTCGTCAATGAACAATCCTTTGTTTCCTGTCTCCAAACCAGACAATACATATTGTCTAGAATTGGATAACAGACATCTAAATTCTTGTTGTAAAACATTTGCAGGGCAAAATGCACACAGTACAGCATTAATGAATAATGTTGTGCGTAAAAAATATAAAACCACATTAGAAATTTCTAACGATTTCTTTTGTCAAAATATTACACCTAAAAGCAGGTATTTGACCACTTTCTCAATTATGGGTACACAGCGTCAGTTTTGTCGTCTTCCCCAGGGATTCAAGAATTGTCCTGGGTTATTTTCAGCATGGGTAACAGAGTTACTACAAACGTATAATGATAAAGCATTACAATATGTGGATGACATCTATCTGACAGATAGTGACTTGGATAGGCACTTGAATTGGGTGAATACAATTATACTTGGATTCGCCTCTGAGGGTTACAAATTCAATTTAAAAAAAATGAGAATTGCCCATTTAAATGTCCTATTTTTAGGATATGAACTTTCAAGTGAAGGCAAAAGCCTGGCAGCATACTTTCTAGAGAAATTTGCGCAGTTCCAACCTCCAAAAACATTGAAAAACCTGGAGTCGTTTCTAGGATTCTTAAATTTCGGAATAACTTACATTCTAAACTAGGGTTAAACCTCTCTACGAATTAATCAAACCTGATTTTAAAACAGTAAATTGGACACAAAAACACACAGAAGTTTTGCGATCATTGCAAACAGACATGTTAGCAACTAAACATTTACAAACACGCGTAAACGTACGCAACTTAGTGATCCGGATCATTCCAGGTCAATGCGGATTCACCTACTAAACTTTTAACAAAGGTGAAAAAGTACCAATCACATACAAATCACACTTGTGCACACAAGCAGAAATGAAATTCACTCCAACAGAAAAATTCTGACAGCTGTTCAAACCGCTGTAGCAAAAGAAAGAGCCCTCACACAGGGGAAACACATTATGGTCATAACTCCTGTACCTGCCTTAGAGGCAGTGACAAAAGCGAGCATTCCAAAAGCTTTACATCCGAGATGGATACAATGGGTTAATTCTCTTACTGCAACAGATGTTGAATACGTTTTTGATCCATATTTAAAAACACAAGCATTTCTAAAAAACAAACGAGAAGGTCCTCTACCTACTGAAATTCTGCCTCTTGACCAGTATGACTGTATAATTTATACAGACGGATCAGCTCAACCCGCTACGGAGGATAAACAAGCCTATAGTGCGACGTACGTGATCGTTAAAGGTCGCTGGTGCAATGGCAAACCCGACGCACGTGATACATACACTGAGTCATCAACGTGATGGCATTCACGTTGCAGGGAATTCATTGGCTGATGAAGCCGCGAAGGCAGCTGTGCAAACGGCTTCCATAGCTGCAATCACTCGTTCAAAACCTAAAATAGACAGTGAAATAATGCTAGCTGTCAATGAAACATGTAAAGGCAGCGGTGCAGCGTTACCTCTACACTTTCCACTCAAATACTTATATATAATTGATGCAAACAGCGTTCCTTTTGCTCGAATCCCTGGAGTGGGGGACAGAGTAATTCCAAACAGGAAACGCAGGGTAGCTTTGATTCACGAAGCACATCTGGGAGAGGGTCTGATACATCAGGGGATCTCTAAAACGATATTAGAATTAAAAGAGATGTACTGGTGGCCAGGAATGAATGCACATATTCACATATTTGTGATTAACTGCAAAGACTGCAATAGAGAGCGCAGCTCAGAACGCCGTCAGATTCCTGACTATAGCATAGCCAGCCCAGTACAGACACCAATGTTAGACAGCATTAGACTGTCTACACGCAGACATCCATGTAGACAAATGCGGTCCCACAAATGTTAAGACAATGTTCATTTGGATGTGGCCTCAGCGCTCGGCTGACGAACTGTTATAAAAGATTTGCGAGTCTTTATTGGCACATACTCAGTCGGCACGCTATATTCTTACCAGGGTCCTGTTTTTAGCTCTCGAGCTTACAAGGAGGCCAAGGCCAGTTTGGCTGTTGCATTGCGGTACTCTAGTCCATTCCATCCATAGGGAAATTCGGTTGTGGAGCGAAAAATCCGGGACATAAAGCAATCTATAACAGCTAGGGTATTAGGCTCGGTTGACAGGTGGGTCAAACCTCTAATAAGTGTCCAACGTAGTCTTAACAATTTGCCAAGAAGTTCTCTAAGGCGTACCACTCCATATGAAGTCCTTTTTAGGACCAGAATGTTAGTAGCGGACCTCTATTGTCAGACTTCAATGGTAGACTAAAAAACATTTGATATCAAAGACTGGTTGTTTTACAGGACTTAAATGAACTAAGAACTAAACAAAGCAACGTGTTCCTGAAGCCAACCACCACTCAAGAAAAACTGACCATCCCAGCAAGGCCTGTCTGGATCCCAAAGCTTGGGGATCTAGTCAGAGAAAAGATCGCGACAAGAAGGAATTTGGGTCTTCTTACAGACAACCAGTACCTGTCCTAGCAATCCACGGATCAAGAACAGTTTTACTGCCGCCCCTTGCTGGTAAAAAGGAGAACAGGTTTGTGTCCATCGACCTGATCAAACCAGACTATGTGGCCGATACTAAACAGTAGGCCAAGTGGACTCCGCCAATGTAGCAGACGCCCTAATCTAGCTACTATCCAAGAGGTTCAAACTGAGAGACTCATCACCTTTGAAGAATCTGCAGTGCAAAATGAAAGACTAAGCAACTAAGCTATGGAACTTGTACCTCTTGAAACCCAAATAACAGTTCATCAAGAAACACCTGTCTACAATGAAGTAACAAGTGATCAAGAGGTTCCAGCAATTTCAACGAATCCTGATGCAATCCCGACAATTGACAGAACTGCCTCTGGCTATTTCATGAACTTTGATACTGTTTCTGAGGATCCCAGCGCACCTGAAACGACACCAGCAAAAAGAACTTTCAAAGAACAAGCAAAAGACCGTTTTCATTACCTGGAAAAGACTTATCTGGTTTCACTTTGGATCGTGTTGGGTGTCAAGCCACACAAATCATCTCATCGTGAACAAGAGACTTGTCATCAGTGAACATCACTGACGTTCCTATACCTGGGGGTATAGCTTGGGACAGAACTGATTATGACATTTTTGGCCCTTCGGAGCTGTTGAGGATTCCACACCAATTCAATATTTCATTAAGTGACTTTGTTTCATCTAGTACCTTTTCTGATGATTGGGACTTCGAGACTGTTAATAATATGACGTCAGACTTAGAAATGTATGCAGTATTCACAGATCATGAATATTTAGATGGTTCATCAGACTGTGAACATATGTATTGTTATAATCATTATGGTCATCATTTCTTGCACAAATCTGAAAATCCTAGAAATCTATTAATGTATAACCAATGGGAACATTGTCCTACGCCACCAAAGGGTAGCTCAAAAACTTTTGCCAATACGTTTCCATACTTTTTTCAGGGTTCTATGTATCAAATGCTGAATCGTTTTACTATAAAAATGTAAACAAAACTGGAATGAAAAGTATGTTGACCAATACAAAACACATCTATTCTGCAGCCTTTTATGCCCAACTGTCTAAACTAGGTTTGGACTTTCGGAAAGACAACATTGAGACAAAAACTGTCTGGGGTACAAAAGATTGGCAGGTTCAGGGGTAGAAGCTATGTTTATAGCCTGCATCATCCCTGAGCAAATTGTTTTTAAAACACACTGTCCAACAGACGTCTTGCCTTGGGTTAGCCAAGATTAAAGACATGAACAACCCGTCCATACCTACTCCTACACCGGAGAGTGATAACACTTCAGAGGGGCAGGTCGACAAACATACTATTTTGCATCACAACAGAACAGATCCAGATTGGAAAAAATGGTTGATATGGCCCACAGACACAAACAACTGTCAAGATAGATCCCTGAACAAAATACAGGGTTTCACATTCACTAGGCCAGACTCAAGATATGTTCTAAGACAGCATCCTGGAATAGTAACAACATACAGTGTAGGGAAGCTCTGCCTTGATTGGCTACAAAGATCCATACTTAAGGATGTAAAGCAACACTTATCTTTACTTAAAGATGGCGCAGATCTTAGGGAATTCTTGCTAGGACCAAGAAAACCACGTCAAAAATTGTTTATATATGCCGGTATCTATGCTGCTTATAATGAAGTATGGAAGATTACGCAAGCAGAGACTGCAGAACGAATACGAGAAATGAATCATATTAATTTAGAGAAAACTCTCTCTGTAGTTGACAATGGGTTAACGACTCTATCATCCAGGATATATTCTTTGGACAGCATAGTATCCTCTGCCATAGACATCATGGAACAGGACTATGTCATGCTGCAACATGGTCAGTCGCAACTACGTTCTATCATGCTATTAGGCTGAACGTTGCAAAACATTTGTTGAGGCAATGTGCCTTGGTGTTTAATCAATACCACGTCACTGTTTTCAGAATTCAATCTCACTGATAAACAGATCAAACTGGCACAGAGGAGAGCAGACTATAAGGTGCTGAGCATTGAAAAACTGGAAAGATTGCCATTTACGGTAGCAGAAAAAACAACTACTGAATGGATTATACATGGAACAATCACTCTGCCTGTTACAATGTTCCATTTTCAATATTGCCGAAAACATATACTAGCAGGCACATATGAAAGATTGGGTAAAGAATACATCAAGACATCCTGTAAATTACCGTACACACACAGATGTTGGAGTGGGGGTAGGGAAGTATTTCTTAGTGGTAAAAACTGCAAAAACGCATTAAGAGGTTCTCTCCTTTGTCAGGGTATAAACTTACACGGGGGCCTACGATGTTTCCTCTAACAACTTATCCTGCCACCTGCACGGTTCACCAGCTGCAGTGAATCGTCCAATTTTTGGACAACTTTCAAATGGAAGTTACCTCATGTTGAACGATCATAGCTGCTGTGGCATGTTGTCAGGTATACCATATCTAGTAACTGTGTCAGCCAGGGTCACTTGCTGTGTGTAAGTATTGTTTACTAAAACTTAAGACAGACAGGGAGTCGCCTTTATGACCTTCACTGAACATCTCTTCTATACTAATTTATACTCTAAGCAGAATGAAAGCCATTCTTTTGCAACAAACTGTGCCACTGACCTCGGCCAAAGAAACCTATGATCTGCAAGTCGCAAGGACTTCTGCCGAGATACATGCCCTCTTAACTACAAACTGCCCTACACATTTCTCAGAAATGTTAAGTCGTATCTTAAACATGTCTGATACGAGCGGTATTGTACTTCTATTAAAGATCATATGTTTCGGACTGTTAACACCTTTTCAAGCAGTCCTAGGAATATTTCCATACTTCGTGGACTCTGTGTTTGGCGGACTGCTCCTCTTTTTGGGACTCGTTCCTGGGATACTATTTTTGCTCCTACTGCTACGATATGGCAAGCCAAATCACCAGCGCCACTCCAAGCACCATAGAAAGAGCTCTATTGGAGATGAAGTGTCGTGAGCGCATCGTCCACATTTTGGGATTAACTCGTTTACAAGAATTAAATACCACATGGTTTCTCTCATTCAGACCATACTGGCAAGATTACATCTTACCTGTTCTACGCTGCCTGCTTTGCAATGAAGAATGGGTACTAGACATCTGTCTAACACTCCCATCAGTCATGCCTACGAATATTGATACTCTGCTGGGCCCGGTAACGGCTCATGCTGTGTGTTGTTCCCAGCGGCTACCAATCCTGATGACGGCATTCATTGAGATCTCACAGACGCAAATTGCTACTGCTGAGGTACGAGAGGCAACAACAGGCATGCAGGTAACATCCGATACGAACATTGCTGATGCGACCAATACTGAAGGCAATGCTTCTCATCTATGTGCAGTTAGTCTACTAAACAAGGTAATCCAACTTTCACTTACAACAGTGGACGACTTTTTGTCTACAGGATTAAAAGATTTTATGTTTTCTCCATCCCCATACACTGACTTTTGATTCAGCACACAGTGTACCGGGAAGACTCTGAATTGGGCCTCCATTTTTTCAAAACAAAGACTAAACTTGGAACTTTTTCCTATGATTAATTTTTTTTCTCCAAATTTGTATTTTTCATTTTTGCCAAAGTAATCTGCTTATAGTAGAACTATTCACGGAGAACAGAAGTCTTTGAAACACTTTCAGAGACAATATATCACCTTGTCAATAATGATTGTTTTATGTCACTTGACATGAAATGGTTTCAGCTTTTTCTTCTGTATTTACGAGCCATTTCATCATGTGTATATATATTTATGTTCATTCATTTAGCATTCAATGACAACTTTTGCTTAGAATTAAACATTGTTTTAATGTTTTTAGCTATTCATGTGTAGCTATATTTTAGATATGTTTAGCATGTTTAAAATTTAGTAATGTAGTTTATACCAAACTGGAGTGGGTGTTGTGTGTCGATTTAGATATGGCTTTCCAGATTTACGCCCTCATATAGGCACAATTCGCATTGCCCGGATATAGGCATAGAAATCCAACCCTTATTTAGGCATTATCCATGCTAACCAAATACAGGCATGGCCACCTACATCCGTCACAACAAATTCTTGGAATACCAGACTCTTAAGCCTTTAGGACTTCCCCTTGCTTGGATTATTGATTTCTCCAAGAACTCATTTATTATGCATGAACATCTATTCATTAGGGGTTCATTCATGACGTTCCTCAGCCCAACTTTTGCGTCAGTACTGGCATTCCTAAACACCTTCAAAGTATAAATATACCTTCACTTACCATGGCAAACCACTGCTCGGCTACACAGCTCAACATGGCTCGCCACGGCAAGTTCGGAAGGAATTCGAGTCCCCGCCTGACGCACTGACCAGACACTGCCATCCTCCTCGCAGAGAATCAAGCTCCAGTGTTTTTGACTCCCCTTGCGGGGTGTTAGAGATCGAGACCCGGAAAGAGATTCCAACTTCTCTCATTCTAAGGTATGGAGCAGACTAGAACCTTGAGGGACTTTTGGCAAATCTTTGCAACACCAATCCTAACTATAGCTAAACTAGACTATAGACAAACAGCACCTACTTCTTATCTCGTACTACATTTAGGTTAGGTACACTGGGGTAGAACTAGCTAGAAGCACCAGATGAGTATTCACATTTTAACCTGTGTTATTTATGTATGTATTTTTATGAATATATGTCATAGCTACAAACCATGCTATTGCAGTAATATCTAATCTTACTGCTAACTTTGTACGTATCATACTTCGCATTCTGTCTTACGATTGTAGCAGTTCATATCTCTTGCACAAGAAATAAGACTGTTCAATAAACCCTTTTTATTGAAACGCCCATCTACATATTTATGTAGAAACGAAGCATGCACAATTGACTTAGTGAAACTGTTATCTATTGATTCCACGATTCTGAGACTGTTCCGATTCTAAGGGAAGCAAAGTTGTCATGTTTTTGTGGTTATCAGAAACAAATCCCTTCTTGTTTATTCGAGAAGTTTTTAGTGACCTCTGAGTTAGCTGGAACACACAAGTAATTAAGTTTTGTGGTTCTGAAATTCTGGACCCTGCTGTTATCCCAGTATCGAGGTCCAAATACCCGTGCCACAAAATATCAACGTACCATGACGAATTTGGTGTCGACAGACCGGTAATGTTTAGGACATCATCCCTATGCATTTGCGTCATGATTGAGGGATGCCAACACCCTTAAATCGTAGTTTCTGTTCCAAACCCTTAGACTCCATTTTATGAACAGCATCCATCTTGTGTCTTGCCCTCATATAAGTCAATTGAGTAAGGTCGAGCTTGATCTAAAAGGACACGTCCACCTTCCCTGACTTCCCCCTGACCTGTCCCAACTGACTCCATTGCCTCCAGCCGAACCTGTTTGGGCAGCTCCTCGCCCAGTGGCCGAGTAAGATAGCATCAATGCATAACATGCCACAAACCATTCACTACGTACCGACCATGTTTTCTACACACACACACCTGTCCATGTTCCTTGTTTATGGCCAGTTTTATGACTAGGAGGTGCCCTGCTTTATTGGGGTTTCATCGATATCTGATGGGAGTTCCGGGCCTGGCCGGGTAATCTATCACGAACTGGACGTCTAAAATATGGGTTGGCCTACATGACTTCGCTCTTTGTATTATTGTAGAAATATGTGTATCGCCATATCATAAACTCAAGAATTCTTGCCTGCAGCTATTATTTCTGTATATAAGGAGAAGGCTGGTTCTGTAAAAACGAACAGTCTCCTGAGAATACACGACCCGTGTTGTCGTATTTCTAGGACACATGTTACTTGGGTGCACCCAATAAAACTCGATCTCTGACTTCAACTGGAAGACTCTGCGTTTCTGTGGTCCGGAACAGGGAGAACTCAGAGGTCTTCGGGTGTTATCCCCTGGCACCACCGGGTTCCTAAAAACCCGGCACCTCAGTTGGCGCCCAACTCGGGGCGGTATCAAGCGGCGACGGTCCAAGCCAGATGTTCGTGAGGAGCTTCGTGTGAAAATTCCAGAGGACGGCCAGCCACTTCAGCGACCCTGTATGTCGACGTGGTTACGAAGGTCTTTGCTGCGAGGTTCCCCGCGTCCCGACGGCTGCGAAGGACTGCTGCCCTGACTATCGCCCTGTTTTGGACCCAGTGATCCTTGGTAGAGCGAAACGATAGACGAGTCTTCTAGTGACGTCATCGATCTTCAAATACTTCAGTTAAGTATAAGTGGAGCGTCTCCCAGACCTTAGTTTGATCCTTAGTTTTTGGTATCCTTGAGATACGCTTTTGATTTGGTACTTGCAAGCCCCAAAGCCGAAGGACTCGTGTATTCACGAGAAATATCGTAATCGATAAACCCTTTGAAGTTTGAAGCTAGACTAGTGAGCAAAGATGCCTGGTTTTAGCAGACTTGGAAACTTGTTTTGTCTTGGTTGTAGTAAGGACTCCCGATTAGAGGATTCCTGTCCGGTTCCTCCGATTGGAACTCCAACATATGAGTTATACGTAAAACATGGCGTAGGTCCTATCACATTTAATGAAGTGTGGATAAAATACACCCGCAAGGATGGTGTTCTAAAATGGCCCTAATATGGTAGTTTTGACTCAGAAATTTTAGATAACCTCGAGGTCAAATTGTTCAAGAAAAAAGCCCGGCCGGCGATGTTTGACTCTTTTCGCTTATGGCGCAAAGAAGCCAAACAGAAAGAAATAAAATTAGCAAAAAGGAATAAAAGAGGGATGTCGATGGTGCAAGCTGCCGTTGCATACAGGGATAACGAGGAAGAGCAGGAAAGTGAACAAGTGCTTAGGAGCAAAAAACTAGCAGTGGATAAATGCTACCCAATGTTACCAGATAAGGGACAAGCTTCAAAAGGAACATCCGAGAAAGATCCATTAATGTCCCACTTATTAAGCTCACCGCCACCGTATGCGTTAGACGCTACCGCACCCCCAAAGCATTTTATTATACCGCGCCCCGGCGCACGAAACACAGCTCTTGCACAAACGCCAGCTCCTCTTCAGCTGGTTTCTACTTCTCCGGCGCAGCCTTCTCAAGGGCCGCCGCCTTTGCTACATACTCCATCTACTTCTACCACTTTGCCTACAGCTCCAACTGTTCCCTATGATACTACGTCTGCCACTGATTCAACTTCCTCTGCTATTGCTTCGACTTCTTCTTTGCATCAGCATGTCTTTTCTGACGCATCTACCCCTCCGCAAGCTTATCCTTCTATTAGACAGAGAGTGGCAAGTACTGTCACTGATCTGTTTTCACCTTTCTTTGGGTCGCCTAGAACGACCCCTAAAACAGAACGTAGACAGTTACGTAGTCAGCTGCCTGATTACGAGGAAAGAGAAGTGCTGAATGAGCTAGCACGCAAATGGATTACGGACACTGTTAGATATGATGTTCAGTCTGTTATGGAAGTTTTCCGTCAATGGGATGCACCCACTCAGAGATACGTATTCGAAGAGATGTGTGTATATCTGTGTGAAGATATGGAGACAAATGATCCCAAACGCAAAATGAACGAATTATGGCGTATGCGTTTTAAGTTCCATGAGGGTATGATTATAGGTGCCGATGTTGAGAAAGCGATAGATTTATTGTTTTCTTATAGGAGTAAGGGAAACGTCTCTAGATCATTGTACGAAGACGACGTATCAGGTAGGAAAAAAACGAGACAGTACCCCATGAGAGAGGTTCCTCCAGTTTGGAGGGAAGGTGATGCGAATGTAAATACACCAATTATGCCACATTTTCAGCGTGTATGGGTACATGTCCCCTGGAAAAGATCCGAAGTTTTAGCACTCAAGCAGACACTACCTGATCCCCGTAAAAATCCGACTGGGTATTATAAGGAGTTATCGCAGACTGCCAGCTCATGTATAATGAATTTAGCGGACGTAGACATGTTGTTCGGGAATGTTGTTCCGCATCCTTTATGGAGTAAAATTCGTCATACAGATCATGATCAAGAACTAGGTGACTCATGGGCTAATATTACCGCTACAGATGCTAGACAAGTCGGTGGTTCTAAACCTGAGCCGTTAATAGCCGAACTTTCCGGTAGGATTATCGCGTACATGAAAACATTAATGCCTGAATTACGCGTAAATTGGGACAAGCTGTCTGCGTGCAAGCAGAAGAAAGATGAGAATGTGTCTGACTTTTTCACGAGATTCGAGGAGACTTTCACCGATCATAGTGGTCAGGATATGGCTACCGAGGGTGGTCAAAGATTGTTTGTAGACAAATTTGTACATAATATGCTTCCTGAACTGTGTAATAAACTGAAAGATTCAGAAAGTGCTTGGGCTGTCTCTACGTCAGCGCAGATTTTAGCTACAGCCCAATACTATGAAAATAGGCACAAAGACGAGCTAGATAAGGTAGACAAAAAGACGAAAGACTTAAAAACTAAAGTTCTTCTCCGGCAGGCCTATCTGCCTCGCACGGCTAGTCAACCCAATTATCAACAACCACAGCAGTATTCGAGAAACACGCAAGGAAACGAGTTTTCCCATCAGCGTCTTCCGTATGGCCCGAATCAGTGTGCATATTGCAAGGAAGAGGGTCAGTTTAAAGGTAATTGTCCGGCTCTTGCGCGATGTTTAAACGGTGTTTCAGGTATAAGGGGTAGAGGTGTTCAACATGCTCCTAGGGGTAGGGGTCGTGGAAATATCCCCCAGAATACAACTTCTTTTCCGCCTCAGAATTCCATGAACAGTTTTGACCAACAGAATAATGCATCGTCTAGGTCAGCTCAGTACTATGCTGACGACTATTACACCGAAAACGAGAATGAGGGTAATAATTGCTAGGACAGCCACGGACAAAGAGAGGGAGTCGTTTCAGTTCCAGTAGATCAGAATGGATCTTATGTCGAGGTGATTACCTCAGGAGTGTCAGAGCCATTTCTGCTGGATACTGGTGCTACAAAAAGTTCTATTATGCACTCGAAACTTCCTGGCGCACCTTTGTCTGGCGAAATGAATGTTTCAGTAGGTTTCTCTGGCGCCCCTGTTAGAAACCCGATCTCTAGTCCCATGTCCATTTCTGTTGGCCCATGCGAGTTAGAAGCACCCCTCATTCTTACAACAGGTTGCGGTGAAAATTTGTTAGATTTGGATTTACTAAAGAGGTTATATGCGACTTTGTACTGTTCTCCCTTGGGAGTACAACTTACGTTAGGTAAGAAAGTCATTTCTCCAATGTATTTGTCAAAGGAAAATATTCCAACTGAATTGTCATCTCTTCTGGATATACTATGGGCTAATGGTTCCAATGATGTAGGCCGTTTGGAGATAGCACCGTATGTCATAACATTGAAAGCCAACGTTAGGTTGCCACGTATTCCCCAATACAAAATATCTAGCGAATGCGAAAAGGCGTTGTTGACGATTATTTATGATCTGATCGAGAAAGATGTCATCGAAGAAACAACAGGCAACGTTTGTAACAGTCCTGTTTTGCCCGTCTTAAAGCGTACCGATCCTTCACAGCCCCCTGTGTACAGGTTTGTGATTGACCTTAGAGAAGTGAATAAGGTGGTTATCCCACAGTTTCCAGTTGTCCCCGACATTACTGCCTTATTGACAATGGTTCCAGCTTCTGCCACTTGGTTTTCGGTGATTGACCTGAATGAATGAATGAAATGTCATTTGTCATGCGCAACTATGCCCAATGGGCGTCAAGGCGCCTAAACCAAATAAAAGCTGTTAGCAGACAGAAACAAAGCCTACTGGTATGCCTTAATGAAGAGCCAAGTTTTCAGTGACTTCCTGAAGAGGTCGAGGGAAGGAAGTAGTTTAATTTCAAGGGGAAGGGAATTCCACATCAGAGGTGCCAGTATGGAAAAAGCTTTACTCCCCCATCTAGCCTTCTTGGCTCTGGGAATCACCAGTTGATTAAGCTCGCTGGATCGTAAACATCTTCTCGGAACATATCTGGTGAGTAATGAACCGAGGGCATCAGCCGAGCCTGCAATTAGAGCCTTATAAGTAAGGCAAAGAAGTTTAAAGGTGATCCTGGAGGGGATGGGGAGCCAGTGGAGGCTCTTCCTCGCAAGGGTCATAGATGCCAACCAAGGCAAAGCGAGAGCAAACCTCGCTGCGGCGTTCTGTATGACCTGCAGACGCTGAAGCAAGCCCTTGTTGGCCCCGGCATATACTGAGTTACAGTAGTCAAGCCTTGAGCCGACAAGGGCAATCACCACCTGTTTCCGTGCCTGTGGGGACAGATAATGCACGATCTTTTTCAGGGTCTTAATGACACCCCAACAGGTGGCCACCGTTCTATTAACCTGCAACTCCATGGAGAGCTGGGTGTCAAAGATGACACCTAGGTTCCTGGCAGATTGTGTAGGTATAGGGCAGCTACCTAAAGAAGGAGGCCACCAGTCACCTGACCACATGTCCTGGTCCTTGCCAAAGACCAGGACCTCTGTCTTGTCCCCGTTCAACTTTAGGGAGTTAGTAACCATCCACTCTGCAACAAGTTGCATGCAGGCCCTAAAGTTAGAAGCAGTTTCATTTACAGAGTGGGTCAGGGATACCATAATCTGCGTGTCGTCGGCATACGACACTACCTCCATCCCCTGAGATCTTACTAGTCTTGCAAGGGGGGCCACATAGATGTTAAACAGGGTCGGGCTTAATGCCGACCCCTGTGGCACCCCGCATTGCAAAGACTTAGCAGGGGAGAGGTATTCACCTAGCATGACACGCTGCTCTCGTTGATGTAAAAAGGAGCTCAAAAGGCTGAGCGCCGGTCCATTCACCCCTGCCTCCCTTAACCTAGATGTTAATGTCAGGGGAGACAGGGTGTCAAATGCTGCAGAAAGATCTAGCAACACTAGAACGGTGGTGAGACCCAAGTCTACTTTTCTGCGGATGTTATCAATGACTTTTGTCAAGGCCGACTCCGTGCTATGCAGCTTTCTAAAGCCATGTTGGGACCCATCCAGGAAGCCTGAGGTGTCAAGGAAGCTTGAAAGATGGAAATTCAAATGGGTCTCCAACATCTTAGCAGGGGCCGGCAGCAGAGAAATGGGTCTAAAGTTCTTCAGCACTCCAGGATCTAAGGTGGTCTTTTTCAGAAGTGGCTTTACGATGGCTCTCTTCCAGAGTGAAGGAAAGGTACCCTGTTCCAAGGCTCCATTCATTACTTCCAACATCGGGGGAAGAATGATCTCTCTACAGTTCTTGAGTACTTTCAGAGGAACTGGATCAAGTGGGGATGAGGATTTTGTTTTATCCAACAGGCTATTAAGATCTTCTAGAGAGAGAGCGGGGAAATGTTCAAGGGACTGAGGGGAATCTTTATTCCAAGCTTCCAGTCGTGTAATTTGCGAGGAGTCCTCCACACTAAGCAGGTTCCTCTGCGACTTTAAGGCTATGTAAATATCGTCAATCTTTTTATAAAAAAAGTTTGATATGTCATCACATAGCTCCTGGGAAGCAACTACTGGGTCAGGGACCTGAAGAGAGCACAGGGAGTCTACAATTTTAAAAAGCTCTTTGGAAGATGTTAAAGAACAGGTTAAGTTGGAAAAATAGTCCTGTTTTTCCTTGATGACTCTCTTTTTATATTCTCGTAGTAGGCTCTTGTAGCCTTCTCTATCTTTGTAGTCCCAGGATTTACGCCAACCACGTTCCTTCTGTCTGCATTTTTGCCTGAGAAGCCTCAGGTCAGCAGAAAACCAGGGGGCAGAAGGCTTCTGTCTAGCTGCCGATTTCAAGGAGAGGGGGGCTAGTTCCTCAACGGCTCTGGTAATGGCATCGGTAAGCTCCTGGGCCGATTCATCAGCCTTCCGCTGAGCTGAAATACTGATGTTGCGAATAAAAGGGGCAAGGGCCTCCTTAGTGAAGTTTTTGAAGCTCCTTTTAGATTGTTTTTTCACGGTGCCCACCGTAACATCCGAGCAGGGAATGTCTAGAGACATTGGGACTGCTAGATGATCAGACCAGATAATTGGTACCGGTATACCGGCCTTGAGTCTGGGATCATTAGAAAAGATCCCGTCAAGGATATGCCCTGCCTTGTGGGTCGGGTGGAGAACTAGTTGGACAAAATCGCATGCCTCCAGGGAATTAAGCAGAGAGGAAGTATCTTTCGAAGCAGAATCCTCCAAATGAAAATTGACATCACCCAGAATGGTGAATTGAGGTCTACCAAAATAAGGTTCCAAAATTCTAAAAAGTTCTGGCCAGAAGTTGACTCTGGACCCAGGGGGCCTGTAGAGTAAAATGCCGGAAAAAGAACTCACCGGGGTGTGCACAATACAAAAGTAAAACGCCTCAAAGGGGTCCGTAGAGACCGAAAGAGGTTTTATGGTGCAGCTAAGAGTAGCTTTAAAAAGAATGGCTATTCCACCACCTCTACCACGTTCTCTATCAAGCCTTAGGAGGGTGTATCCTTCGGGAATGGCCAAAAGCAAATCGTGGCCAGCGGACTCACAGGCCCAGGTTTCTGTAACAAAAACCCAGTCAGGATTCCTTGAACTGACAAAGTCGTGAAATTCAATCCCATGTCTGATCAGAGAACGAGCATTAATCAGAAAGCCCTGTTTGGGTTGGGAAATATGGCTGGTGGGCTGCGAAGGGATAGAATGGATACGGGCCTGAGTAGGACAAGAAAAAGAACTGTTGCAAGAGGGACACAAACGGGCCCGATTCAGAACCTCAGGTCTGAGCCGATGATGGCAACAGAGCGCAGGGGGTCTCAGGGAAAGAAGGGAACCGTACAAGTTCTCCGGTGGTAGGGGAGGATGCACGACAGGAGGTCCAGGGTCCAGCCCGTCCTCAGCGCGGACGGGCGCAGACGGGCTGAACTCTGGCGTAACTCCGGCGTCAATCTGGCGTCCCCGCTGCGCGTATCCACTGCGCGTCAGCATGGCTCTCTTAAGTATCCGCCTAGCGTCCTCCTGGCGACTAGAGCGCGATACCATCCAATCAGTGCCAATACTCGACCATCCCCATCCAAGATGGCGCTGAAAAACGGACCTGCGCCGGGAAGCGGACCCGCCAAACAGCGGTGAGTGTCACCGAGTTATAGTGCAAGTGAGGGCCAAGCGCTGTCAGCGCAAATTAAAAACAGGGGATAAAAACTAAAAAGTTAAAATAAATGGAGACAAGGTTATATTAAAAGCGAGCAGCAGCTCGGTTCCTGAGGTGCATTGAAGGCATGCACAGGTCAACTGCCAGCTATAGAGAGAAAGCCTGGGGTTTACCTCTCTTAAGTATCCGCCTAGCGTCCTCCTGGCGACTAGAGCGCGATACCATCCAATCAGTGCCAATACTCGACCATCCCCATCCAAGATGGCGCTGAAAAACGGACCTGCGCCGGGAAGCGGACCCGCCAAACAGCGGTGAGTGTCACCGAGTTATAGTGCAAGTGAGGGCCAAGCGCTGTCAGCGCAAATTAAAAACAGGGGATAAAAACTAAAAAGTTAAAATAAATGGAGACAAGGTTATATTAAAAGCGAGCAGCAGCTCGGTTCCTGAGGTGCATTGAAGGCATGCACAGGTCAACTGCCAGCTATAGAGAGAAAGCCTGGGGTTTACCTCTCTTAAGTATCCGCCTAGCGTCCTCCTGGCGACTAGAGCGCGATACCATCCAATCAGTGCCAATACTCGACCATCCCCATCCAAGATGGCGCTGAAAAACGGACCTGCGCCGGGAAGCGGACCCGCCAAACAGCGGTGAGTGTCACCGAGTTATAGTGCAAGTGAGGGCCAAGCGCTGTCAGCGCAAATTAAAAACAGGGGATAAAAACTAAAAAGTTAAAATAAATGGAGACAAGGTTATATTAAAAGCGAGCAGCAGCTCGGTTCCTGAGGTGCATTGAAGGCATGCACAGGTCAACTGCCAGCTATAGAGAGAAAGCCTGGGGTTTACCTCTCTTAAGTATCCGCCTAGCGTCCTCCTGGCGACTAGAGCGCGATACCATCCAATCAGTGCCAATACTCGACCATCCCCATCCAAGATGGCGCTGAAAAACGGACCTGCGCCGGGAAGCGGACCCGCCAAACAGCGGTGAGTGTCACCGAGTTATAGTGCAAGTGAGGGCCAAGCGCTGTCAGCGCAAATTAAAAACAGGGGATAAAAACTAAAAAGTTAAAATAAATGGAGACAAGGTTATATTAAAAGCGAGCAGCAGCTCGGTTCCTGAGGTGCATTGAAGGCATGCACAGGTCAACTGCCAGCTATAGAGAGAAAGCCTGGGGTTTACCTCTCTTAAGTATCCGCCTAGCGTCCTCCTGGCGACTAGAGCGCGATACCATCCAATCAGTGCCAATACTCGACCATCCCCATCCAAGATGGCGCTGAAAAACGGACCTGCGCCGGGAAGCGGACCCGCCAAACAGCGGTGAGTGTCACCGAGTTATAGTGCAAGTGAGGGCCAAGCGCTGTCAGCGCAAATTAAAAACAGGGGATAAAAACTAAAAAGTTAAAATAAATGGAGACAAGGTTATATTAAAAGCGAGCAGCAGCTCGGTTCCTGAGGTGCATTGAAGGCATGCACAGGTCAACTGCCAGCTATAGACCTGAAGAACGCTTTCTTCAGCATCCCGATTGCTGAGGAGAGTAGAGATATTTTTGGCTTCAATTTAGGAGGCCGAAGCTTCCGCTTCAAGCGCGCTCCTCAAGGCTACTGCGAAAGCCCATCAATATTCAGTCAGGCCCTGAAAACACAACTAGACACGATTGTTCTACCTGATGGTTCAACTCTGATTCAGTATGTCGACGATCTGCTGATCGCTGCAGACACTGAAGAAATTTGCAAGCGCGCTACATTGTCGTTATTGAGTCACTTATGTGACATGAAGCACAAAGTCTCTCTTTCAAAACTGCAATTTTGTCGACAAGAAGTGACCTACCTAGGTCACATCTTATCGAAGGAGGGAAGGAGACTGACACCAGAAAGAATACAGGCAATTGCAGAACTGAGTGCCCCGAGGACACAGAGAGAGGTTCGGGCCTTCTTGGGCATTACATCGTACTGTAGACAATGGATACCGAATTTCTCACTACTGGCTAAACCCTTGCTGGCACTACTCTGTAAAGACATGCCCAATCCCATGCCCTGGTCTGAAGATTGTCAGACAAGTTTCCACGAGTTGCGTGATGCATTGTGTTCGGCTCCTGTGTTGGGAAACCCCAACTACAGTAAGCCTTTTACATTATATGTCCATGAGAAGGAAGGTTGTGCATTATCAGTCCTAACACAATACTTTGGGGACAAACAGCGCCCATGCGCGTATTTTTCAGCGACTCTAGATCCTGTGGCTAATGCACTACCAAGTTGTCTGAGGGCCACCGCCGCAGCGGCTGTCTGCATTCGGCAGTCCGCTGGGTTAGTCATGAATAACACTCTGATCGTTATGGTCCCGCATGCAGTAGACATTTTGCTAAACAGGACGAAGACACAACATCTTACTAGCGCTCCACTGTCCAGTTACGAACTAACACTGTTAGCAAGTCACATTCACATAAAGAGGTGTGATACACTCAACCCCGCTACGCTACTACCCATCCCGGCAGAGACAGACGAGGTTGAAAAACATGACTGCTGCTTTAGGACAGAAGAAGAAACCAAAGGGAGAGTAGACTTACAGGACACTCCCCTTCCTGAATGCAATGATACCTTATGGGTTGATGGTTCATGTTTCAAGTTGCCGAATGGTGATACGACTGCAGCATATGCCGTAACGACGTTACACACCATTATAGAGACCGCGCGCATTTCCCACAATTCCGCGCAAGCCACAGAGCTAATCGCACTTACAAGAGCATGTGTGTTGGCGAAAGGAAAGCGAGTGAATGTGTACACTGACAGCCAATACGCCTTTGGCGTGGCTCACAGTTTTGGGAGATTGTGGCGTGAACGTGGGTTCCTGACGTCGCATGGTGCGAAGATACAACATGGTCAGCTAGTTAATGAGCTCCTCGAGTCACTGACCTTGCCACTACAAGTTGCAATTGTGAAATGCAGTGCACACCGAAAGATTCAAGATGATGTTGGCCGTGGAAAGCATTTGCAGATGAGGTTGCGAAAGAGACGGCAAGGAACACAATGAGTCGGATGTATGTTGTAGGTCCCGCTAGATGGATTACCGATGTGGGTATGTGTGAGGACACCATTGAAAGCGTGAAAACTATGCAATCTGAGGCCACTGAGAAAGAGGTGAATGAAGGAGAGAAAGCAGGGGTAGATTAGATGCGAATGGTTGTTGGGTCGAATTATCAGAACACCAGCGATGGCTATTACCTAACGCATATGTACTTGCAGTGGTAACAATGGCCCATGGAATTGCGCACATCAGTACGAAAGGAATCTGTAAACTATTGGCCCCAGTATGGCAGAATAGTAATATCCCAAAATGTGCAGAGAATGTGGTCAGAAACTGTATGGTGTGTTTGAAGCACAATCCCGGTAGGGGAACCCCAACTCCAGCTGGTCATTTTGCGCCTCCAACGTACCCGTTCGAGGTTTTGCAGCTCGATTTCATCCACATGGAGAGGTGCAACAATCTGAAATATGTGCTCGTTGTTGTTTGCGCCTTCTCCAGGTGGGTGGAAGCGTATCCCCTTAAGGACAACACTGCCTTGTCAACTGCCAAAGCCCTTGTCAAGGAATTCTTCCCTAGGTTCGGTATGCCTAGAATCGTCTGGAGTGATAATGGAAGTGAATTCGTGGGACGAGTGATGAGGAGAGTGTGTGAGTGTCTAGGCATACACCAGAAATTCCACGCTGCAAATCACCCCCAATCAGCTGGATTAGTGGAATGCTACAATGGCACGTTAAAACTCAAACTAGCCAAGATCCAAGCCAGTACAGGTCTTAAATGGCCTGACGCCTTGCCTCTAGCACTCCTGTCTACCAGAACGACTGTCCATTCCAGATTAGGACTTAGCCCCCATGAAATAGTGTTTGGCCGCCCAGCCAACGTCTGGGGCGTGCCAAGGCCAAAGAAACTCAGGGAAATAGAGCACCCTGTACTGCTTGACTATTTGTGTGAATTAACAACTAAATTGCGTGTTTTACACCAACAGGTTCACAGTTCCTCTCCACCAGCCTCTGATGATCCAGGTCACTCCATCGAACCCGGCACCTGGGTGCTGGTGCGGAATTTTCAGCGCACGAACAACGGACAGCCCAGGTGGACCGGACCATACCTTGTCCTTCTTTCCACGAGATCAGCCGTTCGGGTGGAAGGAAAGAAGAACTGGATCCACGGGACCCATTGTAAACGGGTCCCTCTGCCCCTTCCATACGACCGGTGGGTCAAGGAAGGAATTGCCGACTCCGAGACAGAGTCCATACCTCGCTTCGTCCCTTTCAGCGATGCACGTCTGAAAGGAACTGGTACCGCAAAGGAGAGTGATCGTATTTTACAAGGACTTGTGCCACCGTCAATGCAGTTGGACACTACAGAACTTGAGACATTGTTTGAAGACCACACCGTACCTGGGAAACAACGATATAATCTAAGGTCGAGACAAAGAGACTAATAAAAAAAAGCAAATTAATGCGATTTTCCTTTCCCCAAGAACTATTTTTGATTTTTCAGCTCTCTCGCCCAGGGAACTTGCTCATTTTTGATTTTCGAACCGCCATCCGGTTCTGCTGCTAGGGTCGCGGTTGAAGTCTGGGGAGTGCAGCTGGGGACGTTTAGGTCAACGGTTCTGGTTGGTCCGAGGGAGTTACCCCGGACTGAACAGAGCGCACTCCCTGGCAGAATCAATCTCCCACCGCGGGCAGCAACTAGAGGATGGAGTTTCCGAGGGTAGAGAGACCTGCTAGATTCACGAACTTTAAAAGGCAATTATGCACAGTACTGGCCAGAAAAAGGTTTCTGATAATATGTATTTTAATGTTGTGTAGCATTACGCTGTTCTTGATTGGCTATACTCTATTCATATTTCAAGTTACCTTTGCAAATGACACTCGGCCCACACCTCCTCCTACTATCTCTCCACACTCCTTTCACCCTCTACCTGAACACGAGTCTGCCAGAAGACTCGAATTTATAAATAACTCATTCATCCAACTCCTACACCAACACCAGTCCATAATGAACACATCGAACTGTTGGATATGCGGACTCATGCCACACACAACTGATAAGGGTATCCCGTACTTCATCCTGCCATTCAGTTATTATGGTTCTCTGTGGGCTTTTCAGACCATGTTCCTGTTCGCCCTAGAACCATACCCGCCCCGTTCCACTGAGAGCGATTCCAGCAACAAGGCACTCGTGGCAGGGATAAGAAATATGAGTAGGGATATTGACACATATCAAGCGATTCCTAAAGATGAACTCACTCCATACAGTCGTTGGAACGTAACTAAATATGGAGTTTCCTTGAGTAAGGGCCAGACAGCAAAGAACTCCCGCCCAGTTTGGATAGTGCCCCACCGAGGTCACTTATGTCTGCAAGGTATCGGCAGGGATCCCAAAGCACAAATAGGGAAGAGCGTATGCACTGAAACGTATGTATTCGCTTCCCGAACTTCCCCTCTATTCTTGGCAGCTAAAGGCACCTATTTCGTCTGCCATGACAAAGCCTATACATGGTTGCCCCCTGACTTCTCGGGCACGTGTTTCATCTCATTTCTGCTGCCACCCACCTACACGGCCAGGGCAGATTACCATCGGACAAGAACAGCTAGGGGTGTCGTGAGTCAAGACGACACTGCGGGTCAGGAATTTGCAGACTTCGCAAAGGGTTTTCTGCCATTTTGGGGGCCTATGGTGAACAGCAGGAACATTCGCCAGTTATCGAGGATAGTTGAATCCGCCGTGACCGAAACGGCCGGAGCCCTTGGCAACTTAACAGCTGAGCTTCAGTCGGATCGACTTATGACCCTTCAGAACCGGGTTGCCCTAGATATCATACTTGCAGACCGTGGTGGTGTATGTAGAGTGATCCAATCCAGTTGCTGCATTTTCATCCCTGAATATGCACCGACAGTGTACCAGGCCATCTCGAAACTACACGAAATATCTGGTTCCCTTCACGTGGAAAAAGGGGATTGGTCCCTGCTAGGGTGGTTCTGGGAACTGATCACTGCCTGGGGATGGAAAACACTGATCTTCATTGGGATGATTTTAGCGCTTCTGTTTATGTTCTGCCTGTGTATACAGTGCGCTCCTGCACTATGTGGCCTCTGTGCTACTCCATGTGTAAGGAAGCCTGTGTCAAGGGACGAACTGAGCAACAGAATGATGCTACAGCAGCATCTCCACGAATTCATTTATACAGATTTGGACTCAGATTAACATGAGTTATTGCCTAATATGAGGGCAAAAGGAGGGTCTGTGGTTCTGAAATTCTGGACCCTGCTGTTATTCCAGTATCGAGGTCCGAATACCCGTGCCACAAAATATCAATGTACCATGACGAAGTTGGTGTCGACAGACCGGTAATGTTTAGGACATCATCCCTATGCATTTGCGTCATGATTGAGGGATGCCAACACCCTTAAATCGTAGTTTCCGTTCCGAACCCTTAGACTCCATTTTATGAACAGCATCCATCTTGTGCCTTGCCCTCATATAAGTCAATTGAGTAAGGTCGAGCTTGATCTAAAAGGACACGTCCACCTTCCCTGACTTCCCCCTGACCTGTCCCAACTGACTCCATTGCCTCCAGCCGAACCTGTTTGGGCAGCTCCTCGCCCAGTGGCCGAGTAAGATAGCATCAATGCATAACATGCCACAAACCATTCACTACGTACCGACCATGTTTTCTACACACACACACCTGTCCATGTTCCTTGTTTATGGCCAGTTTTATGACTAGGAGGTGCCCTGCTTTATTGGGGTTTCATCGATATCTGATGGGAGTTCCGGGCCTGGCCGGGTAATCTATCACGAACTGGACGTCTAAAATATGGGTTGGCCTACATGACTTCGCTCTTTGTATTATTGTAGAAATATGTGTATCGCCATATCATAAACTCAAGAATTCTTGCCTGCAGCTATTATTTCTGTATATAAGGAGAAGGCTGGTTCTGTAAAAACGAACAGTCTCCTGAGAATACACGACCCGTGTTGTCGTATTTCTAGGACACATGTTACTTGGGTGCACCCAATAAAACTCGATCTCTGACTTCAACTGGAAGACTCTGTGTTTCTGTGGTCCGGAACAGGGAGAACTCAGAGGTCTTCGGGTGTTATCCCCTGGCACCACCGGGTTCCTAAAAACCCGGCACCTCAGTTTAATGTACTCGATAGAGGCATACTGACCTCAGTCCTATGCCAAAACTATAGTGTATATTATTCCACTGCGCAAAGCCTACCAGGGATATACGAACTACACTACAGAAGTAACAATGATTGAAAAATGTATGTTTATATTGCTGAGGCTCTGGGCATTTTGTAATGGAATGCCCTAGGAAACCAAAAGATGTATTGAAGGGAAACACCAAGAAACATCAATAGATGGAGTTGCTCTGGTGGTGAATGAAGACAAGACGACTCCACCCTCTCATCACATAATGAATACCTTACAGACATTGGCACCTCACTTGGTTCTGCACATGACAGTTGCATTTCGAGATTTAGAGATCCCTGTGGTGGCCATAATGATGGGCTCGGGAGCCACTGGCAATTTTTGTGACATTTAGTGTGCAAAGAAGATGGGCATCCAAGTGATAATAAAGGAGAAAAGTAAGCTAGTAATAGCTGTTGATGGGACTCATTTCTCTCTGAGTCACTAGTCACACCGAGCCAGTGGAATTAATTCAATCCAATGGGCATCGAGAAATCATTACATTTAATTCTATTGATGCCCCGCAATTTCAGATAATGCTGGATCTGCCATGCTTTACCGAACATAATCCTGCCATCGACTGGGAAAACAGAAAGGTGGAAATGAACTCCTGTTATTGTTTGGAACATTGCTTTCAAAGACCAGAATCAAGCCCTGGCACCTCCCAGGCCTCCCTGTTATCTTTTGGAGGACAATCCATTTTCATCATAGATTCTGCTAAGTTACCCATTGATTATGAAGATCTTCATGAGGTCTTTAGTGAAGAAGTAGCAGAGAAGCTTCCCCCGCATTGCTCCTATGATTGCACCATAGATTGGAAACCAGGAGCAATCCTTCCTTGCAGTCGCATTAACGCACTGACCAAAGCTTCAAACCACTATTTGAAAGAATATCTCAACAGGTACCTAGGCAATGGGTTTATTAGGCGGTCACAGTTGCCTGTGTACCATCCATTATTCTTCATACCGAAGAAGGAAGGGTCTTTGAAAGCTTGCATTGATTATCGAGCGCTAAATCTGATTACAATCAAGAATCATTATCCATTGCCATTGATTTCCGTACTACTCAATCAAATCAAGGAAGCTAAAATCTACACCAAATTGGATCTACGGGGAGTGTATCACCTCATCCGGGTGAAAGAAGATCACAAATGGAAAACAGCCTTTAGAACAAAGTATGGTCTGTTGGAATACCAAGTAATGCCATTTGGCCTTTGCAATGCTCCCGCAGCTTTCCAACATGTTATCAATGACATTCTAGGAGACCTGATTGATGACATTTCTGTAGTCTATCTGGATGACATATTGATCTATTCCAAAAGACCTCAGGAACACACAATGCATGTCTGAACTGTGCTAGAGAGGCTATGTGACCAACAGCTGTATGTCAAGTTGGAAAAATGTGCATTCAGTGTGATGTCAGTAGAGTTCTTAGGTTTTGTTCTATCCCCTGGAGGAGTTTTCATGGATGCCAGGAAAGTGGATTCCATGACTGGTTGGCCATCACCAAGTACTGTTAAAGAGGTGCAAAGATTTCTTGGTTTTTCCAATTTTTATAGACGATTCCTTCAAGGCTTTTCACAAAAAAACATACCAATCACCGGTTACTTAAAAAAGTAGTGAAATTTCAGTGGTCTGAGGAAGCAGAACACGCCTTTTGTTATCTGAAGGACATCTTTACATCTGCTCTCATTCTATTTCATGCAGATCCAATGGAACCTTTTTTCATAGAGGCAGATGCATCGGATCAGGCAATTGGAAGAGTGCTCTCTCAACGTCATAATAATTACATCCAGTCTCCTATAGATCTAGAAAGTTAAGTTCAGCCGAAATTAACAACATTATTACAGAAAAGGAGCTACTAGCAGTCAAAGATGCGTTTGAAGAGTGGGGTCACTACTTGTTGGGAGCGAGACATGTGGTGACTGTATTCACAGATCATAAGAATTTGTAATTTCTTAAGGCTGCAAAAATTCTGATGCCTCAACAATTAAGGTGGTTGCTCTATTTTGCTGGTTTTACTTTTGTAATTACCTATCACCCTAGAAACAAGAAAGGCAAATCTGTTGTGCTGTCCTGAATACAAACAGAAGCACAAGAACATTCGGTAATTGAGTAACCCATCATTCAAGAAGTTAAGATTATCAATGCTATCCCCTTAGCGAGTTTTGAAGAAGAAGTAAGGAAAAGTTTGACCCAGGAAGAAATTACAACCTGCTCTGAACAAGAACTGTGCAAAAGAAAGAATTGATCTGGGTTTAATCATTCACTCTTTTGCTCACCACACCACCCTAGCCATATGCAAATCAGTCTTGACCCTGTTCCTTGTGGGAACAATTGAGCCCAAACTGCCACACCAGGTCATCCCTGGACCGTAAATAAGCATCCTGAGGCCGGTTTCAACGCATCATCCTTCATCAGCCAGGCTAGCTTGAATCCAGTGGTGTAGTGAGCACAGGACCCACGTCTGGGCATACCCTTCCCACTTAGAGGTGACATATGCAAAAGAAACAATTGATGGACAGAATGCTGGACAATGCAAACATTCACCTCCAGTCACAAGGATTTGGGTTTAATCCATCATTCTTTTGCTCACCACACCACCCCAGTTTGGACCCAGCCATATGCAAATCAGTCTTGACCCTGTTCCTTGTGGGAACAGTCCAGCCCGAACTGCCAAGCCAGGTCCTCCCTGGACAGGAAACAAGCATCCTGGGACCGGTTTCAGGGTCAAGACTGATTTGCATATGGTTGGGTTCAAACTGGGGTGGTTTAGTGGGCAAAAGAATGATGGATTTAACCCAGATCTCTTGACAAGGGGAGAATGTTTGAATCATTCAACATTCCGTCCATCATTTGTTGCAGTTACACTTTTTGCGCTAAGTGGGACAGGTATGCCCAGACGTGGGTCCCTTGCTCACTGTGTCACTGCATTCAAGCTAGCCTGGCTGATGAAGGGTGACATACCCCGAAATCGGTCCCAGGATGCTTGTTCCTGTTCCAGGGAGGACCTGGCTTGGCAGGTCAGTCTACACTGTTCTCATGAGGCACAGGGTCAAGACTGATTTGCCATATGGTTGGGTTCAAACTGAGGTGGCGTAGTGGGCAAAAGAACAATGGATTTAACCCAGATCTCTTGACAGGTGGAGAATGTTTGAATGATTCAACATTCCGTTCATCATTTGTTGCAGTTGCACTTTTCCCCCTATGTGGGACAGGAATGCCCAGACGTGGGTCACATGCTCACTGTGCCACTGGATTAAGCTAGCCTGGTTGACCAAGGGTGACATACCCCAAAAGCTGTCCCAAGATACTTGTATCCGGTCCAGGAAGGACCTGACTTGGCAGGTCGGTCTGGACTGTTCCCATGAGGTACAGGGTCAAGACTTATTTGCATATTATTTGGTTAAAATAGGGGTGGCATAGTAGGCAAAAGAGCAATGGATTTAAACCCGATCTCTTGACTTGCAGAGAATGTTTGAATTATTCAACATTCCGTCCATCATTTGCTGCAGTTACACTTTTCGCCCTAAGTGGGAAATGTATGCCTAGAGGTCCCTTGCCTATGTGCCACTGGATTCAAGCTAGCCTTGCTGATGGAGGGTGACATTCCCCAAAACCGGTCCCTGGATGCTTGTTTCTGATCCAGAGAGGACCTGGCTTAGCAGGTCTGGCTGGACTGTTCCCATGAGGCACAGGGTCAAGACTGATTTGCGTATGGTTGGGTTCAAACTGGGGTGGCGTAGTGGGCAAAAGAACGATGGATTTATCCCAGATCTCTTGAGTGGGGGAGAATGTTTGAATCATTCAACATTTCGTCCATCATTTGTTGCAGTTAAACTTTTTGCGCTAAGTGGGACGGGTATGCCCAGACGTGGGTCCCTTGCTCATTTTGCCACTGCATTCAAGCTAGCCTGGCTGATGTAGGGTGACATACCCTGAAACCAGTCACAGGATTCTTGTTTCCAGTCCAGGGAGGACCTTGCTGGGCAGGTCCGTCTGGACTGTTCCCATGAGTCTCAGGGTCAAGACTGATTTGCATATGGTTAGTTTCAAACTGGGGTGGCGTAGTGGGCAAAAGACCAATGGATTTAACCTAGATCTCTGGACTGGGGGAGAATGTTTGAATCATTCAACATTCCGTCCATCATTTGTTGCAGTTACACTTTTTGCACTCAGTGGGACGGGTATGCCCAGACGCGGGTGGGTCCCTTGCTCACTGTGCCACTGGATTAAACCTAGCTTGGCTGATGAAGGGTGACATACCCCGAAGCTGGCCCCAGGATGCTTGTTTCCGTTCCAGGGAGGACCTGGCTTGGCAGGTCGGTCTGGACTGTTCCCATGAGTCACAGGGTCAAGACAGATTTGCATATGGTTGGGTTCAACTAGGGTGGCGTAGTGGGCAAAAGAACTATGGATTTAACCCAGATCATTTGACAGGGGGAGAATGTTTGAATCATTCAACATTCCGTCGATCATTTTTTGCAGTTCTACTATTCGCCCTACGTGGGACGAGAATGCCCAGACGTGGGTCCCATGCTCACTGTGCCACTGGATTAAGCTAGCCTGGCTGACGAAGGGTGACATACCCCAAAAGCGGTCCCAAGATGATTGTTTCCGGTCCAGGGAGGACCTGACTTGGCAGGTCGCTCTGAACTGTTCCCATGAGGCACAGGGTCAAGACTTATTTGCATATGGTTGGGTTAAAACATGGGTGGCGTAGTGGGCAAAAGAACAATGGATTTAACCCAGATCTCTTGACTGGTGGAGAATGTTTGAATCATTCAACATTCCGTCCATCATTTGCTGTAGTTACACTTTTCTCCCTAAGTGGGAAATGTATGCCCAGAGGTCTCTTGCTCACTGTGCCACTGGATTCAAGCTAGCCTTGCTGATGGAGGGTGACATTCCCCAAAACTGGTCCCAGGATGCTTGTTTCCTATCCAGAGAGGACCTGGCTTAGCAGGTCTGGCTGGACTGTTCCCATGAGACACAGGGTCAAAACTGATTTGCGTATGGTTGGGTTCAAACTGGGGTGGCGTAGTGGGCAAAAGGACCAAGGATTTAACCCTGATCTCTTGACTGGGGGAGAATGTTTGAATCATTCAACATTCCGTCCATCATTTTTTGCTGTTACACTTTTCGTGCTAAGTGGGACGGGTATGCCCAGACGTGGGCCCCTTGCTCACTGTGCCACTGGAATAAAGGTAACCTGGCTCGATGAAGGGTGACATACCCTGAAACCGGTCCGAGGATGCTTGTTTCCGGTCGAGGGAGGACCTGGCTTGGCAGTTCGTTCTGGTCTGGTCCCATGAGGGAGAGGGTCAAGATTGATTTGCATATGGTTGGGTTCAAACTGGGGTGGCGTAGTGGGCAAAAGATTGATGAATTTAACCCAGATTTCTTGACTGGGGGAGAATGTTTGAATCATTCAACATCCCGTCCATCATTTGTTGCAGTGACACTGAACAAGAACTGGGCAGAGAAGTGCATAACCAGTTACCCTATCATCATGGAGCCTTTTTACCCACAAAAGAAATTCAGGAAAAGGCTTTACTAGGGTGCCATGATCAACCTTTGGCCGGCCGTAAGGGCATGCTTACGACCTTAGACTTGGTGAAACAATAGTTTTAGTGGCCTGAGATGAATACTCATATCAAACAATTTGTATCCACCTGTGAACTTCGTGCTAGAGGGAAATCCATTAGGCAAGCACTTCAAGGGTACTTACAACCCTTCCCTATTCCACCCCACCCATGTCACACAGTAACTATGGATCTCACAATGGAATTACCTGTTAGTCTAGGTAAAAACACAATACTGGTTTTTGTAGATGCACTTAGTAAAATGACTACTCCTCCAGAAAGAAGAAATTCAGAAGGTAGCGGAAGCCTCCCTCAGAGTATCACAGCTGTAGAAATAGTCTCTTCTCTCTTCCCATTCCCCTTTCTCCCTTACTGGTAAGGCCTAACTGCATTCCTAGTGGGTACTACCAGCAGTAGGGCATTGGAAGATTACGGCTCCTCTGCTCCTGTGGAGAATCCTGGTAATTGACAGGACCCTTCCCTGTCTCGGCCACTTAGCCCCCCCACCCAAGGGAGGTAGCATTTTTATCAAGAGACCTAGGGGAACTCTGGGTGGTAGGAAAATGAGTGCAGGCTCGGTCATCCCACATTTTTCCCACAGAGAAATGTGAAGAAAAAATATGTGTTTGTTAATCAATCCATTTTTCAAGGACTTCTGGGTTAGTAAACGTAGAATCTACACAAAACATACCACATAGTATTCCCTTAGAGACCAATTTTCAAAAATATGTGAGGTGTTCACTACTGAGAGAGTATGCACTGACACCAAAACATTTTTGCACACCCATCTACTAGTCAAACACAGGCATACTGGTTGGATTTGGCATGAGGAAAAGTAAATGATTAATAAAAAACTCTATTCATCAATGACTTTATGAAATAAAATCTGCAAAAGACATTGTTAATAATTTTAACATCAGAAACGAGAACCATTGGTTTACAGCTTGTGAGCTGTAAAGCAATGTCAAGGCACCAACCGCATTACAGTCCATTAACACGCCTTTCATGCATCAGACACAAAAAATCATTCACACTGCTAGCTGCGGGCCCAACACAATACAACACTTCCATTTACAAAACAGCGCTATTCAAGGGGCTATCACTCTCATACGCCAACAGAACTGACACACCAGTCACACCACCAAACATCAGTCAACTTACAAACACCTCAAGCAAGACATTAGTGGCTACCAGCCATCAGCACACCACCAGCCCACACACACCACCTGCCAAATGCCAGTTCAGAACACTACAATTACACAGTCTGGAAGCTGGTGGAATGTGTAGACTGGCTTTTCTGTGGTGGTGTGTGTTTAGTGACTTGCTGCTAGTCTCCTCACACACACAAACACACACTGGCACCAAACACCAGTCGACACACATCCAGCCACCCACTACCAGCCTAGTGCCATTCCACACACACCTCCAGCCAAGCACCAGTCTACACACACCAACATCCAAGCGCCAGTCCACACACACCACCAGTCAAGCACCAGTCCACACACACAGCCACCACATTTTTTTCTTTCACAAACAACAAAACACAACAAAGGAGTTAAAAAACCAACTATGACTACAAACACAACAGGTCCAACTGAATGCATCAAACAACCCCTAACCATGAAACTGACCAAAAAATAAAATGATACAGACCAGTCAGTCACTTTTGCCCTCCTGGTTGCTCCCAATACTTAAGTTGTGTGTAGTACGATTAATGTGGGTGCACATACCTCAGGATTAGAAGGACACTTGGGGCAGTACAAATGACTGCTTTTGCATGCCTCTTCAGACACTGAGCTTCCTCCTGCAGGTAAAGTCTAGTTGGGTGTGGGAGGAATATAATCAGCAAAGTGGTAATTTTTCAGTCTAGCCACATCCTCCATCACTCATACTATAGGAACACTTGCCTGCTCCACCACAACAAGGCTGCATATTACAGACTGCAGAAACTGAACAAAAGTCATGTTTGAATCCAGAGAACAATTCTTGCTTATAACAAAAGCAATGAAGGTTGCCAAATGAGACAAATGGACAGCCAATTTCTTATACCAAATGTATGACTTACGATCAGCACTGTAAGGCTCCAACCTCAGATCTACTCTATCTATACCACCCATGGGCTTATTGTAATCTAAAATGCACACAGGTTTGCACACTTCAGCAACCTGACCCTTAACAGTCACAAGTAAAGAAGTACTTTCATCGTGAATGGTTGTCTGCATGTGCGCATCTCTCCTGTCTGAACATTTCACAGCTAGAAGTTCACAACCATGCAAGGCACTGTGCTGTCCTCTCATGTTTTTACATATAAGCTTTTTAGTGTAATCTTTACAGTTAGAGCGGATTGTGCCACAAGCAACAGTGCCCACTTCGAACAATTCCTTGTATGATTGCATGAATCTGCCACTCTTGTCCCACAATTACTGTTCAGCATACAAATTAGTCTGGTCTGCAATCTCATCCAAAAATACATTGTTCATAAACATTTAAAATAGCTCACCACTAAAGGCAGGCAACATAAACTGCACCATGTTTGGGGCAGCCCACAGTTCAGCATTTCCAATGGGAAGCCTTCCAGCCCCAAGCTGTAAGCTAGATTCCTCTTGCTGCACTTTTGGAATATCAGAGCCCACCTCTAAAAGGGGCACTTACTCTGCACTGATAGTAGCTTCATTACAGATGACTCCTCTTGGACAGAAAATCCTCTGCCAGAATCTTGGACTTAATCCTCAGATGCAGATTGAGTCTCATAACCATCGTCAGAGGAAGAATTGAAAAGCAAACTTACAACCTGCTTAGCAGTGTGCCTGCGGATAGTCGTAATCCTTGCTAATGAAAGTCACAGCAAATAAGTAAAAAAATAACTAATACTGTGTAAACTGTGGCTTTATCAGAAAGAAAATAAAACTACTGGCATATAGTAATCTGGAAGAAACGTGAATCAATACAAAGCAAACAAAGACCTGTATATTCAAAAACGATACCACTCACTTGCCAGAGACAGCTAAACTGAGTATCACCTGCACGTATTCTGAACAGCAAGCACCAACAATATCCCACTAGAAAGGAAAAACAAAAGAAAAGTATACACAAGACAACACAATACACATCTTTCACAAATCCAAAGACAATTTGACACATAATAATACAGATGCTAAATATGGTGCAATTATTGCACCATTAAAAACAAACACTTTGATGCAGGGCAATGATACTCTTTAGAAACAAACAGTACAAAAAACATTTTCTTATGAAACACACACAACTACGCAAACTGCAGATCTACCAGTGCAGAAACTGCAAGCAGGAGTCCCTGCCAAAGAAACCAAAAGCTGTGCACTAGAATAAAAAGGAGAAATACAACATTAAGATCCCAAATGCAAATGGTGACAATAAATAAAACAATTAACATTATAAAAAGGTATGAAGTCTGACCTTTGGGGCATATCAGCAGTACAATCATCCAGTGTGTCACCAAGGGGGGGCACAAACCCAACGCAAGTAATTGACACCCTAGAGGTGAGTGCCTCTTACCCCAGCCAAACACCAGTTCAGACACGCCACCATCCATACACCAGCCACATACATTGCCAGCCAGAAGCCAGTCCACACACACCACCAGCCGAACAAACGCCAGTGCACACACATCCAGCCAAGCCTAGTGCATGCAGACTGTCAGCCAAACTCTAGTTCGCACACACACACAGAACCATATTCCCTGGTGTCTAGAGACCATATCCCTACATCTAAAATATTTATCCCTGGTGTCTAGTGGTTGTCTTCCCTCCTTTGGGGTCATATCGGCCTAAAGATATGGTAGAAAATGGGCAAAGTAATGCCCCAATAATAGGGAGCGACACTTGCTCTAGGAGCCACTCCCCACAACTTAACAAATATCCCTAGAGGGTTCATTCCTACTGCGCATTGTGGCCCCCCGCAATCCCACAGCAGGAAACACTAGAGAGAGACACCAGGGGAAAAGAAAAACTCTGTCCTTTCCCTCAGTGCCTCTCTACCCTACCTGATCTCTCCTCAGAAAAACTTTCCTCCTCCTGGCAAATGGCTTCCAACGCATCCCCAGCATGTTTTGATGGTGCGTGTGTGCTGACATCATCAGATTGCCTGGGGACTGGTCAAGGTTGGTAGCGGAAGCTCTTCCTCTGCCTTCCTTGGTAGGGGCATGCAGCGTGAGAGCCCACAGGGGAGCACCAGTGCTTGGCTGTAAGTGGTTGCTAGGACGGCCTGGAGCCGTCCTCCACACAGACCCACTATGGTTGAGGTTTGGCACAAAGGGTTACATCAGAAATGTGCATTCCTATTTTGTTGAAGTCCCTGGTCTGGCAGTAGATTTAGCTTTGAAGTTCAGCCGGATGGTGTGAGAACCTTCTAGACAGAGTCTTTGAAGTGCATGGAATTCCCTATCTCCTCTGCTCTGGCTCCAAAGTGGCTGAAGTGACCATGTAGTGTTGTTAAGTCCTTTGTATGGAGACATGACACAGCCTATTCATGCATTTAAAGTTTAGAGTTTATAGATTACAATTTTCCTTTAGAGCGATCCTACTCCTATGGCTATGTTTCCTCAATGGTTGAAGATACTGACACGTTTCAAGCCCCAATAATATTCATGGGGTTCTCTTCAGGGCTCTGACTGGGTACAATAAAAAAAGTGAACAAATAATAATCTTTTGTTAATGTTTTCACACCCCTTCTCGATGTATTCTATTTAAATTTTGATTAAATGCTTAACAGTACCTGTATTTTCATGTATTTAGTCCTTTTGATTATAGATCAAGCGCACTTCATTATCATTTTGAATTTAAACCTGTGTCCACTGACCATCTGGTCAGGGTTCCGAAAGTATAAAGTGCCTTTAAGTATCTCATTACAAAACTTTTTGTGAAAAAGAGCTCAAGATGAATGTGTGAACATCTTACTTTGTTTGGACCAGCGTCACCTAGGTCTCCAGCTTCTTGTACTTTTTAAAAGCCTCGAGATTAAAAAGGGATCCGCTCTTGATTTACGGGTCCATTTCCACTCTACCAAAAAACAGGAAACCAGGAAACAAAACCTGGGTTATTGTCCCATTTTGGAAGAACTAGTTTTGAGTAAGGGAAACCGGAGACAGTAAACTTACTTTTTGGCCGTTAAGACACCAGCATTGTGGGCACGTACTTTCAAACTGCTGAGCTCGTAATTACTTCTGGTTTAGCGGACATTTAACCGTTCCCAGTTCCGATGTTGGTTGCATTGCATTATGGGAGTTGTAGTAAATGTGTCCAGGAAAATTGATGCCTTGCATGCTTCTGGCATCTCATTTAAGCCACTGATAGTGCTATTGAATTTCAGTATTAGATAAACCTCATTCTTTCTCACGCAAAGTAGTGTAAATGTCAGACCGGGTTGTCTGACATTTCTAGTGATGCCAAGGGTTGTCACCCCGGCAACTTATTGAGTATAATTGCTCAGATTTTGGGACTGAAGTGCAGCACTCATTATTGTAGCAGTGAAGGCTTAGATATCTGAGGACTAAAGCAACCTGTGGCGTAACACTGCGATTTGGTGCCGACCTGTGTATTAGCGCAAAATGAATCTTTTCGGCTGAAGGTTTCACATCATACTGCTGTGACTTTACTGTTGCAGCGACAGACTGAGACTGATTGCTGCCTTTAACAAACTGGAACTGGTCACTTGGAACTTACTGAATGTTCCTGAGGGTTTGTATGAGGCTTAACTGTTGTTCTATCGACACATATGCTGTATGAGGAAGATCTTTCCCCTATCATCCTTGAATCCCTGACAAATGGTATGACTTCATTAAATCTTTTACCAATTTGAAAATATGGCTATATGCAATTTATTCTAATGTTCTTTACCTATGAATAAATAATTCAACTTTAAAATTTTAACAACATTTTGCTATTCTGACTCATAATTTCCTTGTGGGTAAATCGTTTGGGTTTGAATCACTATGGTTGTTATTAATGACAGTAATTATCCCATTCCTGGTCCTCATTGGACAATTCCCCATCCTCTGAATATCCAGTCCCTTTCAGCACAGAACAAGATACATTGGAAGATCAAGTGAGTGTGATAGGTAGTAAGGAGTTAAGTGAATAATAATATTTAAAAGGATAAAATATTTGGGGCCAGTATTAAGCTACAACAGTATGCTGTGTGGCCCAGGAAGGCCCTCAGCTCAGTCTGTGTTTTAGGGTGTTGTCAAGCCAGGATAGTCTCAATCTCGGCCTGGAGGAGCTGCTCCTTGCCCCTGAGATTTGTGGAAGTGCTCAGCCTTTCTATGAGCTCACCTGCTCAGGTGATGAGATCCGCATCAGTCTTTGTGGTGGTCCTGATTGAGACCGCAGTAGTCCACGCAGAACCTAAGATCTGGAGTAGCTCCTGGTGGAGCAGCCTTGGCTACCAACACCACAGGGCTGGACCAAGGACCAGATTGACACACTTAGCTGACCCATCATGTTCCTGGATAGACAGGTGGTCAGGGAGAGGCTCGCTGTCCTCTTCCACTCCTTCATGTGTCACAATGAGCATGCTCATTTCAGACCTCTCAAAAATTGGTTTGAGGCGATTTACATGGAGCACTCTTAAGGGGTTTCTAAGGGTCCAGACATCCATCAAGTGAGTGCACTCACCCTTCCACTCCTTCACCTCATATGGGCCTCTTCAGCAATCCTGGAAAGCTTGGTGCTCCATAGGCTCTATAAGCCACACCTGGCCAGGTTGAAACCCTATCAGAGAGGCTTTCTGGTCATACCAGAGTTTGGGGAGATAAGGTGTGGGGAACGTATAAATTACCTCACACTCATCCACATGAACTTCGTGTACACTGACATGAAGTTAGTGTCTTGGTCAGATACTACGTCTTTGGGCAACACCAACCGGGTACACATTTCCATCAGGGCGTTGGCCTCCGCAGATGCTGCTACTTACTTCAGAGAGATGGCCTCTGGGTAGCGAGTGGTGTGGTCCACCGAGACCAGCTTAAAGCTGTTTTGAGCCCTGAGCTTTTTCCCTGACTTCCCACTGGCCTTGGAACAAAACCTACAGAAAGCATCTGAGGCTATCTTTAACTGCGGCCAATAGAACTGGGCAACAAGCTTAGTGAAGGTTTTGGCTCACCATAGATGGCCTGCCAGGGGTATGTCAGGAGCCAAATCCAGTAGGACGGTCCTGTAACTGGTGGACCACCAGCACACGGGCTACCCCAGAGTCAGGACCTTGCTATGTAGGAGATCATTCTCCTAATAGATCAGGTGACCTCCAGAGGTGTCACCTGCTGCGTGGGTCTCAGATTGCCACCTGAAGCTCTTTAGAGTGGGACACTCTTTCTGTGACTTGTAGGATTCCTCCCTCGTGGGCTCACCCTCAACTTGCCAGCCAGCAATCTCGGGCAGGTCATCCAGCCCAACAATGTACTCCCCGGTTGGCTTAGTGGCGTCCTCCTCAGGTGCCCCATCTACCACAACCGTGGGAACTTCAATGGATGGTTTCCAATGTCCCTTACCCATATCTCCATCTTGACAGCTGTCTTGCCCATTTATCTATGCCTCAGACTCCCTTGACTCCCTTCCAAGGCAGTCATTGACCTTGTGATCACAGATACCCGTTCAGGCAATCCCAACATCTCTAATTGTGACCTTAGCCCTAACTCCCTCCAGATAGTCTGCTCGAGGTTGTTGCCCAACAGATAATCTACAGGCATGGCAGGCTCACAGCTACTTTTAGATAACCTGAGACCCCCTCCCATCTGAAAGGGACCCAGAGCCACCAGTAGGTATCTCTCACTATTGTTGGCAGCTTTGTCTCGTTGGAATGTGTTAGGGAGGACCTGCACTGAGGACACCAGCTTACACTTCACAGTTGTCATGCTGGATCCTGTGTCTCTCAGAACCCCCACCCTTTGCCTATTGATGATGACCCACTGCCTGTACTTTGAAGTATTGGCAGGCACATGGGCGTTTGGTACCCTCTCCTTATCCCCCAGGAAAACAAGGGTCACATCCCAAGGTAAATAGGACTGCCTCCTCCCCGAGCGCTACACTCGCCAACCCAGGTGTCTGCTCACTAGTGGGGGGCTGAGCCCTCTCTGGACATGTTGAGTCACACTTGCTTTCATCACTCCACGCATTGGAGTAGAAACCTCCCTGTTTGCTTGTCAAAGAACCCCTTGTTTTTAGACCCAGACTGGGACTGGTTACTGCTGTTCCCTTTGGAATCATTTTGGGGCCTTTTGAGAACTTATTTTAAGTTTTCCCCCTTTCTTTCTTCTGATGGGACCCCTGACCATGCTTGTGGGAGTCTCACCCAGATAAGATTTTCAACACTCTGGTGCTGGCCCAGCAGTCCTCTACCTCAGCAAGCTTCCTAGGGTTAGGGAAATTGCTGTCAACTAGGGGTGCACACGCCTCTGGAAAACAAATACTGAGGATGTGCTCTCTCAATATTAGATTGTGCAAACCATTGTGATCATTGATTTTGCTGCCCAACATCAAACCATTCAGTGGTTGGTTGGAGAGGTTCTGGCTGTCCCTGAACACTGCCGGTAGTTTTCAAGGGCCAGTCCAAACTAAAAATCAAGATGGCTTCTATGGGAGTGTAACTGGTTTGGTCCCCTACCTCTAAAGTAAGAAGTGCGTCCCATTCTTCTGGAGGCACGTGTTTCGACAAACCCCCCTAACACCACCCACCCATTTGTCTTCTGGGATCATATGAACCCTCAGGGCACCCTCATAGTCAGAAAACCATTTGTCAATATCATCTTCTACCACATAAGTGGGCACCAAATCCGTGGGTATGCAGACCTTTTTGCCTCCTTCAGACACTGCAGGTATGCTGCTACCATCGCTACTGGACTCTGTCTGGCCTTAATGCCCAGATCCTTAAGACTTAATTCATGAGCCATGATCATCCTTTTCTCCTCTCAGGCTCTCTCTGTCTCAACTTTCTTCTCCTCCATGGCCAGTTTCCTCTCCTCCTCAACTGGGTCATCTGCAGCTAGGATACCCTCGCCTCCACACTGTCCGCTAGCTCCTCTGGGGACATTCTGTAGGAAGAGACACTGCTCCCTGCCCTGGCAGTGAGTTCCACTTCAGGGGCCAAGTCATCTCCCTAAGAGGCAGGCTGTATCTCAGGGGGGCACTCTCCTTGTTCACCCATCACATCATCCCCTTCTGTGGGTTCCACCACTGTCTGGTGAGCTGCCCAGGGCCTTGATGCCTTTTGCAACTCCACCTTCTGGGTAGTGCTCTTGACAGGAAGTCTTCTCTCCTTACAAAACACATTGAGCTGGGCAACAGTGGAGGCACACATGTTGGCCAGCTCGAATTCCATCCTTGCAGGTGTGGTTTCAGACACAACAGTAAGAGGAAGAATTTGGAAGAAACAAAAAGTAGCCAATCACGGAGAAATTAAACTTGAATTGGTCTTAGATATGGAATGGTAGTGTGCACCAAATCACTGTATGGTACTGCACAAGCCCATGTCTTATTCCACCGCTGCCACCAGTGTAAGACATTCTGGTTGTTGGTTTACTCGGGTGTAAGTCTTGTTCAAGCAGCAACCACTGTCCTTGTCAGGGTAAGGCACAAGCAAATCACAAATTAATGTCTGCTCATCCCTCTGCTAGCTTGGCACAGAACATTCAGGCTTAACTTAGAGGCAAAGTGTAAAATATGTTGGCAACACTTAAAACAATTAAACAGCTAAAATGGAAGAGAAATTAATGAATAAAACAGGACCAAAATAACAAAAATCCAATGAGTAGAATAGGCGCTATAGATTTTTGAAGAATAAATTGCAACATAGCACCTAAATTCATTAAGCGAAAACCATTGCTATCTGGTCGCTCTGCACCGCGTCAAAATAAGAAATTCGAGCCAAACACGTTAGAGCACGGTTTAGATACAGTCCCCGATTAGTCCCACTGAACATTTACATTCACAAGTTTTGCATGGAAGAAGGTGACCAGGAGCAAAGGGATGGGCCTGCCATCACGTATGGGTGGCCTGGTACTTCTGCGGCAATCGATGCTTGCAGGGCAAAGAGACAGGCTGGTGGGGGCTCTCACTGATTTTCGATGTGAGCAGTGCAGTTCGGGTGCGAACGGGCCCATTCGCTGTTGCTATGAACCCATAAACTTGAATTGAAGAGCTCAAGAGCCACATCAACCTTCCAAGACCTCAGAAGCAACTCTTGAGGGTCATGAACTCGCCAAAGACATGTCCAGGAGATATGGGGAAGCCTGTTTTGTCCCTTAGGCTCAGATCAGAAGGTCTGTAGAGTATCCCTTTGAGATACTCTGTGGTACTGGGTTTTAAGATGGAGCTGCAGGTTAAGCTCTTCCGCAGGCATGAGGGCAGCAGGAAACAGGTCAGCACAGCAAAACAGGAGTTCCTGTAGAGTAGCAGTCCAGCAGTGTGGCAGTCGTTGTAGCAGATCAGCACTCCTTCTTGGTAGAGTATCCACAGGTTTCAAAGTGTACTGAAGAGTCGGTGCCTGAGGTCCCCTTTTTATACCCTGGTGCCGTGGTTTCTAGAAGGTGGGAGAAACTTCTAGACAGTGTCATAGAAATGCATGGAATTCCCTACCTCCCCTTTTCTGGCTCCAATCTGGCTTAAGTAACAATACAAGGTTGGTAAGCCCTTTGTGTGGAAGTATGGTACACATGCTTATTCAGGTGTATGTGAAGCTGGGTACAGCTCCGTCCTGGCATCCTGCCAAGGATGGCCTATCCAGTCACACCTAAGCTCCCATTGTGGGTGGCTGTCTAGGAGAAATAGACAAAGCACAACTGCCAACTACACCCAGTAATGTGACCAACAACCAGCTATAGACACCTAGTGCCAGATGTAGGTAATTCATATTTACCGACTCTTAAATACCGAATTTTACCGATTCGGTATTTAAGAGTCGGTAAATATGAAGGGGGGAGATGTAGGTATTACAGATTCTGTAAATACCGAATCGTTACGATTCGGTATTTACCGAATCTGTAAATACCGAATCGGTATTGCCCATTGATTCCTATGGGCCTTGAAGCCCATAGGAATCAATGGGCAATACCGATTCTGTAATTACAGAATCGGTAAATACCGATTTTGACAAGGGTGCAGGGGGTGTCACTTTGAAACCCTCTGGCACCCCAAAAATAGGCATGTGCGCCATGTGGCACACAGATATGCCCTAAGGGCATGTCTGTCTGTCACATGGCTAGGTGTGCATGCATACATGTGTATGCACACCTGAATTCGGTATTTTAACACCCAATTGGATTGTGTGTTAAAATACCGAATTTGTAGGGCCTTTGGGACTCAGAAGAGTCCCACCTACATCTGGAAGGTACCGAATCGGTAAAAATACCGATTCGGTATTTTACAGATGTAAAAACAGTTTCAATCAGGTCGGGGACAATCGATATTTGCCCGGCGGTATTGCCTCTATGACCCTCTAGTTATTTAAATCAATGAAGAGGCAGGCGCTGGAGACTGGAAAGCAGGAAACAAGGTTTTTTATTCTCTCCGGAGGAGAACACAACGAAACGGACAGAAGGTATCGTTCTGAGGTGCTCTAACTTACGTTTGAGGCCTGGCCCCTTATATACAGTGTTTATGGTTTTTATTGCAGTTTACATACATGTGACAAAGCTTTGATATACGGAAAGACATACCCGGAATCCCCCTTTGGGGCCCGTTCCCACACACATTTACAGTTGAAGTCCCCACCCTAATCACAACAGGTGATGAGCATCGCGCAGCTGGATAATCCGCCGAGTCACGGAATGTGGGGAGTTTGATTGGATCTCATGGGGTGGGGGCTTTGATCAACCCGGGGATTTCTTTGATGGGGGAAGCTTTCTATTGTACGGGGAGGGGCAAGGGTGGTATCGGCAGAGCTGGGTGTCGGCTTGGGAACGGGGAGGACAAAACGGGCACACGGGGAAAAAGGGGGTTTGCATCTAAGGGCCGGAGATCATGAAAGGAAAGCAGGGAGGTGTCGCGCTGGGAACAGGATGAGGGCCGGGGGCAGAGCAGCGCCGAAGAGGGGTTTATGACTCAAGGCAGGTGCAAGCAGGGGGTGGTCAGCGTGCAGGCTTAGCGAAGGCAAAGGGCTATGTCAGAGGCCAGCGGCATGCAAAAGGGTTTGTTCGGATCGGGACATCTTAAAATGGCGGGCGCGCACGACAAAAGTGTGGCATCAGGGGAAGAGGCAAGATGGCGCAGATAATGTTCACCAAAACGCACTAATTTTCCACAGTCCCTCCTTTAACATATTCAAGACATCTTGTTGGTTCATTTTCTACTCGGGTCTATTGTGGTGAGCATGAGAGAGAAAACGGTAGGAAACCCAAGATAAAGAGTTGTAAACAATACATTTTGAGGTTTCTAGTTTTTAGGAGGTGCACCTATTTGATGAACTTTGATAAATTTGTTCAGCAGGAAAGTCATAGGAATGAAATACAAAAACGGCGAGCAGCAAGTACATATCATAACGTAAACTGGCAGGTTAATACATATTTCGGATTCGGATTGGAGCAGGATCAATACAATGGTGGCTGGGAGAGAAATGAGGCGTAGAAAAAACGGTGGTTGAGGATGTCAAATGTTCGAAGTTTACGAGTTCTCATTGTTCTTTGTGGTCTTTCGTTGGCGCTGTTGAGCACCGGCGGTGGAGCTACAAGTCCGGCTCTGTTCTAAGTTCTGCGTTGCAGGGCACGACCCTTTCCTCGCGTTTCTGGTCGGAAAGGTCCTTTTCGCCCTGTGTCCTTTGAGGTGATTGTCAGAAAGTTCCGATGGAAGAAGAGCGTTCAAAACAGTCTATAGGGTATGTCAGAGGAAAAAGGGGGATGGAGCAAGGCCAAATTAGGAACAAACTAGGGGAACGAGAGACTTCAAATAGGCGGGCGTGTGACGGAATTCAGAGAGCGGGGACTTGTCGACAGGCATTGGACGTCGAGCAGGGGCATCAGGTCGACCCTTTCTTTTCATGCTGTCGAAAACAGTGCCTCGTCCTGCAGCTCTTTTCAGTCGTGGTCTCGCCTTGGCCAATGTCGCAGGTGTCCCTTAGTCTGCAGTCAGGCCTCGTGCTCCCACATCCGGTCCTTCTCTCCTCCAACGGCAGTACCCTTAAACAAGTTTGAAAAGACAGTCTTTTAGAAAATTTGCGGATGAAGATAATCAAAAAGTCTATTTCTCTCCCAGCTCCAGGCAAAGAATGAAAATGTCCGTTATTTTTAACGTTCACAACTGGCATATGAATGACCGGTGGCGGACCTGCTGGATTTACTATGACTTTCCTTCATAATCATTTATTACAGGCATGACAGTTCATCTGATGGTAACCCACCTTCGGGAGATAAATCTGGCAAAGATATGCCGTTCTCTAGAGTTTCACATTTACAAAAGGGTACAGTGAGTCGTCAACATGGTACTACACAGGTATTTTGCTGAGAGACGAACATGGCTAAACATTTCCTTTCTATCGGTGCATCCTGTTTTTCAACTACTGCGGGGTTCATTTTGATGATTTCTTTACCTTGGTCTAGTCTGTTAACCTTGTAAAACATCATTCTGGGTCCTACGTAACCTTTTACAGCCCGGTTACTTAACTAGGAAGGACAGGGGTTTTATGGGAGACAACCAGGGACATAGACAGGGGAGGTAGCGGGGGTGATCGTTTTTCTGGTTTGGGCATTGCGACGATTCGGGGAGGGTAGGGTCGCGTATTCTGAGGTCCTTGTTTTATACTATAGGAGCCGTTGACATGTAGTTCCCTTATTTCGGGCCAGATTAGGGAACCTCTGTCGTCTTACCTGTCCTTTCCCTTACGGCCCAACCTGGGTTCATTGACTTCTAGCGGAAAAGGAGAGGTAATGACGCGGCCTCAGGGTGATTGCATTAAAGACAAATGTTTGTGCAAATACTGACGGTATTTGAAGCCAATTAGGTGGTGTGCTAGGGGTGGCAATCTGCCAATTTCGGGGCTAACCACTCGGAAGAGTGGTAGTGAAAAAAATAGAGAGAGAGTGAGAGAGTGAGAGAGAGAGAGAGAGAGAGAGAGAGAGAGAGAGAGAGAGAGAGAGAGAGAGAGAGAGAGAGAGAGAGAGAGAGAGAGAGAGAGAGAGAGAGAGAGAGAGAGAGAGAGAGAGTGCAACGGCAGGCTAAATAGTACACGTGCAACGGAGAGGGCGGCAGTGCGTTCGAGAAAGGCTATTTAGTGCATTACACAGTAAAGGGTATTCACGAGTCCACGTTAGAATCTTGTAATCATGCAGTTTGAGCATTAGACAGGGTAGAGGGGACGTGCTTTGAGAAAAGGAAAGAAGAAAAAGGAGGTACCATTTTGTCGCACTTTCTCGCATTCTCGGTCCTTTGACCAGTTGGGTCAACGCCTCAGCCACACACACACACACATTCCCTCACAGTTTCGCATCATACGTAACGTGGGTTCATTCGTCCGGTCTGGTTTAAGGGTGATCACTTTTTATCAGGTTGTGCTAATTTTTCGGGTTTGTTCGATACGTGAGTAGTTTGCAGGCGTGCTTAGACACCACCCCGCGGCGCTAGTCCGTTTCGCGTATTTAGACGTGGCAAGGTCTCAGATCTTCGCCATACCTTGGCTGTAATCTCTGATGTAACCTGCAGAGGGAGAAAAAAGGGGGGGGGTGGGGGAGACAGCATTCGCGCGCATTCAAATACATGGATTCAAAAGTCCTTTACTTACCTCTTACTCGTCTTTCCTCCTTGGGGCAGGGTCCCCGGGGATATAGTTTTCGGAGTCGGGGGGGGGGGGGGTAGTGTGTTCATGTAGGGCGTGTGCGGGGAAACATAAAAAGGAAACCAGAGGTGCCTAGTGCGAGGTATCTAGTCAAAGGATATATCTCACTATCGGGATCCTTAAACCTCTTTCAACGCCGTGGCGTTCTAAGGTTCTTCGGTTCTTGGGTCCCTGCTACTTTGGAACGTTGTACTTTACAATATTTACATAATTTCATATCACCCTCCTTTTACATTCCCTCATTTACACCATTCGTTTTACCCATCCTTGGAAGTCACGGTCTTCCTCTACGCGAGAGTTCATGAGTCAGTCGCGTACTTTTAAGACGGAGTGTCGTGTTGTCGATCCGATCCGTCCTCCAGGGCTGGGCAACCATCTTCCTTTAACCTTAAAGAGAGAGCAGAGTAGGGTGCACAGAAAAAGAACTTTCCTACCCATCCCATATTGTTTTAAAATAAAGCATGCAATACCCGTCCATAGTTTCAAAGACTTTATTTTGCAAATTCATTTCAGCATATGGATTAGGAGGGTGTGGTCGTATTTGGTCGGTCGTGGCAATGGCTAAAGTGCGTACAGTGGGGGGTGTCGTTTGCAACAGTAAAAACATCGGAAAGTTTTATTCATTCATTTGTGAGAGACTAAAACGTCTATTAATTGGCTGGGGGTTCGGGGGCATATATTTTCATAATTTAGAAACATAATCATAACAGTTGTAATCAGATTTCCTATATGCATACCGTACGTATGCATCGTAAATGAGGTTTACATCAGTTATAAAAATATAATACATTGTATATTCGTAGTCAACATTTGTAACGGGGATCTTTTCATACTGTTCGTCGAGCGAGCTCTCCTTGTCTTTTCTAGCCAAGTGTACAAAGGATCACAAAAATCTCAGAACATCAAGTTTATATTAGTGCGAAGGAACACCACGAGGTGTTCGTAAGTTCCGATTGATACCAGCGCCATTTTGGGCGGGGCCGGCACAGTCCGGAAGCAGCATCAGGGGGAAATGTTTCCATTACTGGCAGTTTGGACCAGAGTCCTTTTCGGCAGTTCTAGAATTCACGCTAACAGAAGGTGTGGCAATGTCATGTTTGTTTCGTTGGCGATCGAAGCAGCCGTCCCTTACCGGAAACCTGCAAAGGCCGAAGGCTCCGCCGGGGACCTTTGTATGATCTTCAAGGCTGCGGAGATGCTGCCGGAGATGGGGGCTCGTGCTCCATGGGACAAATGTTCGAGTTGTATGGCTGGCCAAAGTTACTCTAGTGGCCGGGGCCCGCCTTCCAGCGGATCCAGACGCCATTTTGAGGCCCTACAGGGGCCACTCTCGTCGAGTTTGCAAGAATGGAAGAGACCCTTCGGAGTGAAAGGAAGAGGTCCCTGTTTTGTGAGAGCGGGACGTTCAGCTGGGGTGCAGCTGTGATGCCCCCACCTGGGGGGCGAGGGAGACTCGTTCACATCGTCTCCTTCTCCCGGTGCACTCCATGCCGCTCCATTTCATCGCCCTGCATGAAGGCCTCTCCACATCCGGTGTTCCCCAAGTGCCACCATGGTACGTTCGGTGCTGCGCAAATACTGGGGTGCCACCATTGTACATTCGGTGCTGCGCAAGTACTGGGGTGCCACCATGGTGTGTCCGGTGCTGTGGGAGTATGGGCACCATCGCCTGACTGGGGGTGTTCGGCGTCGGACTGGGGGCTGGGAAACCTCCTACCGGTGGAGGTGGGAGAGGCTCGTCCGCGTCGCCTCTCCCTCCCAGCCCAACTTGGACAAATTGTTGTGGAGGTACGTGCAGGACATCCCGCCGTCCAGGACTGCTGCGGCTGTGACAGAAGAGAAAAGGAAGAGGTGCCTCGCTCTCCTCTTGACATGTGGCGGGACTACCTTAGTCTTTCCAGGCCCGTTGCGGCCGGCCAAGGAGACATGTGGCGGGACTACCTGCAAATGCCCAGGCTGCGGGCTCCTGCCTCTCCTCCGGCTCCCCCATACGTTAAGATTTCCTGACCAAGAGTTGGCGGCGGGGCTCGCCTTATATGGGTTGCCGTTGGTTGGGCGTAGCCGTAACCCTGCCCTATTTTGGAAGGTTCCAGAATGGGGGGGGGGCGAATGTTCTGTTTGACTTTCATTTTCTACAGTTTATCGTTATTATTCCTTGTTTGTTGTGTTAAATTAAAAGTTCAAGTTCATTAATGTTCTACGGATTTTGTTTTATAATTTCTTTCTTTCCAGGTTGCTTTTATGCTAAGTTTCTGCTAACAGGGGTCGAGTAACACGGAAACACGTGTAGAGGGGTGACGCAGATTTGTACATTACATACACACGAACTCAGACGGGGGACAGTACAAGTACGACATACAAAGACCCAAGACAAATATAAAAACAGTTATCGGTCATAATTATCTCTTTCCGTCTGTGAGTTTTTAAACGAGGCTGGGTTCCCGTCTTGACATTGCCCGACCTAGGAGAACTTGATCATGCCGCTGAGATTTTCCTGGCGAAATCTGTGCCATCGGGCATAATCAAACGTGGTGGTTCTGTCTGGTCTGTCTATGTAAGTCGGGCTCTTCTCTGTCTCGCGCCCTTTCTCGTACTGTCGGTCTGTCGTTCTTGTCGGCCCTTTGCCTTTACTCACGCTCAGTAGAGTCGGGCATTGGGCTTTCCAGTGTCCGACATACCTACAAAAAGCGCATTGGTCTGACCCTAAGTCTGGTCGTCCTTGGTATAGTGTCGGGGGGTAAGTTGTGGGTAGCGGTGTCCTGGGGTTGTCCTGTCGGTATATTTCCCTACTTGGTTTATCCTCGTCTTTTCTCTGTCGTTTCGTAGCCTCTCTGCGCCACATACCGAGACTGTCGAGCATAATTGGCGTCGTCTTATTATTTCGAAGGGCTATTTCTAACGTTTCTATTTTATCAAGGTCAAAGGATCCTGCCAGTGGCCACTGTTTGTCTTGGCTATCTTCGGTATACCTGTGCCATAATTTATTATAAGCTATGGTGACTAACCCATAGTTTATGAACATGTCCTTATTAGGGGTGCCTTCTAGTGGAGCCATATGGTCCACCTCTAACACCCGGTCCGGGCTAAACAGGCTATTTATCAATGGGGAGAAGACAGACATGACGGCTCGTAACGAGGGACTAAAAAGTCAGCACTGCCTATCTTATCACTAGGTGCAAAGACTAGACAGAATATTTCTATTCTACGTTGTTTGCAGGCAGTGAATACCTCATGGATCCAAAAAAAACCAATAGACCAACAAAATAACAATGGGGAGAATGAGTAGGACCGCAAAGATCTGCGTTACCTACCCTTTTCACTATCTGCAAAAAGGATGGTCTCTTCCCTGCTTGCAGACAGAGAATCTCCAGGAAACAATAGTTTGTGAACAACAGTTCAGTTTCAAGCAATTATTGAGTGGGGGAGAAAAAGAACAAGCACGGCTGCTACCCTACTTATCCTCCACTGCTTGCAAAGGGAGAGAGAGCCTGTTGCTTCTCCGTTTGCAGACAGTGAATCTCTAAATAAAAATAAACAAGGCAATACTAGTATTTTGAACAATCAAGCAATCAAAACAAATTTCGCTACTAGTCGTGGCAACACGACCTTACCCGGACCATGTGGACAGTTTCTTGTCTTCCGAATCCAGCGCCCGATCGTCCTCTTTTTCTCGTATTTCTCACGGCACTCCTGATGGTTCCCAGTCAGGACCGTAGATCACTCGAGAGAGGTCTGTTCGGAACTAGTGAAGTTCGGATGATCGGCTGCCAGACGAGGGTCTATTGGGCAAGAGCTCTCCCGATCGTTGCAGTCGTTCACTCTGTCGTCGGGACCTCTCCCACTGGATCCACGAGTCGCTGATGGGCCCCACGTTGGGCGCCAATTGTAAAAACAGTTTCAATCAGGTCGGGGACAATCGATATTTGCCCGGCGGTATTGCCTCTATGACCCTCTAGTTATTTAAATCAATGAAGAGGCAGGCGCTGGAGACTGGAAAGCAGGAAACAAGGTTTTTTATTCTCTCCGGAGGAGAACACAACGAAACGGACAGAAGGTATCGTTCTGAGGTGCTCTAACTTACGTTTGAGGCCTGGCCCCTTATATACAGTGTTTATGGTTTTTATTGCAGTTTACATACATGTGACAAAGCTTTGATATACGGAAAGACATACCCGGAATCCCCCTTTGGGGCCCGTTCCCACACACATTTACAGTTGAAGTCCCCACCCTAATCACAACAGGTGATGAGCATCGCGCAGCTGGATAATCCGCCGAGTCACGGAATGTGGGGAGTTTGATTGGATCTCATGGGGTGGGGGCTTTGATCAACCCGGGGATTTCTTTGATGGGGGAAGCTTTCTATTGTACGGGGAGGGGCAAGGGTGGTATCGGCAGAGCTGGGTGTCGGCTTGGGAACGGGGAGGACAAAACGGGCACACGGGGAAAAAGGGGGTTTGCATCTAAGGGCCGGAGATCATGAAAGGAAAGCAGGGAGGTGTCGCGCTGGGAACAGGATGAGGGCCGGGGGCAGAGCAGCGCCGAAGAGGGGTTTATGACTCAAGGCAGGTGCAAGCAGGGGGTGGTCAGCGTGCAGGCTTAGCGAAGGCAAAGGGCTATGTCAGAGGCCAGCGGCATGCAAAAGGGTTTGTTCGGATCGGGACATCTTAAAATGGCGGGCGCGCACGACAAAAGTGTGGCATCAGGGGAAGAGGCAAGATGGCGCAGATAATGTTCACCAAAACGCACTAATTTTCCACACAGATTCGGTAAATTTACCGATTCGGTAAATATACAGAACCTGTCAAATCTGGCCCCCTACATCTCAAGATGCCAAATACCGGTCGGAAACGGCCGAATTCGGCCGTTTCCGGACGGTATTTGCCACCTACATCTGGCCCCAAATGCCCAAGGCAAGAAAAAGCCAATTTCCTAAAATTGTCATTTTCCGAAATGCCATTTAAAATCCAACTTCACCATAAGGTACAATTTTGAATTATGATTCCAGAGGGCCTGAACATGAATGGATTATCGCTTCCCAATTGGAAATAACACTTATAAAATGTAATAAGACAACTCCAATGTTATCCTATAGGAGAGATATGCCTTGCAGTAGTGAAAAACAAATGTAAGTGTGTTTCACTACTAGGACATGTATAACTTAAACGTACATGTCCAACTTTTTTTTTTTTTTGATCAAATATATTTTTATTGAGTTCCACAAAGCGATATCTTACATACAATATTTGAAGAAACAAAAGGCTACGCTGTGGCACCCGTCCCCAACACTGCTGAGTACCCCACTGTGCGCCCAGGAAGTGAGGCGAGTCCGGGCGCCCGAGTATGTTCGCTTGGTGGGGGGCACGCCCCCCGATGACCACCAGAACTCTTTTCCACCAACCACCCAACAGGCCCACCCCCCCAACCTACCCCAACTGTGCCCTACCCCCCCTCCAACAACCCCCTGCCCCCCCAACCTCCCCCCTCCCGCCCGGTGTGTTCCTTGTAGCGCTTAAAGGTGGTTGTTCGGGGTTCAGGCTAGACTTTGTGCTCCACTCGAGCCGTATCATCTCTAAACCCTTCCGCTAGTTTCAGGACCCTGAGATACCTTGGGCATGTAAGCTCTGTAAATTCTTGGGAAAGTAGAGAGATGAGTGGCTGCCAAGTTTCTCTGAAAGTTTCGGATGACTGAGTGAGCGAGGCCTGTATCCTCTCCATCCCCATGATGTACCATAACCTGTGTAACCACCCCGTGCGTGTGGGCTGCCTAGTGGACCCCCATAGTGACAAAATGTGCTGAGTTGCCGCCCCCATTGCCAATCCCATCTGTTTTCCCCGCATGGACTTGAGTGGGAACGTCAGGCTGTTCGGCAGGCCAAGGACAGCATAAGCCGGGAATCGTGGAATGTCGGTGTCAAAGTGAGTATCTATGTCCTTGAGTACTGCCTCCCAATAGTCCCGTACTGCGGTGCAGTCCCACAGAATGTGTAGCATGGTCCCCGTGTGCCCGCATCCTCTCCAACATTTAGGGTCTCTGCTCGGGTTTCCCTGGTGTAGGCGTTCAGGGGTCAAGTGCCAGTAGTAGGCGATCTTGACCGCCGCCTCCCTGCTGGCGGTATTCCTGGCCGTGTGGTGGGCACGGTAGTATACGTCCCGCCATTCTTTTGCAGAAAGAGTGCGCCCCAGTTCCCTCTCCCAGCGCCCCTGCCCAGCAGATTTCTCCATAGGGGGGGTGGGGACAGCATCTGATATAATTCAGTGATGGACCTTGTGTCTGACGTTTTGGTCATGATCCATCGCTCATAGGGGGTAAGGGGGCGGCCAGCCAAAGGCGCCACGTCGGCGTGCATCAGCTGAAAGTACTGGTAGCGGAGTGGCTTATCCAGTGTGTAGTTCGCTATCACTGCGTCCCAGGTCATAAAGCCCTCCTTGTCGAATAGGTGGCCTGCAGAGCGGCATTCGGATTGTCGCCATTGAGGGAATGAGCTTGGGGATCTGCCTGGGGGGAACGCCGGATTGTCCAGCAGAGGCGTCATGGGGGAGGGAAAGGTCGTCAGGCCTCTCGGGACCGCGGTTGCATCCCACACTTGCAAAAGAGTCCTGGTGATAGGGGATCTCTTGAGGTACGGTGGTCTGTCCGGACGCGCCAGGAAGGGGACCTTCCAGAGGGGTAGGCCCGCCATGGCCCTGTCCTGGAACAACCAGTGCTTCTCCGAAGTCGGTCGGGACCACTCCAGGAGGAATCTAAGCTGAGCCGCTTGGAAGTAACGCCTCAGGTCCGGAACCCCCAAGCCCCCCTCCGCCGTTGTCCTCGTGGCCAAGTCGCGCCGCAGCCTGGACCTTTTATTCGCCCAAACATAGTGGTGCAGGGCGTCCTGTAGCTTCTTCAGCATCCCCAGTGGGGGAGTGACGGGGATGGTCTGGAATACGTAGAGGATCTTGGGCAGCAGGGACATTTTTATGGCCGCCACCCGACCTAGCCACGAAAGCGGCTGTTGCTTCCACCTCGCAATGTCTCCCTGAACGCGCGACAGCAGCTTGGTGTAGTTAAGGTCGACCGTTTGGACGGTCGCCGGTGTCAAGTCTATCCCCGGGTACTGCACGGTGGTGCTGACCTCAAGCCCCCCCATGTGCAGCGATGCCCTGTTAGCTGGTCGGGTATTGCTACCCAGTGGCAGGACGACGGACTTCTGGACGTTCATTTTGAAGCCCGACACTGCTCCGAACGCGGTCATTTCCGACAGGAAGGCCGGCAGAGAGACCCGCGGGTTATCCACCGCCACCAGAATGTCGTCCGCGTAGAGGCTTATGGTTTGCTCCACTCCCCCGAACTTGATCCCGGCTATGGCATTATTGTCCCGAACACGCTGGGCAAACGGCTCGATGTAAAGGGCGAATAGGAGCGGCGAGAGGGGGCAACCCTGTCGCGTGCCTCTCTGGATGTCGAACGGCTTAGAGCTAACCCCGTTGACCTTGATGGTTGCCTTCGGGGATGTGTAGCATCCCGCCACCCACGAGCGGAAGCGCGGGCCCACGCCGAACGTAACCAGCGTCTGTTCCAGGAACCTCCAGTCTACCCTGTCGAACGCCTTCTCGGCGTCTACCGAGAGCAGTGCTGCGTCCGAGGCGTTGGCGTGAGCTTTATCTATGATATGCATAATGCGCTTTGTATTATCTGCGCATTGCCGGGAGGGGACGAAGCCCGCTTGGTCAGGGTCGATAACGCCTGGAAGACACGGGCCCAATCGGGAGGCCAGAATGCCCGTGAAAAGCTTAAGGTCCACGTTGAGAAGCGAAATCGGCCTGTACGCAGCGCAGCGCGAGGGGTCTTTACCCGGTTTCGGAAGGACTATGACTTCTGCCTCCAACATCTCCCTTGGGATTGAGCCCTGGCCCTCGAACGAGTTGAACAGTTTTGTGAGGACCGGTGCCAGGAGGGGGCAAAAGGTTTTGTAAAAGCCCGCGGAGAAGCCGTCCGGGCCCGGAGCTTTCAAGGGTTTGAGGCGGGCGATGGCCGCTATGACTTCCTCCAGGCGGAAAGGGGCGTCTAACGCTGCGGAGTTCACGTCGTTAAGAGCAGTGACCTCCATAGTCTCCAGGTAGGTCCTCCCCGCCTCCTCCCCCATGGTTCGATCGGCGGCATACAGCTGCTCATAAAAGGTTCGGAATGCCTCCGCTATGCGGCCATCCTCCCGGACCTCGCCGCCATCGTCTCCGCGTATCACTGGGATCTGGGAGCGGACGGTTTTGGCCTTGAGTTTGCTAGCCAGCAAGCGGCCTGTCTCGTCTCCCCCTACGTAGTACGTGTGGCGGAGGCGGAGCGCCGCGTATTCTGCCCTGTCTAGGTCCAAACTCGCCAGTTGTGCCCTGACCACTTTCAGCTTGCGCCAAATCCGGGGGGCTCCCGTCCGGCTATGAACCCGCTCTAGTTCTAGCACTTGCGTCTCCAGGTCCCGTCTCCGATCTTTCCGCTCCTTATTTTCTGCAGCGGCGATTGCCATGATTTCGCCCCTAATGACCGCCTTAAGTGCCCCCCACAATGTCGCCTGGGTTACCTCTCCCGTGTCGTTATGATCCAAGTAGGTGGTAATGCTTTGGGACAGTTGCTGCACCACTCCCTTGCGGGATAGTATACTTTCCCTGAGTCGCCACTTGCCCCTATGTGGAGGAGTACGCGGGACAGTCAGTTGAAGGATCACCGCGTCGTGGTCTGTAAGTGCCGCTGGTGTAATGTCAATGTCCTGAACCATGGGGATTATGTCCGCCGAACCCAGGAAGTGGTCTATTCTAGCGTATGTGTGGTGCACATGAGAATAAAAGGTGTATCCCGGGGCAGTAAGATGTTTGTCCCGCCAAATGTCAGTCAGCCCCCTGTCCCCTAACCACTGCTTCCCGGTCGCCGACAGCGCTCCGGCGTCCCCAAATCTCTTCCCAGACCTATCCTTCTCGTTATCCATGACCAGGTTCAAGTCCCCTCCCACCAGTACCAGCCTCGTATCGCCCGAAAGCGCTTCAGACAGCGCACCTTTCAAGAAGACCTCTTGTTTGGTGTTGGGTGCATAAATGGAGCCTAACGTGAAGGAAGAAGTACCTACGTGTATCGTGTGCGCTAGGAGCCTGCCCCTGATTTCTGCCACCTTGCTCCCAACCCGCCCTTTGAAGTGTCTGGCCACTAGTATTGCTACGCCCGCTTTCTTCTCGTTGGTCGCGGAGTAGAATTGGTGGGGGAAGGCCCTTGCTTTCATGCGGTGCCAATCTTTCGCCAACAGATGCGTTTCCTGCAACAGACATATTTCGGCCCCAGAACGCTCAAGGAAGGAGATGACTGCCCTTCTTTTGATGGGGTTATTGAGTCCCTTAACATTAAGTGAGAGGATACTTATGCTGTCAGCAGCCATGAGTGTGCGTGCGTCCCGTCTGCCGTGACACAAACCCCCAGCCAGCCCAACCCCAGGTACCAGATGCTAATCCATAGTGAACACACCGAGCTCCCCCCCCTCCACCCTCCCAAGCCCCAACTCCCCCCGCAACATTCCCCCCTACCCTTCCCCCCCCAACTGGTGAACATAGTCCCAGGCCAATCATGAGACAGTCTAGGCCTGTGGTAGATGAGTCAATGAGTGGGTGTGTGGCAGTGGCGGCTCATGGCCCCCCCACACCCCCCTCCAGGAGCCAAAACTTAGCTGATGCCGACCTTCACTAGAATCTACTCAGGAGGCAGCGCCGGTGTCTTTTGATACTTCGTGGATTGCCGCGGCCTGTTCCAGGGCCACCGTGTCCGGGTCGGGCTTGAGAGGCTTCTTCCGCTGCCTGTCTCGACGCACTGTCTGCCATCCGTCCCTCTACATCCCAGGGGAGCCCGACGTGGCTCTGGAGGACTGTCGGTCCGCCATGTCGTCCTGGGGCGGGTCCTCATGGGGGATGCCCAGCACTGCACACGTGTCTCGTAGGGAACGCAACTGGTGGAGGGCGCCATTCTACTTAAAGACCAGGCGAAGAGGGTGTCCCCAGGAATACGGGACCCCCTCCTTACGCAGGAAGGTTGTGGCAACCCTAAACGCCCTCCGCTTTTGTAGGGTGATCGCAGCCAAGTCCTGAAAGAGTTCCACATTGTGGTCTTGGAAGCGGAGGGGTTGCTTGTGACGTGCCTCCCTCAAGATGCGCTCCTTCAAAGGGTAGTCCGGCAGAAAGGCCAGTATGTCCGGTGGGGGGCCCTGGGTCCGGCGGGCCGGGCCCACTCGGTGGGCTCTGTCGATACGAACCACAAAGTCATCCCCTTCCCCCAGCACCATTCGGAAGAGCGCTTGCAGGTACCCCGCCATGTCTTCCCCCTCCGCCTTGAGCGGCACATTCCGGACTCGAATGTTATTCCGCCTGGAGCGGTTCTCCAGGTCCTCCGTATGGGTCTGGAGATCCATTTGCTGGTCATGAAGGCGGACGATCTCCTGCCGAAGGAGCTCTATTTCCTCACTTCTGGCCTGGCCCGAGAGCTCGTTGGCCGCTACTCTCTCCCCTAGGTCGTCGACGTCTCGTCGGAGTTCCTTGTACTCCCCTGTCATTTCCTGCCGGAAGGTTTGAATATCGTCTTTCAGGGAGGCGAAGAGGGTTTCCATAAATGCCTTGGTCGCCGGTGTCTCGCCTTCTGGGAGATCCTTCCCCTTAGGGGGGGCCCTGGCGCCGGCTTGTCCGGGCTTTTGTCGGTCTTGGGGGGTCCCTTGACCAGCATCTCCGAGATGTTGCGGTTCCCTTTGCGGTTCGACATGGCAAACCCTGCCGCAAGGTGCCCCGGTGTGCTCCGGCCGTAGTTTGGGAAGGCCGATATCGTGTCCCTGGGGCCTCTCCCCTAGGCCTCTATGCTGCCGCTCCTCCTCGCTCGTGGTACAGGGCCTGGCGCCCGCGTGGTGTCAGTGGGCCCCAGTCCGCCCGCTCGGATCTCCCCCTCCTAGGGCCCGCCGCCTCCTCGGGCTGTCCCAGAGGTGCAGCTGCGCCTCAGCCTCGTGTCGTTTGTGTCTCTGGGGGTCGCTAGTAGTGGGGGGGGAGGGGCCCCCCAGCTGCGTCCCCTGTCGCTCCCTGGCCGCCCCCTAGGCGCCGCTCACCTCCTTCTTGTGGATGCCGGGTCCCACCGCTGCCCGATGCCGATAGGCCCCACCGGCCCGCGACACAGCAGGGCCGCGCTCCCTCCACTGGGCCCACGCCGGGGCCTCGCGTAGCTCCGAAAGCCGGCTGGCCTGGCACCGCACTGTCCGTTGGGTCGCTGTCGGATGCTGCTGAACTGCGCTCCTTGGCCTCCACCGACACCGCCGGGGTCTTCACCGGCTCCTCCCCTGTGTCCGCTGTGCCGCGTGGGGTCCCGTCTCGCCTCCCGGCAGCAGCGCGTGTCACCTCTATACGCGCCTTTCGGCGGCAGCCAGGCGTCTCTGGTCCTCGGCGCCCACCTCCACCAGGCCCACGCCGGGGCCTCGCGTAGCTCCGGGGGCCGGCGGACCCGGCGCCGCGTAGTCCTCCTCCGGTCCGCCCGAGCCTCCGCCCGGCGGTGTCGGGTGATGCTCTCGGATCTCCGGAGCCGCTGTAGGGGTCCCCGACTCTCCCTCACTTGAGTCTCAGATGTTGCCGGGGGTCCCCCGGGGCCGCCCGGCACCAGCGCCCGGGTCACTGCTGCTCGCGCCTGCCCACCGCAGTCAGGCTTCTCCGTTTCCCGGCGCTCTACGACAGCCTCGAGCCTCGCCACCGGCTCCTCGTCTGCAGTACCTCTCCCGGACCTTTTCCGCTGATAATGGCCGGCTCGGTGAGGGCGAAGGTCCGCAAGGTTCCCTGGCGGGGGATCAGGCCTGGGGAGCCTCCGCGAGACACGTCTTACCGAGCCGCCATCTTAGCCACGCCCCCCATGTCCAACTTTTTAAATACATTGCACCCTGCCCTCTTGACTGAACAGGGCTTACCCTAAGGTGACATATATGTATTAAACAGCAAGTTTTGGAACTGGCAATAAGTTAATTTTGCCAGGTCCAAACAGCAGTTTTAAACTGCGCACACATGCTCTGCAATGGATGGCCTAAGACTAGTTTAAAGGGTTACTTAAGTGGGTGGCACAATGAGTGCTGCAGGGTCATTAGTAGCATTTATTTTACAGGCCCTGAGTACATGTAGTACCACTTTAGAAGGACCTATAAGTAAGCTAAATATGTGAATTTGGGATAAACCAATATTACCATACTTTAAGAAGTGCGCACATGTACCTTAGCACTGGTTAGTCGTGGTAAAGTGAGCAGAGGTCTAATGCCAGCAAAAATGAGTTCAGAATGAAATTGAAGAGGTAGGCAAACATTTGGGGAAAGACCACCCTAAGACTCACAAGTATAACAATGCTGTGTTGCTCTGCTGCTGGAAGCCTGCACTGTTTGCTGGGAAGGAATTCTGGACCTGCTCTCTTCTTCCCAGACAGGGTGACTCCAAGGGTCGGCTGCCTGACAATTTCGAGCTACAGCATCGACTGCCTGTGGTGACCACAAACGCTAATGTCCAGCAACAACAGTCCGTAATGCCCGACAGGATCTTTGGGCAATAGCGACAACTGTTCATGATGCACAACCTGCTCTACGTGTAGGCTATCGGGTTTTAGGTTTAAACCTATAAAAACTGATAAAACCCCAGGGAACAGAAATTAGCCATCACCGGTGTAAACATATAAACACTGAAAAAACACCTTTACAACCACAAACTAAGTGCCATTCAAAGAAAGGAAAAGATGAGCGAAAGAGACATTTTTATTTCGTCCTGAAGGGGCCAATACAATGTAACTTTGTTATACATGGTAGAATCAAAAAAGACTGGGTTAACATTATTCTGCTTGCATTTGGTTGTTTAGGGATGTCACTAAAACATTGTCTCTTCTTCCTTCTGCTTTTTTCAGTTTTGTGATCTTTGGTCTAAAGATGCAGAGTTTAGAAGCATGTTATAGTTCTTATTTAGTTATTTTATAAACTGTAGATAATCGGGTAATGTCAAAATCATATTTGATATTTTGGCTACATTTGATTTCACCGATAGGTAAAATAGCTGGTTTGTTATGTTATGTTATGTTATGTTATTGAATTCTTTTATAGCGCATGACTCACCCAGGGGCATCTCAGCGCTGTACCAATAGAAATCCGGCAGACAAGAGCAGAACGTGTTATACCATGACCTGGTTAGAATAAGAATGTTTTTAATTGTTTCCTGAAGATGAAGTAGGTACTGGATTGCCGCAAAGCAATTGGTAAAGAATTCCAAAATTTAGGGGCGATGTAGGAAAAGGCTCTGCCGCCTGTACGGGTTAGCCTAATCCGTGGAATCTTCAGGAGAGCTAGATCATTAGATCTTAGGTTTCGTTCATGAACTTGTTTAAAAAGTTTATTATGGAGGTATGCTGGTCTCTCTCCTCTGAGTGCTTTAAAGGCAAGACAGCATACCTTAAAGACAGATCTCTTTTGGACAGGAAGCCAATGTAACTGTCTGAGCAGGGGGAGGGAAGGGGATCCAGACGGCGCATTCAAAACCATTCTGGCAGCGGTATTCTGTATAACCTGCAGTTTAGCTAGAGTGGTAGTACCTATTTCTGCCAGCAAGGCATTGCCGTAATCTAACCTGCTCCCTACCATGGCCTGTACCACGGTACGGCAATGATTTAGAGGGAGATAGGGAATAATTCTACGTAACAGGCGTAGGTTATGATAGCACATCCCTGCTATATGTTTAACATTATTTTTCATGTTTAGTGAATTATCCAGCTGGATTCCCAGACTTTTCACTGAGGTGGCGGGTGTAGGCGCTTCTCCTAACTCTAGGGGCCACCATTCCGACGTCCGGGATCGAGCATCCTTTCCTAAGAGCATGAGCTCTGTCTTCCCAGGATTCAGTTGTAGGCACCGTTCATTCATCGAATTAGCAACCGCTAGCATACCAGCCGAGAAACGCAGTTTTTCGTCCATGATATTTTTTCCTAATCGAAATAGTAGCTGCGTGTCATCGGCATACGAGATTATCTCGAAGCCGAAAGATTGGACAATTTTTGCCAATGGGGCTACATACATGTTAAAGAGGGTAGGGCTCAAGCAAGAGCCCTGTGGTACCCCCTTGTCCAATAAGAATTTGCCTTTAGAAACATATGCTCCAAGTGAGGTGGTCTGCTATCTGTCTACTAGGAAGTTGGTCAGCCACTGAAAAGCTTTACCCCCGATGCCACATTCAGCCAGTCTCTCCGCTAAGCGTTGATGAGATATCGTATCAAATGCAGCGGAGAGATCTAAAAGAATCAGGACCGCGGAACCCCCAGCATCGAGGGTGCACCTCAATGAGTCAGTAACCGCCAGGATAGCTGTTTCTGTACTGAAGCCAGTACGAAATCCTGATTGGGAGGGATCCAGTATGTTATTGGTCTCCAAATATTGACTAAGCTGGGTGTTGATTGAGGATTCCAATAGTTTTCCTAAAAGAGGCAGCAGAGATATTGATCTGTAATTGTTCAACTCATTAGGGTCTGCTGATTGTTTTTTCAGAATGGGGCAGACAGTAGCCTCCTTCCAGGCAGTTGGAGTAAGGCCTGTAGAAATGGAGGAATTAAAGATCTTTTGGATGATGGGGGCACAGATTGGAGCTAAAAGAGCCATAACTCTCGGAGGACAAACGTCCCTTGGTGAGCCCGATTTTGCAGTTAGCAGTAGATTGTCTATTTCTGCAAGGGAAATGGGCTTGAACTGGTTTAAAGTAACCTAGGTAGAAATTGGGGGATTTACCTCGTTCAGGTTTAAACAGGAAAAGTTAGAGTGACTAGTGGGGAAATTATCACATATTTTGGCAATTTTATCGTGGAAAAAAGAAGCTATGGAATCACATAATGATTGGGATTCAAGTGGCGCTTGTTTGCATGCTAGAGGGGAGGAGAAATCCTTAACAATGTCGAACCAAGCCTTGGTGGAGTTCCTGGATTGTTCGATTTGTAAGTGAAGATATGCACAACGAGCTGTTTTTATTGCTTTATGATAATGGGCTAAGGAAGCCTTATAGGTTTCTCTATCTTCAGATCGCTTGTCCTTCTTCCACCTTCTTTCCTGTGCTTTTACACTTTGATTTCAGGGTTTTTAATTCACCTGAATACCAAGGTGCTGTAAGTCGTCTATATGGAAGATGTCCACCTTTTTAATGGAATCACTATGTCAAATGTTCCTGTTAATGCCACATTGAAGCTGGATAGCATGGCTGCAGGATCTTGATCATCCAGCTTGATATTAGATGGGAAGGTTTCCTTGAACCTGTCCAAAGTGAGATTATGCCATGGCCGCTTGTTTTTGCCAAATTTAGATGTAGGATTGGGCCTACGCTCGGATTCTAATTGCATTAGGATGGAAAATTGGATCATATAGTGATCCGACCAGACAAGAGGTAGTGGCTTTAAAACTTCCAGCTGTTCTGCACTAGTAAAAATAAGATCAAGAGTGTGGCCAGCCCTATGTGTCGGTCCAGAGACCCTCTGTTTGAGCCCAATATCGCTCAAGTTGGAAAGAAGCCTCATTACATCAGGATTTTCCACTTCCTCTCCGTGAAAATTAAAATCCCCTAGGAGAATAAAGTTATTAGAGGCTACTGCCTGCATGGCAATATACTCCGTGAGAACGGTAACAAAGTTAAGTTTACAGTTAGGCCCAGGTGGTCTGTAAAGCAGGGCCCCCTCCCAGGAAGTTGTTGGGGACACAGATGCTTTAAAGATACCCAGCTCCATTACGTCATTGCTGATAGAGGAAGTCCATAATACAGTAATATGGGCTTTAAAGGCAATTCCAATACCTCCTCCCAGCTTCCCCTTCCTGTTGAGTTGTATAAACTTATACTCTGAGGGTATAGCAAGGTTAATGGCTGGAATATTAGTGGAGTTAAGCCAAGTCTTGGTTAAAAAGCATATATCTGGGGAGAGGGTAGATAGCATATCCCAGATTTCAATGGAATGCTTCACCAAGGAACGTACATTACATAGAATGAGTTTAAGTGTCAGATGATTTTGAATGGACTTGGTAGGTGCATTACTTGTAACATGCTCCTCCTGAAAGCTTTGGAATTTACAAATAATACAAGATACCGGCCCATCCAAAATGGCCGGAAAAGAGTGTTTGCACTGACCTCCTGTTTTGGGTCTGCTAGATGTACTAAGTTCTATATCCCGCAGTTCCAGACCAGAATAGGTGTAAGGCTTAGCGGGTAGAGCATTGGTAATAATTTGAGCAGTATTTCCTGCCTCCTGTCGCGATCTGGCGCGGACGGGCGCAGACGGGCTCCCCTTTGGCGAGCCTTCGGTGCGCCACCGGTTCGCCCGCTGCGCGCGTCCGCTGCATGCCCGCATGGGTAGGCTCATCATATAGGGAAGTGAAAGGTCAGGTGGTGTTCCCACAACTAGCCCGCCGACCCTGCACCCACCCAAGATGGTGGCTCCAAAAGTACCCGGTCCTTCCTCGCGTTCCAGCAGCCCAAATCGGCTGTATAGAGGATCGGGAGGGTCGGGTGTGGAAGCAAACACAGTAGGGCTTCTAGCGGTGCAACAGCTATTTAAAAACAAATAAAACAGATTACGGGCAATAACATTTTTTGCAAAGGTCAGTAATTACAATGTAGTTAAGCTAGGTCCCGGCTTTCCGCCTCAGGACTTTCCAAGGTGCTGACGAGTGCGGAGGCGCTCTATTTATGCCCTTCCGACTAAGGTGGTGTTCCCACAACTAGCCCGCCGACCCTGCACCCACCCATGATGGCGGCTCCAAAAGTACCCGGTCCTTCCTCGCGATCCAGCAGCCCAAATCGGCTGTATAGAGGATCGGGAGGGTCGGGTGTGGAGGCAAACACAGTAGGGCTTCTAGCGGTGCAACAGCTATTTAAAAACAAATAAAACAGATTACGGGCAATAACATTTTGTAAAAAAGCAAAGGTCAGTAATTACAATGTAGTTAAGCTAGATCCCGGCTTTCCGCCTCAGGACTTTCCAAGGTGCTGGCGAGTGCGGAGGCGCTCTATTTATGCCTTTCCGGCTCAGGTGGTGTTCCCACAACTAGCCCGCCGACCCTGCACCCACCCAAGATGGCGGCTCCAAAAGTACCCGGTCCATCCTCGCGTTCCAGCTGCCCAAATCGGCTGTATAGAGGATCGGGAGGGTCGGGTGTGGAGGCAAACACAGTAGGGCTTCTAGCGGTGCAACAGCTATTTAAAAACAAATAAAACAGATTACGGGCAATACATTTTTTTTAAAAAGGCAAAGATCAGTAATTACAATGTAGTTCAGCTAGGTCCCGGCTTTCCGCCTCAGGACTTTTCAAGGTGCTGGCGAGTGCGGAGGCGCTCTATTTTTGCCCTTCCCGCTCAGGTGGTGTTCCCACAACTAGCCCGCCGACCCTGCACCCACCCAAGATGGCAGCTCCAAAAGTACCCGGTCCTTCCTCGCGTACCAGCAGCCCAAATCGGCTGTATAGAGGATCGGGAGGGTCGGGTGTGGAGGCAAACACAGTAGGGCTTCTAGCGGTGCAACAGCTACTTAAAAACAAATAAAACAGATTACGGGCAATAACATTTTTTTAAAAGGCAAAGGTCAGTAATTACAATGTAGTTAAGCTAGGTCCCGGCTTTCCGCCTCAGGACTTTCCAAGTTTTCATACGAATCTTTACTAATATGTACCATCACATTTACCCACATACAGAGAATGGGTGAAATCATTTGATACATGAGCCCCCTTTTCTAGTGAGTCAGTATTGATTGTAAAAGTGAATTGCCAAACACCCCAAGCTTTAAACATTCAATGAAAGATGTAGTGACAGGTATAAATGAAAAGAATGCTGTCACCAAGCATCTGAGATAGTGGTGGAAACATGAGACCAGTTGTTTGGTAAACATGGAATGCAATGTCACTTGGAATGCTGCTGAAAAAATGTCCTACCAAGTTCAATTAAGATTGGAGTGATATTGTGTGTATTTGCAGTAATTCAGCTATGTATGTGAACAAAGTTGTATGATGGTCTGTCAAAATCAATACCTGAGTTGAAGAGCTTCCCTGTAAGAGATCCTTGTCACTTGCTAGATGGTATGCTGAAAGCATCTTTACAATGAAGTTAATGAAGAATGCTATTGACGACTTTGTAGTCCATTCTGTTGCAGTAAAAATGTATTTGGACCTCATATACCCTGAGCACATGCTATCTTTCCAGATGCACTATTAGTGCAGAAAGAAAGCAATAATTAAAATTAAATTACAATTCCATAAACATCGGCAAACACTGTTTCTGTTGTTTTTAATGACGCAAAAATGTGTAACCACTGATATTCACAGTTTTTTTTAAATATTGAAAAACCTCAAAAAAAAACACCACAATTTACCAAAAATAGAATCTGAAAACAGGAAAGCCTATCTATGTGCTACAGCAACAACCATTTGTGACTCTCTTCCTGTTCCTCGCGGGCTGCTCTACCACAAACTGAACTCTTAGCACTGACCTTTAAATGGTACATTTTTCAGTGGGACTAATCTGGTCCCTGCATCAGGCCGTAAATTGCCCTGAATTTTTGACTTTCACTCAGTCTCGTACAACCAAATAACCAAGAGTGGCACTTTGTGCTTTTAGGTGCTATACTTACCTGCATATCTCCGATTCTACTGATTGGATTTTTGTCGTTTTGGAGTCAAGTAGTTTATGAAATTGTACTTTATTTGTTTAATTGGTGTGGGGATTTCTTTATGTTATGTTTTCACATAAATACTTTACACATTGTCTCTAAGTTAAGCCTGACTGCTTTTTGTGCCAAGGTACTAGAGGGTTAAGCACAGGTTAATTTATTGACTTTTGTGGTTTAATCTGACAAGGAATTACACTGGCTGAGCAAAAGCAGTTCTGTAAGAAAATGGGGCTTCCACCCAAGAAGAGCACCAAGACGCTGGAGCACCAGAAGGCTCTGAGGGCCTGGGCAGAGGTTCACCAGTTGCTGGCAACAGCAGACTACCAGGATGAGAAGGAGAGTTTAGAGGAGCAAGAGGCTGACCTAGGCACAGGCCCAGAGCCGTATCACTTGGAGGGGGAGGACAGCTCAACGCCAGATGTGGAGTCCATTGTCAGGGCATAGATAAGTGTGTCTTCCCATGGTTTGTTCCCAGAGGAGCTAGAGGAGAAAAGGACTCAGTGAGATATCAAACTGCAGTTGGCCAAATTAAATTGGAATCAAGGAGAGTAAGGCTTTGGCTGAAAAGAAAGTGGCTGTGGAGGAGAAACTGGCTTTACAGCAACAGGCTCAATAAATAAGCCTCAATGAGTTGAATATCAGGGTCAGGCAGGCAGGGTTTAGCAGTAATTGTGGCAGGAATACCACAGTGTCCAATGGAGACTAAAAGGTCCACATTCCCAGGCCAAGCTTGCTCTTTGTGCTAGAGTGTAGACCATCAGCGATGCTCTCCTTGCTCTTCACTGCCTCCTCCACAATGAACTGCACGCTCCTCACTGGACTCTAGAAGATAACTTTTTCAGCAGGACTAACCTGGTCCCTGTATCCATCCCGCACTCCATCGTGGTCAGTATGAACATGTTACTTTCACTCTTTCTTGCATGACCCGAAACCCACGACTGGTGCGTTGTCCTTTTTTTGGCTCCATGTTTACCTTAAATTTGGAAGTTGCAAATCTCCGGTTCAACTGATTGGGTTTTTGTTCTTTCGTTGTCAAATAATTTATTAAATGTAGCTCTATTTATATACAGTGGTGTGGGATTTTCCCTATGTTTTGTTTTCACTTTATTACTGTTTGTCTGCTGCAAAAAGACATCACATATTACCTCTTTAGCCTGATTGCTTTTGTGGCAAGCTACAAGTCAATTTAGTGACTGTTGTTGTTTACCCTGACAAGGATTGTGGCTGTTGCTTGAGAATGGATCACACCCTCTAATCCAACATCCCAATTTCTCATAGTTCGGTTTCTTTATTGAGAAAACCATTTGTTAAGGTAAATAGGCCTTTCAAAGTGGGCAGTGTTCACACTGTGTTGCAGGGTGTAGATTAGTATTGTGTTACATGCAATCACACACATTACCGTGATAGGCAACGGTTTTGGTTATGCTCATCCACTTTTATTTATTCTTATTAGTACTTTTGAGAGGGGTTGTGTATTGGTTTGTCAAATCTAATTTTATACATATTTGTAATTTTATAACTGTATGCATGATGTTTTCCAGCCACTTTTATTTATTCTTATTAGTACTTTTGAGAGGGGTTGTGTATTGGTTTGTCAAATCTAATTTTATAAATATTTGTAATTTTATAACTGTATGCATGATGTTTTCCAGCCAGTAGTGTAGTGTAGTTCCTATTATCCCAATAGGCTCTGCGCATTGGAATAATACCTTCAATAGTATAGGCCTAGACCAGACGTTAACTAGGTCTTCTATTGTCGATATTAGACTTAAAGTTTTGGGTTTGCCAGCTAGCTCAGAGTTCACTAGAAACTTTCTCGAATAGGCAAGGAGGAGTTGAACCTCCCTGGATAGACAAGAAGGGATTTAGTTTCTGACAACCATAGAACATGACAACTTTGCTCTCCCCTAATCAAGAGTGTATCTCTAGAGTCGTGTGAAAACAAAAGACAACTTATTTTACTCAGTCAGTACGTGCATTCTTAGTCTCACCAGATTGTAGAGAAAAGGAAGAGACGGGCGTGTTCAATAAAAGATGGTATTTATTGATCAGTCTCTTTTCTCATACAAGAGAAATGGATCGATATTATCGCAATACTTATGGTTAAGTAAAGTGCATACAATAAAAGCAGAAGTATAAAATAATACTGTAAAAACATTTATATGGTTTCTAAGCCATATGGTGGTTTAAAATGGATGAAATAGATACATACACATATACATTTGACTAATCGTACTCAACTGGTTTTTCTAACTACGCCTACCCCAGTGTACCTGACCTAAGCCTAATACGTGGGCGGGAATAGAAAGTTTCAGTTTAAGTTAAGTTTGTTTTGCCAAGTGACTGACTCAATAATTCTCTGCAAGGGGTTATTCAGTTCTGTACCTGGAATCTAGGATGGTTGAGGGATGGTATCTCTCGTCTTTGGTCTCGATATTCCAGGCTGCCTGCAAGGGCTGCCCGGAAGCGCCGGAGCTGGATTTCTCGGCAGGAGAAAGCATCGTCTCGTTCTCAGCGCGTCAGGAAGGCGGGGCTGCGCCAGCGGGGTCTGCTCTGCTCTGGGCTTCGGCAAGTCTGGCTGCTCCGATCTCGTCACCACCGCGTGTGTTTGCTTAAGGCAATACCGGTAATATTTATACCTGTAAGGTGCCGAGATTGACGTAAGGATGGACATAGATACGTCAATAAGGATGTCATACGAACTGGTCGTTAGCACATTCTTTTGCTGAAGTTCTCGGTGAAATCAAAACAATGGCCGCAGGGTTTTTCCCAGGTTGTCATAGGTTTGATTTGTTTTGAGAACTCCGTATGCCTTATCAGGGGCTGGAGGAATATTGCTTGTCTAATTAGATGGCAAGCGTTATGACCTAATCAGATAACACGTTCCTGTGCCGTGGTGTGGCTTAATCAGATAATGGTTTCTGCATCATGGGATGGCTGCTAGTTAACTTGTTAACCAGAACAGGGTCAGGAATAGGGGGATCGATACAGAACCTATAGGAATACATCACACCCACTCCATGCTAACTATGGCCATATTTACGAATCTAGGCATAGTAAAACATACTGTAGAGTATCGTGTATACCTTACCACCCCAAAATACATAATACTTATGGTTAAGTAAAGTGCATACAATAAAAGCAATAATGCATTTCGAAATTATGTAATATACGGAAAAAACAGTCATATATACTATATGCACTCAAGCTATAGAATAATGCTAAAGTAATCACGCATATGTATACATTATTACTATTTGAATATCAGAATTAAACATGAAATGGCTCTTAATACAGAAGAAAAAGGTTCGAGACCATTCCATCACAGAATAAAATAATTACGAACATACCAGCGGGCAGCTAATGTCTATAAAGTTTCTAAAAATAGAAATTTAGTTCTCTAAGAATAGTTCTTACTTTAAGCAGAAGATAAGTGTCCCGAAAAATCGTAAAAATATTTTGGGGCTGCTGAAAAAATTGCTGTCCGTGAACTGGAGGGAAAATTGTTCATGCTACTTTATTATTAAAGTTGAAGGCCAAATTCAGGGTGTTGGGAACGCCGTGTGCTAGCTTGCTCAGAAGTCGTTATTTCTGCTCTGGTGAGAACATCATATCATTGAGACTGTCGAAAAAGCTGTCAACAGCTTCCTGTGAAAGTTCCACTAACTCGGAAAAAGGTGTAACCATGCATTCGTGTGCATGATTGTCTCCATTGACGTTTTGATTAGTATTGCTGACAGAAGGTCGTACCTGATCGATGCTGCTTTCATCTTGAACTTCACTACCCCTTAATCGTAGTGGTGAAGTTTCCACGAATGCCGTCATCAGGATTGGCAGCATGAGCCGTTACCGGACCCAACAATGTTTCTGCATCCATAGGCGCATCCGATTGTAGCGTCAGACAGGTGTCCAACACGCATTCTTCTCCGCACAGCAAGCACCTTAATACAGGTAAAACACATCGATGCCACATTGGTCGAAATGAAAGAAACCAAGTCATGTTCAGGTCTCTAAGCCGGGATAGTCCCAGGATTTTTGATATCCGGTCCCAGTATCCAATGGCTCAGATTGTTTCTTCCCTTGTCGCAGGTGTTTTGTCTGTGACATGGTTTGCCATAACGAAATATAAGGACCAAGAATAGGATTCCTGCAATTAGTCCCAAAATGAGGGGAAGTCCGCCAAAAATCGAATGGACGAAATCTGGAAAAATACCCAGTATGGCTTTGAATGGTGTTAATGCCATCGAAAATACTGTCTTAAATACTTTTGAGACTCCACTGGTATCAGAAATATTTAAGATTTCATTCAGGATTTCTGCGAAATGTATGGGGGAATTAGTTGATAACAATGAGTGAATCTCTGCAGTCGTCCTTGCGACCAGGAGATCATACGTTTCTTTTGATGACGTGAGTCTGGTCGGCGTCTGAAGAAGCACTGTTTTCATTCTGCTTAAAGTATCTATTCGAATAGAAGTAATTTTCAAGTTAGGCCATGCCCTTGCCTCCCTGTCTGGAAAGGAGCTGGGGAACAATAAGCGTCCACAGCACATGACCTTCGCAGTCGTAGTTATGAGATAAGGAATCCCGGGCAGTAAACTACAACATCTGCGATCCACAATTAGAATGTAACTCCCGTTATAGAGTCTTTTAAAGAATGGTTCTATCTCTGTTGCAGGTGCGCCAAGCTGGTGACATGAAAGGTTATTTGAGTTCCCTTCACAGGCTCCATGCAAACTAATTCCATTACACAGAAGTATACCGCTTAGTGACATCGCATAATTATTGCCACTAAGAAACACTTTCTGTCCTTTATTACTGACACATGCATGTGAATAGGGCAAGTTCCATGTTGACTTAATGTACCCTTTTCCCAATTTTTCGTACATGCCAGCCTGTATATATTTTTGGCAGTATTGAAACCTGAAGGTTGATATTGGAGCATTAATTATCCCATGTATTATCCATTCACTGACAGGTCTTTCTGACATTGTCACTGGTAATCTCTCAAGTTTCTCAATGCTCAGGATTGTATAATCAGCACCCTTCTGTGCCATACTGACTTGTTTATCAGTAAGGTTAAAGATATTGAATAGTGACGTTGTGTTGATTAAACGCCAAGGCACATAGCCTGAACGTAGATTTTGTAACGTCCAGCCAAGCTGTACAATAGAACGCAATTGAGACTGACCGTGTTGTAACAACAGTAAGTCTTGCGATAATATGTCGATTGCTGAAGACACAATGCTGTCCAAAGAAAAAATTCTGGAGGACAGAGTCATTAACCCATTGTCCACTACAGAAAGTGATTTTTCCAAATTAATACGGTCAATTTCCCGTATACTTTCTGCTGTCTCAATTTGAGTTACCTTCCAGGCCTCGTTGTAAGCTGCATATACAGAGGCTGCTATGAAGCGTTTTTGAAGCTGTTTGCGCGGTCCCATAATGAAATCACGCAAGTCAGCACCATCAGTAAGTAAAGTTAGGTGTTGCTTAATTTCTGTCAGTGTGGAAGTTTGTAGCCATTGGAGGCAGAGTTTGCCCACACTGTAGGTGGTAATGATCCCTGGGTGTTGTCTTTGGGAATATCTAGGGTCTGGCCTGGTCAATGTGAACCCCTGTGTTTTGTTCAGGAATCTGTCTTGACAGTTATTAGTATCTGTTGGCCAGATTAACCATTGTTTCCAATCAGGATGTGTTCTGTTTTGGTTTAATACATAGTTTACGTCTATCTCTTCATCTGTAGAGCTATTGCTGTTCATTGTTGGCTTTGGAATAGACGGTTTATTTAAGTCTTTGATTTTGGCTAGGCCAAGACAGGTAGTTTGTTGAACAGTGTCATTCAAAAATATAATTTGTTCTGGGATCATGCAGGCTCTAAACAATGATTCTATACCTTGTACTTGCCATTCTTTTGTACCCCAAACACTTTTTACTTCAACATTTTTGGCCCAATAATCAAAACCAAAAGTATTCATTTGTTAAAAAAATGAGTCTGAAAATATCAATTTCGTGTTTGTAAGCATGGTTTTTGTTCCTGTCTTATTTGACAATTTGAAATAAAATGTTTCAGCATTACTTGTGTTGAACCCTGAAAAGTATGAATATTTGTCATAAAAGGTTCTTGAGCTTCCTTTTGGAGGGGTTGCACAATGTTCCCATTGATTATAATTTAAAACATTTCTAGGTTGTGCAGATTTATGTAGAAAATGGTTACCATAGTGGTTGTAACAGTACATACTATCATAATTAGTCGAACCCTGCAAATAATCATGTTTGGTAAATGTAGCAGACATCACTAGGTCAGACATCATATCATTAACGCTTTCAAAGTCCCAATCATCAGCAAATGAGCTTGGTTTTACAAAGTCACTCAACGAGATCTTGATTTGGTGTGGATATTTCAGGATTTCAACCGGACCATAAATTTCATAGTCAGTGTTGTCCCATGCTACCCCACCCGGTATAGGACTGGCTGTGAAGTTGACTGAAGAAAGTTCTCTTTTCTCGACGTGTGAAGATGTGTGTGGTTTGAGGATCAAGTTGATTTTCTGGCTTGCTGTGTCCATTTTAGCATATTTTCCCTCAATGAAGCGTCCCAAGCATAGTGCCATGATGAGCCAGAGTATGAGGATAAATACACCAAAGGCCACCCAAAATTCAATCCATGGAGAAATCAGATAGGTTTCTTTCAGTTGTTTCAAAAGTTCCTTAGCTTTATCTTTAAAGGTTTTTGTTGATGGCTGTGTCTTTGATTCACTGAGGTCTTCAGAGGAATCATCGAAGTTTATGAAGTAGCCGGATGCCGTTCTGTCAATTGTTCCAATTGCTTCAGGATTACTGTTTCTTGCAGCTTCAGCATATTCATTTGTTATTTCATTGTAGGTTGGTGTGTCTCTACTAAATGTTTTTATTTGGGTTTTTAGAGGTCTGAGTTCCAATGCATTGTTGCATAGTCCTTGTTGTTGTTCTGTAGGCGTTTCAAATGTGATTAGCCTCTTAGTTAGGACCTCTGTATTGGTAGCAAACCTTGGTGTTCTGTTACTTATCGGGAGTCCACTTGGCCTACTGTTTGTTATCGGCCACATGATTGTGGTTTTACCAGGTCGATGGATACAACTCGGTTCTCCTTTTTACCAGCAAGCGGCGGTAGTACAACTGATAGACAAGACAGGAACTGCTTTTCTGTAAGAAGGCCCAAATTCCTTCTTTACCGCGATCTTTTCTCTGACTAGATCCCCGACTTTTGGAATCCAGACAGGTCTTGCTGGGACAGGTGGTGGTTCTTCAGTGGTTGTTGGCTGCTGTTTCAACTTTATGTTGCTCAGGTCTTTTCTTGTTTCGTTTAAGTCCTGCAAAATAGCCAAACGATCTTTGATATCAAAGCTTTTTTCCTTCACCACTGAAGTCTGACTGTCAAGATCTAAGACCAACATCCTAGTTCCAAACAATAATTCGTACGGACTGAATCCTCTCAGAGAATTTCTTGGCAGGTTGTTTAGACTACGTTGGACACTTATTAGATGTTTGACCCACCCAGCTCCCGAACCTAATATCCTTTCCGTTATAGATAGCTTTATGCCTTGGTTTTTTCTTTACACCATCCCGTATCCCTCAGGAAGGAAGTGAGAAGAATCCCGCTGTGCTATGCTCATTTGGCCATGTTTCCCCACAGGCTTGAGGGCTAAAGTGAAAACATTGGTCAAACGTAGCATGCTCCTAGCATATATGCCATTTAGACTCGCAAATCTTTGTATAACAGTCCCGACGTCAGCCGAGTGCTGGGGTCTACATTATAAGTGGAAACTAGTCTTTGTTTGTTAATAGGACGCCTTATTCACACTGGTCTTATTGATTATTGTTTAGACCTTCTTGAGTGAAACGCCATGGTATTACACCGTTTCTCTCGCCGCTGCGATCTCTGTTGCAGTCCGGGCATTTTTTTACAAAAATGTGATGCTGCAGGCTCATGCCTGGCCACCAGTACACTGATTGTAGTTCTTCCAGAGAATCTTTTAGTTTGAGATGACTAAGACCCTCACCTATATGTGCGTCTACAATTAACAAAGTTCTCCTGTCCATGTTTGGAATTACTCTATCCCCCACTCCAGGGATTCGAGCAAAAGGGACGGAGTTTGCATCGATTATGTATGTATAATTGAGTGGATAGTTGATCGGTAGCGCTGAGCAGTCGCCTTTTGATGACGTTTTCACCGCCAGCACTGTTTCACCGTCAATGAATTTCACTTTACGCTTTTTTCTAGCTACGGAAGCCGATTTAGTTGCTACCGTTGTGGCTGTCTCAGCCAATGAATTCCCTGCAACGTGAACGCCATCACGCTGATGACTCAGTGAGTGTGTCACGTGAGTCTTTGGTAGTTCTTTTTGTAACAGAACTATTTGTTCCCAAAGCAGTTTTTGCTTTATTGTGGCACCTGTGTCATCTTTGTAACCGTTTTGAATCCATTTCTGCAAATCGTTGTTATATGATTTGACGCAGTAATATGAACCGGACACTATAAGTGTCGGGAATTCGCGATCTGCATTATCTAGCGCCATTTTCAATGCTATTATTTCAGTCTGTTGTTCTGAATTAGTTTCTACTGAGTGTGTTTTTGTTAATAGAGGTCTTAGTTTACCTCCGCGCCACACCTCTTTTGTAATCTCACATGTGGGGTTGTATGCTTGTTCTCCCCAAACGGAGGGTTGAGCATGTCCGTCTGTATAGATTACACACGCGTGCTGTCGTAATGGCAGAATGTCGATTGGCAGAGGGAATGTTCTTTCATATTCTAGATTTTTCAATTCTTTTAATTCTGGATCAAAGTAGTATTTTACTCTGTCCGTTGTAATTGAATTCACCCATTGTATCCATTCCGGATTCAATGCTGTTGTTGGTAAATTACACAGTGTTGTTAATGCCTCAAAGGCTGATTCTGCTGTTCTGACTGTGATACGTCTACCGTCAGCTTTATCTTTTTCTCTAGCTATTGCGGTTTGAACTGCATGAACAATGTTTTCTTTGATGCTGAACTTCTTTTCAGCTTCTGTGTACACGTGTGATTTGAATGCAATTGGTACCTTTTCTCCCTCATTAGAGGTCAGGTATGTGAATCCGCATCTTCCTGGGATGACTCGAATCACAAGATTGCGTGTGTTATCACGTGTTTCTAATTTTGTTTTAATTAACATGTCTGTTTGTAAGGATCTCAGAATTTCTGTGTGTATTTGAGTCCAATTGGTTCTTTTAAAATCTGGTTTTATTAGATCATAAAGGGGTTTGACCCTTTCTGCGTAATTTGCAATGTATGTTCTTCCGAAATTTAGGAAGCCTAGAATTGACTGTAGGTTTTTTAGTGTTCTAGGTGCTTGGAGTACGGCACATTTCTCTAGGAAATTGTCAGCCAGGCTTTTGCCTTCACTTGATAATTCATATCCTAAGAACAGGACTGTTAGATGGGCAATTCTAGATGTTTTAAAGTTGAATTTGTAACCCTCTGCTGCGAACCCAAGTATTATGGTGTTCACTCTCTTCAAGTGAGTATCCAAGTCATCATCTGTCAGGTATATGTCGTCGACATAAGATAATGCTTCGTCATCATATGTTTGTAGTAACTCTGTTACTCTCGCTGAGAATAATCCTGGGCTGTTCTTGTACCCCTGGGGTAACCGACAGAATTGTTTTTGAGCGCCATTTATTGAGAACGCGGACAAATATCTGCTCTCTGGTGCTATATTTTGACAAAAGAATCCATTAGAGATGTCTAATGTTGTTTTGTATTTTTCGCGCACTATGTTATTCATTAGTGCAGCACTATGCGAGTTTTGCACTGCAAAAGTTTTGCAACATGAGTTAAGGTGTCTGTAATCCAAAACTAGACGATATGAATTGTCTGGTTTGGAGACCGGAAACAAAGGGTTGTTCATTTGTGAGGTGCAAGTTTCAATCACCCCCTGGTATTCTAGTTGATCTAGGATTTCTTTTACCTGTTTTTTAGCTTCTTGCTCAATTGGGTACTGTCTTTGTGCAGTAGGTTGTGATTTTAACTGGATTTTGTGAGGAGGAGAGTCCTCATCCCATCCTACATGATTTTTATATAAAGCAGGAGCTTGAGCTACTGCCCACTTTCTAGCAAGTGTGTATTTTTTATGAATTGGGATATGATTTGAGAAGGCAGGCATAATTATTTCTTCGCCATGAGGGCAGTCCCTGACAAACTCTGGTGGCCAGTCTTTTTCAGCTAGAAGGATGTCATAGCCCTTGGAGAGATTATCCCAAAATAGTCCCCTTATTTTTCTAGTCTTATCCCCTTCTATACGTAAAGTTATTTCATATATTTTGTGAGGTTTGCTAACTCTGGTGTCTGCAGTTTCCACTTGAAGGTATTCTTTCGTGTCCACTGTCTCCAGATGATTCATAAGGACTTTGCGAGCTATGCTCACTTCTGCTGCGCTGTCTAGCATTGTCTGAGCCCATTCTCCGTTTTTCAGTTGTGTCCTCAGTATTCTCGGCATTGTTAATTACTTTAATACTGGCTACCTTCTATTTTGGAAATTGTAATTTGTTTTTTAGATGAGCAGGTTCCTTGTCTTTGGACTTGACGTGCTCTTCTCTTTGTTCTGATCGTCCTCTTCTTTCCGATTTCTGCGAGGAAGTCTGAAAAGATTGAGAGGGGCGTGTATCAATTTCTTGATATCTATCAGGCTTCTTTATATTATCCCTATTTCTAAGGTTGTATCTTTTCCCAGAGGGCTCACTTTGGGGAGACCTGCGTCCTTGGTTTGGAAATCTTTCTCTCCGCCGAGGAGACCTTCCTCTGGACTGGAATTTCTTTTCTTTAGGATTGGATTGTTTGTTTCCATCCCAGCTCTTTTTTTGTGATGTTAAATTATTATTAAAAAATACTTTTTCAGGACTTTCAATCAGTCGGGGTTTTACTGGTATTCCACCTAAACTATCTCTACCTAGTTCCTCATAGGATTTTTCTATAATTCTGGCAATTTCAGCTGGTTGGTCTGCTAAATCTGTCTCTTTTAACCTTTGGCGGATCGCCACGTTTGCTGCTTCTCCCTTTATGTTGGCTACTAGTATTGCCGAGACCTGCTTGAAGTCTTTTAGTAATTTCATACCAAGAGTTAAAGCGGGTTCTGGACCGTATTCATCTTGAATTTGTTTTAGCACATCTGGTATTACCGAGATGGATGGAACACCATGCGTTTTTGTGTAAATGGAAGCAAAGACTGTACCCCAAGTGTCACAGTCCTCCACGTGTGGTGCGATTCCCATTGGAAGACAGATAGTCAGAATCCTGTGCTTTTCTAACGGGGTGGTGTCTGGAAACACCGCCTCTATTTGGGTGATTGTTTGTGCTAACCAGAATGGTATTTGTTCCCGTTTAGCTGGTACTTTACCTAGGCAGGACTGTATGTTCTGTGGTGTAATTTTATTTGTGTTCCCCTGATGAGGGGTCAGCTGTGGAATTTTAATTGCTGGTTGGATTGTTGAAGTCCGCATTACATATTGGACTAATTGTCTATGTATTTTTATTAATTGTTTTAGTTGTATTAAAAGATCTGCTGCAGACATTCTTTCGATGTCTGGATGTGGTGTGTATCCGGCTAGGACCGGCCACGTTGCTCCTGGTCTACCTAATGGACCGAGCCTGGTGATGTGATTATTATGTTTTAGGGCGCCATTAAACAAGAGCAGGTGCTCTTGAAATTTAAGTGGTACTTCCACCTCCTCGAAAGGAGTGTATTCATTAGGAGGTTCCTCTGTTTTGTAATAGTGGAAGTGCTTTGTTACAGCGTTTGCTGCTGGAAAGTGTATCCATGAATAGAATACCTCTGTCTGCCGATATTCGTGTGCCTCTATTACGAATATGACTGTGCCACCTCTAGGTGTCAGTCCATTTTCTATAAGTTTTAAAGTTATAGATTTTCTTATGTTGACCGGGATGAGTATTATATCCGGGTCTGCTTCTTGCATAGTATTATCAGCTGCTACGAGTTCAGCTGCTATTCTAGCTGCCTCTCTTTCTCCTTCACTGTCTGACATTGTACTGTCCAGAAGGTTATTCCGTTTGTTTGCAGATCAGGTTTCTTATGGAAACAAAGATTAGATGCACAATATTTTGGAACAGTGTATCCTTCAACGTTGACTAAACCAAGAACCATACATAGGAGTTTCCTCCTGCGAGGTTTGGCGGATATTACCTTTCACCCACTCCAGACGTCTTTGGAGTATTATGGGAAAAAAGGGGTCTGAGTGAAAAAGCACGACTGAGTTACTCTAATGTCTTGCGTTAGTTTTATCGCCTTTCCAAACGTTTGGGCGCCATGTAGTGTAGTTCCTATTATCCCAATAGGCTCTGCGCATTGGAAAAATACCTTCAATAGTATAGGCCTAGACCAGACGTTAACTAGGTCTTCTATTGTCGATATTAGACTTAAAGTTTTGGGTTTGCCAGCTAGCTCAGAGTTCACTAGAAACTTTCTCGAATAGGCAAGGAGGAGTTGAACCTCCCTGGATAGACAAGAAGGGATTTAGTTTCTGACAACCATAGAACATGACAACTTTGCTCTCCCCTAATCAAGAGTGTATCTCTAGAGTCGTGTGAAAACAAAAGACAACTTATTTTACTCAGTCAGTACGTGCATTCTTAGTCTCACCAGATTGTAGAGAAAAGGAAGAGACGGGCGTGTTCAATAAAAGATGGTATTTATTGATCAGTCTCTTTTCTCATACAAGAGAAATGGATCGATATTATCGCAATACTTATGGTTAAGTAAAGTGCATACAATAAAAGCAGAAGTATAAAATAATACTGTAAAAACATTTATATGGTTTCTAAGCCATATGGTGGTTTAAAATGGATGAAATAGATACATACACATATACATTTGACTAATCGTACTCAACTGGTGTTTCTAACTACGCCTACCCCAGTGTACCTGACCTAAGCCTAATACGTGGGCGGGAATAGAAAGTAGCAGTTTAAGTTAAGTTTGTTTTGCCAAGTGACTGACTCAAGAATTCTCTGCAAGGGGTTATTCAGTTCTGTACCTGGAATCTAGGATGGTTGAGGGATGGTATCTCTCGTCTTTGGTCTCGATATTCCAGGCTGCCTGCAAGGGCTGCCCGGAAGCGCCGGAGCTGGATTTCTTGGCAGGAGAAAGCAGCGTCTCGTTCTCAGCGCGTCAGGAAGGCGGGGCTGCGCCAGCGGGGTCTGCTCTGCTCTGGGCTTCGGCAAGTCTGGCTGCTCCGATCTCGTCACCACCGCGTGTGTTTGCTTAAGGCAATACCGGTAATATTTATACCTGTAAGGTGCCGAGATTGACGTAAGGATGGACATAGATACGTCAATAAGGATGTCATACGAACTGGTCGTTAGCACATTCTTTTGCTGAAGTTCTCGGTGAAATCAAAACAATGGCCGCAGGGTTTTTCCCAGGTTGTCGTAGTTTTGATTTGTTTTGAGAACTCCGTATGCCTTATCAGGGGCTGGAGGAATATTGCTTGTCTAATTAGATGGCAAGCGTTATGACCTAATCAGATAACACGTTCCTGTGCCGTGGTGTGGCTTAATCAGATAACGGTTTCTGCATCATGGGATGGCTGCTAGTTAACTTGTTAACCAGAACAGGGTCAGGAATAGGGGGATCGATACAGAACCTATAGGAATACATCACACTTATGCATGCTTCAATAGCCCTCTGTTAGTTATGGTGTAAAACAAATAGTAAAGACTGTAGGCCTCAATGGTTCAATGTAAAAGGTTATGTCAAATTCCATTGGTTTGCTCTGTTTATTATGAACAGTTATGACAAAGGTAATAAGCCTGATTTATTTATTATGAAACACATTCCTAAATCCAACAGACCTTTAAGCTGGGTTTGTTTTGCACTGTGTTAAAGCCTGCAGTCAGGTATTTTAGTACATGAAACATCACAGATGGCCTTAGTAGGCAGTGATTTTGTTGTCCATTACCCTGATTTACAAACTGTAGAGTTAGAATATTTGCACTGAACTAATTTTTACCAGAAACTCTTTGGAATGCCTCAAAAGCCTAGTTGTGTGCCAGTATCTCGTAACAAAATATAATTTTAAAAAAATGCAAACATACATATATATTTTAATGTAGCCAATAGAAAATGATTTACAGAATATGAATAGATCAGTACAGCTCCCTGCTGAAAGTTTTCTCACACATTTGTCTACATTGGAATTGATATCCAGGTAGGTTGCACCTTTGCAACAGCCCTTGTTTCAGTGTCTGCTGCTAGCAATATATTGGGTGATTTGGTGTTATACATACAAATAAACAGATTGCCGTTGAGTCGTCAGCTTCTTCTGCCATGTGTTTTGAAAAATAGAGTGGGTGTTGGGTCAGCCTTTCAGTCATCAGTTGCACTGGGTTAAACACCTTCAACCACTGCACTAAGACGGTTCAGCCTAGAGGAGTCTTTCTGTTTCACTGTCATGATATTGGGTATGAAAAGTATAATTCTGCCTTCTGAAAAATGCTTCCTTTGCAATGATTGAGGTGCATTGTTTTCAACAACTGGCAGAGATCATTTTATGAATGCTGAGCCCATCTTGAAGAAGATGTCTGGCACTAAAAGCAACACAGTTCAAGTTATACATTAATTTTTACTTGAACTTTCTTCTAAATAAGTGGGTACATTCACCATTATGTATGCTGTTAGATCAGGGGGTCTCTAGTTGGCAATGGTATTCACCTTTGTCCAAATAGGTACCCTTACTTCTAAGTCAGGATAAGGGGATTACACTCCTTAATAACCCCTGCTTACCCCCTTGGTAGCTTGGCACGAGCAGACAGGCTTATCTCAGAGGCAGTGTGTTAAGCATTTGTGAATATACACAGTAATACAGTGAAAACACTACAGATGGACATAACACAGGTTTTATAAAAATAAGTATTCTTTATACAGACTTAAACACAAGACCACAAACGACAAGAATCCACAATTCTACACTTAAGATTGCTTTAAAGATGATCAAAGTTACTGAGTTCAAGTTGATGATAAATGCGACAAAGTGCTCAACAAAGTACCTGGATGCGTAACGCAAAGTAAAGAAAAGGCTTGCAAAAGGGGAGATGCTTCGGTTCCATGATCCGGGGGAAATGATGCGCTGTGCCTCAATGCTTGCGCAGAGTTGGGGATGCGTCGTAATCCTTACCAGTGCGGAGGTGATGCGTAGATTCTTGGCCTACGGGGCCGTTGCAATGGAAGAAGATGGTGCCCTTGATGCGGCGATGCGATGGCGCCGCGATGATGATGTGTGGGCGCCCTGGCAGCCTTGCGACGACTCTGTACTTTGGAGCCGCGACAGGCCCTGCGACACCCTTCTCCGGTGATGCGATGGCGACTCTCTCGATGGCGTCATGCTTCTCCGGTGATGTGACAGGAGGCAGCTTCGATGAACACACGCTTCCAGGGAGATGCGGCGAAGGCTCGCTTCTCCGGCGATGTGACAATTTCATCTGCAGCGGCGACACGCTTCCTCTCAATGCGTCGCGCTTCCAGCTTCCAGCGACACGCAAATGTCTGTAAATAGAATTCGCAGCAAGGAAATTCAAAGGGGGAGCTGGAGATGAAGTCTTTTGTCCCTGAGACTTCAGCAGGAGGCAAGTACAGTTTAAGCCCTTGGAGAATATTCTGAAGATGATGAAAGTCCTTAGAAAGTGCCTTCTCCTTTCCTTGGCAATGAAGCAACCACTGCAGGCCAACCTAGCAAACAGCACACTGGCAGAGGAGCAGTCAAACGCCTGCAGCTTCCTTCGTTCTTTTTCTTGGCAAAAGGTTTCTTGTTCCAGAAGTGACCTAGTTTCTTGGGATCAGGGTCCCAATATTTATACCCCAAAATCCTTTGTTATCTCTAGTCCAAACCAATTCCTGAGCACTTTGTTTACATGACTCTCTCCTTCCTTTTACTGTGCAAGGCAGAGACATCAGCCGCCCCACAGGAGGTGGAGCCAGCACAGGGGAGGGAAGGCACAGTTCTGGAGCACTTTGTTGACAGGATTCCTTCTCTCCTTTCACAGTGCAGGGCAGAGACATCAGACAAGCCACAGGAGGTGGAGCCAGCATTGTAGAGGGAATGCCCAGCCTTATTCAGGTCCCAGGTGCAACTCCTCCCTCCCATCTAGATGTAGATCTCTCTATTCACCACTGGTCTGCCCCAGCCTGTCTCCTGGAATCCCCCAGCCCTGTCACTCACAAACCCAGACAAGGAATACACAGCCTAGCAGAGGCAGGCCTGTACAGTTAGGCAAGAAAATACCTACTTTCTAAAAGTGGTATTTTCAAACACAGAATATTAAAACCAACTTTACTAAAATATGTATTTTATTATTCTGAGTTCAGGCATACTAAATTTGAATTTCCACCATGTTCCCTGAGTCAGTTAGGATTATAAGAATGTAATAATCTAACTGCCCATTCTAGCCTATGGAGAACAGGTAGCCCTCAATAGTGAAAAATGAAAATGGTTGTAATTCACTACTAGGACCTGCTACACACACCAGAGCATGTTCTACCTTATACTTACAATGCACCTTGCCCTTGGGCCTTCCTTAGGGGTGTCTAATATGAAGCAAAGGGAACGTTTAGGGACTGGCAAGTGGGTGCACTTGGCCAAGTCGACATGACAGTGCTAGACTGCACACAGGCCTTGCAATGGCAGACCTGAGACACACTTTACAAGCTGCTTCTGTGGGTGGCACAACCAGTGCTGCAAGCCCACCAGCAACATTTGATTTACAAGCCCTGCGCACACATGGTGCACTGTACTAGGGGCTGACAGGTAAATCAAATAACCCAATCATGGAATCACCAATTACTACATTAATTTAACATAGGGAGCACTTGCACTGTGGCACTGAATAGCAGTGGCACAGTGCCCAAAGCATATAACCAGCAAAAGCATATCAAAACAGAGGAGGCAATCCGCCAAAATGGAAGGGAGACTCACGCCAATGATGCCAGGTCTAACATATGGGGAAGTAGGCATTTGTTTCTTGTTTTATTTGTGATGTTTTTAAAGTTTGAAGCTGCCTTTCTGAAATGCCTTTCTGCACCACAGCTGTATCTTTCTTGAAACACTGAGTTTACCGCAAGTCAGTTGCAAAACTTAGACAGAGGATCAAACTCCATAATCTGGAAAATTAGTATAAAAGTGGGATCCAAATCATTCCACTTTGTTACAGTTCCAAGATCTTACCAACAACGGGGGAGCTTCCCAGAGTACTAGAAAAGCTGCTGCATGACCAGAGTTAGTGACTTAATTACAGTCTTCCACATGTATGGGGACAACACCTGGAATCTGTGATACTTGCTGGAGAAGCTAAGAGTCTGCTTAGGGCTTAAAGCCTGCCTGCCTGCTCAAAATGGAAAGGAGAGTTCTTGGCCCTGTAGGATTAGAGACTGCCCAGAATCTTGCTCTGTTTATGGCAAGAGGAACATCTATAAACAACTGGCTGCCATTGGGAGAAAGCCAGAGTCTACTGTGTATCTTGGTCTCACGATACAGTTCCTACAGTAGACAGTATGAAGAAATCAAACCCAAAACAACATTGTGCCATCCAGTACCCCTATACCATACCTGAGGGACTGGGGCTGCTACTGCTCAGCATGCTTGTACCTGGTGAGAGAGCTTTTGAAGGCACTGAACTGAAAACCCTTTACATGGCGTGTAAGCAGCAGCTCTTGTAAATGAGCACCCATCTTCTCCAAGCCTAGAGGCTGCAGCTGTCAAAGATGAACTCCCTTCTGAAACTGGTCAGCAGCCTGCAACATCTAAATATGAACACACATCTGATCACAGCCCGAGGACAGTACCTGCCAAACACAAGCACCTGCCAAGTATACCTGCTACACTGCTCAACCCCCGAGTGGTCCAAGTGTAGAGCGATGCCGCCACCACAGTCCTGCACCACCAAAGCTGACATTGAAGGTGCAGATCTAGTGAGAGCACCCACCAGCACCATGCAAGCCACATCACCATGAGTAGGCAAAATGGTTCCTAAAAGCGAAAGAATATAAGACTGGACTGATCATGTAGAGGTGAATCTGTCATGAGAACACTAACTTCTAACACTGTGTTAGCTTTTGGCAAGACCTTTTTGACTTGATCTACAAATTATCCCATTGGTATTCGCTACTGAACTATCCCTTTCCAAAATCTATGCTTAGGCCTGTACTTTAGTATAAATCACTATAGACATTGGGGGAGTTCCTCTGAATGAAAAGAGAACACCGTAGTGAAAGTAAAACTTGACTAGGAATCAGTCGAGATCGCAACTCTGTAAAGGTATTTCATTTTGCTAAGATAAACACAGAATTGATAGTATGCTACTGCGTCTGTTGTTTGACTGTTGAGTTCTGAGCTAAGGCCTTGCACACTACCTCCCTGGAAAAGCCTTTGACTTTTCTCAGTCGCTACTCTAAGATTCAACAAAAATACCAACCCTTTAAGTATGATGGGAAATAAACCAAGCAAATCATACCCAGTTTTTGTACAAAGAAATGAACAGGTGATGCCACCAGTAATCACTCAAACAGTAATCACGCAAACGTTGCTCAACAGGAAAGAGGGAGAATCTCAGACTGGGACGCCTGTAAATGGCGTGTTAAACCTGAGATCGACCACATTACGCCCTAAAGAAACTTTTAGTGCAACCTCAGTGATCAAAGTGAGGTTGGATCTTCGACAGGCAAGTCGACAGAAAGAAACAAGCATTGGTTAATGTGTTAGGTGTTGCCTATTTGATTAATAAGAAGCTGTTTTTTGTTGTAAGTTGTAGCTTGCTGAGTAGTTGTACAATATAAGTTACAGGAAGTCTTTTAAAGTGTTATGACTTGTTTATGTACAAAAAGGCAAAAAATTGTGCTGTTTCTATTGGTATAGTGAGGGTAAGTAATCGCATATTTTTTAACAATGAAGTGAATGGGGAAATAATAGAATTAATTGATGTAATAGCAATATTATGTGTTTAGAGGAGTTCTGACAATGTTTGGGCCCGATGGCACCGCACCTGCTGCACCATTCGAGCCATGCCCCTAGTGCTTCCAAGCTAACTGCATTTGTGACTGCCTGTTTAGTGGTAAAATATAGCAATATTTGGTGTTTAGAGGAGTTATGACAACCTTTGGCCCGGTACCACTGCACCTGCTGTATCATTCAAATCATGGTCCTATTACCTGTAATCAACTGCACTTGTGACTGCCTGTTTAGTAGTAAAATATTGCAATATTTGGGGTTTAGAGGGGTTCCTAGAGCTTTGGGCCCCTGTGTCTCTGCACCTTCTGCACCATTGAAATCATGGCCCTAATGCCTACAAGGTAACTGCACTTGTGACTGCCGATTTAGTAGTTACATGGTTTTTAGAGGAGTTCTGACAACTTTTGCTCCTGGTGCCACTGCACCTGCAGCAGCATTGAAATCATGGTCCATAGTGCCTGCTAGATAACTACCCATGTGACAGCATGTTTTGTAGTAAACTTTATCAATGTTCTGTGTTTAGTGGGGTCCCTAGATCTTTCGGCCCTGGTGCCACTCATCCTCCTGCACCATTCAAATCAAGCCCCTTTTAATTGCAAGATAACTACAGTTGTGTCTGCCTGTATAGTGGTAAGATATAGCAATATTAGGTGTTTAGAGGAGTCTGTCAACTTTTGGGCCCGATGACACTGACACTAGACCTGCTTTATCATTCATATAATGACCTTGTTGCCTGCAAGGTAACCACACTCTGGATTTCTGTTTAATAGAAAAATATAGCAATATCAGGTGTTTAATCTGGTACCTAGAGCTTTTGGTCATGGTGCTACTGCACCTGCAGCGCCATTGAAATCATGGCCCTAGTGCCTGCTAGATACCTGCAATTGTGACTGCCTGTTTAGTAGTAACATTTAGCAACATTCTGAGAGTAATGGGGTCCCTAGAGCTTTTGCTCTCAGTGCCACTGCACCTGCTGCACCATTTAAATCAAGTCTCTTTTAACTATTGAAATCATGGCCCTAGTGCTTCCTAAATAACTGCACTCAGGACTGCCTGTTAAGCTGTAAAATATAGCAATATTAGGTGTTTCGATGAGTTCTGACAACATTTGATCCGCTGTCACTGCACCTGCTGTATAGCTCTTGTAAATTAACTTTCTTGATAATGTGCAGTGCTTATTACAACATTTAGAATTTGATTATAATGACCAAATAGATTAAGTTGAACAAATCAATTTTATAATGCCTACAAAGTGCAACGAAAGGTAATGATGCATGAATAGGAATTGCCACACTGTTTTAAGGATAAAGCATCAACTTTACACAACTAAGTAATACAAAGCAAGCATTCCAGCACACTGTTACAAGCTGTTTGCCTTTTCCGTGGGAAGATATCTGACATCTTATCTTGAAAGGGAATATGGCTTAAACAGTGTGAACAGCTGGAAGAGATATTGTTTTGGCTGTGAATGGGCCTTAAACAGCGTGAACAGCTTTAGTAGAAATATAGGCCCCGATGTAGGTAATCCTCATTAAACGACTCTAAAATACCGAATTTTACCGATTCGGTATTCTAGATTCGGTAAATGAGATGTAGATAAAAAAATCGGTAATTACCGAATCGGTATTTACCGATTCGGTAATTGCCATTGATTCCTATGGGCCTTGAGGCCCATAGGCATCAATGTCAATTACCGAATCGGTAAATACCGATTCGGTAAAATTACCGATTTTGCAAGGGGGACAGGGTGTCACTTTGACACCCTGTTGCACCCCTGGTTTTGGCTTGTGTGCCATGTGACACACATACATGCCCTTAGGGCATGTCTGTGTGCCACATGGCACATGTGTACAGGCACAGGTGTACAGCCACAGGTGTACATGCACAGATGTGCATGTACACCAGAATTCGTTATCTACCATGCAATGTTATTACATGGTAAATAACGAATCGGTAATGGCCTGTGGCACTGTTTGAAGTGCCACCTACATCTGGATTTACCGATTCGGTAAATTTACAGATTCTGTATTTTACAGAATCGGTAAATTTACCGAATCGGTAAATATACCGATTCTGTAACTTACAGTCCCCCTACATGTCAAATCCCAAATACCGGTCGGTAACGGCCGAAATCGGCCGTTACCGACCGGTTTTTGGCAACCTACATCTGGCCCATAGTGCATCCAGGAGAAGTTAACAAAGAAAGTTCCACACAAAAGCGAATGAACACAGTAATTAGGTTCTGGCAACTGATAAGAGCTCCCTTTTAAGCTATATTAAATGCAAGAAATTTTCCAAGCACAGTGCAAGCGCTGAGCAGGCAAAACCTAAAAATACAGATGCAAAGGTAGAAGAAAAGCCTTGTTGTAAAACACCAGCAGAGAGGTCAAATAAAGGCACCACTGGAAACGTGAGGCCACCAATGTCAACCCGAAAGGTCACATTTGAGGACAATGCTCTTATAGACCTAGCCAACTCTGAGCAAACTACCTTGGAAACTCTAGTCCAGCAAACAGGCACTTAAGGGATCACAAATTTTACAGCTGCATGGGAGTATGCATTTACTTTAAGGATACACACCTTTACCATACATCTAAGTCCCCAGTAAGTAAGATGGAGGATATAGGGAACACAGGCGAACAAATTTGAAAGCCAAGGACTTATAAAAACATACCAGGAGAACAGTTCTATTATCCCCATGGCAACAACCTGTCATGTTATCCTGAATATTTTTCCAAAGGCCCAGAGGGATATTTTAATAGAGGCAACACACTGAAACTGCTAACATCCTTCCACCAAGGGGTACGCAAATAAATGAGCCAACACTGACAACATGATATGGGGCTGAGAAAGCAGCCCACATTCTTCATGTAAGAGAAACTTCAAAATGTGGGAAATTAGGGCACTATAGAGGTGAAATGCATATCCAGTGCAGTTACTGGAGGCCCTCCCTGAGGATCGTAAATGTAAACAAGTGACCAAAAAACATATTAAATTCTGAAAATCCCTATGAGAGGAAGCTTAACCCAAAGAAAGATAAGTTCTCAGGCATCAACAACTTTGAGAACAGAAATACATCATGAGGACATTGATTGGTCAAACAGAGAACCGAGCAAAAAGAAATCAAAGGCCAGACTGGTCGTGGTTGCCATCAGTAATAAGAAATTGGTCGGGAAATTGACACACAACAAAGCAAAGTCCGGAACTTCAGGCAAAGGGATTAACATTATGCTTTTGGAATGTGAATAGCCTAAATAAGCTAAAATAACAGTTTGGATATAATAAGCTACTGGTGTGACTTTAACATCATTATTGTACAGGAAACTTAGAGCTTGATCCCAGTCCCACTTACCAGCTACATTGAATTCCGTAACCTGGCACAGAAAGCAAAGAAAAAAGACAAGCCAAAAGGGGGGCCGACAAATTACATTTCATCAGATTTAGCCACAAAGGTAAATCAAATCCACCTGGAGTAACCATAGGCCTTAGCATTTATACTGGAAAATTGGTCACAGAAATATCTGGGACCACTGTTCATAGTAAATATTTATATCAGTCCCTGCCCAGCGGAAAAACGCAAGATTTTTATGAGGCTGGAAGATTTCATCTTAAATGGAGTTCAAAAACACACAAGTGCCCTGATGGTGCTTACCAGCGACTTCAATATGAATTTATTTCACTTCCTTCTCGAAGATGATGTGACAATGTTACAGGATGGTCAGGAGAATCAATCAATCAATCAGGATTTATAAAGCATGGTAAGTCGCTTGTGAGGGTGCCAAGGCACTGGAGTTGCTAGCTGCTTCGTGTTGCTCTGTTCATTTGAACAACCATGTCTTGAGTCTTTTTCTGAATTCCCGTAGCAATGCAGCATGCCTTAAGTGGAAATGAAGGACTTTCCAGGCTTTGACCACCATATGAGAGATGTGGCATCCTCCGCTGTTGGGTAGGTGGATCCAGTGAGTGTCTGCGAGGAAAAGGGAGGTGAATTGAAGATGTCTGGTTTGTTGATGGATCGTCATGTGTTTGTTAATGTATGCTGGCTCTTCGTCGGGCAGGCCTTTGTACGCCTGGGCCAGTATCTTGATATGGCATCTCTTCTGGATCAGGAGCCAGTGTTGCTTCTTGGGCTGTGGGGTGATGTGAGTCCGTCTGAGAAGGTCCAGGATGAGTCTTGCCACTGCACTTTGTGTTGTCTGTAGTCTCTGTAGGAGGCTTGCAGTGATTCCTATGAAAACAGTGTTACCGTAATCCAGCCTGCAGTGATGAGGGCTTGAATGACAGTCCTTCTGGTGTCAATTGGGAGCCACCTGAAGATCTTACGAAGCATGCTTAGGGAGTGGAAGCAGGCAGACGAGACTGTGTTTCCTGTTTCTGCAAAGATCACTTGCTGTTAAAGATGATGCAGAGGTTGTAGGTGTGGTTTGTCAGAAAAGGGGAGGGTCCGAGCTCAGCAGGCCACCAAGTGTCATTCCAAAGATTAGGACTTCTGTCTTGTCCAAGTTGAGTTTAAGGCAGTTGTCCTTCATCCAGTCAGTGACGTTCAGCATAAATCTTTGGAAGTTGGTTCTGGTGGTGGAGGGGTCTTGTGACAGTGAGAGGATGAGCTGGGTGTCATCGGCATAGGACACAATGTTGAGTCTGTGCGATCTGACAGTGTTAACCAGGGGATGATGTATGTGTTGAAGAGGGTGGGGCTGAGTGATGATCCTTGTGGGATGCCACCGATGGTTTTCTTGGGTTCCAAGGTGAATGGTGGGAGACAAATTCTCTAGGTTCTTCTGGTGAGGAATGAGGTGATCCAGTTAAGGGCATCTACCTCGATTCTGATCTGGTCAAGTCTGTTGATCAAGATGTGGTGGGAGCCGGTGTCGAAGGTGGCTAACAGGTCAAGGAGGATGAGGGCTGCTGTTTCTCTGTGGTCTGGAAGGGCCCTGATGTTGTCTGTTTGCTGCTCTTATGGCTGTCTCAGCGATGTGGTTGACTTGGAATCCGGAATGAGAAGGGTCATGGAGGTAGTGGTGTTCCAGCAGAACATCCGAGAGCAACAGATTCCACATCATAAAACAACAAATATATTAGACAAAGAAGCTTAAGGCCTATGCAGCAGAAGGCCTGTGTGTTTTAATTAATTGTGAGGGTAAAAGAGGACAATCCTCCAGCCAGTACAAGTATTTTATTAAGAACTGATTCCATTATAGACTACCCAGTCTCATTATTTAGTTACATAAATGTGTTTAAGATAGACCAACATCCACAAAGTAACAATTTCCCACAGCATTTAATGTAGGAGCTTAAAGGAAGCACACATGGAAAAGCAAAGGCATTAAGGATGCACTTGGCCAGCTTGGAGGACCAAAGTAGGACAGACTACTGGGCACCTACTTAAAAAAAGACATAATTATTTAACCATTTAGCGCTGTTAAGCAGCAAAGTGTGAAATGATAAACAATAGTAGCATATAATACCATAGTATAACACATATCACATGTAGCAGACAAGAAGATATATGCATTTACAACACAGGTTATTAGCATTTGGTAATTCAATAAATAGTGAACAGACAGCTGTAATGCCCTTACAAAATATGCACACAAAATCGGGCCTACCCCTACAATATCCATTAACTTCATTCCCTCCCTAACCACAGTCCTTGCAACCTCCCCAACTCATTCCACCCATCTGCATACATTGCAGTGTTCAGCCAGGTTCATCAGTCTCCATCTCACCAGTCTGACGATGCGCCACAGAGACAGTGAGCATATAGATCATTTTGGCCCTTCGCTGTATCTCATTAATTGCATTGTCGTCATTTCTTACTACTTTCTGGTGTCCCTCCTCTGCCAGTGAGTATTTCATCATTTCTCTCAGCCAGACTTCATGCGAAGGAACGCTTGCCGAGATTCAATGGATTGTTACTCAATTTTGCAAACTGTAGAACTGGCCTCTGCTCACACGAAAACTGTACAAGCATCCGTAAATGTTATAAATGAGTTTAATGGGTATAAATTCCCTAATGTGATGTATCCCTCCTAATGCCTAAGTGTCCTGGTGATGCAGAAAGCGGTTGAACATTCTTGTAATGATTAGAAGCTGTGGAAGAGGAGCAAAACAAAAAGATTAGGAGGAAGGCTGGAGTTTGGATTTAATCGGAAATATCAATAAATCTACACTCAACCCCACCAACTCTTGCACCAAAATCAGATAATATTGAGAATATAAACTTAACAGTGGAACATAACAGAGGCTTTAACATCAAAAGTAGTGGTTGTAGAGAATGTGTTGAAAAAATTGGGAAATTGGTTCTGAACACTGTTCTGACAATAGCAGAGATTCATTTGACACAAAAGGTCTCTCTGGGATTCCAGAACCTTTGAATCTAAATTATGTAACATACAGCATAAACTGGGTTGGACATCAAGAGAAGAAAAGCAAATGTTCACATATGAACAGAGGCTTAGGATTCCATCATTAAGGTACTTGAAATAATGTGACTCCCAAGGAAAAGTTGGTATCTGCATCAACGAAATTAGCCCCCACCGCAGTGACATCAGCCCCCAGCTCGGCGGCATGCCAAAACCCCCGGTAGCTAGTCCGGCCCTGGTAATATTGTTAACAAATTAATAACTGTGAAGAGAATGAAATCATTAAAGTGATGTTACTAAAATGCTACCTTTGGATGGACAGTAAAGTGATGAAGATCTTTGAGTACCATAAAGTATTGCATTTTTTAGAAATGTTAAGTATGGCAGAAAACTTATTATTGGATAAATACTGATTTTGAGTGTTTTATCCAATTTCTTGTCCAAATACTGCTTCTAGTCAGTTGTGAGTCATTTGTTTAGGTCTCGCCTATGCAGCGCGCATGCGCTGGATAGGCAAAAATACCTTTTCTGATCGCTTTGGCTTTTCAGCCAAAAACGTGCATGCGTTCCATTGCCATCAATGGCAACGCATGCACGTGAGGCGATCTACTATATTCTACGATAATTGCTGCCAAATGGGGGCGCGCGATCTTGCAAGTACAGGCCCCCCTCCTCCCCCCTGCTGCCACGCCTCCTCCTGCTGCCGTGCAAGCTTGTTTCACATACTTAGGAACTCACTGCATCTTGCCTGTTTGCATTAGTGAAATTTAACTGGTCAACTTTCAGTCGCTGATTGCAGTATAGCGCTGTGAAACCGGTACCAATAACGTGATCTTTTTACATACACAGTAAAAATACATGTTAAAAAGATGAAATAGCAAAACAATACTACAGAATGTGCCACATAATTTAGAGAACCATCCCTTGTACATTGGTCCTTGATTACCGCATAATTCCAGGGGTCCTGCCCATCGTTCCCACTGCTTCACTCAACACTGAGGTGATCGGCCGGTAAGTTACAGACTCTTTCTTCGGGTGTTTGAGTTTCTTAGCCCTACAGACCTTACACCTCACTCAATTACACTTTGCAGCTCCCGCCCTCTGGGGGTCTACTAATTCACAGGCGTTTACACAGCTTGCCTCTGAGAAGCGGTGGCTGCTTCAAGCTGAAGGAGGGCTGTGGAGAACAAGAGGCCTGTGTTCTCCTGAGCTCTGCTCTCATCTCTGATCCCCCGGAGGCTGAGGTGAGGAGAAAGGTAATCCCCCCTGAGCCCAGACATGTGTCGGCATACTCGGTCGCTGCCTCCCCTGCGCACGGGCCCGCGCAAAAGACTGGAGAGAAGGCATAAAAAGACAGACAGACGTCCACACCAGAGCAGACGGACAAAATGTGGCACAGCCTTTTCCGTGTCATTGTACCGGATGAACAGAGTAGCATGAGCATGTAGTACAATGTATCACTTCAGCGGAAGTGCTCACGTTAGGAACTAACATTCTCACAGAAACCACAGTATTCTGGCCCGGACACAGGGCGCAAGAGATCATATGCCAAGAGACAAGGAATGACCTTTAGACCTGGCAGCAGAAACCATAGGAACTGACAAGCAACAGGCCCTGGGCATCTGACATCACAATCTGCAAGATCGCCAGAGTAAAACGAATACAGACAGTGGACATCACCCCCTTCAGTCCCGCTCTCCCTCTATCTCTGCATTCCCTCTCCCCCTTTACCTCACTTCTCTCTGTACCTCATCCCGGTCTCTGTTTCCCTTCTCCCTCGTTACCTTACTTCTCTCTGTACTCATTCCGGTCTCTGCTTCCCTTCTCCCTCTTTACCATACTTCTCTCTGTACCTTATCCCTGCCTTTGCCTCCCTTCTCCCTCGTTTTCAGCTCTCTCGCTATACAAATATCTTTATCTCTTTGTCCTCTTTTCCCCTGCCTCCTCTAGTGTCCCTCACTCAGCAGCATCAGAGGTCACAGTCTGACCAGAGACATGTACCCACGGAAAGATAAGAGAAGGCTGGGACTAGAATTAGGAAGAAAATTATCAGATGTGTCCCATTGAATGATGAACATCCTCAAAGCAGTGGTTTGGCTTTCCTCTTTGCAGCAAGAATGCCAGTTGTGGAAGGTTTTTTAAATATATTTATTAATATTGTGGAATTAAAATACAATTTCAAGCAAAATTGTATAGGTCTTACTGAAACAGCCACTAAGCTAGGTTGAATTTCTTTACTAGAATGGGAAGAGCAGACAAATTGTACACTTAAAATCTTGAAATCCTATTAAAATAAATTTAGATCTCAGTGCCAAAAAAAATGTTTCATCAATGCTTGGTCAAGCTTCTTTTTGCACTGTTTAACTGGTGGAAGCCTGGTATTTTTATCTATCGGCTGTTTTTCTGTGCCCCAACAACTGCAAGTTTAATATATAACTCAATTCTGTTTATTAACACAAGGGCTTAGATGATATGGAAATGGATAGCAAGATTAAAGTGTTCCAAACAGAGTATCACACTATATACCTTGCCTGGAGCCCCAAAAATCCTTAAGATAGTACAGAGGTTTGTTGCATATTGCACCTGTTCACTGCAGAACAGTGCGTTTGGACCCTGCAGCGTTCCTCCATGGACAACGTGGAAGAACAAAAACAAACAAGCATTGGCATAGCCAATAGGTCTCGCTTTTGGGAGCTTCTAAGTATTTAGTTATGCAGCACAATATCCTTGGTGCAACCACATCAACTGTTGCATGGCTAAACACTTATAAGGTCCCAAAGGCGAAACCTATTGGCTATGCCAATGCTTGTTTTACTTTTATTGTGATTAGAGTATAACACTAGTCAAACCTAGAAAGAACATTGTTCTTCCAAGTCTGTTTAAGAAAAATAAATTGGGTGGGATTTTACATATTGGTAATTTAGTATTCTTTGTTTCTGATGAATGAGAAAGAACAACAGTACTTTTTTGTGTCTGCTTTATGAGTAATCTGGCTTTAATCTTTTACAAGTGGCGAACAACAGTAACTTAAAAATTTTTAGGCAACTGTTTGCGAGTAATCAGTTATTTTTTTACTAGCTGAAAGTACACTTTAAAATAGACCGCCAACAAACTTACCTAAGTAGCCATTTCGAGAGGATTTATTTCTATCTAATTTCTTGGGAATCAGAGTCTTTCCTTCTAGGTGCTTGCCGCACTCACGCTAGCAGTAATAATCAGAGGCTCTCTTGCCAGCAACATGCTATGTATGCAAAGAGCAACAAACGCCTCATAACACGGATAGATATTTTGTTTACTTATAAGAGGCTTAGTGCCCAAGTGTTGTTGATTTAATCATCACTCTTATTTATTTGCTTCTCTTTGGTCAGCAGGTACAGGCTTCACTCCACAACTGGGAGAGGTGTGGCGCCGCGGCCAGGGCGACTGACGCTGGAATCTGGGGACCACGGTTCGATCCCCGGCTCCGGCGGCAGGTTAGCCCAGCACCATGTGACTCTGGGCAATAGCTCGCTTAATCTTCCCGACGGCCCCCAGCGCCTAGAGACCCTTACGGGTGATTGTGCGCTTTACAAATGTGGACTTTACTTTACTTACTTTCTCTTTATGGGCCAGATGTAGGTAATTCGTATTTACCGATTCATAAATACCGAATTTTACCGATTCGGTATTTATGAATCGGTAAATATGAAGGTGGGTGATGTAGGTATTTTTAAAAATAGAAATACCGATTCGTTAATATTCGGTATTTACCGATTCGGTAAATACCAAATCGGTATTTCCTATTGATTCCTATGGGCTGTGAAGCCCATAGGAATCAATGTGAAATACCGATTCGGTATTTACCGAATGGGTAAATACCGAATGTTGCAAGGGTGCAGGGGGTGTCACTTTGACACCCTCTAGCACCTGAAGTAAAGGCATGTGTGACATGTGGCACACATACATGCCCTTAGGGCATGTCTGTGTGTCACATTGCACAGTGTGCATGCACAGATGTGCATGCACACCTGGATTCGGTATTTTACCACCCAATAGGATTGGGTGGTAAAATACCGACTGTTAAGGGCCTGTGACACTCTCAGGAGTGTCACCTACATTTGGATTTACTGAATTGGTAAAATTACCGATTCGGTATTTTACAGAATCGGTAAATTCACCGAATTGGTAAATTTACCGATTCTCTGTAAAATATTGGCCCCTACATACCAATTCCTAAATACCGGTCGGTAACGGCCGAAATCGGCTGTTACCGACCGGTATTTGGGCTCCTACATCTGGCCCTATATGTTTGTCACTCCCCTGGAGTATATCCCCACTACTGCTTTTTTTGTGGTACCCAGTGCACTTGTTTCTGTAGGCTGCCTCCTCATCTCCCCCCGCTTTGCTCCCTACCGACGCTTACTCCATTTTACATTAAACAAGCACATCAGGTGAGGTTTTTGCGATAGGGGCGCATCTAGCCAGCCAAGATTGCGGATGCACACTAGTGAGGCTCCGCATCCTGGTCAGGTTATCGGCTCGATAAATTATGTGTGCCAACCGCTCTCTCAAGGGCCTCTACCAGCACTGGACAGCTACGGGCTGTCAAACTAATGACTACTGTGCGGAGGTCAACATCCCGGGGGCAAAATATTACCTAGATCCCAAGTCCACGTGGTAAGATGTCCAGGCGATGTAATCGGATGTTACCGGAGACAGACGTTGGACCGTGCTGACCAGAAGTGGGGTCCCGTCTGAGCCGCCGTAGCTGAGACGATTGGGTACCATGAGAGCTGGCAAGCTGCTGAGGACCCGTAAGGGACAGTGCGGTGGCAACGGGTGATTCAGCGGCACCAGAGTGCTCAGACGGCTGGTGGAGCCCGGGGTTCTGTTCCAGGCCAGGTACTCCATGCATGCGTCAGAGCAGAAATCATCAGGCTACAATGCCTACCAAAGCCCAAGAATAGCTGGTGTGCCTGCAGCGGGTATGTGGTTTACCGACTTGCTCATGTGCACGGATGAGGCCTAGCGGGGCCCTGCCTGGAGGCGGCGCTGCAAGACAGGTCCACAGGGAGGTCTACATCATACGTTGCAACCCAGACGGCTAAAGCCGGGCCTCCAGGGCGAAGAGGGGCTGTGCCGCTGCCGGTCTGCCAGATGTGGAGGAGGTTGTGGCAGAAGCCGACTGTACCCTCCTGGGGGCTCAGAGGCAGTGATGCTGCCTGAACACTGTGGTGAGAGAGGCCCAGGAGTGTGTCGAGTCTGAGCCGGGTTACACACTGTGGTGTGAGTGCTGGGGCCCCGTGCCTGGGGACCCCACTTGGGCCACTGATACAGGATGGCAGCTGGCGCGCAGAGTGGTGGACGTGTTGCTTGAACCTGTGGGGCCCACTCTGGTGGCTGCATCTACTGGGTGGATCTCCTGACCTGGAGGTGCCGAGTACTGGGGCCCGGAGGTCCGATCGCATCCAGGCCCTGAGTGTGGAGCCTGGCTCGCTGCCCGCCACTGGGAAACTGCTGTGTGAGCACCTGTATATGCCAGAGCAACATGAGCCTGACAGTGGCTGCAGATCGGGCCTGCTTTTCCTCGCTCCTTGATGATGTGGCACAAGACTGACTGGGTTTTGCACCTGGGTTACTTGGCTTGGGACGAATAACTGATGTCCAACTAGGCAGTGGCTGGGGGTCCTGGAAGTGCTGGGCCCACTACGCACATCAAACCAATACTCTTGCCCTCTCTGGTGACTAGATTTCTGGTGCAAGCATGAGCCGCCTACGTACGAGAATGAGGCAGACACCTCCACAGTCCTCCATGTCAGCGGTCCAAGTGGTGGGCGATCAGAGGCTGCTGGAACCAGCAACCAACGTTACTCTCGACTCCAAACTGGACACTGTTCTTCAGGCAGTGGACTTCAGTTTCCTCCATGCGAATCATCGCAAGCTGGCTGAAAAGGAGCAGGATGTTGGTATGATCTAGCTGAGATCCACCCTGTTGCCTGGGCCATATTGGCAGCCATGCAGGACCTCATGGCTTGTGTGCAATCATTAGAAAGAAGAGAGGAAGATGCAGAAGGCTGCTCCAGGCAGAACAACATACGGGTAGTTGAAGTGCCCAAAAAAGCGGAAGGCACAGACACACTGGCGTACACTGAAACATGGCTTTGTGAGCTACTGCCGGGCGGTGCTCTCCCCCCTTCATTGCGGTGCGAGAGCCCATCGTGTACCAGCGTGTCGCCCACCGCAGGGGGCAAGCACGAGGCCCTTTGTTAGACCTGGCATCTTTGGCGTGGTTTGGCGTGGTTTCCCCTGACTTTTTACCTCTACCTCCTTTATTTTTAAAGCTGTGCTGGATTTCGTTTTTGCTGGTTTATATGCTTTGGGCACTTTGCCACTGCTGATCAGTGTCAAAGTGCAAGTGCTCCCTGAGTAAAATAGTAAGTGTAATTGGTTACCTGCATATCTTCTCAAAGGAGCAAGATAGGACATAAAAGTTGGTATCCCTGAACTCAGAATTTAATAACACATCTTTTAGGAAAGGTGTTTTTACATCCTGTGTTTGAGAACAGCACTTTTTAGAAAGTGGCTGTTCTCTTGTCTGACCTTTCTATGTGCCTTGGCCTGTTTGTGAATTGACTGTCTGGTTTGTGAGTGGCAGGGGCTGGGTGGCACCCAGAGGCTGAGTGGGCCATCCCTGGGCTTAATAGCTCCATCTGCATCTGGAGTGGTGGGAGGGGGTAGCACCTGAGCCTGAATAGGGCTGTGCCTGCCTTCCACAATGCTGGCTCCACCTCCTGCTGGTCGGCTGACGACCCTGCCTCTCTCTCTGAAAGGAAAGGAGAAGCCAGGAAAACAAAGTGCTCAAGGAACACCCAGAACTGGTTCAGACCAGGCTCAGAGCCCTCCTGCACAAACGGAACAAAGACTTTTAGGGGTATAAGTACAGGACCCCAGACTACAGAAAATTAGATCATCCTGGAGTCAAGAAGGAACCTCTGCCAAGGAGAAAGCTGGAAGACTGAAGAGGAAGGACTGTCCTGCTGTGTGTTTGTGGGCTGACTTGCAGTTGCTTTTCTGCCAAGGAGAGGGGAAGGACTTTGCTTTGTGCTGTGTCCCCTTGCTTGAAGAGATTCCAAGGGCCTGCGTTGAGCTGGCTCCCTGTTAAGAAGTCCCAGGAACAAAAGGACTTCACTCCCCAGCTTCCCCCTGAAATCTACTAAGAGAGCTTGTCCTTCCTAGAGTGCTTGGGCCAGTTGTAGTGCCTCTGGAAGTTGTACCTGTAGTTTGGGAAGCTGGACAAGAAGAAACTAAGTCTTTCTGCAAAGTTTCACACATCGCTCGCTTGCGGAGCCCATCCCCATCAGTGCGAGGAAATTCCCGCTGCCGCATGATCGAGATCGTCGCAGCACCTGTTGCCACTGCAAGAACCGACGCATCCTTTGCTTGTGGAACGCATCGCTCTGGTGCAGGAAAAGTACTATTGCTGCGAGTATCGTCTGAGAGCCTGTCGTCACTGGGTGAGATCGTCGCACAGCTTGCTTGCGGAGCGCATCACGTCGCTGCGAGAGTCGTCGCAGAGCCATCACATCGAGGGGCCGCGAGAGGAGAAGATTGATGCTGTGCCACGCATTCCTGCCGCACATGAGATTGTCGCCATCCCAAAGATCGTCACATAGTACCTTTGGAAGACGCTTCCTACGAAACCTGCGCACTGGAATTCATACAAGGTATCGCATCCCTCCCCATACAGACCGGAGTCACCGCAACACGCCCGCTGCGTCCAGCGGGGTTGTCGCATCGCCTCCCCAGGGTCTCAGGAGTGATGCATCACTTGTTTTTCACCGCTGCAGCTTTCCCTTGGAACTTTTGTTGCATCTAAAGGTACTTTTGGCTAAAACGTAACGCAACTGTGGATTATTTTAACGAAACCTTAAGAACTCTTTTGAAACCTGTTAGAAATGGGGGTCTCTAGTTGGCAGGGGTAGGTACCACTGTCCAAATAGGGCCCCTTGCTTCTAGTCAGGGTAAGGAGGAAACCCTCTGAGATAACCCATGCTCACCCTCTAGGTAGCCTGGCACGAGCAGTCTAGGCTAACCAGAGGCAATGTGTAAAGTATTTGTACCAACACTCACAGTAACACAGTGAAAACACCACAAACTGACTCCACAACAGTTTAGAAAAATAAAGGTATTTAATCTAAACTACAAAAGACCAAAACGACAAAAATCCAATATACACAGTTCAAGAATATGGTTTCAAAAGAGTTCTTAAGCTTGCGATACAAATTCTTCAGGTTGCGATAAAATTCTTTAGGTTTCGATAAAATAATCCACAGTTACGTGAAAAGTTCACAGTTGCATCACATTTAGCTCACAGTACCTTTAGTTGCGACAATGTTCCAAAAGCAGAAGTTGGTGCGGTGGGAAACAAGCGATGCGTTGCTCCTGAGACCCTGGGGAGGCATTTGCGACAGCCCCGCTGCAGCAGCGGAGTGTTGCGACGAACCCAGTCTGTATGGGGAGGAAGGCCACTTGTATGGATTCCGGTGCGTAGGTTCCGTAGGAAGTTTGTTCTCGCAAAGGCACGATGCGACGATCTTTGGAGGTGCGGCGATCTCCAGGGCGATGATGGGCCTTACCAGCGGGGATCTTCTCCCTCACAGCTCCTCGATGCGTTAGTTTCGGCGATGACTCTCGCAGCGACGTGATGCAGTCCGCAAGCAAGCGGTGCGGCGATCTCACCCAGCGACCACAGGCTCTGCGACGACACTCGCAGCGATGTTAGATTTCCCGCACCGATCGGGTGCGTCCCGCAAACAAAGGATGCGACGGCTCTGACAACTGCAACAGGCGCTGCAATGGTCTCGACCTTCGTAGCAGTGGGAATTTCCTCGCACTGTCGGGGATGCGCTCCGGAGCGAGCGATGCGATAACTTTTCTGTTGCAAAGTCTCTCAAGCTTAGTTTCCTGCTTCCCAGCACAGGTACAACTTCCAGAGGCACCACACATGGGCCAAGCACTCCAGGAAGGACATACCTCTCTTAGTAGAGCTCAGGGGAAGTTGGGGGTGAAGTCCTTTTTTTCCTGGGACTTCAGAACAGGGAGCCAGCTCTTCTCAGGCCCTTGGAGATTCCTTCTAGCAAGGGGACACAGCACCAAGCAAAGTCCTTCCCCTCTCCTTGTCAGCAAAGCAACAGCTGGACAATCTTCCTTCTTCAGTTTCAGCTTTCTACTTGGCAGAGGTTCCTTCTTGATTCCAGGATGATCTAACTTTCTGTTGTCAGGGGTCCTGTACTAATACCCCTAAAAGTCTTCGTTCTCTTTGTGCAAGTGGGCCCTGAGCCCGGTCTGAACCAGTTCTGGGTGTTTCTTGGGCACTTTGTTTTCCTGGCTTCTCCTTTCCTTTCAGAGTGAGGGGCAGGGTCGTCAGCCGCCCAGCGGCAGGTGGAGCCAGCATTGTGGAAGGCAGGCACAGCCCTATTCAGGCCCAGGTGCTATCTCCTCCCACCACTCAAGTTGCAAATGCAGTCATTCAGCCTAGGGCTGACTCAGCCACCCTCCTGGGGAATTCCCAGCCCCTGTCACTCTCAAACCAGACAGTCAATACACAAACAGGCCAAGGCACACAGAAGGGTCAGACAAGAGAACAGCAACTTTCTAAAAGTGCTGTTCTCAAACACAGGAGTTAAAAACAACCTTTCCTAAAAGATGTGTTATTAAATTCTGAGTTCCGGGATACTAGACTCTTATGTCCTATCTTGTTCCAATGGGAAGAAATGATGGTATATCCAACAAACAGTTAAGAAGGGTCTAAGGGCGGGTTTACCGACCAACCAGGTATGTGCCCCAAACATAATGTACCACAACAATTAATACCTGGGGGTCTGAAATCATATGAGTAAGTCAAACAGATAGGATCACAACACCAAGACTACGCAAAATAACACCAGTGAGAAATAGTTGGTAACTGCAGGCCTAATCAAGGCTCAAGAGCACATGGAGAGAAATATAGTTCCCATCAGAAGCCACACTGTACCGCCCTCTTTGTCATCATTTGGGTTCTCCTTACCCAGGAGATGAAACGGCCGGTCAGTTGTTACCGTGACCGAAAAATGTGATGAGTGGGAAGTACAGAAAAAATGCTAGTGGCTAATGAAAAAGCAGTGTATAGTGATTAGGATGAAAAAGTGAGTGGTAATAATAAAATTAGGTGAACTGGGTAGAAAAAGAAATTTATTAGTATCTCCCAGTCCCTAAGATTAAAAGGCAGGTGTGAGTGCGGGTTTGAAATAATACCCACACTTTCTAATGGTCAACATGTTTCTGCATTACATAGAACAGAGTTTCTAATGCATTCTTCAGGACCTTGTTGGAAATACACTACTGCTTTGTGAATAATAATAAAAAGATATCACCTGAGAGTCCCAGGCGTGCTCAACTGTATACTGTTAATGCATAGTAGCATTGGATCCAAACGAGAGACAAACAAACACATAAATAAATAAAGAAACAAATGAGCATGAATGAATCCTACTCAAATAGTTCCTACTTCAAAACATACTGTGATTGCAACATATTCACTCATACTAGGACACCGGCTCTAGTATACACACTCACCTATGTATGTTGGTTGAGAGGCTTCACCCCACCTGGCTGCAGCGCAGGTAAAAGGAGCACCGTTCTAAAGATAATTATAAATCATTTTCAGCGCGGTTTCATCAAAAGAAAAGGAATAGAGTTTACATGGAGACTGGAGGTGTCCCCTATTGCATCGCAAGAGGGTTTTGTTGTAGGTCCCCCGCCGTAACACGGCAATTACAGCGAAGGCCAGTACCAGAGGTTAATGCATATATAGGTCCGCAAATTATGTGATGACCAATGCGTTAGATTAAACAAGAGGTGCGAGGCTTAGCGGTAAATCCCGGGACCGAGTTAGCACTGTGATAGAATTAGTTACTAGTTGGTGACTATTATCTCTGCTACTGTGGGGTAACATGCAGAAATTTAATACCGGGAATACGGAGATGGCCCTTTCTAAGCGGCAGACTTCTCCGTGTGAGTTTTAAACGCTCTCAGCATACGCGCCGATCAAGAAAGGAAATGCGATGCTTAGCGGTAAAACTCGAGATCGAGTTAGCATTGTGATAGAATTAGATGCTAGTTGGTAAATATTATCTCTGCTACTGCGGGGTGACATGCAAAAACTTATTATCAGAACAACGGAGAGAGCCCTTTATAAGCGCCAAACTTCTCCGTGTGAGTTTTAAAAGGCTGTCAGCATGCGCGCCGAGGAGCGCAATGTCCCGCTTACCTTTCCGTCGGTGTCTCCGGGCAGTCTTCAGTACTGCTTGGGGGGGCACCGGCGGTAAGTCACGAAGACGTTTTGTAAGCTCGTATTTTTCTCCCAAGGCGTCACGTGACTGAGTGCAGTCACATGGTACCGAGAGTTGTGGGACTTGTAGTCCGTGGCGCTGTAGCGCCAGACGAAAAATTGAAAAAATACACTGGGAAAAATTCATTGTGCAGGTGGGTGATGCTACCGTACTAAGTCAATAGATGTTGATAAGACTGGTGACAGGCCCCTACCCTAAGTGTTATCAATACACAATGGTGTTAAGGCGGTAGCTGAGAAAAGGACTGTCTTTTAAATCAGAGACAATGAATAAGCAGCTAGTATCAAGCCCTATTCGGTAAGATGTTTTTGAGTAATAAGACGTGACACTATTCAGAGCACCAATCAGAGGGACATCCAAGGTATAGGCTCATTGAGGCCCTCCTTGTCGCTATTCAAGCGATACACCCATTTCTGTTCAATTTTAAACAGGAAGCGACTGACATCAGCGCATGAGTCTGGAATGTGCGGTTGTTCTAGGACGGTCCAGCAGAAGTCCTCAGGACCATGTCCCTTCTCCAGGAAATGTGCGGTCAGGCGAGTAGCCTGTTTTCGACATCGCACTGTACTTTTGTGTTCCTGTATTCGCGTCCGTATTTTCCTGGTCGTCATGCCCACGTATTGCAATGGGCATGGACACGTTATCAAGTAAATGAGATTGCTGCTGTTGCAGTTCGTGAATTTGTTTTGTGTCCATGGGCGATTGGTGCCTATGTCGACCTCGGTGGACTTGCAAGTCTGGGGACAGACAGTGCATTGCCCACAAGGATGATGTCCGACCACAGGTGGTAGGTCCCATAGGGTGCCCACTTGCCTCACTTCCTTGTTACGTGGGCGTGTGTGGACTAGCTGGTCTTTTAGATTTGGTCCTCTCTTGTAGGCGAAAATGGGCAAAGCGATGTCATCACCTCCGGTTTTCAAGATGGACCAATGTTTTTTTATTATCTTCTGCACCTGGTTTGATCGACTATTGAAAGTATTTACAAAAGCAATGCGATCAGTCTTTTCTTTCGGTGGGAGAATTTCCAATAGGGACTCCCTGTTGTTATTAGACGCCCTCTTCTTGGACTGGCGGATAATTTTCTTGGGATAGTTTTTCTCTTTTAGTTGGGCCTCCAGATTCTTCGAGTGGGTCTCAAAAGACTCTTTGTTAGAGCAGTTTCTTTGAACCCTGAGGAACTGACCAAAAGGTAAGTTGTCCCTCAGGGCTCGCGGATGGCAACTGTCATATCGCAGTAATGCATTCTTAGCCATTGGCTTGCGATACAACTCCGATTCAATACCAGTCGGAGTGGCATGTAGCCTAAGGTCCAGAAAGGCCAAAGATGTTCTGCTGTATTCAATGGTGAACTTGAGGTAAGTATTCTTGCTATTCAACCATCTGTGAAATGACACTAGATCTTCTTCCGTGCCTCGCCACACCACCAGGATGTCGTCAATGTAACGTTTCCATACGTGTAGTGATGGTAAGTATGGATTAGCGGGTATTAGGACGTCTTGTTGCTCGAAGTTGTGGACGTACAGGTTCGCCAGGCTCGGCGCGAAAACACTGCCCATACTGGTCCCAGATGTTTGCAAGTACATGGTATCCTCGAAACGAAAGTAGTTCTCTTTCATGGCGATCTCCGCCAACTGCATGATGAAGAGTGTTGGAGTAATTGATTGGTGGTTGTTTTGCTCCAACAATGTGCCTACTACCTCAAGAGTCTCAGTTTGCGGGATTGATGTGTATAAAGACTCAACATCAAACGATACTAAGATGTCAGTATCGATGTTATACTGTATTGTTGGAAGGAGTCTTAAAACATCTTTCGTGTCCTGAAGGAACGTGGGCATTGCCTTTACCATGGGGTTCAAAAAGTGATCGACAAAAGTCGAGAGTGGTTCCAAGACCGATCCAATCCCTGAGATTATGGGCCTACCAGGGGGCGGCCTCTGTGGTTTGTGCACTTTGGGAAGGCAATAAAAATACGGGATCGTAGGGTGTTTGGTAACAAGGTATTGTCCTTCCTGTGGTGTTATCCAACCCTCAGTTGTTGCTTCCTCTACTAAAGTGCTTATTTTGGATTGTAATCCTTCTGTGGGATCTACTCTCAAAGGTAGATAGGATTTCCGGTCACTTAGTTGTCGGAGGCATTCGTTTCTATATGTCTCAGTGTCTAAGATGACAGTAGCACCGCCTTTATCGGCTGGCTTGATAGTAATCCTATCATTGGATGATAGTGAGCGTAAGGCCAGCTGTTCATCTCTTGAGAGGTTCATGAAGTGTTTAGTCTCTGTTCTGTAGAGGTGTGTGACATCATTCTCCACGGCTGTTTCGAAAGTCAAAACCTTGGGAGGTAAGACAGAATGAAGAGGGTTTCTTCAGTCCGGTGTTTTTGTCTTCAGTAACAGTTCCCAAGTTTGTTGGTTTAGAGAAAAAATAGTGCAGTCTTATTTTTCTAAAGAACTTGGCTAGTTCGATTTGGGCCAAGAAGGAATCTCCTTTCTGGGTTGCTACAAAACCTAAGCCTTTGTTCAAGAGGCGCTCTTCGTTAGTGGAGAGTGCATATGAACTGAGAAATGATGGTAGCCACTGTAGCCAGCATCCCCCATGTTAACCTATGGAGCAAGATAGCCTTACACTTGTGAAAAACGAAAATGGCTGTAATTCACTACCAGAGCATGTCACCTGCACCAGTACATGCTCTACCTTTCACATACACTGCACCCTGCCCAGGGGGGTACCTTGGGCCTTTCATAAGGGTGACCAATGTGCACAAAAAGGGATGCGTTAGGCCTGCTCAGTGGGGACACTGACCAGGAGGACATGGCAGTTCACAGACTGCACACAGGCACTGCGGTGGCAGGCCTGAGACACCATTTTAGGGCTACTCATGTAGGTGGCACAATCAGTGCTGCAGGCCCCCTATTAGCATTTGTCATCACCAGCCCTGGCACACTCAGTGCACTTTACTGGGGACTTCTTGGTGATACAAATATGCCAATCATGTATATCCAATCATCATAACAATGTACACAGAGAGCATATGCACTTTAGCACTTATCAGCAGTGGTAAAGTGCGCAGAGTTCTATTGCCAACAGCCACGGGTCAGGAAAAATAAGGGAGGAAGAAGAAAAAAGTTTGAGGATGACCCTGCAAGAAGGGCCAGTTCCAACAAAACCATATTCTTGAACTGTGTATGTTGGATTTTTGTCGTTTTGGTCTTGTTTAGTTTAGATTAAATAATTCCATTTTTCTAAACTGGTGTGGAGTCCATTTGTGGCGTTTTCACTGTGTTACTCTGAGTGTTGGTACAAATACTTTACACATTGCCTTTGATAAGCCTGTCTGCTCGTGCCAAGCTACCAAGGGGGTGAGCAGGGATTATCTAAAGAGTGGATCCCCCTTACCCTGACTAGAGGCCATGGTCCCTATTTGTCGCAAGTACCTACCTGTGCCAACTAGAGATCCCGAAATCTAACACCCGTCCTCTTCTGCTTAATTACAATGACTGGGACTCTGTCCTTAGGGAGATAAAAAAATTGGGGTATGTGAAGATGTACACTGCTATAGTACTCTTCTTCCCTAACTACACCATGAGGGTGCAGAGGCAGAGGGGCTTTTTCCTGATGGTTAAGTGACACCTCCATGAGCAAGGCATCAAATGCTCCTCCTCTTCCCAGCCAGACTAAGAGTAGTATCTATTGGCAATGCATGATTCTTTTAGATGGCTTAGGAAGTCTGGACCTGGTTAGAATCTCACGATCACCAAGTGTCACAGACTAGGCGTAGGGAGCCTACAAGGGCTGATGCGTCACATGGCACCAGTCATAGGGGGAAACTCAGAAGGAATCAATGCCCCACTTTGCAGCTGCCTGCCACCCCAAATCTGGAGCAAGTCACACAAGAGAGGTGACAGGTGCTACAGGCAGCTGCAACAATTTGTGAACATATAAGGAGGAAAGATACAGACAGGTCCTTTATACGCTCCCTAAGTGATTATGTCTCCTGCACCACGTGGCCATCTGGTGCGGAGTCATGGTGGTTTCTAGACACAACCCCTCAAACTGCAGATGACCTGGTCTGGGCTATAAAGGTTTGATATCCTTGTGCACTCAGTGTAAACAAAATTATTGTCTTGACTTTATTTTCAATGTTCTTGGTTGTGCTGCTAAGCCTGTCACACCGTGTCTGGCGGTGCCTTTGCAAATGTAGAATGTATGTGAAAGGAGTCCTCCTAACACTAAAGGCTTGCACACATTTAACGTGAAACTATGTGGTTTCTTCAAATCATAAGGTGCTTTTTTGGAAAGACTTTCAAAAGTTCATCTTCATTTGATTCAGAAATTTCTTTATTTTATTATTCTTTTTTCATAGACGATTCAAATCAAATGTAACATCTTTGATTATCTTGATTGATGCATTTCATACAACACCCAATGCATTTAGGGTCATCAAACGTGACCCTTCCTCAGGGGTCTATAAAAAGGAAAATACAGGACCAGATAAGCCTCATTATGGTAAAACAACATTGGTTTGTTATCAAAAGAAACTTCACAGTGTAAACAGATCTTAACATAATTACTGATAGTAACTGCTAGATACAGTAATTGGATGTTACCAACGTGCTAGATAAAGTGCAGTGCCATAGAGCGAACTGAACTACAAAATGCGGGACACTAGTATGATCGTCCGCTAAACGACTGGCTAAATGATGATCGTGAAGCCCTAGATGTAGTCTGGCAGATGCAGACCTTAGTTCGTATGTTGTGGGGTTTCCCTTCCCTCGATGATTACTGACAAAGTGTTACTACCCACTTGGTTGACTGCACTGGGCGAGTGGTGGTGCACACTTGGGACACATGCCTCCTGGGACTCTTCCGCAGATCAAAAATACACAAAGTAATGTCCATATTCATAGAACTGGGGTTGCTCGTAGCTAATCACTTAATGACCAAGAGGTAGAAACGCTCTGAGCCTCCTCCTGCCATAGCTTGGTCCTGCTTGCTAGTGGTCTGGGCGCAGGCCGAAAACAGAGCCCTACACCCGAAGACACTTAGGAGCTCCGCAAGATCCCAATAGCAGCTGGGTGGGACGTCATACTGCAGGACCTTCAGAACAGCTGGCCACTAGGTGAAGTGCCCCAGGCCCTCACAGATGACATAGACATAGTAGCTATATATGTGAACAGTGGTCCTTAAACAAGTAAGATAGCAACAGGATAAATATAGATTGGAATCAATTCTGTATTCAGAATGTCCAGCCGAGCAAACAATTTAATAATGTAATAATTCCAAAAACAAGGTAAAGTGCAACAATCTAGCGGGACACAGTCCTATATCATATAGGGAACATGACAATTACAAAACCCACAAGGACATTTCAGGCAAGACAAATATAGCTTGTAAGATGTGAATTATATCAAGCTTAGAACAGACAGTCTGTGCACTTTTTTTATACAGTGGATTATTGTGCAAGCTGTTTTATATAGGTCGACGACGTTTCAATCCTTTCAAACGATAGTAGGATGCACTATTCAATGTCCTGGCGATGATCTTACTATCGCTTGAAAAGATCGAAACGTCATCGACCCTTATAAAACAGCTTGCACATTAATCCACTGTGTAAAAAAAGTGCACTGACTGTTTGTTTAAGCTTGATATAATTCACATATTACAAGCTATATTTGTCTTGCCTGAAATGTCCTTGCGTGTTTTGTAATTGTAATTGTCATGTTCCCTATAGGATACAGGACTGTGTACCACTAGATTGTTGCTCTCTACCTTGTTTTTGGATTTATTACATTATTAAATTGTTTGTCCGGGTGGACATTCTGAATATAGCATTCATTCCAATCTATATTTATCCTGTTGCTATCTTACTTGTTTAAGGACAACTGTTCACATATATAACTGTTACCCAAGGTCCTTCATTACCTTCAGGGTTCCCTTGTGTTTTTTGAAAAATAGACATACTAGCACGCACAGTGCGTATATTAGGGGGACTGTCCATCAATCGGCTCTCCTTTACACCCCCACGCACAATCCAGAAATCTGAATCTCATAATGCATCACTTTGCTACCATTGAGTGGCATACACAGGCGTCGAGGATGTGTCCAGGAGCAATAGAGACCTGAGTTGGGCAGCGGTTCTCAATCTTTTTACTTTAACCCCGGTTTCCCTCTCACCCCCCACATGTTATACTCTTCTTTACATACTACTGAAGCCAGCTACAACAACTACCTCCCATACATTGCGCAACACATGCCAACAGGTGCTCATGCAACACTTCTTGCAGAGTACACTAGAGGCCATGAATTGCATTGTTGCTTGAATTGTTGTAACTTATGACGTGTACGTCATCACATTTCAGCAGAGCTAATGCATGTATTTGTACAGCACTTAACGCTTAAATAAACTAATAAAGAAATTTCATCAACAAGCTGAAGTTTTGGCAACCAGGCTTGCACATAATGTACTTTTGCCATTGTTTGAGTTTGACAGAAGAAGAGCATTCACTCCAACTGTGTGCTCCTGAGACACCCAAGGCTGCCTAAAGCAGCCCATTGGCTCACTCCCTACTAACCCCTGGGTGCGATTTCACAACCCCAAACACATTCTTGTACCTCTGCATAGGATGTATGACATTACAACGCATACTTTTACATCGCATGCATTTACAACGCGGTTTTTACAATGCATACCATTACAACGCATAGTGCTTTGGGGCGCTGGATAGTGAATAGTTTAATTTACTATTCCAACTCCAGTCCCCGTGGATAGTAGGGAAGGTGTTGGACAGTAAATTAAACCTATTCCCTATCCTAGAGCGCCCCCCAGCGCAATGCGTTGTAATGGTTTGCGTTTTATAAGTTGAGTCGTAAAGCCACTGCGTCGTAAAAGTTGCGTTGTAAAGGATGTTTCCCCTCTGAATAACATGTGTGGACCTCGGAGACAGAATTGCCTTTTAAAATAAGCAGCAATTTGTCTCTGTGAATTTGGAGATGACCATTGAAATGGTACAAGCGAGATGCATCTTGCAAACAGGGTAATGCATGCTGGGGTTTGGACTGGGGAGGCAAATGTGGTAGGAGAAAATACTTCCTGGTGACACTGAGGTTGATAAAGAACAGGACCCTGTTTCTGGTGTCGCAATGTGTTTAGGAGGAGGAGCTTTTATGCATGTCTATCTTAATATAACTAGTTTTATAATATGTCTTCTTTTAAATGGCACTATGTAATTCACAGGGCCATTTACTTGTTAACTCCTTGGCCGTGGCGCGAATTCGGCCGCGGCGCTGGCGAGGTGGGGGTGAGCGCGGCGCTGCTATGCTCGTGATGGAACCACGCCATCATAAGCCACGGGCGGCGTGTGCTCATGACGGCGCGGTCCATCACGGCCCGCCTGCTCATTAATTCACGCGCACAGGCGAGGAATTAATGCCGCTTGGGAGGAGCGGCCGCAGCCTGACGGAATCACGCCGTCATGAGCACACGCTGCCCGTGCCTCATGTCGGCGTGGTTCCGTCATAAGCAGGCAAGGGGTTAATGAGGCTTTTGTTGTATTTTTCACCCCTTTTAAGAGCCACTCTGCCTATGGCTGGAAAAATTATCCCCACCCTAACTATCACAATTCTACCCTAACCACCAACCTAATCCAACCACCACCACCCTACCTAAACCAACTATCAACAAGACTGCCATCCTGACCACAATCACCTCCCTAGCCACCTGAACCACGCTCATCACCACCATAACCACCACCATCCTAACCTCCACCCCAACCACCATCTTAACCACCACCCTAATCACCAACATCCTAACGACCTCCACCACTACATGAGCCTAAGCCACCACTAAGCTATCCACACCCTCATCACCACCACCTTCACCACAACCCTACCACCACCAAAGTCCCCACCACTACACTCACCACAATCAATCACCCTCACCATCACAATCACCACCACCACAACCGCCATGCTCACAACCATCACCACCACCGCTGCCCCCACCACAACCACCCTAACCCCCACCCTTTCACTTAACACCCATTTTTAACTCATTACTTGATTGGTGTTTTCATAGAAAGCAGTGGACTATGTTTGTGTTTACTCTCAAGAAACTTGTTCTCACCGAAACTATTCGTCTAGATATGTAGTGCAGCTAAGTTATATCAAAGATGAAAAAATGCTTATTTTCTATACAAATCTATCAAACTGTCGGCCTGCACTATTAAAATCTTTCTGAGAACGCTGAGATGGAACTCAGTGGTAGGATGTTGCTGTGAACCCAGGGGCAAGTGCTTGCTGTACGGATTCACATTTACACAAACATCACATTTGATTGCCTTGTACATTTTATTTGCTATGCAGTGGCCATATGGCAACATAGTGTTCATCACATTACATGGACTGCTTTTAATAAAGCAACCTATGAATGGTCAATTCAGCTTTGAAGATTGGTTTTGTGGGATTTCCTTCCTCTTCTTGCGTTTACCCCTCCCCTGGAGCATGGTCTCATTACTTGTGTCCTTCCACTGCTTGCATTTCAGGCATTCCTGTTTTTTTTCTTTTTGGTTAAGCACTTTATAAGAGTGCATTTCTTTTCCAGCTGTCTCCCTTGTGTATTTGTCTTCTCCCCACTGCAATGCTACATGCTGCTCTCAATCGTGTGGTTCTTCTCAGACCCCTGCGTGTTGTGCTTTCCCTTGTGTGCTTTCCTCCTGCATTGCTTTCTCCCCACTGTGCTTCTCCCACATTCTACTTTGCACTCTCTCTCCTGCCCTTGTGCTTCTGTTCCCTCACGCTTCACATTGCTCGCACTCGCCTGTGCTGTGTACTTCACTGGCCCTACCTGCTATGTCGCTTCTCAACTCGTTCTATGTGATGCTTTCCCCAAATGCACCCTCCTTGTTGCTGCCACTCCTGCTTTCCTTGGTGTTTTTAAAAAATGGCTTTTGAAATATCTTTATTTTATTTACCTTTGAACTTGGATTATTAAATAAAAAGAAGAAAGAAACACCTCACGTGCATGCGTCTATAAAATGAGACTACCTCCGCGACTGCATTATAGCACCTTTTTTTGGTTTCCTATTAAGCTATTCTGCACATCATTGCTGAAAACAATTCTCAAAACCAGTAGGTCCGATAGGTAAGACCTAGTGAATTTGCCAATGCTCTTTTAATATACTTGTTTTGTAAAGCACTACCTTGCAGCCCATTGCCGTTTGGCACCAACGAAAAACTGCATGTGGAGCATTTTTTGATGGTCTTGTTTGGTACATAGATCGCAATAGATGTAATTCAGGAAGGTAGATGTTTAGGTTTGATCTTAAGGGAAGGGGCCTGTTCCTTTTAAGATGTGATGGAGGGTGGAGGGGATTCCCTAAGTTTCATAAGCTGTTAGCAGTGCTTCTTTGAGCAGGCTTGTTTTCAGGTGTTCTATAAAAGTTGCTAGATTTGGATTTTTTTGAAACTTGGGCATACAGAGTTCCAAAACAGAGCTCTTATAAAGCGGATTGATTACCCTTTATGGAACTTTTGATTACTTTTAGTCATATTGTGAACATTTGTGTTGTTTGATCTCATAATGTAGTTGAGAATATAGATCAGAACATCAAACATTATTTTGGGCCATGTTCCCCTCAAGCTCTTAAGATGGTAGAATAAAGTTTGGACTTTATTATTTGTGCTACCAGGAGGCAGTGCAATGCCTGACAATTTCATTAGATTGAAACAGCCTTGCTACTTGGCCCTACTGTCTCTGAAATGTCCACAATTCTGTGTTTTTCGTGGGGCTCTGGGCAAAACTTGTTGGCATATCAACAAGTGGCAGCGATAATTATCACTGGCCTCTCTTAGCGTGAGATTGCATATCGCCGGCTATCGCTGGAAATTATCGCCATGCTAGCGCTGTATCAACAACGCATAGCGCAATGGCGATAATTATTCCAGTGATAGCGGTGTTATCCATGGAACATCGCTGGTTTTCCAGCGATGTTCCATGGAAAACAGCGATATCCTTGGTGACAGGGCCTGTGGTCTTAGCCACACAATCCACCCCCCATGTTAGGCATGCCTTAGTCAGGAATTTAACAGACGTTAAATTCCTGTGTTAAAGCATACTTAACACGATTATAAATATCGCTACCCCTCATTGTCAATGTGACGAAGCTGAGTTAGCGATAGTTTCCCATGGTATTTTGTCATGCACACCTCCTTTGCATCGGATTAGCGATGCAATGGGAGGTGTGCTGACAAGGGGCGCTAATGCAAGGAAAACACACACTAGCGTGTCCTTGTTGATAATGCAATATTATTTTTGCTGCTTTTCGCCCGAAAACGGGCTCTAAAGCGGCAATAATATTATCGCCACCCCTTGTTGATATGCCCCTACATTTCAGGCTCTAATCTTTATAACAGTGAGGTGGCTGAATTAGCGTCAGTATTAGAAGCATGAGAAAAAAAATGATTTTACTTCCTGTTGCAAAGTGTTCAAATGACAGTTCTGAATCAAACTTAACTCCAATGTTTTTAATTAGCAGCAGGATAGGCTCCTAGTTACTCTGTCTAAAAGTCAAGCAGCTTAAAATGGAGGTATCACCTATTCAGAGCAGAGGATAACCCTTGTTGACCCGTTGAGACGGAGAAATATATGTGCCACACAGGCAGTGAACATTTATTTGTAAATTCCCCCACATTGAGAAGCTGGGTGTGTGTATTTTTTAAATAGAAACTGGTCTTGCAATATCATCTAGGCTAGAGCTCTTGTGTACAGTGGGCAGGACTCCCACTGTAGATGGTTTCCATTTTTGTCTGTGAAGAATGTATCCTGATATGCATATTGTGATTTGACAAAAAAATGACACCTCAGTAGAGATGTTAAAGAGTTCACTTATAGTTTCTCCAAGTATTTTTAGAAAAGATGTGCGCCTTCAATTAATAAGAGAAGTATAGTTTATTTTACAATTGATATTATATGAGATAAGTTGTTACATTACATGAAGTTGCTATATGAAATACGCTATTACAGGATATAAAGTTTAATATATAATATGTACTACATATTTTCCTATATTTTTTTCCTTCTTTCTTCTCTTCCCTTTTCTTCCCTTCTCTATCTTCTTCTGTTTTTCTTCCTTTTTCTTTCTCTTTTCTTACATTATAAAATATAGTAATGCAATTTCGTGAGTGCAGAATTATATTATCTTAATACGTTCATTACACAATTCATCTCTTCTTATATTTTAATATTGTTTTTGTAAGAACTTCCTTTCTTTGTTTCCAATTATTATACTTCATAACCTCGATTTTCATTTTAAACAAAAGATAATTCTGTACATTGTTATTACACTTTATTAAATCCGTATTAAACATGAACAAAATAAGGGAAGTAACAGGCAATATTTACCTCTTACAGGATGCCTCATCCACCATAAATAACTGTGCCATGTAAAAGCTGCGGTCCAGAAGTTATTGTTCAACATTTTAACACATGCCTTCACTACATTCCCTTACCGAGTATTCAAGTACTCACAGCACCCGTTACTACATATTCCATTAAGTGTATTGTGATCTATGTTTTAACCCTTGGGCCGTCCGACGTCACAGTGGGTGTGTGCGGAGGACGGCCGGGGGCCGTCCTGACCACGCCCAGTCATAAATGACCCGCACCGCGGCGGAATTCCGGCCGCGGTCAACCGGTTAAAAAGCCTGAGAAAAGTTCAGGAAGATTAAGAATTGTGTTTGCCATCATCCAAATATGATAATCGATTTTCACTAATGTCATCATTTGCTGTCTCTGTCTCTGTTCCTGGTCTAAAACCAGATGCTCATGTATTGGCTTGCAGAATTGTATTCCATGGAATATTATAGCTGTCCTCTACTTCCCATTTTATGTTAATACCACTAAATGGGAGATTGGAGGTTGGGTTATTGTTCCTCATTTCCAACACATCGGTGATTTCCTCAGTCGAAGAGTGATTACAGCATGTTTTAGTCATTTATGATACTCCTCATACTTCATTTTACTTGTCAACATCTGCATCTCATCTGAATAAATGTGATATGGCACGGCGCATGTAAATCATTTTCTGCTTGTATCTTTTCTTTCCCGAGTTAATTTTTCCAGTAAGAAAAAAATCACAGTTGATTGCAGCATAGAAATATGTTAAGTTATTACCAAATTCAGTTGGTATTATCTATGTGATCAGAGAAAAGTGAAATTCACTTTTAGTTTTTTTATCACCGGAACCTTTGTGAGAAAGAGAGAAATGGAAATGGGAGAAAGGATGGTGGATGGATCCTCAGGCCTGCCAACAAAGTCTTTAGATCCGAATTGGTGCTTTGTTAGGGTTGGTAGCAAAGGTTCAGGTTTTGCCTTCAAATTAAATCATTTTGTGATTCATCCACTGTGATAAGCCTCATCATCAACAGGGCTTCCATAAAAGATTGCTTTATGCACACCAAGGAACACATTGACAAATCCATGTCTTCACCTAGGTTCAAATGAGGTGGCAATTTCAATGATTTCTTAGAGTACATTTACAATTCAAAAATGTGTTTTTGTAATGTGATCTATGGTTAGAAATGGGATATCTGGTTGGCTAAGGTTTGCACCGAAGCTAGGCCGGAACCACCACTCTAGTCAGGATAAGGGAGTTACACTCCTAAAATAACCCCTGCTCACCCCATTGGTTGCTTGGCATGAGCAATCAGGCTTATCTTAGAGGTAGTGTGTAAAGCATTTGCACATAACCAACAGTAACACAGTGTAAGCACTACAAACGGAAACCACATGAGTTTAGAAAAATATCCAATATTTTTTTATACTCAAACAAGAATAATTACGATAAGAATCCACAGTACAGTACTTTTAAAGTAGTTGTGTTGCAAGATGTCTTGAAAACACAGTTCTTTGATGTCGATAGCTCCGTCCAGGCTATCACGGTGTCGTGAACAAGCAAGTCCAAACAGTTCTGGCTGGCCGTGGCTACGTGGGTCAGTTGCGGTGTCGGCAAGACCCTCCAACAGTACCTCTCAAAGATGCAGGTCTTCGATGACCTCTCGTCACGCCCGTTGCAGGTCGATCTCCTCTCTGATGGAATCAGCAACGCTGGTGTTGGCAGGCGTCGGGTGCTGCGGTGCCAAGTGCAGCAGTGTGGCGTGCGGTGCCCTCAGGTTGCGATGCGAGCAGCGGCTCAGTGGCGGCTTCAGATGGCGTCGTCAGTGAGACCGGGGTCGCAGTGTGAGGTGAAGGCGGTACTCGTCACAGTGCTGGCAGGTTGCAGTGCAGCAGCGGCGTCGCTGCCGCTGAAGCGCTGTAGTCGGCTGACACCTGGAGTCGTTGATACCGGCGTCGGTAGGCCAAGGCTGTGGTGCGCAGTGAGGGCGGTGCGTCGTATAACTTTACGAGCAGTGCCCCCGAACCACGGTGCAAGCAGCGGCATTGAGTCCGGCATGGACGGCATCGTTGGGGATACCAAGGCATCGTCGTGAAGTGAGGCGGTGCGGGGAGCGGTGCCCACAGGTTGCGGTGCAAGCAGCGGCTTGGTGGCGGTGTCAGCAGGCATTTTTGGTGAGACCAGGGTCGCGGTTGCGGCGGTGCTCTCTGTGGTGCCTTCAGGACACGGTGTCGGCAGCGGCATCGTAGAGGGCGTCAGGCTTGAAGTCTTTGATTTTCCTGAGACTTCGTGAACAGGGGGAAAGCTCTACCTCAAGCCCTTGGAGATACTCAGCACAAGTACTTATACCTGCAGACTCTGATAAGCTCCCTGGCAAAGATGGGATGTCGCGTATTTAACTACGCTGATGACACCCAACTATTGCTGAGTATAGAGAACACAGTGCTGGCACAAACCTATGCACAAGATGTTCTAAGATTTACAGTGAGCTGGATGACTAGGAACCTTTTGAAGATCAACCCTGAAAAAACAGAGGTGCTAGTTAGATCATCTACATGTTCCCCATGGAGTGACTTGTACTGGCCCCAGGAATTAGGTCCAACTCCCACACCAGTGGATAAGGTGAAGAGTTTGGGCATAAAGATTGACAGTGAACTTTCAATGTGTAGTCAGATCTCCTCTATAGTAGGCACTTGCAATGGTCTAATTAGACAATTGCGTAAGTTAGTCCCCCTTTTATCCCAGTCCATGCTTCGCACTGTAGTTTCTGCTACGATAATCTCAAGGCTGGACTACGGAAATGCCCTTTATTTGGGCCTTCCAAAAATCCTGATCAACAGACTACAGGTGGTCCTAAATGACGCCGCACGTCTCATTTTTAAGCTCCCAAGAAGATCCCATGCCTCTCCACTGTTGCAGAGTCTCCATTGGTTGCCTATTGGGCAAAGGTCTATCTTTAAAAGCTTATGTATAGCCCATAAGGCAATCTATGGACAAGCACCCGTTTACATAAAGGAACGGTTGGAGATATATAAACCGGAACGAAGACTAAGGTCCTCAGATGCACAGCTGTTGGTGTGTCCCCAGTTTAGGTTGGCCACAAAAGGGGGGAGATCTTTTTCTGCTCTAATCCCAAAAATCTGGAACAAATTACCTGAAACCCTCCGTAAAGAAGGTAATCTCCTTCGTTTCAGAAAAATTCTAAAAACCGTTCTGTTCAGGGATGGGTTGAGCTCAATCTAAACATGATATTGTTTCTTTCTCTGATAATGATGTAATTGTTGTCTTTCGGTCATAAGCGCCTTGAGACCTGCCGGTGAGTTGGCGCTATAAAAGCTGGAATTAACAATAACAATAACAATAACAAGTAGAGAAAGTTCAGTCCAGTCCTTTCACTGCTCAAGGCAGAAGCAGCAACTGCAGGCCAACCCAACAAAGCAACAACACAGCAAAGGGGCAGTACTCCTCCTGGCAGCTCTTCCAGCTCTTCGTCTTGGCAGGTTCCTTGATTCAAGCGAGTTCTAAAGTCTTGGGGTCTGGGAACCAATGTTTATACCAGCAATTCCTTTGTCCTCTGAAGGCAGAGGTGCCTTGACCTAGTTCAACCCAGTTTGGGGTGCTTTCTGCCAGGGTGCACCTTCTCTCTTTGTCAGTGTGGGGCAGGATCCTCAGACGCACCACAGGAGGTGGAGCTAGCATTGTGGAAGGTGAGATCAGCCCTATTCAGTCCTATGCGCTACTACTCCCATCCATCTAGGTGTAGATGTGCCTATTCAGTCCGGCTGAATCACAATGTCTCCCCCCAGCTCCTGTCACTCACAAACCAGAGAGACAATACACACGCTAGCAGAGGCAGGCTAGATGGTTAGGTCAGAAAATAGCTACTTTCTAAAAGTGGTATTTTCAAACACAGAATGTTAAAGCCAACTTCACTAAAAGATGCATTTTATCATTCTGAGTTCAGACATACGAAACTCGAATTTCTACCATGTTCCCTGAGTCAGTTAGGATCATTGAGCCCGATTCACAGAACTAACTTAAGACAAAATCCTAAACTTACTACCATCTTGGTATTCACAGAAGGCACATACTCATTTCGGTGTTCACAGAAGTTAGGAGTCCTAACTTTAGGACTCCTAAATGCCTTCTGAGAATACCAAAAGTCTTAAAGTTAGGATTTTTCTCAGTTTAGGAGTCCTAAAGGTAGGAGTCCTAACTTTAGGACTCCTAAATGCCTTCTGTAAATACCGAAAGTTTTAAAGTTAGGATTTATCTCAGTTTAGGAGTCCTAAAGTTAGGAGTCCTAACTTTACTAATCCTAAATTGAGAAAAATCCTAACTTTAAGACTTTCGGTATTCACAGAAGGCATTTAGGAGTCCTAAAGTTAGGACTCCTAACTTTACTACTCCTAAACTGAGAAGAAACCTAACTTTAAGACTTTTGGTATTCACAGAAGGCATTTTGGAGTTCTAAAGTTAGGAGTCCTAACTTTACTACTCCTAAACTGAGAAGAATCTGAACTTTAACACTTTCGGTATTCACAGAAGGCATTCAGGAGTCCTAAAGTTAGGACTCCTAACTTCTGTGAATACGGAAATGAGTAAGTGCCTTCCGTAAATACCAAAATGACTAAGTGCCTTCTGTGAATACCAATGGTGGTAAGTTTAGGATTTTGTCTTATGTTAGTTCTGTGAATCGGGCCCATAGGATGTAATGATCAAACTGCCCATTCTGGCCTATGGAGAACAGGAAGCCTTGCAATAGTGAAAAACTAAGTAGGCCAGAATTCACTATCAGGACATGCCACACCCAACAGGGCATGTCCTACTTTTTACATACAATGCACCCTGCCTATGGGGGTACCTTGGGCCTACCTTAAGGGCGACTCACATGTAGAAAAGGGAAGGTTTAGGGACTTGCAAGTGTGTGTCCTTGCCAAGTCAGCACGGCAGCCCCAGGCAGCGCACAGGCTCTGCGATGGCAGGCCAGAGTTACACTTTACGGGCTGTTTACGTGGGTGGAACAATCCAGTGCTGCAGTCCACCAACAACATTCGATTTATAGGCTCCGGCACACGCAGTGCACTTTACTGGGGCCTGACACATAAATCAAATTTGCCAATCATTGAAACACCAATCCATAACACATTTTATACAGGAGCACTTGCACTTTACCACTGGACCACAGTGAGGAAAGTGCGCAGAATCATTATACCAGCAAAAACAGAGTAAAAACCTGGAGGACAGAAAGCAAAAAGTCAGAGGAAAACACGCCAAAAGATGCCAAGTCTAACATCTACTTACATGAGAAATAACACCAACGTGGTGTCATTTGATGTGGGGGCAGATCTGTATAATTTATTTAAGTATACAATCTAATCACTGCAGATGTACCCTATGAATGCCCACTCACATTACATCTACACCAGCTCAACACCAATCCATAAAACGTCCATTTTTAAAAAGGCCAACTGTGGCCAGATACCAGGCTGATCTAGACAGTAGTCTCACATTCTCATCCAGCACATGTGCACACGTGTGTTGATGTGTTCTAGTGCAACCAGCCAAGAGCCTCTTCATATATCTGCGCAGCTTATCTTAAAAGTCAGACTTTGGCGGTTAGCACTCTGTCTATTTACAGTGAGTTGGTAAGATTCACTCAGACCAAAAGCCCAAAGTCGATTAGTATACAAAGCAAAGGGGTTAAATATGCAGAACTTATTTGCTACAACTTACTATTATGAATACTTCTTGAAAGCAGTAGCAGCCCCTACTAGGCACGGGTGGTGAGGAGAGAAGGGCGGAGGGCTGAATGAAAAAAAATAAATAGACTCATTTACCTGAATGCTGCCGGGTGCTGTCGCATCTGCTTTGTCTGCTCCACGCCTCCCAGATGCCCCTGTCCAATCACAACGCTGCCTCGTAGAGCAGTGGGGTGACGCTCCTTCACCTTTCCGGAGGAGCCGCTACTGTTTGAAACCTACTACTGTTGCAGCTACCCGTTGCTTAATTTTATCAGAATGCGTGCCGGTGCCCAAAGCCCTGCCCTAAACCCACTGTCAGTGTTTTTAAACGTTGACATACAGAATGCCAAGGCTGCGTAGTCGATCTCTTGGCTCTTCCATCCACAGCTAGACACTCCCTGTCGCTTATGCAGGTCCTTTCTCTTCTTTGTGCGTCTTTCTCTCTCTTGTTCGTGTTGTTGTCTGATGATAGAAAATAAGTGCTGGACCTCTAAACTCAGTGCCGGTGGCCCCCACTTGCAACCACTGGCTACAATTAAGCAATGTAGCTGCCAAGGAGTATAGCTGAAACTTTTTTTGAAATTTACAATATAAATTAAAGTCCCTGTCTTCAGGCAATGATCCTCCCCCTTCTAAAGAAGGTGAACCTGGACCCCAAAGACCCCTCAAACTATCTTCCAATATCCAGACTTCCTTTCCCAGCCAAGGTGGCCGAGAAGGCAAAGAACTTATAATTGTCCACTTATACAGAAAATAACCACCACCTTGATAAAATCCACTTTGGGTTTAGAAGAGGCTTCAGTACCGAATCAGCATTTATTGTAGCCACAGAAGAGAATAGATCCTCCCTCGATGCAGGGGTGGAGCAGCCTTGATACTGTTGGATTTGTCGGCAGCCTTCGACATGGTCAATCATAACTGTTTGATGAACCGGTTGAAGGCTGCCAGGGTGGGAGGCATGGCCTTTGCACTCATCCAGTCCTTTTGAGTGATAGAACCCTGTCGGTCAATTTTAAAGTCTTTACGTCCCTGTCCTTCACTCTGCCATGCAGGGTCCCTCAGGGCTCGTCATTGAGCTCGACCCTGTTCAATGTTTATGTTTGCCCCCTCGCTAACTTAATAAAATCTTTTGGGTTGTCGCTTGTAACCTACGCAGATGATACTCGGATCATTGTGTCAGTCACAAACGACATTCAACTCACCTCTGACAGATTTACCAACTGTATGAGGGAGGTCAGCGAGTGGATGAGTAGAAATTGCCTCATGTTAAATTCCACAATAACAGAAGTCATGCTCTTTGGAAAAGATACATCTTTCTGGTTGCCTTTTTGGTGGCCACAGTAGCTTGGGGATGTGCCCAAACCGAATAGCAAGGTGAAGAACTTGGGGGTAATGATTGATGATAGGCTCACATTTAATGATCAAATTAATCACATGTCTCCTCTTCCTTTTAGATTTTAAAAGTGATCAAAAATATCGCCAATTTGCTTTCCTCTGACCTATTTAAAACAGTTGTCACTGCTCTTGTACTGTTCCGCCTAGACAATTGTAATGGACACCTTCAAGGTCTTCAAAAGCTTTGTCTTAAAAGACTGCAAACTGTGCAGAATATGGCAGCTAGATTGCTTTGTAAAATACCAAGATGTGTATCTGCATCTCTCGCACTAAAACCTTTTCACTGGCTACCCATAGAAAAATTGATTACTTTTAAGGCATTGTGCCTTGCGCACAAATCACTATATGGAACTTGCCCACACTACTTAAAAAGAAATCGTACCTGGTGCTTCCCTAAGAGATCCTTATGATCTAGCTCCTCTAAAAACGTGGTAGTTCCTTTCTGCAAACGAGAGTGATGTGGTAGCAGGGACTTTGTTAGAAACTCTGCCACCAAATTAGGAAGAGGCTTAAGACCTGGCTTTTAATCAACTGACCCCTCTTTGTCCTTAGGTTCACAGTTAGCTCCAGGATGCCTCCGGGTAAATGATGCAATTTATAAATATTTTCATATCAATATCAATTCATTAAAAAAAGAAAACAGAATAATAATTAGGCACTGCAAGCCCCAATCCAACAAGGTTGTACATATTTTGTGCCAGATAATTTCCATCTGTGGTGGGATCCAGTAATAAGCGGGTGTACACCGAATTCTGAGCAGATATCACAGTTTGATTCTACTGTGCAAATTGCAGATGTTTTTCCCACTCTGTGGTGTGATGCTTGCATTGTGTGCACTTTGCACCTTGTTTTACCTAGAATAAATTGGAAGGACACCAGTGTTAGGTGCAATTTGTCAGTAGCTTGCAAACGTATTGCAGCTTCAAACTCCGGCAGCCCTAATTCCAAACAGGATTAGTGGGCAAGTTGTGATTGGGGCCTAATTCTATCACTATCATCAATCTTCTTTATTCGATTTAAGAGATAACATCATAAAAGTCAAGCACAATACAATATATTTCACAATAAATAGGAATCAGATAAAATAAAATGATATTGACTTCAATATGCCAGAAAGATAGCAAGATAAAACAATAACGCATTATGGGAGTGGTTATCTACTGAAGAAACAATAAAGGAGGTCTAAGAACAAAAACCTGTTGCAAACCAGAAAAAGAAATTATTGAAATGAGATGTCTCAATGGACATTTAAAAGTTCAAGTTTCCAACGTCGCAGAATAAGAGGACGATCAGTTTCTTGGCTCTTCTTTTTATTGCTCATAAAGGCCAGCCGACACGTGTTTCGTCGCAAAGCAATTACAATACTTTAGCGACTCATCAGGGCTGTAGTTGGAGGGTACTAAACCACAGGTCGCAGTGCCGGTGATAATTCCGACCCGGCCTTGCTCAAGACCAGGTTAATTGATATCAAAAACGTCATTGTACGTTATCCAATGTTATTCGTGTTCAATGGAAATAGAGAGCTTAAAATTAAGTTGTTAGATGCTCTGGGTTGGCTTCTTTGATAGTTAGCTGAAATGGTGTGGGCGTCCACTCGTATATCATGGGAAGTATGGAAGCTCCTCGGTGAGGATCCCCGTGTTGTGGGAAAAGCCGGCAGGACGAGTCTTCCTGCAGAATGGTTCCGCACCCGGAATTTTTTTTTTTTTTTCTCTTTGTATAACTTTGAACAAGTCGAATAAAGATATTCTGACTGACACTTAATTAATCTGTACTTAACCCACTTGTAGCTTGCACAAAAGCACTCATCCTTAATTTAGACACAATGTAAAGTATGTATGCGGCACTTAAATAGTAATGAAGTGAAAACACAAGAAAAAAAGAATCCTAAACCAATTTAGAAAAATAAAGTAAGTTGTAATTAATATACACCAGAATGACAAAAATGCAATTCTTAGAACAGGAGAAATTAACTTTAAAATTTTAAGTAAAAAGAATGCCTAAAAGCACAAAGCAGCAACTGAAGGTATCTAGTTGTGCTGGACTGGGACAAAGTCAAGAGTTCAGGCTGGCCTTGATTGAGCGCAGGCCAGGCACATGACCAAGTTAGGTGCACTGGATTTTGTACCTTATGTCCTTCATTCAAGGTCTGCATAGCATTCATTTGCAAAGCTTTGTGTCTCTCTGCATTGGTTCCAATTGAGCTTTTAGCTGTGCTATGAGGCGTTACGGAGCTTCACATTGCTTTGCATTGGTTCCGATGAAGCTCTCAGGTGTGCGGCGAGGCTTTGCTGAGCTTCATGCTACTCTGGGAGGGTTTCAAAGAAGCTCTAAGAGTGAGGAAACAAGGGTTTGCTGGGCATGGTGTTGATTCCGGTCCGATTTTGTGATATCTTCAGATAGGCTAGGAGGAGTTCTGTCTTATGTCATTCAAGTGTCCAGGTCCTGTGGTGGCCCTATTGGTGGGCATGACTCACTCTAGTAGAGGCTAGCAGAAGCGCTTAGAAAGGTCCAGTTAAACATCTAGGCAGGTCCAGTTGCAGCAGGACAACTGGGCTGTCTTATGGAGGCCTATGAAGCTTGTTGTGTCCCTGTAGCACACACATGAGGCCACTCAACTGACCCTTTGAGGTGACTGTGGGTATCCTAAGATTAAGGCAAGCAGGTCAAATCTTCCTTCACAGACAACAAGGCAGTCCTTTGAGCAGTAGTGTTGTCCTCTGGCTGTAGGGAAGTCCTTTTTGTAACTTCCTCTTGTCCAGGATTGATCTGATGAGTTTACCTGGTTCCAGACTGTGTGTGGTGGGACTCCTTGTCCACTCCCCACATCACATTCTTTTTTCCCTTCCCTTTTCATGGCTACAAACTAGGGGGCGAAAAGGGACAGGGCATTCCTGGTATCAGATTCTTTTGTGTGTGCAGGAGGCAGGGTACTTTGAATTGTAAGTGGGAATGGGCACAGCCCAGTCCCAGTCATCCAGTCAGGATGGCAATCCTGTCGACACCTGGAGGAATCGGGCTCCTTATGTGACATGTCAGTAATCAGATATACCATGTAAAGGGTCAAGGGGTTCCTTTACAAATGGACAGGGCCTTGCAATGCCATCCCAAAGTGCTGTATTAGGGGTTAGTGTGGTCGAGCAGCCTTAGGCTTAACACAGAAGAGTGTAATACATTTGCAAATACACACAATGAATAATAAATGACGCACATGACTCAAGAAGAATATCCACACAAATTTATAAAAAATACCAAGTACCTTTATATATCTTTAGGCATCAGAGAAATATAATTCTGGTAAGTATGTTTTTAAGTATAAATTCTTTTCACTTTAAATAGTGTTCTACAATGTTACCCTATGGAACAAGTTCTGCAAACAGGTAGAGTACATCGACTTACAAGGCCAATCTCCAGAAGTTAAGGTGAGTGGTGAGCAAGGTCCAAGGAAGCACCACCAGCGGCATGAGGGTGGCCAGGTGCAGGGCACAAATCAGCATCGGGTGTCCAAGCGTTTTGATGGGAATCGGTCTCTGTAAAAAGAGGATGCAGGCTCTGGCTAGGAAGCCTGTCAAGCTGAACCAGCTAGTGGACTGACGCTGTGTAATATTCAAGAACGGGTAGACACTTCTTCTCCTCTTCTCCAAGGCCTAGGGGCGACGGATGTATCGGTGTCTGTAGGCATTTGTTTTTTCTTTACCAGCGCAGTCGCGGTAGAGGGGGCCAGCTCCCATGTTTCTAGAGTCACAGCTGCAGAACGAGTCGACTTTGGTCATGTGTTCAACTAATTATGCATAAAGGCCAACATGGTTGGTTCCAGGTCAGCTGCTTCTCCTCTCTTCTTGGCTTTTGCGGCTTTTCTGTGTCCTCTCTTTTCTTAGGTAATCAGGATCTACTTTTCTGGTGGCACGGGCTCCCCTAAATACTGAATTTAGGGGTGTTAGGGGAATGTAGGGCACTAGCAAATGGGCTACTGACCCTTGTGGTCACTACTTCCCCTATATGACCACAGCTTGTGGGAAGTGGGCATAACCCTGTCTGAAAATTCCTAAGTATGCCATCACAAAGATGGGTACTTCTGAAAAGTTGGGTCCACCTCACAGTAACCCACCTTAGGGGTGGTACTAGCCTGGCACTGGCACGCCTACATGAGTAGCTAATTTTCCCGTCTGTCCAGTTGCCAAGGCGGCTCTGGACGGGGGCGCAGAGTGGCTTCTATTTCTGCAAGAGGAGCCAGATATGCATTCCAAAGGCGGCAGCTTCTTTGAATCTAGCTGGCCCAAGGATGCGAATCAGCAGGTCATCCTGTCAGGGTGGGTAATACACCCTTTTCCCAGACAGGCCTTTGTTCTTTGTTCTGGGTCTCATGAGAGCAAAGGCTGTCATCCCAGGAAGTCAGAACAGTGTCTAAAATGAAAGGCTGGCACAAACAAGTCAGCAAACAAGTGCTGGTAGGTTTTCAGGGGACACCTCTGAGGTGCCATCTGGGTGCATGTATTGATAAAGCCAACACTGGCATCAGTGTGGGTTTACCAACATGAGATCTTTGATTTCAAACATCCTTATTTTCAGTAAAGCCATCATATAGCTGGGGAACTTGTTTTTACCAACGTCTAGCACATGTTTTGAAATGACTTCCCTGGTCATTTGTACTGGCAGAAATAGGACTGAACAGCACAGGGGCATATCTGCCCCTACAGTTAATAACTCACATGTAATATTCAGCCCCTGACTTGGAGTTCTCAGGCCTGCTGTAGAAGTGTCTTACAAATATTACATGCAGTGTTAGAGATATGGCACACAGGGATATGTGACGTGTCATGTTTTCAGTTTTGTCTGCACCAAGACACGCATCCTTCAATGGCATTTTTGCATGTGCACGGTGAGTGGTCCCTTAGGGTGGCCCAATTGGTGCTGCAGCACTTAGGGACCCTCTTTAGTACCCCAGGACTTAGGTATCGGGCACTATTTACTTGGACCTTACAGAGAGTGCTAAAGGTTTTCCCAATTTAAGGAACAATTGTACAGTTTTGGGAAAGAGCTCTGGCACTGGGGCCCTGGTTAGCATGCACCTAGTGCACTTTCAATCGAAATATTTTACCAGGCAAAAAGTGAGGGTGACCATGTCAAAAAGTGAAATTTCCTCCAAAACCTAACCTTTCTTGTGTTACTGTCTGGATGCAATACACAAATCTTAACAGGAGAGCCCTTCACAGTCATATGAACCAGGACACTAACAGAAGGCACAGTTAGTTGGAACAAGAAAATGCTAACTTTCTAGAAGTGACATTTTCAGAATTGTAACTCAAAATCCAACTTCACCATTAAAACAAGTTTTAAATTACAATTAATTTGGGTGTTAACAGCATATCTGTATCTGTTAACAATCAAAGATTGGCCGTTATTAAATGTAGTAAGGTAACCCAGTGTTAGTCAATGGGAGAGATAAGCCTTACAACTGTGGAAAAATGACTTTAGGAGTTTTTCAATGCCAAGTCATGTAAAACGTAAGCACACATGACCTACATTTTAAATTTATTGTACACTGCCTTGTGAGCCTTTAAGGCATGTGTCTCCAACGAGTAGCTTGTGAGCTACAAGTAGCTCACAAACACCATTGGAGTGAAGCTTAACTCAGTGTATCCCTCAGAGGTTTATAGGGTTCATGCAAAGTAAAGAGGACAATAATACTCATCTCAAGAGCCTAAGATTGCTAAATAACCAAGAGCAGGGCCTCTTGCTAACTCACAAACACATACTCTGTTGACTTACAAGGACTGCAATGTGATCATCTGTATCTACTCTCAATGTAGCAGTCACAAGGAATTTTGACATGTTGTAGGCCCCACTCAGTCACACTATCTGTGTGAACAATGGGCCAGGAAAGAAGAATGCTAGCAGTAGCCAAAGGAGGAGCTAAAGCGAAGTCACCTAGGAGTGGGCCAACAGGAGCCAAAGATAAAGCGTGTAAATTGTGTGCTTGACCAGCCCAGGAGCTGAGGAAAGTAGGGGCTAGATCCAGAGCAGAGATCCACTTCTAAGCCTCACTGTGCATCTATTTGTGTATCAATACATGTATGTGTATTTATTTTTGTATCTGTCTGTGTATGTTTTGCATTTTATGTCTCCCTGATAAATATGGGTGCACTCTGGAAGCTATGCCTGGTGTCAAGGAGTTCATCTCTGGTACAATTGTGTCCATTTCTGGCATAGTAGTGGCCCTAGCATGGTAATAGTCATCCTTGGCATATTTTGGGGCTTCTTGTCTAGTTGTGCAGACTTGCAGTCATCATTGACATATTGTGAGAATGACTGAACTAATATTGGCCACCTCTGACATAATGGCTGATTAATGTGAGCTTCCTAGCCATAATGATGTCCAGCCTTGGCACTGTGGTGCCTCTGATGTAATTGTGAGCCCTATAAGTATATTAGAGGCATCCTCGCCCTTATGGCAAGCATCCATGGCATATGATTATAAAGCATGCACATCTGAAGCAGATTATCTCCTTGTGAAACAATTGTGAGCACTTAGTAAAAACAACAAGCTGATGTTTGGTGGTTTGGTGGCTGGGTATTTTTTAAAAAAGGAAACAGGTATTTTAAAGGAAAAATATACTTTTTTCAAAACTGAAATTTGGGAAATTGAATTTGTTTGCCCAAAATGGAAGAGGTATTTGATCGAAAATATGTTTATTTACAGAAACCAATATGCTGATGAAGACAAAATGATTGACTTGCCAAAACATATTTAGAGCTGTTAATTGGATGTAGTCACTAGTGCACTGGTATAGCATTTGTTAGTAGCTCACAATGATTTTCCTAGAGCACAAGTAGCTCTCAATATATAAAAGGTTGGAGGGTCTTTAGGGTCTGCCTTGGGGGTGACTTATAAGTATTAAAAACGTAGCTTTAGTCCTAGCAAAAGGTTTATTTTGCCCTGTCGAAATAGCAGTTTAAAACTGCAATTGAGGATGCAGTGGCAGGCCTGGGAACTGTTTTAAAAGATGACTTTAGTGGATGCTACAATGAGTGCTGCATACCCATTACAAGCATTTAATTTACAGGCCCTGGGCACATATATTATTGTAGAGTATGGACCTACAAGTACATTAAAAGTGTCAATTAGGTGTAAGCTAATTTTACCATGTTTAAATGTTGGTTAAAGGAGGCAGAGAAAGGCAATTATCTGGGGGGACCCTGCAAAAGGGGCCAGGTCCAACACTTACTCGTACACGAAAGCACAAGCACAAACTCACAAATTATTGACCTTTACATAAAGGAAAAGCAGGTTGCTATAACTGCTGTGCTGCTGGGGAAAAGAAAGTTAACATACAGTACTTCATAGAGCTGATATTTGCTTACTAGCCATGCAGTTGCATGTGCTGGAAACAAGGCCTCGGTTCATAAAGAACCTCCACACTCACAGTTGTGGCGGGGGGCCCTGCACTCTTGGTGTGGGTCCTACACTTGCGGCAGGACCTCTGCACTGCAGTTACTCATTGTGGGGATCCCACTACAAGTGTGGGGTCCCCGTCACAAGTGTGGGGCCTCTGCCATGACCTTGGCGTCCGCCACCATGCCTACGGGCCCTCTGCCACAAGTGCAGAGTCCCTCTGTGAATTGGGCCCAAGGATGGTGAGTGTGTGCATGCTTTCCTAAAGTGCCTGATGCTTTCTCCATGGATGAACCCGTCAAATAAAATAAGTGAATATTCCAAGAGTTACACCATGGCTCGGGTACTTGTCACTAGGGTTGCTGACAGGTAAGGCAGGAAAGTACATTTAAGAAAGGACAAATGGCAAGAGGGTGGCATTATGTACAACAGATTGGACTGAGTTGGTGGAGATAATTTACAAGAGTGCTGAAACAGTCCTGTGAGTGGAAATTAAAATGAGAATAAGGGCATTATTATGAGTCTGGCAGTCCATGGACAACAGACTTGTGGGGGCGTGGCAGTGGTGGTCCTGCCACTGCCGCACTGGCGGTCCAACTGCTGTATTATAACCTTGACCACCGCAAGCTCCAGAGACCTGTGTTCCATGGTGGTGGCGGGGTAATCAGGGGCTCAGAATATGCTAGCGGTGCTGCCGTGGGACCGCCTGCCTTACATGCCAGTCAGTGCCGCTATGTAAAAGCTGGCGGTGGGGAAACAAAGGGGGTCCTACAGTGCCCCCCTTGCCCTATGCTGGTAGGTGCATCCAGGGGGGCACATATTGTGCTACCCTGTGTGCAAGGATCCACCCAGTTTCAGCACAGCATAGATTTTACAGTCAATGACGTGCCGGAACACGCTGTGGCATTCCCAAGACGGGGCAGTATTAACGGCACATTGAGCCTTTTTACTGCGCTGCCACGGGACCGCCACGCTGTCCACCCGCCAGACAATGATATGTATTGTATATGGCAGGCGGGCAGTGTTCAGGTTTGGTTGGAGTTGGGCAGTCGTGAACCGCCCTACTCTGGCACCGTCAAACTTGTAATTAGGCCCTTTATCTTGAACAAAAGGTGGCAAATAAACTTGAGAGCGGTTCAATGCAATGGAGAAGGGCAATAATGATGAAGAAGAGCAGGCAGTGAACAGAGTGAGAAACTTCAAAACACGTAAAAAGCACTCCAAAGAATAGAGTAATAAATGAAATGATAGATGGGCCCTGTAGAGTGACAATAAATATTCCAATGTAACAGTTAAAACCTTCAGTTAAGTATTTAAACAGTAAGGTAATTTAGGAACAAGTAATAGTGTGAGTAAGCGGTAAACAAATGGAAAATGCATTCGGAGATTAAAGTGAGAGTACGACAACGATACTTTTGGGCAGTTAGGAAAGTAGTGGTGGTGTATTTAAAAAATAAAAAATATTGGTCAATAAATGGAAAATAAATCAGGTGCGCTGCAGGGAAGCAACTGTAGTGTTATTGAGAAGAACTCTAGTGCCAGTTAATGGAAACTACTGGTCATCTGAATGTTGCTAAGGGGCATTTGAGAAGGTCCAGCTCCTTAATTACACAGCTACTGCTCGCAGAGGGCATTTACGTTAACAGTAGACTCTGAATTAATTCCCAACATAATATGCTGCTGAAAACTGCAACTTGTCCTGACTTCCTGGAATACCTTAGCTAATTCCCTGTCTCAACAGTGTAGTTAGGCTTGGTTTGAATCCGGCCCATATCTGGTTAAAACACCTTTGAAAATCAGGAAATGTCACATTCCTTTCTGTAGCCTCATCGGAAAACTTCTGTTCTCAGAAGCATGAGAAGAAAAAAACTTCTCCTCAGGAAACTCCGTCACTAAAGAAATAACTTCTGACATGAGAAATATAGAGTCAGACAATTAAGTGAATCTGTCCGCACTTGAACAACACATGTGGGTAAAAGTAATTGTGATTGTAAAATTTATTTGTACAGCGCTTACGATCCCTAGAGAGGCTTTGAAACGCTTATTGAAGCCACTAGCACGCTACTTCGGAACCCAAGATTAGTAAATTAATAGGTTAGTACAATTGTTTTTTTTCCTTGTGCGTTAGTTGTGCTGGGATTGTGACCAGGATGGACAGCTAGGGTACCACTTTACTGGAAAGAAAACATAGAACCACTACTGGAGAAAGTTATAAGGTAAGATAACATTTTTCACTATATTTCTTCTCTTTCAGAGAGGAAAATGCGTCTGTATTTATTTATTTAATTGCCCGTGCATTGCCACATGTCCGTCTTTTGCCGAGTATTGAGGACTTGTTACTTTTAAATAGATGGGTGTGGATTGCGCACATCGTCAGTTTTGCGCTGTTAATGGCAACATGTGGTAATAATGTATGCACGGTGAATGCAAATGTTGGTTAAAGACTCGTGCGAGGCACCACTGTGAAGTGTCCCAGAAGCAGATTAAGGTTACTAGGCAACGGTATACTACTCAATAGGTCCCTGAGAGTTACATGTTATCAACTTTTTTCATGGAAGCTCACCCAAATAATGATGTTTTAATTGTTGATCCAAATTAAAAACGCGTTTTTTTTATTTTTGCATTGTTCTCAGGTTTCGTTTTGGCATTGACGTTTCACGAATAAAATAATTTAGTATTTTTCAAAGTTTGTGCTTAATCTGTAACCTTGTTACTTTTGCCCCTCCCCATATGTTTTTATTATGTTGTAATTGTTATTACATTTGTGAAGATGGCTTGAGCAATATGTGTATCTTTTGAATAATGGAGTTTGAAAAACTCTTTAAAGGAAATTAGTGTGCCTCACATTGTGTGTACTCTCTGTCACTGGCTGCACCTTCCTGCAAGGGAATCTCAACCCCCTGTTTAAAAAACTTGTTAAAACAGGCCTTGTTGCTGTCTGCACCGTGAAAAGCGGACTGGCAGCTTCGTACTGCTGTCCACCTGTCACTAATTCATTGCTCGCAGGGCAGGGTCAAGTTCCTGGTTCCACTGAAGGTAGCACTATCTGTAACAGATTGCACAGACCAAGGGGCATATGTACAAAGACGTGGCGGAGTAAGGCGTTAGCCGTCATCGCTTAACGCCTCACTCCGCCAATTCAGAAATGCAAGGCTGCATATTTACAAGAATATGGTGCAGCCTTGAGTTTTTCCCTGCGCTGGCGCTACACTTAGTGCAAGGGTGCCTGCATGCAGGGGAACATTACTTATGTGCAGGAAGGTCCCCCTTTCTGTACATAAACAATCTTTCAATGCCGTTTTGTAACTTCTATGTGTGCTGCTTAATACAGCACACATGGAAGTTTCATAATGTCATTTTTTAAATAAAAAATTGTTTAAGTGCAGGAAGGGTCGCCTTCCTGAACATAAACAATCCAAGGCGTTTTGCTTTTTCCATGTGTGCTGCACAAGGCAGCACACATGGAAAAAGTAAAAAGGAGCAGAAATAAAGCGTTTCTCCTCATTTCGCCAAGTACAGACCAGGTTTCCCCTGGTGTTAATTTTGCCCTGCCTCCTATTTACCCCGCCCTTGAAAATAGGGAGCCGTGTCAAAATCAATAGGTTTTGCTGTGGAACGTCCACCACAACACCCACTGCCCACCCCTTTCACACTAAGCATAGCATGGAAGGGGACCTTATTTAAAATGCAGCGTTCAGCCATGTAAAGTGATTTAATGCTGCCTTGTAAATAAAGCGAAGCCCTATCGCCACATGGTCGTCCGAAAAAGTGATGTTCCCGTGACGATAGGGGCTTGAACATATGCCCCCAGGTGTGCACCCAAAACATCCAATTAAAGGTGTGTTATGGCAGAGACCAGAACTCTACGTCTGGTACGCAAGCAACGCACACCGTGGTGTCTTGCTTTACCTCTTACAGCTAGTTAGAAATGGGATTTCTGGTTGACTAGGGCAAGCGCCTAAGCCAGGCAGAAACCACCACTCTTGTCAGGGAAAGGGAGTTACACACTGAAGATAACCCCTTCTCACCCCCATGGTAGCTTGGCATAGCAGTCAGGCTTATCCCAGAGTCAATGTGTAAAGAGTTTGCATGACACACTCACACAGCAGCGACACACTAGGCACACCACAAAAGAAATTCCACACAAGGCTATGGAAAAATAGCCTTTGTATCTATACTACTATAATAAAGTAAGAACTTTCAGGCTTTGAGACGGGTAAACTCGGGAACCACAGCGCCAATCTACACACCCGATACACCGTTGAAATTGTCAGGGTGTGTAGATGGTTATAGGCTATATAAATGACAAAATAAAACGTTATTTACAATATGTATATTTTTAAAAAAGTAGTCCCCCCAAAGTAGCGCCGGCCGCGAAGTGCGTGCTCACGTCAGCACGGGGAGGAGAGGCGTCCAAGGAGCGGTGGACATTGCGCGGGGGAGGAGCAGTGACCTGAGGCCAGCGGCGGTAGGAGCAGCGGAGAGGCGGAAATGGCGCGGGGGAGGAGCGGCGGCGGACAGGCAGTGAGGACCAGAGCGGCAGAGCGGAGAAATGAGGACCGGCGGCTGAGGTGCGAGGAGCGGTGAAATGAGGACCTGCGGCTCAGGTAAGGCTCCGGGGACAATGTCGCGGCAGGCGGGTGTCGGGCCAGGCAGGGGACGGGAAATTGGAGCGGTGAATCAGGACCTGCGGCTCAGGTAAGGCTCCGGGGACAATGTCGGGGCAGGCGGGTGTCAGGCCAGGCAGGGGACAGGAAATTACTAAAACAATAATCGGGGTCGGGGCAGGCGGGGTACGGGGCGGGTGGGGGCACGGGCTGCTGGGCAATGTCGGGGCAGGCGGGGGTAGGGGAAGCCTAAATGCTCCCAGACAAGGTCGGGACGGGCTGCTAGTTATCCATAAAACACATCTGAACATATCACATATATACACTGTGCCACCAGGCACTTGTCATATATTTACAGGTATTTGCATAAATCACCAGGCCAATCGGCCCACTGTCATAATAATCACATAACTGTTAGTGAGGACAACCAGTGACTACTGGTAAGGGTGCACTTAGTACACCACCTTCAGGCAAGAAATATCAGCAGTGCATCATTTCCATAAAACATCATGCCCTTCATAGGCATAAACATAAGTGCACAATATGCCACTATATCCCTGAATACCCACTGGCCCCCAACACATTTAGGGCACTGAGGTACCGGCCCCTACATCCCCAATCGGCAGTCCCAGTGCTTCTGCACTCACCACCCGGACTGCGCAGTGATTTTGTGGCTCGGGGGCCTCCGTCGAGGTTCACACCGAGCTACCAAGACCCACATCAAGGCCTCTGCCCCAAAAGTAGAGCTGTGGGGCAAAGGGTTACTCCGGCAGCTGACCACTACCATCTGGAGCAGCTGCTTCCCTTGCCACGTGAGGGGATGCCGACTCGGCTTCTCACCTCTTCCATTGGCAGATGCTATGGGTAGTGCGAGTGGGAGCACTGCTTCCCCAAGTGCGGGGCAACCAAAAAGCTCCTTCCACAACGTTGCAGCACGTCCGGGACCTTCCAGGATTTCCAAGACTGCTGTTGGCCAAACTACCGAAGTGGAGACGCCTGCGCCTTCTCTGATGCACGGAAAGCGCGCTGAACACCCCTGTAAAACCCAGAGCACAGAGCGATGTCCCTCAGCTCTTTCCGACTCTTCCTACCACCAGGCAACATCACGCCTGACTTCCGGTGGTCCCAGAAACCCGCAAGGTTCTGGCTCAGCTGCTCCTGCTGGCTCCCCCGCCAACCAGGTGCGGGAAGCATGCCTGGCTTTCGGTTTGTGGTGTTTCTCAGTCAGAGACATTTTTCGGGCTCAGGGGTGTAAACCGCAAAGCGCTCACCACGCAGTGATTGTAGGAGGGCCCATTCAAGTAAGCGCACAGCCAATCTCCCACCTGAAGACACCAACAGGGAGCAGGCAGCACTCTTTGCCAGACCTCCACAAGGGCAGGGCTGGGCACAGGCAGGCCAGCACGCAGGGCCTCGCAGCAGAGGGCAGGCACTTAACCACCTCAGGCAGCTGCTGGGTTCCACAGCATTTCCTCCTGTCAGAGTGCTCAATCAAGTCCAAGTTAGTCTAGTGAGTTCAACAGACGTGGGGTCACAACCCCAATATTATATCCCACAAAGTCTTTGTTCTGCCCTGGTACAGGGCCATGGACCCAGCCCAAACCGGATCTGGGGGGCACTTATCAAGTGCACAACACTCGCCATTGTAGTGTAGGCCCTGCACCCAGACACACCACAGGGGGGCGGCTAGGCCATCATTGTGTAAGGCAGGCACAACCGTATCCAGGTTTGGGTGGTACTCCTCCCACTACTCCAAATGCAGATCAGGCCTATTCAGCCTAGCGCCGACTCATCCAGACTTTCTAGAGCCACTGCACCTCCACAGCCCCTGTCACTCCAAGGCCAGACAATCAATACACAACAGGCAGGCACAAAGACACATAGCACACATAAATGCCTATTTCTAAAAGTGGCATTTCTAAAATAGTGATAATAAATTCGCGAACACCATCACGCAGCATTTATCACCACTATTCCAAACATACCAAACTTGATAATGCTTCTCCTCTCATGTCAGGAATTACCACTGAAGCACATATCAGGGAATCCCCAATGCATTCATATGAGAGAGCAGCCTCACAGAAGTGAGCAACCAAATAGGCTGTTTCTCACTACCAGGTCATGCCACACAGTTAAGGCACATGTCCTCCCTTTTACCTACACCGCACCCTGCCCACAGGGCTAGCTAGGGCCTACCTTAGGGATGAGTGATATGTAGTAAGAGGGGAGTCACAGACGTGGCAACCACTTTGCATGCCACGTCACAGCAGCATTAAACTGCGCGTGCAGGCCCTGCAATGGCAGAGGCCTGAGACAGGTTTGAAAGGCCACTTTAGTGGGTGGCGCAAGCAGAGCTGCAAGCCCACCTGTAGCATTTGATTTACTGCCCCATGGTATATGAGATACCACTGTACAAGGGACTTATAGGTAGATTAAATATGCCAAACAGGTGTAGACCAATCTTACCATAGAGGGCACATGCACTTTAGCACTGAACAGCAGTGATAAAGTGCCCAGAGTCCTAAAATCACCAACAACATGTCAGAAAAAATACAGGAGGAAGGCAAGAGGTTCTGCGATGACCCTGCAAAAAGGGCCACATCCAACAGAGCCACACTGTGCTAAGGCTACCTTTGTTTCATTCTGCAGTATAAAATACTTATAAATTGATTTCACACAAATGAATGCCCAAATAAACAAACACTGGTAAAGCTAATAGGCCTGGCTTGATTTTCAGTTCTGGGTAAAACATTTAAAAACTCCTACTGCAGCGGGGGGCTGTGCTTTGTACATAAGTCATCGATGAGATGACAATTTAATGTGTGATGGCTGAGTGTACTTTTGATGTGTATTACAATGCGAACATTACATAAATGAAGAATGATACACTGGACAGCCAATAGCATGAGGTGAGAGAAAAATAATTTATGGTGTGTTATCGAAGCACACTCTATGTTTATTTTAAGTGAATGGTAACAACAGGTATTCAGAGAGATGTACGGACAAAGAGAACCTAAAAAAGCCAATGGTTGGGGTAGTGTCTGAGAAGGCAGAGGAGTGATGAGTGCTTCCTTTGTGCTGAGGCACAGTGCACATATGGAGATCACTTTGCAAGTTATTTGCTATGTGAATGTAAACCTGAACAAGGTATGCACTGGCTAAGTCAATTGTTCAGTGAATTTAATCTGCTGAGTTTAGCTAATCTCAATTTAAAGGCTTCTTCTACCTGCAGATTTCTCATATTTTGAATATCCTCAGACACTAGACTAGATCTGGAAACTTTGCAACAGTTCTCCTGCTCTGATAAAGGGTGTGTGGCTTCATCTCAAACCCAGAGAGCCACATTCACCCCTGTTCATATTTTAGATCAACGTTAAGATCATCACCCTCATCTAAATATTGGAAAGACAAGAATAAGTACCATTGGAAATGCAGCAGGCAAGAGCACTCCTCACCCAGATGATGTTCCTGCTCTAAGGGTAGGTCTCTACACCGTTTATCATGTAGATTGGATGCGTCTTCTTCAGAGGTAGTTGACATAGAAAACACTGACACAGGTCCTCACTCCAGTCCTATTTCCTGCTCCACTGTATACAGAGTTCCCTGCACTGATTTGGCTTTGAGGTAATAACCTTCACACAGGCCATGCTGGTGCTCTTAAGTGGTGCTCAGGTTTCCTTTTGTGCACACTTGGGCCCCATGGAAGCACGGTGGCCCCCACCTAGGAAACTACCAGAGCCAGATAGCTCTCATACAGCTACTGCTGCAGCTGCACCACCACCTAAAATTCAGTTGGTAGCACCTCCTCTAAGGCCGTCTCCAGCTCTGACACCAATACTGATACTGGATCAGACTTCCGTCCCAGAGTATATGCCTAAGATGAAGGCCATCTTTTTGCACTCCAGACATTTAGAGTGAAGCACCTGGTGGAGGACACCTGATATGGGGTGAATCAAAATCCAGACCTTGCTACGACATGAATACTGGCAAAGAATGGATAATGTTTTTGGCACTGATTCAGATAGCCTCCAAGTGCCCCACTGAACACAGCAAGATAACAACGACAGAAGTAAGGCAACAAAATGGATGCAGCTGAGTACTTTTTCCTGCAGAATGCAAGTTATGTTATGTTATATTAAATTTATATAGCGCGCAGCTTCTTGAAAGTGTCCCGGCGCTTACTTCAGAAAAGAAAGACATGCACCCCTGTCAGGTTAAAAAAGCAGCGTTTTTCATTTTTTCTTGAACAACAGTGGATCCTGGATGCCCCGCAGAGCCAGGGGCAGCATATTCCAGGCCAGGCCTGCTTTACGCATAAAAGAAATCCCGCCAAGTCATTGGCGCTTAAACTTTGGCGTCTGCATCTGCAACTGAGCAGAGGAGCGCAGCTGTCTCCCTGGTATATAGAAGGGGAACCTCTTCTGCAAATAGATAGGGCCTAGACCATAAAGGGCCCGATGAGCAATTGACAGCATTTTAAATGTAATGCACGATTCAACCGGGAGCCAATGCAAAGTACGCAAATGAGTGCAGACACTATGCCTAGATGACAAACCCCCAAGAAGTCTGGCCGCCGAGTTTTGAACAACTTGCAGTTGCTTCATAAGAAATCCCGGACTGCCAACCAAAAGGGTGTTGGCATAATCTAAACGGGACCAAATCAATGCGCGGACCACAGTTTCTCTGGCCGTGCATGGCAAAAAGGGAAGAAACTTCCTCAAGATCTTCAACGTGCCAAAACAAGTGCAGGCCAGTTTCTTTACATGTGTCATAAAGTTTAGATTTTCGTCGAACTTGACGTCAAGATTTTTGGCAGCACCTTTCCTCTCAGTAGAGCGAGGAAAGCCAAAAGGCCAGAGCCTCTCTCTGAAGTCCGTCGAGAAGGAGCCATACAGCAACACTTCAAACTTGCCTTCATTGCATTTCAATTGTGCATTTGCCAACCACTGAAAGACCGAGGAAAGACAGTGTTGGATTGTCCCAACCGAGTCATCCATCTTGCTCCAGGTAAACAACAACTGGGTGTCATCGGCATAGGTCATCACCTTAGCCCCCAATGACTCCGCAAGATAAACCAGTGGAGTCACGTAGGTGTTAAACAGAAGAGGGCTAAGTGATGACCCCTGCTGTACACCAGTCATCACCCGCATAGGCGCAGAGGCACACGGAGGGACACAGACCTGCTGCAGCCGACCTTCCAAAAAGGACCTAATCCATTTCAAGGCCATGCCCAAAATACCGATTTCAGATAGGGGCTCTAGGAGCAGGGAATGGGTCACAGTGTCGACCGCCACGGAGAGATCTAGCATAACCAAAGCTGCTCTCCTGCCGGAATCCAAACACCCCCAAATCGCCTCTGTGACCTCTAACAAAGCTGACTCCATGCTATAAGAGGCACGGAAGCCAGATTGTGCCGGATGAAGCAGACCTGCCCCCTCAACAAAGTTGGGAAGTTGGAATGTAATCACCTTCTTGCATACTTTAGCCAGACTTGGCAGAAGCGAGATAGGCCGATAGTTCTCAGGCAACAGAGGGTCAAGTGACGGCTTCTCAAGTAGGGGGAGAATCAACACATGTTTCCATCCCTTTGGAACACAAGATTCACGCAGTGATTTATTTATCATAAGATTCACTTCTAAATTATTAGTATCTGCCATATTGGACAGAAGCCTTGCTGCACATGGGTGGTTAGGTGAGCCGGACTTAAGGGCCTTAAGGATTCTGAGAGAGCTGGCAGAATCAACCGGCCTAAATTCAGAAAAGGTAAAGTCAGCTTCAACCATAGGCTTGGGCAGTGCCAACACAGCACGTTTATGTTATGTTTATGTTTGTGCCATTTTTAGAGTGCGCAAATACCCGGGGGTGTCTCGGCACCTGAATACTGAACCATCGATGAGGAGGAAATTATGCTGGGAAGAGCCATGTTTTTAGTTTTCTCCTGAAACTGAGGAGGGTCGGGGCAGTTTTGATGTGGAGGGGCAGTGTGTTCCAGAGTTTGGATGATTAAATAGTGAAACACCTGTCACCCCAGTTAACCTTCTTTGTTCGAGGAACTTTTAGCAGATGTTCAGAAGAGGAGCGGAGTGTTCGTGAGTACTCGAGCGGGCGGAACGCTGCTCTAAGGAACTGTGGACCCAAGTTGTTGACTGCTTTATAGGTGATGCAGAGGGCCTTGAAAACTGTTCTGCTCCTAATTGGTAGCCAGTGAAGTTGGCGGATGTGAGAAGAGATGGGAGTGAATTTGGGGATATTTAAAAGGACTCTGGCTGCCGCATTCTGGACCAATTGGAGTTGGTTGATGATTTTTTTCTGAGCGTTCAGGAGAAGGGCGTTACAGTAGTCAGTTTTGGAGAAAACCAAGGTGCTGACCAAGGTTTTGCCGGCCGATGATGGAAGGTAAGGGAGCAGTTTCTTGATTCTTTTTAGAATGTAAAAAGAAGAAGAGACCACTGAATTGACATGGTGATGAAATGTCAATTTGTCATCGAAAATGACTCCCAGGTTGCGGACCTTGGTGACCGGTTGCGGGGGTTCTCCCAACGCTGATGGCCACCAATGAGGGGACCAGATGGGATCCAGCTTCCCGAATGTCATCACCTCTGTTTTGTCAGAGTTTAACACCAGAAGTCCTGGGCGAAATCGAAAACATCTCTTGGATACTAATGGTTTTGTCCCTAAAAAATGTCGCCACGGTGTTACACCAGGTCTCTGAAACCGGTGCCACCGCCACCTGGGCGCTAGGGGCCAAAAACTCTGCACAGTTGCAAAGATTTCTTTAGGGTTGTTGTTGGCCCGCTCGATGCGTGTAGAATAGTGTTGGCCTTTGGCCTCTCCTATCACGGCATAATAGAGTTTTTGTTTAGCTCTGAGAGTGTTTTTATCAATCGGGTGGTAGCCACTGGAGCGCCAGGCTCACTCTGCTTTTTTGCACGCATGTTTCAGAGTCCTCAACTCAGGAGTAAACCAAGGCTTAGAAGGAGACTCTCTCCTCAGTTTTGGCTGACATGGTGCCGACAGAGTAGCCACTGAGCTTGCAATCCAGTCAGCAAACTGAGATACATTTTCCTCCAGATCCCCCAACAGGGTAGGCAAATACATCTCCAAAGGTGCACTTGTGGTGTTTTTCAGAGCCATCCTCTGGAGTGGGTGCAGTTCCTAATAACAGAAGCCGTTTCTATCAGCACTTGTGGATTTAGGAGAAGAGACTTGTGATAAAAGAGTAAAAGGAAATTAAAGTGTTCCTCATCTTCAGGGTTTTGCACATTAATATTTTACTAATTGAGTTTATTGGAAGTGAGCCAGAGCTTGGGTTTGGCTTTGTTGTGTGCTACTGTGGCCTGCCAGCATTCCCAACCCCTTTGTTGCGAGTTTCTGCAAGCCACCAACCTAAGGTTGATCTCAATGTGTAATACAGCATGCACTTTGTTTATGTTTGTCACAGTAAAACTTGTTTAGTAACCAACTCTTGTAGATTATCTCTGTTTAAAGGCTGTATTTCTTCCTCTACTATCACTTAACCATAGGAAAACAGTTGTTCAGGCATTGATCGGTGCACGACTGGACTACGCAAACGCTCTTTTTTTGGGCTTACCGAAATATCTTATGACCCGTTTGCAAGTTGTCCAGAATTCGGCAGCCCGTACCATCTTTGGACTCCCGAGGAGAGCTGGTGCCACTGCTTTACTGAACACCCTACACTGGCTACCTATCTCCAAGCGAATTCTTTTCAAATGCCTGACCGTGGCCTTTAAGGCCCTACATGGTATTGGCCCCAAGTATATTGGGAAACGTCTTTCCCGGTATGCACCGAGCAGGACCCTCAGGTCATCTGGTCTGTCTATGATGACAGTCCCTGCAATTCGTCGTGCAAGATTGGGAGGTCGGTCTTTCCGCTATTTAACACCTAAAGCCTGGAACGATTTACCACTGTCCTTGAGACAGGCTCCCTGTCTTCTTGCTTTTAGGAAGGACCTGAAAACATGGCTCTTCACGAAATAGATCCTTTTCCTTCTCTGCTCTTTTCTGTTGTGTGGCTGCTTTTTTATGCTGTTATTCTTCGCCAAAGCGCCGGGATGCTCCTCGGAGTAGCCGTGCGCTATAGAAGAAATAAAGTTACATAACATAACATTTAAAAGAAAGGTAAAGGAAATAGATTCATAAGTATTGTCTAATGCAGAATTGTTAATGAACGTTTTGCATGATAAGTGTACACCCATACGCATAACTGTGCATGGCAGTGTTGCTCAAATATGAATTTACCTTGAAAGAAGAAAGACAGGAGGCGTTTGGAAAAACAGGAACAGTTAGTTTGATTAAACACAGCATCCAGGAGAGCAGGCAACAGAGTTGGGGCACGAAGACTGTCTCGAAGTACATTGGGTTTGGCCGTCATTTTATATATTTGACAAGGTGTAATAAAGCAATTTGCTCATTCTTTTTAGAACAGGAATATGGGAATAAGCGCAGGTGGGTCTCAACCCCACGTGGACACAATGCGAAGCTAGTGGGTACGTGTTCAGATGTCCTACATGAGGAGCGGGTGGTCACTGTGTGTAGTATGCATGCTGTGTTCTGATTGGCTGAGTGCTCCTAACTTAATATGGCATCTGATTTTATAATATTTTGGGAACGCACGCTCCTCCAGCCAAATGTGTTTTATCGGGTGTCAATCTGCTGAGACCATTGTGGTGTTGCTGCCTATCTGTGGGATTGATCTGTGTTTTACTGTTCGCCATTTGTCGAAGGGTTACGTGTCACCCCTCCTGTTATCTGTCAATCAGTTGCTTCGAGCCTGGGTCCCAGGTCCTCAGGGCCTGCCTGAACACGTACTTCTGGCTCGGGGTGAGGTCACTTCGGGTGATTTCCATCACGGTGAAGCGAGTTTGACATAATACAAATATATATTGTGACTTGCATTGATATCGCATTTTCCAATATTAATAGCAGTTTCCAAACAGGATGTTTATTTTGTGTATTGTGTACTGTGTGTTAATTTGGGGAATACCATTAAGTTCCTATCCCCCAGCCTGGGGAGTTCAGAGGTTGCCTGTTGGATGCAAAGACTCTTAGGCTGCAGCTGCCATTTAAATAGTGCCTCTGAAACTATGTGGCAGGGAAGGATCTAATCATGCACAGGGTTGATTAAATTATGCAGCAAGAAAACGTAAATTGTGCAAAATAATGCAGTATATTTTGTGATAGTATTACTTCATAATGTTGTAATTTGTACACAGTAACAGTGGTTGGCAAATGTAATATTGATGATGGGATGTGTAGCTCAGTGTAAGGATGTCGTTCTGCACAATTTTCTAGATGGCACTGCAGCAGTTGGGGCTCTATGTAGACCTGGAGATGAAGAGGATTTGAAAGATGAGCATTGGATGGGTTTGAGCCATAGAGATTTTGTAAATGATAGATTAGCATACCGTGTGTCAGTGTGATTGATAGTGCAACAGGAGGATTGTTTCCTTACTATATAATCGAAGAATGAACTGCAGGTAGATGACATCCCGTTTGGGATAGACCCTTCCTGTTAGCCCAAGGGATTGCTGTAGCATTTACTGGGCCCATACAGAATTTTCTTCATTTAGTCTTACTCTACTCATACACTCAATTGGTCCGCCGATGGATCTTGCTCTGTGCTGAAAGGGGTTTGGCGCTCGGGGGATGGACAGTTAACCAATGAGGACCAGGAATAGGATACCTGAAACTAAATCCAAATTTAACATCTGATAGATCGGTTTCCTCAATGCATTGATAATCCAATTAATGTTCACTCTCAAGGTATGTTGAGGCAGAAGAGCAGAGTCAGATTAAATGTTAAAGTTTAGTAGTTCAGTATAAAAGTTAAAGAACATTGCATTCAATGAAATAGCATTCAGCCCTAATAACCAAATAACCAATTAGTAAAGAATTTAATGAAATAGACCAAGCCTGTGGGATTCAGGGAGAATATGATAGATGAACGAGGATATCTTCCTCAGCCGTGGCAGATTTGGACACATACAACATACCTGTCAATAGGGATAGGAAGCCAGGTGAGCCTTCCCGCAAAGACTCTTAGAAGAGTTCAACAAAGTTCCAAGATAGCCAGTTCAGTTCGTTAGGACAGTCATCTGTCTCAGTTCACTGCTATAACAGTAAAAGTCACACCAACGAGACAAGAACTCTTCAACCGAAAAGGTTCAATCTGCTTCTAGATACCGTCAGTAGTAATGCGTCCAAGTCGCAACAGCAGAATCGGAATCTGTATCAGGATCAGAAACCCAAGCAGAAGCCCACCAGTTCTCTCAAAATGAGCAATGACACCCCCTGGCATCAGCAAACTTGTCACATCACTCAGTTCCAGTGGTCAGTCCGAGTAAGGTGAGTATGATGCAGCAGGAAAGAAGATGCAAATCTCGACAGATTAACAAAACCAATTAAGCAGCTTCCTTAGGTCATGTAAGCATAGGACACATTGAACAATAGGACATTTCAAAAGAAAACGTTAGGGTTCATGAGTGCTCATTCCCAAGCAGCTGTTCCAGAATGTAACAAATATTGTCGCAAGTACGCTATTCAGTCCGGGAGATGTCAAAGGAAACAGTGATCATTTCAATATGAATTGTAATATTGCAAGAAGTTCCCATACGCTTTAGAATATGTGCTCAATTACTTCACTTGAAAGGGAAATGAGGCCAACATCAAATTGTGGCTAATATATAACAAGTTCATGTTTGTTAGTATTCATTAACAGAAAACTAGCATGTGATTTTTAAAACGGCATAATACATTAATTAACATTTAAATCTGGTCAACATTAATGCATATAAATATAGTGTACTCATAAAAATTATGTAGGTGTCAAAAGTAAATTCATAAGTAGATGCACATCAATTTGTTATTCATGCACTATTAGAATAATACATATGTGAAATACATGCTAAAGAAGTTTCATGAGAACACATCTAAATAAAGTTCTGTCATATTGTCATTTGTCATTTTCGGCGCCCAGGTTATTACAATAAATGACGTTATATTAAATTCTTGCATGATAACCAACCTAAATCATAACATGTTCTTTTGCTCTGATACATTTGTATACTCTTTACGTGAAAATAAAATCCATTGGCAATAAAATCCATAACGTGAGATTTTTCTCCTACCTTATTCTAGATCATATAAATTAGTGAAAAAAGGTTTTCATAATTAAAAGTCACATCTATATTAGACATATAATATGTCTTAAATCTATCTTTTCATCTGCATGCTCTTATGATGCAGTATCTAAATTGTATATTTGTATCTTTTTGCATAACATGGAACTTAACACGCGTTTGTAATAGTTTTGCATAAAGGTTTGTCATAATCATTTCTTTTGCCAATAAAAGCATCTGATGTAATCTCTGCTTTACCAGGATACACACGGAAACAACAGGTCTAGCTCAAGCCACAGGAGCTTGTTTTGTTCCCAGATGATCTGGTTCCAAACCACATTTGAGCACAGGGATGAGATCATTCCAGTGGGGACACAATGACCCTGGAAGTGTTCAGTGACAGGCAGTGATCTTGCTATTGTGCACAGCATAGGGCAACCAAACCATTGAGTGGAATGAGACAGGGCAGATGCCCACTCATTTAAAAAGGGGATGCTGCACCCTCAGTATGATAACCAGCCGTAAGAGGAGCCAGATGTTTTAGTGAGGGAGTGCGGATGTGCAAGAAGTGAGTGTGAGAGAATTCCCATAGACCTATGGAGGGAGCCTGCTTTGCTGATCCTTATCTGCTATGGAACATGAGGGGTCAAGTAGGAAGCTTAGGGAAGTATGGGGCCATCCAAGAGACACACTGAGAGGAGTTAGTGGTAGCCTTATTTTCAGGTGTTACTGATAACCTGATTCCTACCTATAAAAATGCTTAGCCTGCAGTGGTGTTGACCACCAGGATCAGAAACTTTGCAAGTCGCCACTTTGACGACATATGTTGAAGGAGAACAATTTCATATTGGGTTTTGTAGAACATGGCCCCTTAAATGGTAGGTTCCCTTCTTTGCTTATGTGCCTTTAGCCTAGCCTGGGAAATTACCAGTAAGGCCCTGTTCTGCTACAGAATAATTCCTGCAGGTACTAAATGGGACAGTTGATAGCAACAGCCACGGTATGTGCATTATTAGTTCTTGGTAAGCGGGCAGGTCTTGGAGGTATCTTAGTCCACACCAAAAGTAGGTGGTGGGTTGGAGAATATGAGATGGGGCCATAACTCTGAGTAACTATCAAGTCTGATCATAAGGAGGTTATAAATCGGCAGATTAGTGATCACATTAAATCACTCTTCCCTTCCCCACAACTACAACTGTTTTTCTTTACAATATGCAGTGGATTTATTTCCTGTCTGTGGGAGATGTCTGCAAGGGAGAGTACCCTAAAGCGATCATACATAGGTCCTTCCCAATCTGAAAATTACCAAGACTGAGGGTTTTATCATACTCCTACTTAGAAACACATGGGTTGGTGCACTGTGCCACAGAGGGTGGAAATGCTACCAGGTGTTAGACCTAACCGCTTTAGGTGTGCTCTTCCACCAATCCTTTTGCCTCCCCCCTCCTGTTACGAACATTTGTTTTTTAGCTTTAGGACTCTGTGCACCTTAGCAATGCTAACCAGTACTAAAGTGTTTGTGCTCACTCCTTAAAACATGGTAGTATTGGCCTATACCTGATTGGAACATTTAATTTACCTATACTTCCCTAGTAAATTAGTACAATATATACCCAGGGCCTGTAAATGAACTACTATTGAGCCTGCAGCACTTATTGTGCTACTGTATTGGACTGGCTGCTGGCAACCAACCCAAGCAATGTCAATCAAGTACAAACCATTAAGGACACTCAGTAAGAAGCAACACACAGGAAGTGAATACAATTTACCTTTAATAAAATATTAAGAGCGCAAAGCTTCAGAATTGATAATTATGTATTAGCAAAACAGCTGCATGTAAATTTGAAATGATATGTCAGAAATGGGCAAAGTCACAAAGGTAAATCTGCAACACAGCAAACTATATCACAGCAATGATGATCTTACATTAGCAGGGTAGATGCATGCAACCTTATAATGTATATCCAAGAGCTGCCTCCAAATGACAAGGCCACATCCCAGCGTGTTTAAGTCCATTTAATCCATGCCCATATGGGTGGGACATTTATTTGTGCTCAGGTGGACTGCTTTTGCTTTGGGGTTTCCTATGCCAGTGATCAAGGGCGTGCATACGCCCGAAACGCGTTTGGCAACATTTGTGTGCTGCTTAGTGGTGGAGACAATCCTTGGAATAAATGGACTTAAACACAGTGGGATGTGGCCTTGTCATTTGGAGGCAGCTCTTGTTTTTTTTATATATATATATATTACCTAGTGGCGGTCGCCAGTAGGTAGTTATAGTTAGGACCTACTTTCCATAGGAAATCCACAACATTCTATTCGGAATAACTTTCTCCAAGAAAATGGCCTGCTTGGTTCCGCTCCTTCCCTGAAAGTTTGGGGGTGATTCGTCAAGTGGAGGCCGAGAAAAAAGGGGGTCCCAAAACATGTTTTACCCATGCAATTTTCCATAGGGACGTTTAGCCAGTGCTACAGCCCGAACGGCTGGACGGAATTACACCAAATTTGGCAGAGAGGTAGAGTTTGGTTCGTAGATTGTGCTTTTTGTTAAATAGTGTAAATCCGTTCAGTAGTTCCTTAGAAAATTACAAGTAAAATCATAGCGATATCTAGAGACGGAGTACAGCACGCGTACGGAAATCCACACAATTACGAGCACGAGCTGCAAGCTGACCGGCTGTCAACTGTGCGTGAATACTCCAAACCAGGAAGTGTTGGCAGCCATCTTGTTCGTCGCTAGAAGCGACTCACAAGAAAACAGTAAAACAAATGTGAGAAATAAGGAAAGGGGGTAGGGTAGAAACATCTTGACCTTCTAAGCTTGCTCAGGGGGTCGTACATGGATCTTTAGGCTCAATTTTTATTTTAAATAAAAAATTGGGGGTACACTTATGGTATACGTCCGCGGTGGAAAAGGGAAATAAAAAATAGAAGTCCATTTTATTCATTAGGTCCCGGGGGGGGGGGGAATTTCGGGGGCACTTTTTTTCATAGTGGGGGGCTTGTAAGGTGCCCCGAGCACCGGGGAACGCCACCACTCTGTGGTTTTATTTTGAAATATGCGGGGGGGGGGGGTTACGATCCTCTTCCCCTCAGTCTCAGGGACCGTCACCCCGACGAGGCTTTTTAAAAAAAAATATTTTTTTTTTAAAGTGTGTTTTCAGCTCTCCCTTTCTCTCTCCCTGTACATGTCACGGGGACCGCCACCTTCCTGGGGCAGTAATATGTAAAATGACCTTCCAGCCCTGGGTACCTGCACTCCCTGGTGTTTTTTAATGTTGGGAGGGGGTCACGGTGCCTCTCTCCTGGAACCCTTGGTGGCCCTGGGGTCCACCATATCCCAGGGCGGTTCTTGCAGTGCCTCAGGGTGCATACTTCCGGGACACTGCTGTTTGGTATGGTAGCGCGGTACCGTCGCCACTTTCACTTTACCACAGGAAAAAGAGAGCAAGTTAATCTGCTCTCTCTTTCAAGTAAGAAAGCAGATTGTTTTTCGAAAGAGAAAGCAGCATATAAGGTGATGTCTCTTATAAAGCAATGCGGGCTCACAAAGGACGCGGGGAGCCGTGTGAAATCGTGGGGCCATTGGGGCTAAAAAATCAAATAAAATTAAAAAAGAGCTTTTTAAGAACTAACTAGCTATATTTTTATGATAGTATGTAAAACTTTCCATGTTTTTTTTGTTCACCAGTTGTACTCTCTACGCATGCACAGCCTCGTTTCCGTTTTCTTTTTCTTAAAGCTCGCCAAGCAAACCTCTCCTCATTTCAGGTATTAAATGTGCCGCTTTCTTTTCCCGGGCCGTGTGGGTCATCTGCTGCTATACTTTTGTAATATATTAATATACATATTGTATCTATATTTATTTGAAATGTAGTGTCGAGGTGCCAAACGTTGATTACATACTCCGTCCAGCGCCATTTTAGTAGTTTTCCTTCGTTATTTTTATTATTTGTGACTGCTGCGCCTCTCACCGGGGCCGGGTCACCCCCTTGCTCCTCCTGCCACCTCCTGCTCCTGACAACCCTGCCCTTTGCCGCATTTTCCGCCGCCGACGCCCCCCTGCCCCCCCGAGCAGCCCAGCCACAGCAGAGCCGCCCGCTCGCCAGTTTTTCCCGCCGCAGCTCCCACATTGGCCGAACCGCGACCGACGCCCAGCTGACCCGCCCTCCCGTCCCCCCTTCTTATGACGCCCCCAGAGCGACCGCGCGCAGCGGGAGCCCCGAATGAGCGCCGAAGGTGCGCCAAAGGTAAGCCCGTCTGCGCCCGTCCGCGCCTGGACCGCGCCCAGCGCCAGGACCCCTGGCCCCCGCAGAAACCAGCCCACCCGCCGGACCTACGACGCCACCGAACTCTAAGCACTCAACGCCGGTAGATTCCCGGGCTGCTACCGAGCCACCCCGAGACGCACCCACGGACCCTTCTGCTGCCACTCCTGCAAGTTCACCTGCATCCGGACCTGCACCTCTCCAGCACCGACCAAGACCAAGACGAGCAACAGCAGCAGCCACTTGAAATGCATCCTGCTCAACACCCGCTCCGTCCACAGACACGCCGTCGAGCTCTGGAACCTGCTCGACACAACTTCACCAGACGTCGCCTTCCTCACGGAAACCTGGATGAACGCCTCTTCAGCGCCCGACATCGCCATCCCAGACGGCTACAAGATCATCCGTAGGGACCGTATCAACCAGACCGGAGGAGGCATCGCCATCATCCACAAGAACACGATCCGCATCACGACCAACACCGACGACTCCCTCGCATCCGCCGAGCACCTTCACTTCCAGGTCCACATCAACCCCAAGACCACCCTCAGAGGCACCCTCATCTACAGACCCCCGGGACCACGCACACAATTCAGCGAGGACATCGCCGACTTCATCAGCCCACACGCCCTCCTCTCCGCTGACTACATCCTCCTCGGGGACCTCAACTTCCACCTGGAGAACAACAACGACCGCAACACCACCACCCTGATGGACAACCTCGCCAACCTAGGACTCAAGCAGCTGGTGACCACCCCCACCCACTACGCCGGACACACACTCGACCCCGTCTTCTCATCCAACAAGGACATCACCTTCAGCCACGCCACCGGACTCCACTGGACGGGCCACAGCTGCGTCCACTTCAGCTTCAGAAGGACCACGATCCACCACCACCAGCAACAGGTTACACGCAGAAACTGGAACAGGATCTCAGCCGACCAGCTCGCGACTTCCCTGAGCAAGAACCCACCCACCAGCGCAACGAACCCCAGCCAAGCGGCCAACAACCTCACGCAGTGGATCAGCGACTGCGCAGACGACCTCGCCCCCCTGAGGGCCCCGCCCAGCAGACCCGGCAGCAAGAAAGCCCCATGGTTCACCGACGAACTCAAGAGCTCCAAGAAGAACTGCCGAGAGCTCGAGAGACCAACACCGAACAACATGACTGCCCTCAAGCTCGCCACCCGAAAACACCACCAACTCATCCGCACCACCAAGAAAACTGCTTTCAAGGAACGACTGGACTACAACGCACACAACAGCAAGGAATTCTTCAACATCGTTAAAGAGCTCTCCAACCCTAACGCCGGAAACAACGACATCACCCCTTCGCAAGACCTCTGCAACTCCCTCGCCTCCTACTTCCACAACAAGATCGCGGACATACACAACAGCTTCAGCACTCAACTGACGCACGCCACGTCCGAACCACTGCCCCCCACCACCACCCTCCGCGCCTGGACCCCGATCAGCACCGAAGACACCGTCCGCACGATGAACTCCATCCACTCCGGATCTCCGACCGACCCCTGCCCCCACCACGTCTTCAACAAGGCCGACGCTGTCATCGCACCCCACCTGCGGGACATCATCAACACCTCCTTCAACACCGCTACCTTCCCGGAGAGCTGGAAGCACGCCGAACTCAGCGCTCTTCTCAAGAAGCCATCAGCCGACCCCACCGACCTCAAGAACTACCGCCCCATCTCGCTGCTCCCGTTCCCTGCAAAAGTCATCGAGAAGACCGTTAACAAGCAGCTGGCCGCCTTCCTCGAGACGAACGGATCCCTCGACCTCTCGCAGTCTGGATTCCGGGCCAACCACAGCACCGAGACCGCCCTGATCGCAGCCACCGATGACATCCGAGCACTGCTTGACAACGGAGAAACAGCAGCCCTCATCCTCCTAGACCTCTCCGCGGCCTTCGACACTGTCTGCCACCGTACACTAGTACAGCGTCTCAGCAACGTCAGAATCCAGGAGAAGGCACTGGAGTGGATCACCTCCTTCCTCGCCGGAAGGACACAGAGAGTCCGCCTCCCCCGTTCAGATCTGAAGCCACCGAAGTCATCTGCGGCATTCCCCAAGGCTCCTCGCTCAGCTCAACCCTCTTCAACGTCTACATGAGCCCCCTCGCAGCCATCGCACGCCAGCACAACCTCAACATCATCTCCTACGCCGATGACACCCAACTGATCCTCTCCCTCACCAACGACCCCGCCACCGCCAGAGCCAACCTTCACGAAGGGATGAAAGAGGTAGCCGAATGGATGAAGAACAGCCGCCTGAAACTGAACTCGGACAAGACGGAAGTCCTCATCCTGGGATCCTCACCCTCCACCTGGGACGACTCCTGGTGGCCCCCCGCCCTAGGCAGCGCACCCAAACCAACAGACCACGCATGCAACCTGGGATTCATCCTGGACTCCTCCCTCTCCATGACCAGACAAGTCAACGCCATCTCCTCGTCGTGCTTCAACATCCTGCGCATGCTACGTAAGATCTTCCGGTGGATCCCCACCGAGACCAGGAAGACGGTCACCCAGGCCCTCGTCACCAGCCGCCTGGACTACGGCAACTCCCTCTACGCCGGAACCACCGCCAAACTCCAGAAGAGACTCCAGCGGATCCAGAACGCCTCAGCACGACTCATCCTGGACATCCCCCGTCGCAGCCACATCTCCGGACACCTGAGAGACCTGCACTGGCTCCCGGTCAACAAGAGAATCACCTTCTGTCTCCTCACCCACGCACACAAAGCCTTACACAACCAAGGCCCAGGGTACCTCAACAGTCGCCTCAACTTCTACGCTCCCAAACGCCAGCTCCGATCGACCGTCCACACCCTCGCTGCCGTCCCCCGCATCCGAAGAGCCACCACAGGGGGACGGTCCTTCTCCTACCTCGCCGCCAAGACATGGAACTCCCTCCCGACCCACCTCCGCCTGACCCAGGACCACCTCGCCTTCAGGAAGCAACTCAAGACCTGGCTGTTTGAGCAGTAGCAGACCCCCTCCACTAGCGCCTTGAGACCCTCTGGGTGAGTAGTGCGCTATATCAAATGCTTTGATTGATTGATTGATTATGTGTTACTTTCATTTTACCCTCCGTATATTTTCTCTGTGATCGATGAGATTTTCTGCCACAGACACCATGGTGTTTGTCCTTGGCCTCCCATCTTATCAGACTTGGTCACACGTATACCTAGAAACTAATTTGAAAGACGTAGTCTCTACGCATGCGCAGCCTTGTTTCCAAGCGCACAATTTTTTCCTTTTTCTTCAAGTTCGCCAAGCAAACCTCTCCTCATTTCTGGTATTAAATTTGCCGCTTTCTTTTCCCGGGTCGTGTGTGTCATCCACTGCTATACTTATGTAATATATTAAAAAACATATTGTATTTATATTTATTTGAAATGTGGTGTCGAGGCGCGAAACGTGGATTACATACTCCGTCCACTGCCATTTTAGCAGTTTTCCTCCGTTATTTTTATTATACCTGTTACTTTCATTTTACCTTTCGCATATTTTCTCTGTGATCATTGAGATTTCCTGCCACAGACACCACGGTGTTTGTCCTTGGCATCCAATCTTATCAGACTTGGTTACACGTATACCTAGAAACTAATTTGAAGGACGTAAGCCACAGCCATTACAACGCATGTTCATCAACACAAAGACATTATTAAGATTATGCGTTTATCATGCGCGGTAAATGCATACTTGTTGTAAAAGCATGTGTGGTAATGCCATATGCGTGCTAATGGCTTTGTGGTGACGATCAGGCGTTGTAATGGCTGTTTCCCCCCAGGACACTGCAGAAACCGGGGCTGGGCGTGGTGGACTCCAGGGCACCAGGCGGAGGGCCACCCAGCCCCTCTCATACAATATAGAAGTGTTTGTGGGGTTATTGTTTCTGTGCTTTGAGGGGCGTCATTGAGGCGCACACACTTAATTTTGTAGGGGGGTAGGCATTGCATGGGGAAATATCGCAAAAGGTTTGTAAATGTGGTACACATTGTTTCGTATTAGTTTTATTTCTTTACCATGTTGTAGTGTATCCAGAGAAAATATAACTCAGTACTTTTCAATTCTAGTCTTGAACATCTTACTATAGTACTTCAACATTTTAAATATTATTTTTATTGTGGATCGTCACCCCCCCACAAAGAAAAAGTAGTATGTAGTTTTTTAAATTAAATTTTATTAAAAGAATAACTGTAAACGAAACTTAATGATAACTGTATAATAAAGAACTAGAAAAAGAACTTTAAAAAACAATAGTATAAACAAATTGTGAAGTTGCCTCCAAAAGATGTACGATTGGTAATCTGCAAAACAAAAAAGAAAATTAGAGTTTAGAATTATGTAGATGTGACTAAATGAGCTGAAGCATTACAAGTCAAGGTAACACTACGATTTTACATGTGCAGTGTGCCTGGTACATTTCACTTCTGTTATAGTGCCGCGTTGAAGTGGTGTCTATATGGAAGTGCCTACTGCGTCACTGACACAAAAGTTGCACAACGGGATTGTAAATATAGCGACTTATTTCTAATGCATTGTAATGAAGGCATTGTAGATCTAGGCCTCTGTGCTTATCATTGTATAAACACTGCGGCCAGTGGAATTCAAAACTTGAAGACTTCTTTGCTTTTACATGTGAAAGCAGACAGCATTTTCTATAAATTTAAAAGACAAAGAGAAATGATGTCACAGAGAGTGAGAGAGAGAAAGAGAGAGAAAACAACATTAAAACTATCTCGCAGAGTCTGGAGTTGAGATTTTTTCTTGAAAAGTTAGATGTAGATTTACAAGCTGCTTGCGTCACTTTTCCCATGTTAAAAGTGACACGAAAGTGGCGTAATAAGCTTGTAGATTTGTTTGTCAGACTGTTGTAACCTATCTGTTGTCACTGCTCGGAGGTAATTATACATTTCAACACAGTGAAGCTGGTGCACACTACTCACTGTCTCATTTCACAAATGAAGGTAACACTATAGTTTTACATGTACTAGTACATTTCAGTTCTGTTATAGTGCTGCGATCAAGTGGTGTCTATATGGAAGTGCCTACTGCGTTACTAACACAAAAGTGGCACAACGGGATTGTAAATATGGCGACTTATTTCTAATGCATTGTAATGAAGGCATTGTATATCTAGGCCTCTGTGCTTACAGTTGTATAAACAGTGCGGCTACCAGAGTTCACAACTTGAGTTCAACTGTTGTTCTAGACGTCAAAGCAGACAGCAGTGTCTATAAGTTTAAAAGAGAAAGAGAAATGATGTCACAGAGTGAGAGAAAGAAAGAGAGAGAAAACAACATTAAAACTGTCTCGCAGAGTCTGGAGTTGAGATTTCTTCTTGAAAAGTCAGACGTAGATTTACAAGCTGCTTGCGTTAATTTTCCCATTTTAAAAGTGACACAAAAGTGGCGTAATAAGCTTGTAGATCTGTTTGTAAGACTGTTGTAACCTATGTGTTGTCACTGCTAGGAGCTAATTTAACCTTTTAGACAGTGAAGCTGGTGCACACTACCCACTCACTCCTTTCACAGATAATTTGTTGTTGTTTATGAAACAAAATTGTTTGTCACCTAGTGCCTTTGGCGTGATTGAAACATGGTGCTCTAAGTGTTGAAGAACCCTTCACTGTAATCAAGAGAGTTAATCATTTCAATTCAGATAAGGTTGTATGCAGCAGAGTGGAGATAGCAGCGTCCAAATCTTTAAAAAACAAAGAGAAATGATGTGAGAGAGTAAGAAAGAGAAAGGGAAAAAAGGATATTAAAACATGGGGGGGGACACATGACAGGGGAGTAGTATGTGAAGCCAGAGGCGCAACCAGTCAAAAATAACGGGGGTGGGGGGGCTAGAAAAATGTGGGTGGGGGCTTTAGTTCAAGCAAAAAGAAGATTGGAGCTGCAGGGGCTGTAAGCGGGGGGGGGCATTATCATAGCCTCATTAACAAGCAAAATGTCTTTAAAAGACCTGTCACGTAATCGGGTGCGAGTGTGTGTGGGCCCAGGAAGCTATGTCATCCTTGCTGAAGCCCCGTTAGCCCAATGTTTTTTTTGCGCCTGCTGCATACTGCATATTCTCTCCTTTGACAGATAACTTGTGGTTGTTTTAGAAACAAGCTTGTTTGCTCACCTTGTGCTATTGCTGTTGTCCGTGTTACATAATCCATCCTGAAGCTGTACATCTAAAAGATATTAAAAGAAAGATGTTATGATTGGTAATTCCTGCTATATTAATTTGGAGTTAGATAATATCGCGCATTTATAGACGTTTGATTGTCGGATTTCTACGAACTGTTTGTACTGTAAATACATTTCAGCGATTATAAAAACAATCCTGCTATTGGGGAAAAAAATTAAACATATAAATTAATACATTATGTAGCAGTGCGTTCGTCTAAAATACTAAGTCGCATTTTTGTATCTTGTCAGCTACAACCCTTTGACTCCTTGCGATGCATACTCAAGTCTCACTGCTCACCTTTTCGTGGAAAAGACACCTTCTTCATTAGGTTGTTCGGATCTCCAACAAAGAAGTCTCATATATGGTGCCGAGTCTTGATATCTCTATGGCTAACGATATATTCGTGCTCTCATCATCATCATCGCAGGTTCTTCACCCGCTCAGTGCTTCGGGCACCACTAACTCAGTGACCAAAGAGGCCACGCATGTGGTAGTGGGCCCCTTGTTCGGTGCTTTGGGAACAACTCTAAAATGGAGAAGAACACGTGCGCCCCGTCTTTTTTATACATAGGGTCACGTGTGTAGTGCCGGATGTGCTGGATAGGTCTGGTGTGGGTGTATACCAATCACAAGAGGACTGGGGAAACACCACAGTCTGAAACAAAGCACAGCATAAACAGACAACCTCTGTCGTCTCAAAACATTTCCCATAAATTAATCGTATTGACTCTGTAAGCTCAAAGGCATGTCATTTTAAAATTAGACAAGAGAATCCCAATGCATTTCGGGTTCCAACAGTGAACCCTTCATCAGGGGATGTGTATCAAATGTTCGTAAAAAGCGGGATATATCCAAATGTTCAGTCCACAGGAACCTACAACACAAATGATGTTATGTAGATACAAAATGAAATTTCTTTTAACAAATAGCACATTGTACAAAAAATGAACCCGTAGCTATTTAGAATTTGCACTCTCAGGAAACTAAAAACCATTCAATAATAATACATGAGGTTAGTAACCCAACCATGGAAAACTAAAAGGAATATTCATATAAATCCCAAATATTGTATCTACCCGAGTTTTCTATGCCTTCTGTTATGTTCAACTGTTTTTTAACCTAGAAATCGATGCTATTTGTTCAAAGAAATGTCATTGGGATTCTCTTGTCTAATTTTTGAATGTTTTGGGTATTTTTGGTAAATTGTTGACAGTGGTCATTTCTATGATTCTAATAGATGAGTAAGATATATTTACTTTTGATACACAATGAGTTGTGTTTATGAATAATTAATTGTGTTCAACAAAAAGGTGTTGTTTACAGTACATAAAAAGTTTGGATTAAAATTACATGCCTTTGAGCCTACAGAGTCAATACTATTAATTTATGAGAAATGTTTTGAGACGACAGAGGTCGTCTGTTTATGCTGTGCTTCGTTTCAGACTGTGGTGTTTCCACAGTCCTCTTGTGATTGTTCTAAATAGAGATAGATTGGGGTCTGATCTCTCTCATTAACGTTAGCACGCTCACAATTCTTAGAGTGTTTAAACTGTTTCAAGTTAACTGTCATCCCACACTAATTAGGTGTTCAGTCACGCATTGTTTTTTTGAAGTGGGTGTATACCAGCCATGAGAGAGTATGTGTCGATCTGACAACTAGACCTTCAACTAAGAAATCACTACAATGGTAATCTGGGCTTTGTACTGTTGTTGTGTTTTTCTGGTAGCGGAAGCACAGTAGGCTGTACTAATGTATTCAGTCTCGATTAATTTACCACCTCCCCAGGGGCTTTTAAATGTTGGGAGAGGGGTCAATAATTGTGTTGACTTTTCTTCTTTAGTGTGCAGTGCTATATTGTTTTATAAAATGTATATGTCTTCAAACTATCTTCACTCTTACGATGTACGTGCGATATTTCCGTAATTGATTTTAAAAGTAATATACGCTTTTTTACAGATTAAAAAAACTATTTTTATGATTATCCCAGATAATGTTTTCTCTTAATATGTACATTAAATACATAAATATATGTTTTTGAATGATTAGAATCTTACGTGGAGTACGTGTACGGGGCGCCGTATATGACGTCACGCAGGATATATTTTTTTTATTAAAAAGACGCAGGGTGCGTGGTTTGGGTGAAAAAGAAAAAAAAATCGTGAAGCTCGCTTTATTGTTAATTAGCCTCCAGGGGGGTCAAATCTCTGGGGCTATTTGTTTTTCATAATGGGGGGCCTAGAGTGTCTCCCCTGCGCAGGGATCGCTACCCCCCGGATGTTTAACTATATGTATGCTGGGGGACTCATGGCCCTCCGGAGTTCCGGGGACCGCTTTCTCCTCCACTCGATTCCCTCCCCCCTCCCCCACCTCCGGGGCCTCTTTTTATTAAAAAAAAAACTGTGCAAAGGTGTTACAAATGTGGTATTTTGGTTTCGTTTCTGTCTTGTAGAGGATCCAAGGAAAATACAAAGTTTTTTTGTAGAGCCACTACTTTTCTGCCTGTTACCATAGTAACAGTTCATGGATCACTTGCGTGAGTAGAGAGGTTAGAAGTTCACCACAATATGTTGGTAATTGAAATACTTACTGTGCTGGAGATTTATATATTTTTTTTCATAGGAACCGTTAGTCGTAGAAGAAGTTTGTGGAAAAGTTTTATTAAGGATTCTTTCCTGTTCGGGAAGTATTAGGGTAACGTGCTCCAAGCGGGACTTTACGAAGTTCAATGTTCATTGGCTGTACAGTATTAAAAGTAGAAGGTTTGGCAGTCATTCCTTGCTCGTCTTTGGAGAACATGGACATTTCATTACCTAAAGCGTTCCGAACACAAGTTTGCTCCTTATTGGGTGGGAACGGTTCACTGTTGTCAGTGATATTGTGATGCATTTTCCAAAGGAGTATGGGGAAAGAAAGTAGTAGAGGGTAAGTTAGGAAATCTATTAACTGGGTACAGTGCCCATAAGGCAGTGGAGAGGAATTATGAGGTAAACAATTTTTTATATACGTTTCAAGGGCCATTTATATAAATGCCGTGTGGTGTATAAATCACAGCGGAAAAATGACAGTGTTTTGCTCTGTTTTCTTTTATCAAGTTTGTAGGTGACATACTTCTTAGTACTACTATTTACTTATAATGTGGTGTTTACTTTCATGATGGGGAGGTGTGGTTGCGCTGCAAAAAAATCAGTCTAGGTTAAAAACTGTTTTTATTAAGCAAATACAAATAAACTTTCTTCAGAAACTGTTGCAGTATATATAAAAGGGGTGACAATTAAAAATGGAATTTCATATAATATCAGTTAAGAGTGGCTGTATAGTTAATTTTTGTTTCTACAGTTTGTAAAAGTGTAGCCCCACATTCTTGTTGATGTAAGAGGGAATCAGTTACTTTTAGATAAAGTAGAATAGAAGTGCTACAACAAACACTTCCCGCACTGCATTATCTCAGATCAAGAGAACAAGTAAAACAGTAAAATCTAAATTGTTTCATATTACATAGAAATGCATGCATTATTATTGTTAAAATTAGTATTCTGTACAATTCAGAAACATGCTGTCGTAATGTTTATAAGTTGCAGACTGTTCCGCTAATAAATCACATACTCACCAAAGAATATATAGAATGTTACTTTTATAATATATAGTACACGTCCTATATATTCTTTATGGAGAAGGTGAATAGGAATCGCAAATAAGAATAGAAATTAAAAAATAACATTCAGAAATGTAGGGTTTATTAAATATTTAAAATAAGAAAGTATGCATGATAGCTATTTTTTAATACACGTAAAAATATCTGATCAAGTGTTTATAAATATTTGATCATTATATTACAGACGGCGCTGAAAAATCTCCATTCCTCTTCTGTAACAATAGGAAAATCTATTATAATATAACGATCGATGCCATTTTTTTTTTATTTTTTTATTTTTTTATAAACCTTTATTTGTATAGAAAGGATATACAAAGCTGGGCCTACAACCGAACTGGCCGGCCACTATACGAGAAAGCATTCAAGAAGTCCAGAATGAAAGTTACAGAATCAATCATAAAGGAGCGCGTTCAATACAATCCTAAAAGGGGGAGGAAAGAGGGTCTAGACGGCCAGCAAACTGGAGCAAAGAAGGTTAATTTTATAACGTAACGATAAGGAGTATGACAGGCTCAGCGACAACATAGAGGAATCCGGATTCCCAAGGCAAATCATTGGCAACAAAAAAGGCGAAAGGGCAGCAATGCAGAAGTGTCAGCACTGTATACATCGGTATAAAAAACAGGTGCGGTGAACACAAATCAATATGCAATTACTAACAACTTTGCATACCCACCACCCAGTAGCACATTGGAAACAGAGTGAAGGGGCCGGAATAGCAACATCACCAAAACTAACCCGTCATACTAACCTTGGGAGAAAAGGAAAAAAGGGGGGGGGGAAGGGGAGAGGAAAGAAGAGAGGGAAAGGAAAACACAGACTGAAAGAGAAGAATGCCTCGCCGAAACAAGCGCCCCGTAGCGAGGAACACATAAAAAAGCAGGGATATTAGCAACGAGGAGGGCGTGGGAGTCGCAATGGGAAGCAGCAGACCTATAAGAAGAAGAACAGCGACGTTACAGACCCCACCCCAATATTACCACGAAAGGCAAGGACAGACGAGGCACTCCAATAAAGAGATACAAAAGGGCCATAGAACTGAAGAAAATAAAACATCAAAGAAGACCCAGCCCACCCATCTCACCCAGCACCCCTGCAGAAGGCTACGGTCTACCCTCCAAACAGCGCGCCTGTCGCCCTAAACCAGAACCCGAAATGTAGTAGAGACAAGAAAGAAGAGGAATAAAGAGACAAAAAGAAGGACATGAAAACAAAAGTAATAAATGGGAGGGAGGAGTAAGAGGGCAGAAACAAATACGGTCGGCCACAGCCCTCCGCCCAACCATGCAATCATATTACGTGAGAACCAGAACGACACGACCTCGAGCGCCATAGAGCTTACAGGGGGGGGTCTCCCACAACACTATGAATATGAGCAACTGCGCCACGAATCCACCAGTAATCCACCGGGAGCCGTGCATCTCACCCCAGTCCTTTCCGAACCACAATTACCACCCACCGCATGACAGTGTGAAGTGAGCAACACGATGCGAGGCAAGCACACAAATGAAAATAATTACAATAAAGACGTAGGCCAGGGAGGTCAATCGATAGGCAAACGAACAAAAGTTCAAATAGGCAGTCCAAATGTCTCAGCAATAACAACAAGGGCAGTAGAAGACAGGAGTTCAGTCTCGCCGTTCGAAGAAGCGGGGGTTTTCCCGCCAAATAGAAACACGACCTCACCAAGGCAAAAAAGGGTAGCAGTCCACCATTTTTCTCAGGCACCCGGGGAGGATCAGGCCCCCGCACGACATCCAAGTCCCCAAACTCCAAACATCGAAGAGCAGGAGGTTCCAAAGCCACCAGCCTGCAGACCCGTTGATGAACAGCAGCAGCACCCCTCGTATCGACCGAGGGGGGCGAGGCAGTGGCATCACTGAGACAAGAGGGGACCATGAAGAAGCGTCCACCCAAGATGGCGGCGGATCGCAACGAGTCTCCAGGAGCATCGGGGGCCAAGGCCGCGTGCAAGGATCGCAAGGCAGCAAGAACGTCTCCAATAGTAGGTTCATGCACACATATCCATGCCCCCGCGCAGTCCAGCAACCCAAGACTGCCATCACGAGGAAATCCACAGCCCAGGTCGTCGGCAGCCATTTTGTAAAGGCAGCCTCTTCACCACCCTCCGCGACTCCCGGGACAGTTCACAGATGCGGGCCTTTACAGATATCCGGGGGGTCCCAGCAATGTCTGCCTCGGTGCAAAAAGGGGAGCCGCCCAAGGCGGGGGGCCGCCTGTATTATCGCTGGCGCTCCTCACAGACAGAGCCCGAGTGCGAGGGTCCAGGGTCGATGGACGGAGCAACGGCGGGGGGACCCCTTCACACGATCAGTCCACGGAGCACCGCGCCCCGCACCAGCCTCACGGCCGCCAAGGCAGGCCCGGATCAGGGTCACCGGGATGTTCACACAATGGCTCTCACCAGTGGCTCAGTCTCTCGGCCGGGGCCGACGGTCACCACAACGCCAGGCCGGATCCAATAGGCGAGGCCCCGGTCTCAACACCACGAAGGCCCGGGTCCCTTCGGAGGGTACAACTTCGGAACGGCAGCACGCCGGAGCCTCCAGGTCAAACGGTGAGTAAGAGCGAAATGTTGCGTTTCTATTTCTTGGAAAATTTGTCGTCTCTGGGCAGGATATGCAGCAGGATATGCGAGTCAGGCCAGAGGGCTGACGGAGCCGAGCTACAAGGCGACCATTACGCTCGCGAGCGTGGCTCCTCCCCCGATTGATGCCATTGTTACAGTAAAAAGAAAAGGAAAATAAAGTTATGTATTTAACAGAACATCCATAATGAAATAGTTTTGAGCGGTAAATATTTACTGAACTTCTTTTCTCCGGGAGGTAAAAAAATTCGATGTTCGTGGCGACGGGTCATAAACTCCTCTGATATCATGACGGTGAGAATATTAATATGTATATATTCTCACAGCATATGATCACAAGGGGAAAATAGACTGAAAGCCGCAAGTCGATAACGTTGCTTACTTATCGTTACTCATTGTGACGATGGATCGTGAACTCTACTAAGATCACCAAGACTGTTAATGTTATAATATACATATTAACAGTATGGGATCTCTAGGGGAAAACACAATAATAAGTGGAAGATGGTGACATTGATTGTAAATGTTTAGGGTTTGCGTTGATGGGTCACTAACATATCTCGAGCGAAGTACAGTATCAATATTATAATATAAAAAGTCACTATATATAAGGTAAAAGGAGCCAGAAAAGGAGTAATATTTGTTATAATATATCTGTTTCAAGCTGCTGACGTTACAGAGAAAAAGGGAAAAACATGCAATAACATTTTTTTCAACATAAAAATGTTTAAATATTGACAAATAGTCACACTTTATAACTAAGTACTATGCCTATGTCATCTTGAAACAACTTACAACTCCGGAATATGTTTGCTGACGCAAAAAGAGAATCCGATGCTGGAGAAGGGAACCTGCAACAGAGATTGGCGATTTAGAAATAACTCGGGAAAACGAAACTAATTGCACAGTAGGTGTGGTTTATATAGTTTTTTGTTGTTTAGTAGTCTATGGAAGGAAGATGTGGCTCCGCCTATGTAGATGGCACGTTTTGCAGTTTACACGTGCTCACGTTTTAACAGTTTTTGTCTGCACGTGTTCGGAAAAGTTTCAAACTGTGAAGCTGTAAAGGTTTAGATTTTGATAGTAACACGTATAAGGTATTATTATCTACATAAGTTGGAGAGTTTAAAAACTCGGAAAACTGTGTTCTTTGCATTTTCATGATTAAAAGCATCTAAATAGAAGACGTATAAAAAATATCGTTATCATTAGAAGAAACAAAAGGTTTAATATTTGTTATTTTTATGGTTCTCAATTTAAAAAATGCTAGCATTTGTAGATCGTAATCCTACCATCGGAAAGGTGTGCTGCCGCTTGGGGCTTTGGGAAGGTTATTAAATAATAAATGCCCTTTTCCATGCACCTGTAGACTTGGCTTTTAAACTTGCAATTGCCTAATCTGTATATTTACACGTCCTCCAAACATTTTGGTACTGCTTTTTTAGTATTGCAGTGAGCCATTCAGCAGTATGTGTTTATGTATACATTGTTCTAAAAGTGAAGCTGCTGTACATTTGCCAGACACTCTCCTTGCAGAATTGTAATAATTCAGCCAGTACCCAAGTAGTCATGGTGCAAAGTGGGCCTTAGGGCATGGACTGCTTCAAAGTCCTATACACTATGCATGCACTCTTCTATGCACGGGCAAACTTGTCTTTTATAGCTTTTATTATCCGTCTATGTTCTTACACTTCTAGCAAACTCTTTGTAATTGTTGATTCAGTATTGTAGTGAAGTATTCAGCAGAATGCCCTTATGTATGCACTGTGCTAAAAATTAAGCTCTTCCAAATTCAGACAGACACTGCATTGCAGAACTGTAATTATCCAGTCAGTACTCAAGTAATCATGGTGCAAAGTAGGCCTTAGGCCATGTACTGCTTTAAACCTGTATAGAGTATGCTTGCAATCTTCTATATAGGTGTACATTTGTTTTTTATACATTCAATTTTCCAGTCTGTATCATTAGACTTTCACAATCACTCTCACTCTACTGTTTCAATATTGTAGTGAGCCATTCAGCAGTATTTCCTTATATATGTACTGTGGTAAAACTAAGCTCTTATATATTCAGTCATGCACTCTCTTTGCAGAACTGTAATCATGCATTCAGTACCCAAGTAATTATGGAGGAAAGTAGGCCTTAGTATATGGACTGCTTCAAACTCCTATTTACTATGCATGTACTGTTCTATGCACCTGCAAATTTTCCTTTTATATTTTGAATTCCCCAGTCTCTATCCTTACACTTCCAGCAAACACTCTGTCATTCCTCTTATAATTTTGGAGTGACTCCATGATCAGTCTGTAGTAATCCATTCTCTACATTCAAACAGTAATCAGGAGATGTACAATAAGTGGTACATTCCCTGAGATATGGCAGTTATTGTGCACTGTGATATCAGTATAATGGATGCACCGTATTTACCATGTAGTGTGTTATGTAGCAAAAATGGCACAGATATGTGATGTATTTGTGTTGTGAAGGTGGTGCATTGCTTGACTTGCGTTCCAAGTGCAATGCAGCTCCAGCAATGCTCTTGGAGTTCTATGCTCACAAAGCTGTGTCAATCCTTACACCTGTTTCAAGCAGGAGCAGGGTTTTGATGTAGCATAGCACTAAAAGTGACTGAATGAAATATTATAGATATTCACTCAGTCACTTTTAGGAGATGTTCCTATGCTGTAACACTTGCACTCCCTCCCCCCTCTCTGCGCAGGAAAGTGTCTTTCTGGCTCAGGGCTTTAGAATATGATGCACCTTCCATATGCATCACATTGTAAATATCAGGCACTAGGGTACATCTTTTGCAACACTGCAGCATCACAAAAGTGACGGAAAAGATGTGTAAAAGAGGTACAAGGGGGTTGTAAATTCGCTCCTAACACATACAAATTCACCCAGGCAGTTTCACTAGCAGTGCAAATTGAAGTATAGACTTCTAACATATTTATATGGATGTGTTACATTAAAGTGCTTCGGAGGTACTACAGTATAGTATAGGTAAACACCTTATACATTTATGCTGTAGCACTCTCTTATACTTTTTGCACTATCACATTCACCATACACTACTAATTAATTTGTTCATTTATGCACTACAATTCATTCTGAGAAAGTTTTACACACTAATATAGAAATATAGTTCTTTTTTAAGCCAGTGGAAGTAGTTCTGAAAAGAAGTGGTTTTTTTCTTTTTTGTTTTCTATTTTTTTGTAATTTTTTCAGGAAGTTTTTAGTTGTGTTTTTTTTAAACCAAAAAAAATAAACTGGAAACAAAAAACTGTGGAACAGGAAGAAAACAGATTATTGTTTTGGGCAATGATGCTCTTCTTTGCTCTTCACAATGAGGCGAATAGACTGCTCACCGTAACAAAGGAGTTCTCTGCAAAATGTACAAAAAATTGTAAGATTTGCAAACTGAGGCACAATAATAGGATGTGGAATGTTCGGAGGAGGTGATGGTGCTTTTGAGGTAGAAGGAACTGCAGGTTGAGGGTTTTCCTGGAACCTTTGTGTTGTCATCCTTCCATAATTATTTGGATGCAAATTTTTGACATGGTGAACCATTGAGGCTGTCTCGAAAGAGTACTTTTTAGTGGGGTCAGCCCTGGAAAGTGTAACTTCACAGATCTTGCGTGTTACTTTTGGTACATTCACGTTTTTCTGTCCCTCCGGAAATGAAGAAAAATGTCAAATGAAAGCTTCTTTTCTCTTTTTCTGACGTGGCTTAGTAACAAAATGTTTCTTAGAGGAATGTACTGATGAAGTCTCTAAAAGAGCAGCCATTGTAGAGTTTGGTTGTAAAAGACTACAGCTCCACAGAATAGATGTTTTTCCTGGGAAAGTCGAAGTAGGATAATCAAAATGAGAGGGGTCTTTCAACAGTTGGAATAGGAAGTATTATGAACTAATCAAAACTCTCCTTTTATGGTCAGATGACTTTGCGTACGCTTACAGTGCTCTTACAGTGCTTTTAAGATGCGAGTATGTACGACGTACCTTTGCGATTTGCGGAATTGCTTTTAAAAGTAATAATTGCTTATTGAAAGTTAAAAAAAAAGTTTTTTCATGTTTGACCTAGATACTGTCTTTCCTTAATATGCACATTAAATACATAAATATATGTTTTTGAACAATTAGAAACTTTAGCGCCGTATGCTTACGGGGCACCGTATATGACGTCACGCAGAAGCGTTGATGCGATGCGCAAGGTCAAGTGTATCTGTAACGAGTGCGTGGCTATGCGCAGCGGACCATTTGCCGTACAAAGTGTGGTGCGATCACTGTATGCGTACGGTGCGATAAATCCCCAAAAATATGAAAAAGGAATTATAGAGATTGTAGTTGTAAAAAATGGAGAAAAAAATTGGGATTTAGTTTTGTTATTATTTTACATTAAGAATATGAAATATAATTCAAAAAATAAAATTAATATAAATATTTTTATAAAAATGTAAGAAATTAGTATAAAAAGAAAGAAATGTAATTATTTATACATTTAAAAATTATCATTTACTAAACCTTTGATATTTAATGAAAAAAACATAGGTTTCAGCCACGTTATAGTTAGGAATTAGCATTTAAAAAACCTTGCAAATTCACTGAAAAAACCATAGGTTTCACACATGTTATAGGTAGCTGGAAATTTCACTCATACAAAACCATTGAAATTCCCCCGTTATAGTTAGTTCAGCTAACTATAACTCGCGCGCCCGCAATGCACTGTTGATGACGTCACATATTACATCACTCATTACATGGTCAGTGACATCACTCATGACATCACTGATGACATCACTGATTACATCATCCCTGTGAAAGAATGGCAGACCTCCTCTCACCCTAATATAACCTTTGATAGACACATTCAAAAATAGAAACTAAAATTTTCCAAAAAATTGAGATACCAATACCAGTTACAACCTATTCAGTAATTCCAACATCTACATACACATCCACTCATTCACTCATTCACCAACAGTTCTATATAGTCACTCATACATGTACTCACTCATCATATGTACTCATACAGCTATACATCCTGTTACACACCGATACTCATCCATTTAGTTTCATATACAGCTATACACACACACCACACACCACTACACTTACTTCTACAGAAACGTACACATACTTACTCTCTTAACCCCTTTTATGCTGCCGTCGGCAGCACTACCTCGCTGGTGCTGCCGTCGGCCATTGGCCGACGTGCCCCACCCGTTTTGCGGAAGTGCCGCACTTCCGCAAAATCGGCGGCGCAGCCAACGGGTTAAACAATCACTTATAGAAACACATACTTATTTATACAGGAACTCTTCCAATCTCTCACTCTCATATATACTCACTTATAAACAATAATACTCACATATCGTAGTTTAAAACATATGTACTTACTTATAAAGATAGTACTGAGACAGTCATTCACTCACTAACCCACCCATACACACACTCATCCACCCATACAGTCCTGCACACATGCTGTCTTCAAAACACATACAAACAGTGAGTTACTCATTCATGCATCTATGCGCTAAGTAATATTCCCCACCGAACCATACAAACATTCATACTGATAGTTTAAAAAACAACTAATAACCGATATAGACACTCATGTAGCTACTCACCATCCCATGCAGCCACCTATACACAAAGTGAGACACTGATACAAATATCTAAATATTTAAAAATTACTCGTTAATACTTGTATTCACTAAGATACACTTAATCAGTCCGTTATACAATCAATTTTACAAAAAAAATCATCCATTTAGACACCATATATACACATTTATTCTTCCATCGAACTTGAGATGTACATATATAAAACATATTTAATTTTCCGAAAAACACACATTCACTGGAGGATGTCATCAGTGATGTCATTTGAGATGTCATCAGTGATGTCATGAGTGATGTCACTGACCATGTCATGAGTGATGTAATATGTGACATCATCAACAGTGCATTGCGGGCGCGCGAGTTATAGTTAGCCGAACTAACTATAACGGGGGAATTTCAATGGTTTTGTATGTGTGAAATTTCCAGCTAACTATAACATGTGTGAAACCTATGATTTTTTCAGTATATATATATATATATATATATATATATATATATATATATATATATATATATATATATATATATATATATATATATATATATATATATATCAAAACAAAACCCTTTCAGGCATAGAGTGACGCATAAATTATGCAAAAAAGAAGGAGAGAACTCTGGGTAGGTCTCAGTTTAGGTGGAAAGCAGCTCCTGTTAGAGCACTCTCAACACCAGCGACACTCTAGATCTGCTCACCTCAAAAGTCTGTTTTTCTATCATAGTTTTTAAGCATAGGATTAGACAGTGCTATCCATGCCGAGATAGAAAATGACAAAGTCTTTCGCCATTTAAACAGCAAAGTCTTTAAGCATAGGACTAGTACAGTGCAGTCCTTGCCGAGCTGTCAAATAACAAAAAGCCATTTATCACTCCAGGCACAATATTACAGCTTTGAATTGGTAAAATACCAATTCAAGCCAACCTGAAATGAATTAAAGCAACCCCTGACACAGTGTTTCGCTCTAATTAGAGCTCTTCAGAGAGGTATAGCTTTGTCCAGACACAAGGGAGCACCCAGTATTAAGTCAAAACAAAACCCTTTCAGGCATAGAGTGACGCATAAATTATGCAAAAAAGAAGGAGAGAACTCTGGGTAGGTCTCAGTTTAGGTGGAAAGCAGCTCCTGTTAGAGCACTCTCAACACCAGCGACACTCTAGATCTGCTCACCTCAAAAGTCTGTTTTTCTATCAAAGTTTTTAAGCATAGGATTAGACAGTGCTATCCATGCCGAGATAGAAAATGACAAAGTCTTTCGCCATTTAAACAGCAAAGTCTTTAAGCATAGGACTAGTACAGTGCAGTCCTTGCCGAGCTGTCAAATAACAAAAAGCCATTTATCACTCCAGGCACAATATTACAGCTTTGAATTGGTAAAATACCAATTCAAGCCAACCTGAAATGAATAAAAGCAACCCCTGACACAGTGTTTCGCTCTAATTAGAGCTCTTCAGAGAGGTATAGCTTTGTCCAGACACAAGGGAGCACCCAGTATTAAGTCAAAACAAAACCCTTTCAGGCATAGAGTGACGCATAAATTATGCAAAAAAGAAGGAGAGAACTCTGGGTAGGTCTCAGTTTAGGTGGAAAGCAGCTCCTGTTAGAGCACTCTCAACACCAGCGACACTCTAGATCTGCTCACCTCAAAAGTCTGTTTTTCTATCAAAGTTTTTAAGCATAGGATTAGACAGTGCTATCCATGCCGAGATAGAAAATGACAAAGTCTTTAGCCATTTAAACAGCAAAGTCTTTAAGCATAGGACTAGTACAGTGCAGTCCTTGTCGAGCTGTCAAATAACAAAAAGCCATTTATCACTCCAGGCACAATATTACAGCTTTGAATTGGTAAAATACCAATTCAAGCCAACCTGAAATGAATAAAAGCAACCCCTGACACAGTGTTTCGCTCTAATTAGAGCTCTTCAGAGAGGTATAGCTTTGTCCAGACACAAGGGAGCACCCAGTATTAAGTCAAAACAAAACCCTTTCAGGCATAGAGTGACGCATAAATTATGCAAAAAAGAAGGAGAGAACTCTGGGTAGGTCTCAGTTTAGGTGGAAAGCAGCTCCTGTTAGAGCACTCTCAACACCAGCGACACTCTAGATCTGCTCACCTCAAAAGTCTGTTTTTCTATCAAAGTTTTTAAGCATAGGATTAGACAGTGCTATCCATGCCGAGATAGAAAATGACAAAGTCTTTCACCATTTAAACAGCAAAGTCTTTAAGCATAGGACTAGTACAGTGCAGTCCTTGCCGAGCTGTCAAATAACAAAAAGCCATTTATCACTCCTTTTTGCATAATTTATGCGTCACTCTATGCCTGAAAGGGTTTTGTTTTGACTTAATACTGGGTGCTCCCTTGTGTCTGGACAAAGCTATACCTCTCTGAAGAGCTCTAATTAGAGCGAAACACTGTGTCAGGGGTTGCTTTTATTCATTTCAGGTTGGCTTGAATTGGTATTTTACCAATTCAAAGCTGTAATATTGTGCCTGGAGTGATAAATGGCTTTTTGTTATTTGACAGCTCGGCAAGGACTGCACTGTACTAGTCCTATGCTTAAAGACTTTGCTGTTTAAATGGCGAAAGACTTTGTCATTTTCTATCTCGGCATGGATAGCACTGTCTAATCCTATGCTTAAAAACTTTGATAGAAAAACAGACTTTTGAGGTGAGCAGATCTAGAGTGTCGCTGGTGTTGAGAGTGCTCTAACAGGAGCTGCTTTCCACCTAAACTGAGACCTACCCAGAGTTCTCTCCTTCTTTTTTGCATAATTTATGCATCACTCTATGCCTGAAAGGGTTTTGTTTTGACTTAATACTGGGTGCTCCCTTGTGTCTGGACAAAGCTATACCTCTCTGAAGAGCTCTAATTAGAGCGAAACACTGTGTCAGGGGTTGCTTTTATTCATTTCAGGTTGGCTTGAATTGGTATTTTACCAATTCAAAGCTGTAATATTGTGCCTGGAGTGATAAATGGCTTTTTGTTATTTGACAGCTCGGCAAGGACTGCACTGTACTAGTCCTATGCTTAAAGACTTTGCTGTTTAAATGGCGAAAGACTTTGTCATTTTCTATCTCGGCATGGATAGCACTGTCTAATCCTATGCTTAAAAACTTTGATAGAAAAACAGACTTTTGAGGTGAGCAGATCTAGAGTGTCGCTGGTGTTGAGAGTGCTCTAACAGGAGCTGCTTTCCACCTAAACTAAGACCTACCCAGAGTTCTCTCCTTCTTTTTTGCATAATTTATGCGTCACTCTATGCCTGAAAGGGTTTTGTTTTTACTTAATACTGGGTGCTCCCTTGTGTCTGGACAAAGCTATACCTCTCTGAAGAGCTCTAATTAGAGCGAAACACTGTGTCAGGGGTTGCTTTTATTCATTTCAGGTTGGCTTGAATTGGTATTTTACCAATTCAAAGCTGTAATATTGTGCCTGGAGTGATAAATGGCTTTTTGTTATTTGACAGCTCGGCAAGGACTGCACTGTACTAGTCCTATGCTTAAAGACTTTGCTGTTTAAATGGCGAAAGACTTTGTCATTTTCTATCTCGGCATGGATAGCACTGTCTAATCCTATGCTTAAAAACTTTGATAGAAAAACAGACTTTTGAGGTGAGCAGATCTAGAGTGTCGCTGGTGTTGAGAGTGCTCTAACAGGAGCTGCTTTCCACCTAAACTGAGACCTACCCAGAGTTCTCTCCTTCTTTTTTTGCATAATTTATGCGTCACTCTATGCCTGAAAGGGTTTTGTTTTGACTTAATACTGGGTGCTCCCTTGTGTCTGGACAAAGCTATACCTCTCTGAAGAACTCTAATTAGAGCGAAACACTGTGTCAGGGGTTGCTTTTATTCATTTCAGGTTGGCTTGAATTGGTATTTTACCAATTCAAAGCTGTAATATTGTGCCTGGAGTGATAAATGGCTTTTTGTTATTTGACAGCTCGGCAAGGACTGCAGTGTACTAGTCCTATGCTTAAAGACGTTGCTGTTTAAATGGCGAAAGACTTTGTCATTTTCTATCTCTGCATGGATAGCACTGTCTAATCCTATGCTTAAAAACTTTGATAGAAAAACAGACTTTTGAGGTGAGCAGATCTAGAGTGTCGCTGGTGTTGAGAGTGCTCTAACAGGAGCTGCTTTCCACCTAAACTGAGACCTACCCAGAGTTCTTTCCTTCTTTTTTGCATAATTTATGCGTCACTCTATGCCTGAAAGGGTTTTGTTTTGACTTAATACTGGGTGCTCCCTTGTGTCTGGACAAAGCTATACCTCTCTGAAGAGCTCTAATTAGAGCGAAACACTGTGTCAGGGGTTGCTTTTATTCATTTCAGGTTGGCTTGAATTGGTATTTTACCAATTCAAAGCTGTAATATTGTGCCTGGAGTGATAAATGGCTTTTTGTTATTTGACAGCTCGGCAAGGACTGCACTGTACTAGTCCTATGCTTAAAGACTTTGCTGTTTAAATGGCGAAAGACTTTGTCATTTTCTATCTCGGCATGGATAGCACTGTCTAATCCTATGCTTAAAAACTTTGATAGAAAAACAGACTTTTGAGGTGAGCAGATCTAGAGTGTCGCTGGTGTTGAGAGTGCTCTAACAGGAGCTGCTTTCCACCTAAACTGAGACCTACCCAGAGTTCTCTCCTTCTTTTTTGCATATATATATATATATATATATATATATATATATATATATATTCACTGAAAAAACCATAGGTTTCAGGAGTTATATAGTTAGGAATTAGTTTTTAAAAAACATTTGAAATTCACTCAAAAAACTATAAGTTTTAGTGGTGTTATAGTTAGCTGGACATTTTACTCATACAAAACCAATGAAATTGCTCCTATATAGTTAGTTGTACTAACTATATTTCACGCACCCGCAATCCACTGCTGATGATGTCACATATTAGATCATTCATGACATGGTCAGTGACATCACTGATGACATCTCAAATGACATCACTGATGACATCACTGATGACATCATCCAGTGAATGTGGTTTGCTTCGTTATTTAAATATGCATTTTATATATAGCAATTTAGATTGAAGAATAAGTGGATATATATAAATAAATATTTGGATGGAGGATTTAGTAGCAGTGTAATTGACTGTTTACTTGACCAATTTATAATGTCTCACTAAATATAGTGGATAGTGACTAAACTGTGTGAATATCTGTATCACTTTGTCAGTTGTTGTGTAAACTGATTCTACAGTTGGTTACTAGCTATGTGAAAGTCTATATTAGTTATTGATTAGTTAACTGAGTATTTGTATGGGAGTGTGAAAGTGTGTGTGGTTCGGTGGGGGGCGTGTGACTGTCCAAAGATGTGTGAATAGTTGATTCAGTAGATATATGAAGTTAAAACTACATGTACTAACAGTTTGGGTGAGGGAATCTCTTTATGGGTGTGGGGATGAGCAAATATATTTCTCAAAGGTACAGGTCCAACAAACTAGAAAAATAAAAGGCAGTGTATGTGTCAGTTGTTGTATATAAATAAGTATACATAAGACACAATGATTGTGTGAGTGACTGTATGGATAACTGTACACTTGTAATAATGATTTTATAATTCACTAAGTATGACTTACTATCTAAATGAATAGAAGAAGTGGTGTTTGTATAAGTGTTTTGCTAAGTAAATATGTAAGTATGATCCATTGTTTGCATAAGTGAGTAGGATGACTTCATATGTGAATAGGATGCGTGCTGTTGTTTAATGTCGATATAGATGTATAAGTATTTTTGATAGTGTTCTATTGTTCATTGACAGCATGTATGAGTGAATCCATAGGTAAGTGATTAGATGTGTGTATACATCTATGAATCACTGAGTGGATTTTTAGATACTTGTATTGCTGTGACAATGGATTTAAATATGATACTCTGTATTTTACAAACAGTGATGAAAAATTGTAATAGTGTATGAAAAGGTGTATGTGATTGTCACGTGGATGATGTCATCAGTGATGTCATCAGTGATGTCATTTGAGATGTCATCAGTGATGTCAATGACCATGTCATGAATGATCTAATATGTGACATCATCAGCAGTGGATTGCGGGTGCGCGAAATATAGTTAGTACAACTAACTATATAGGAGCAATTTCATTGGTTTTGTATGAGTAAAATGTCCAGCTAACTATAACTCCACTAAAACTTATAGTTTTTTCAGTGAATTTCAAAGGTGTTTTAAAAACTAATTCCTAACTATATAACTCCTGAAACCTATGGTTTTTTCAGTGAATTTCAAAGGTTTTTTTAAATGCGAATTCCTAACTATATAAGGCCTGAAACCTATGGTTTTTTCAGTGAATTTCAAAGGTTTTTTAAATGCTGATTCCGAATTATATAAGGTCTGAAACCTATGGTTTTTTCAGTGAATTTCAAAAGTTTTTTAAATGCTAATTCCTAACTATATAAGGCCTGAAACCTATGGTTTTTTCAGTGAATTTCAAAGGTTTTTTAAATGCTAATTCCTAACTATATAAGGCCTGAAACCTATGGTTTTTTCAGTGTTTGTTAAAAAAAAATTGATTGGTTAACTGGCTTATTAAGTGTATCTTAGTGAATACATATATTAGCGAGTAATGTTGAAATATTTAAATATATGCATGAGTGATGTAATATGTGACGTCATCAGCAGTGCATTGCAGACGTGCAAGTTATAGTTAGTCCAACTAACTATAACGTGGGAATTTCAATGGTTTTATGCGAGTAAAATTTCCAGCTAACTATAACTGGTGTGAAACCTATGGTTTTTTCAGTGAATTTCAAAGGTTTTTTAAATGCTAATTCCTAACTATAACTGGTGTGTAACCTATGGTTTTTTCAGTGAATATATATATATATATATATATATATATATATATATATATATATATATATATATATATATATATATATATATAAAATTTCTATGGCAAAATGAAACCCCTCATTTTGTTCCTTTTCAAATTAAATGTATTAAGTGTTACCACTTTATTCCAATCAAGATGACTTCAGGTGTGCCATACTTTTGTCATAAGTAAGACTGTTAGCGTTCTAGTTGTTCTTTAGAACACTCTGGGACATTCTGTCATTGGGCTATAGTTGGGCTACATCTGGCTGATATTTGGGCTACATTTGGGCTCTTTTGTCTCTGGTGGCCATCTTGGGAGACTGCATATCAGATTTTTTTTCAATGAAATATAAGAGGATTTGAGAAGTCACTCAAAATGTGCCCTAATTTTTCTTTCTTCAGCACTAATCATAATTTCTATGGCAAAATGAACCCCCTCATTTTGTTCCTTTGCAAATTAAATGTTTTAAGTGTTAACACTTTATTCCAATAAAGATGACTTCAGGTGTGCCATACTTTTGTCATAAGTAAGACTGTTAGCGCTCTAGTTGTTCTTTAGAACACTCTGGGACATTCTGTCATTGGGCTATAGTTGGGCTACATCTGGCTGATATTTGGGCTACATTTGTTTTTTTTTGTCTCTGGTGGCCAACTTTGGGCTACATTGGGCTACATTGGGCTACATTTGGGCTCTAACATATATATAGCCCAATGTAGCCCAATATATATTTTTTCAAAGTTAATTTTCGTAAAAACCACTGGAGCACATATCTTGAGACATAGCAAAGGCACATCGGGATACCAGTCCCTACAATTTTGCCAAGTTTGGTGGAAAACCATTCAGCCGTTCGGGCTAAAAGTGAGTCCAACCGCCCTATGGAAATTAACATGGGGAAAACACGTTTTGGGACCCCCCTTTTATCTCGGCCCCCGCTTGACGAATCCCCCCCAAACTTTCAGGGAAGGAGCGGAGCGCCGCGAGGCAAAGTTAAGGATAATTTCAGGAAGATTCCTCAACCGGCGCCAAAGTTATTCCCAATAGAATGTTGCGATTTCCCTATGGAAAACAATCCTAACTATATATACCTACTGGATACCCAGAAATGAGAGAGACGGACTCTTGTTTTGTGCAGCAGCCTCTGGTATTTTTTATTCGTCAAATATCCTGTGCATTGCTGTGCCAAAAAACTAAACGCGTTGCGGCGTTCCCTGACGCCTTGTTCGCTGGTTTTTTGTGTGCAAAGACCCTCCTCTTTTTTTAAAAACGTAAACCTTCGTGATTGGTCATGGTGTAGTGTAGCTCCTATTTTCCCAATAGGCTCTGCGCATTGGAATAGTACCTACAGCAGTAAAGGCCTAGGCCAGACGTTAACTAGGTCTACTACTGTCGATACTAGACTTAATTTTTGGGTTTGCCAGCTAAGCTCAGAGTTCGCTAGAAACTTTCTCGAATGTTCAAGGAAGGATGAACTCCCCTGATTAGACAAGAAGGGATTTAGTTTCTGACAACCATAGAACATGACAACTTTGCTCTCCCCTAATCAAGAGTCAATCTCGAGAGTCGTGTGAGCACAAGGCAATTATTTTACTCAGTCAGTACGTGCATTCTTAGTCTCATCAGAATGTAGAGAAAAGGAAGAGACGGGCGTGTTCAATAAAAGATGTTATTTATTGATCAGTCTCTTTTCTCGTACAAGAGAAATGGATCGATATTATTGCAATACTTATAGTTAAGTAAAGTGCATACATTAGAAGCAATAGTATAAAATAATACTGTAAAAACATTGATATGGTTTCTGAGCCATATGATGTTTAAAATGATTAAAATATATTTACATACACATATACATTTGACTAAACGTACTCAACTGGTGTTTCTAAATACGCCTACCCCGTGTACCTGACCTAAGTCTAATGCGTGGGCGGGAATAGAAAGTTACAGTTTAGTTTAAGTTTGTTTTTGCCAAGTGAATAACTAAAGAATTCTCTAGGAGGGGTTATTCAGTTCTGTACCTGGAATTTAGGATGAATGAGGAATGGTATCTCTTTCTCTGCTCTCGATATTCCAGGCTGCCTGCGAGGGCTGCCCAGAAGCGCCGGTGCTGGGTCTCTCGGCTTGAGATAGCAGCGCGTCTCTCAGCGCGTCAGGAAGGCGGGGCTGCTGCCTGCGGGGTCTGCTTCTGCTCTCGGCTTCGGCAAGTATGGCTGCTCCGTCTTGTCACCACGCGTGTGTTTGCATAGGGCAAGGTCGGCAATATTTATACCTTAAAGGTGCCGAGATTGACGTAAGGATGGACATAGGTACGTCAATAAAGATGTCATACGACTTGCTCGTTAGCACATTCTTTACTAAAGTTCTCTGTGAAATCAAAACAATGGCCGCACGGATTATCCAGGTTGTCATAGGTTTGATTTGTTATGAGAACGTCGTATGCCTTATCAGGGGCTGGAGGAATATCGCTTGTCTAATTAGATCTCAAGCGTTATGACCTAATCAGATAACACGTTCCTGTGCCGTAGTGTGACTGCGTCAGATAACGGTATCTGCATCATGGGGGATTTCTTGCCTCATGGGCTGACTGTTAGTTAACTAGCTAGTAAGTTTAACCAGAATAGGGTCAGGAATAGGGGGATCGAATCAGAACCTATAGAAATACACGACACCCACTCCACGCTAACTATGGTCATATCTACTAATCTATGCATAGTATAACATAGTACAACATACTATAGAGTATAGTGTATACCTTACCACCCCAAAATACATAAATGCATTTCGAAATTTTCAAATATACTGAAAAATTGCAGTCATATATATTGTATGCACTTAAGCTATGAATTAAATGCAAAAGTGAACACGCATTGTTATGCATTATTGATTGTTGGTATATGAGAAATACACATGAAATGGCTCTTAATATGGCTATACAGAAAAAAAGTCGAAACCATTTCATCACATAAAATCTATTGCGAACATACCAGCGGGCAGCTAAAGTCTATAAAGTCTATAAAGTATCTAAAATAGAAATCTTAGTTCTCTAGGAATAGTCTCTTACTTTAAGCAGAAAATCAGTGTCCCGGGAAAAAAATATATAGAAAAATATTTTAGGGGCTTGCTGAAAAAAGTTGCTGTCCGTGAACTGGATTGTAATTGTTCATGTGACTTTATTTTTAAAGTTGAAGGCCGAATTCAGGGAACGCCGTGTGCGAGTTTACTCAAAAGTCTCTATTTCTGTTCCGGAGAGAACATCATATCATTCAGGCTTTCGAAAAAACTGTCAACAGCTTCATGGGAAAGTTCCTCTAAGTCGGAAATAGGGGTAACCATGCATTCATGCGCATGATTGTCTCCATTGACATTCTGATTTGCATTGCTGACAGAAGGTCGTACCTGTTCGATGCTGCTTTCATCTTGAACTTCACTACTCTTCAATCGCAGTGGTGAAGATTCCAGGAATGCCGTCATCAGAATTGGCAGCCTTTGAGGGCAGCACAGTGCGTGAACCTTGGTAGGAACCAACAGTGTATCTGCATCCACCGGCGCATCCGATTGTAGCGTCAGACAGGTGTCTAACACGCATTCTTCTCCGCATAGCAGACACCTTAGTACAGGTAAAACACACCTTTGCCACATTGGTCGAAATGATAGAAACCAAGTCATGTTTAGGTCTCTAAGCCGGGATAGTCCCAGGATTTTTGATATCCGGTCCCGGTATCCAATGGCTAGGATCGTATCTTCCATTGTCGCGAGAGTTTGATCTGTGACATGGGTTGCCATAACGAAAAATAAGGACTAGGAATAGGATTCCTGCAATTAGTCCTAGGATCAGGGGAAGTCCGCCAAAAATCGAATGGACGAAGTCTGGAAAAATACCCAGTATGGCTTTGAATGGTGTTAATGCCATCGAAAATACTGTCTTAAATACCTTTGAGACCCCTGTGGTATCAGAAATATTTAAGATTTCGCTCAGGATTTCCGCGAAATGTACGGGGGAATTAGTTGATAATAATGTATGTATCTCTGCAGTCGTCTTTGCGACTTGTAGATCATACGTTTCTTTAGATGACGTGAGCCTTGTAGGCGTCTGAAGAAGCACTGTTTTCATTCTGCTTAAAGTGTCTATTCGAATAGAAGTAATTTTCAAACTGGGCCATGCCCTCGCCTCCCTGTCTGGAAAGGAGCTGGGAAACAAAGAACGTCCACAGCACTTGACCTTCGCCGTCGTAGTGACGAGATAAGGAGTCCCGGGCATAAGACTACAGCATCTGCGGTCTACAATATGAATGTAACTCCCATTATAGAGTCTTTGAAAGAATGGTTCTATTTCAGTTGCAGGTGCGCCTTGCTGGTGACATGAAAGGTTGTATGAATTCCCTTCACAGGCTCCGTGCAAACTAATACCGTTACACAGAAGCGTGCCGCTTAGTGACATAGCACAATTGATGCCACTAAGAAACACTTTCTGTCCTTTGTTACTGATACATGCATGTGAATAGGGCAGGTTCCATGTTGTTTTAAGGTACCCCTTTCCCAATTTCTCGTACATGCCAGCCTGTATATATTTTTGGCAGTATTGAAACCTGAAGGTTGAGATTGGAATATTTATGATTCCGTGGATTATCCATTCACTGACAGGTCGTTCTGACATTGTCAACGGTAATCTTTCTAGTTTTTCAATGCTCAAGATTGTATAATCAGCACCCTTCTGCGCCATACCGATTTGTCTATCAGTAAGGTTAAAGATTTGAAATAGTGACGTTGTGTTGATTAAACGCCAAGGCACATAGCCTGAACGCAGATTTTGTAACGTCCAGCCAAGCTGTACAATAGAACGCAATTGTGACTGACCATGTTGTAATAACAGTAAGTCTTGCGATAATATATCGATTGCTGAAGACACAATGCTGTCCAATGAAAAAATTCTGGAGGACAGAGTCATTAACCCATTGTCCACTACAGAAAGTGATTTTTCCAAATTAATACGGTCAATTTCCCGTATTCTTTCTGCTGTCTCAATTTGAGTAACCTTCCAGGCCTCATTGTATGCTGCATATACAGAGGCTGCTATGAAACGCTTTTGACGCTGTTTGCGTGGTCCCATTATGAAATCACGCAAGTCAGCACCATCAGTAAGTAAAGTTAGGTGTTGCTTAATTTCAGGCAGTGTGGAAGTTTGTAGCCATTGAAGGCATAATTTGCCCACACTGTAGGTTGTTATTATCCCTGGGTGATGTCTTTGGGGATATCTAGGGTCTGGCCTGTTCATTTTGAAACCCTGTGTTTTATTCAGGAATCTATCTTGACAGTTATTTGTATCTGTGGGCCAGATCAACCATTGTTTCCAATCAGGATGTGTTCTGTTTTGGTTAAGTATATGGTTTATGTCTATTTCTTCATCTGTTTCAGAGTTATTGCTAAACATTGTTGGCTTTGGAATAGACAGGTTATTTAAATCTTTGATTTTGGCTAAGCCAAGACAGGTGGTTTGTTGAACGGTGTCATTTAAAAATATCATTTGTTCTGGGATCATGCAGGCTCTAAACAAAGCTTCTATACCCTGTACTTGCCATTCTTTTGTACCCCAAACACTTTTCAAATCAACATGTTTGTCCCAATAATCAAATCCAAAAGTATTCATTTTTTCAAAGAAAGAATCTGAATATATCAATTTTGTGTTGGTTATCATGGTTTTCATCCCTGTCTTGTTTGACAATTTGTAATAAAATGTTTCAGCATTAGTTATGTTAAAACCTGAAAAATATGAATATTTGCCATACACGGTTCTAGAGCTCCCTTTTGGAGGTGTAGCACAATGTTCCCATTGATTAAAATTTAAAACATTTCTAGGTTGTGCAGATTTATGCAAGAAATGGTTACCATAATGGTTATAGCAGTACATGCTGTCATAATTTGTAGAACCCTGCAAATAATCATGTTTTGTAAATTTAGCAGACATTACTAAGTCAGACATCATATTGTTTATACTTTCAAAGTCCCAATCATCAGCAAATGAGTTTGGTTTTGCAAAGTCACTCAAGGAGATCTTGATTTGGTGTGGATATTTCAGGATCTCGACCGGACCATAAATTTCATAGTCAGTGTTGTCCCAGGCTACCCCACCAGATATTGGAATTGCTGTGAAGTTGGCTGAAGAAAGTTCTGAAGAAAGTTCTCTTTTCTCGACGTGTGAAGATGTGTGTGGTTTGAGGACCAAGTTGATGTTCTGACTTGCTGTGTCCATTTTAGCATATTTTCCCTCAATGAAGCGTCCCAAGGTAAATACCATGATGAGCCAAAGTATGAGGATAAATGCACCAAAACCCACCCAAAATTCAATCCATGGAGAAACTAGATATGTTTCTTTCAGTTGTTTCAAAAGTTCCTTCGCTTTGTCTTTAAAGGATTTTGATGATGGCTGTGTCTTTTGTTCGCTGAAGCCTTCAGAGGAATCATCGAAGTTGATGAAGTAACCGGATGCAGTTCTGTCAATTGTTCCAATTGGTTCAGGATTTTTGTTTCTTGCATTTTCACTTGGTACTTCTGTATAGATTGGTGTGTCTCTGCTAAATGTCTTTATTTGGGTTTTCAGAGGTCTAAGTTCTATTGCATTGTTGCATAGTCCTTGTTGTTCTTCTGTAGGCGTTTCGAATGTGATGAGCCTCTTTGATAGGACCTCTGTACTGGTAGCAAACCTTGGTGTTCTGCTACTTATTGGGAGTCCACTTGGCCTACTGTTTGTTATCGGCCACATGTTGTGGTTTTACCAGGTCGATGGATACAACTCGGTTCTCCTTTTTTCCAGCAAGTGGCGGTAGTACAACTGATCTTGTCCCGTTGACAGACAATACAGGAACTGCTTTTCTGTAAGAAGGCCCAAATTCCTTCTTTACCGCGATCTTCTCCCTGACTAGATCCCCGACTTTTGGAATCCAGACAGGTCTTGCTGGGACAGGTGGTGATTCTTCAGTGGTCGTTGGCTGTTCTTTCAACTGTATGTTGCTCAGGTCTTTTCTTGTTTTGTTTAAGTCCTGCAAAATAGCCAAACGGTCTTTGACATCAAAGCTTTTTTCTGTTACCACTGAAGTCTGACTATCAAGGTCAGAGATCAACATCCTAGTTCCGAATAATAATTCGTACGGACTGAATCCCTTCAGAGAATTTCTTGGCAAGTTATTTAGACTACGTTGGACACTTATTAGATGTTTGACCCACCCAGCTCCCGAACCTAATATCCTTTCTATTATAGATTGCTTTCTGTCTTGGTTTTTTCTTTACACCATCCCATACCCTCAGGAAGGAAGTGAGAAGATTCCCGCTGGGCTGTGCTCATTTGGCCATTCTTTCCCCCCCCCAGGCTGGATTGCCTGAGAAAAAGAAAAAAAATGGTCGAACGTAGCATGCTCTTAGCGTATATGCCATTTAGACTCGCAAATCTTGTATAACAGTCCGGACGTCAGCCGAGTGCTGTGGATCTACATTATAAGTGGGAACTAGCCTGTATATGTTAATCGCAAGCCATTCTTTTTAGTGGCCACCAGTACCGTGATTGTAATTCTTCCAGAGAATCTTTTAATTTAAGGTGTCTGAGACCCTCGCCCATGTGTGCGTCTGCGATTAACAAGTTTCTCCTGTCCATGTTTGGAATCACTCTATCCCCCACTCCAGGGATTCGAGCAAAAGGAATGGAGTTTGCATCTATGATGTATGTGTAATTGAGTGGATAGTTGATCGGTAACGCCGAGCAGTCGCCTTTTGATGACGTTTTTACTGCCAGCACTGTTTCGCCGTCAATGTATTTTAATGTACGCTTTTTTCGATCTACGGGAGCCGGTTTACTGGCTGCCGCTGCGGCTGTTTCAGCCAATGAATTCCCTACAACGTGAACGCCATCACGCTGGTGACTCAGTGAGTGTGTCACGTGAGTCTTTGGTAGTTCTTTTTTCAAAAGAGCTACCTGTTCCCAGAGCAGTCTCTGCTTTATTGGTGCATCCGTGTCATCTTTGTAATCGTTCTGAATCCAGGTCTGCAAATCCTTGTTATATGCTTTGACGCAGAAATATGAATCTGACACTATAAGTGTCGGGAATTCGCGATCCGCATTATCTAGCGCCATTTTCAAAGCTAATATTTCAGTTTGTAGTTCTGAATTAGTTTCTACTGAGTGTGATTTTGTTAATAGAGGTCTTAGTTTACCTCCGTGCCACACTTCTTTTGTAATCTCACATGTGGGATTGTATGCATGTTCTCCCCAAACGGAGGGTTGAGCATGTCCGTCTGTATAGATTACACAGGCGTAATGTCGTAGAGGCAGAATGTCGATTGGCAGAGGATACGTTTTTTCATATTTTAGATTTTTTAATTCTTCTAGTTCTGGATCAAAGAAGTAATATACTTTGTCCGTTGTGATTGAATTTACCCATTGTAACCATTCTGGATCCAATGTTGTTGTTGGTAAATTACACTGTGTTGTTAATGCCTCAAAGGCTGATTCTGCTGTTCTGACTGTGATATGTCTACCGTCAGCTATGTCTTTTTCTCTAGCTATTGCGGTTTGAACTGCTTGAACCATTTTTCCTTTGTTGTTGAATCTCTGTTCAGCTTTTGTGTACAAATGTGATTTGAATGCAATTGGTACCTTATCTCCCTCATTAGAGGTTAGGTATGTGAATCCGTATCTCCCTGGGATGACTCGGATCACAAGGTTGCGTGTATTATCACGTGTTTCTAATTTTGTTTTAATTAGCATGTCTGTTTGTAAGGATCTCAAAATTTCTGTGTGTGCTTGAGTCCAACTGGATCTTTTAAAGTCTGGTTTAATTAGATCGTAAAGGGGTTTGACCCTTTCTGCGTAATTTGCAATGTAAGTTCTTCCGAAATTTAGGAAGCCTAGAATTGACTGTAGGTTTTTTAGTGTTTTAGGAGCTTGGATTACGGCACATTTCTCTAGGAAATTGTCTGCCAGGCTTTTGCCTTCACTTGATAACTCATATCCTAAGAATAGGACCGTCAGATGGGCAATTCTGGACTTTTTGAAGTTGAATTTGTAACCCTCTGCAGCGAAACCAAGTATTATGGTGTTCACTCTTTTCAAGTGAGTCTCCAAGTCATCATCTGTTAAGTAAATGTCATCGACATAAGATAATGCTTCATCATCATATAGTTGTAGTAATTCTGTTACTCTCGCTGAGAATACCCCCGGGCTGTTCTTGTACCCCTGGGCTAACCGACAGAATTGTTTTTGAGTGCCATTTACTGAAAATGCAGTTAAATATCTGCTCTCTGGTGCTATGTTTTGACAAAAGAATCCGTTGGAGATGTCCAAGGTTGTTTTGTATTTTTTGCGCACTATGTTATTCATTAGTGCAGCACTGTGTGAGTTTTGCACTGCAAAAGTTTTGCAACATGTGTTAAGGTGTCGGTAATCCAAAACTAGACGGTACGAATTGTCTGGTTTGGAGACCGGAAACAAAGGATTGTTCATTTGTGAGGTGCAAGTTTCAATCACCCCCTGGTATTCTAGCTGATCTAGTATTTCATTTACTTGTTTTTTAGCTTCTTGCTTAATTGGGTACTGCCTTTGTGCAGTAGGTTGTGATTTTAACTGGACTTTGTGAGGAGGAGAATCCTCATCCCATCCTACGTGATTTTTATATAAAGCAGGTGCTAAGGCCACTGCCCACTTTCTAGCAAGTGTGTATTTTTTATGAATCGGTATTTGATTCGAGAAGGCAGGCATAATTACTTCTTCGCCATGAGGGCACTCCCTGACAAACTCCGGTGGCCAGTCTTTTTCAGCTAGAAGGATGTCATAGCCCTTGGATAGGTTATCCCAAAATAGTCCCCTTATTTTCCTAGTCTTATCTCCCTCTATACGTAATGTTATCTCGTATATTTTGTGGGGCTTGCTAACTCTGGTATCTGCAGTTTCCACTTGAAGGTATTCATTCGTGTCCACTGTCTCCAGATGATTCATAAGGACTTTGCGAGCTATGCTCACCTCTGCTGCGCTGTCTAGCATTGTCTGAGCCCATTCTCCGTTTTTCAGTTGTGTCCTCAGTATTCTCGGCATTGTTAACTACCTTGATACTGGCTACCTTCTTTTTTGGAAATTGTGATTTCTTTTTCAGTTGAGCAGGTTCCTTGTCTTTGGACTTGGCGTGCTCTTCTGATCGTCCTCTTCTTTCCGATTTCTGCGAGGAATTCTGAAAAGATTGAGACGGACGTGTATCAATGTCTTGATATCTATCAGGTTTTTTAATATTATCCCTATTTCTAAGGTTATATCTGTTCCCAGAGGGTTCACTCTGAGGTGACCTTTGTCTCGGGTTTGGAGATTTCTCTCTTCGCCTAGGAGACCTTCCTCTGGACTGGAATTTCTTTTCTTTAGGATTGGATTGTTTATTTCCATCCCAGTTCTTTTTTGGTGAATTATTATTAAAAAATATTTTTTCTGGACTTGTAGTCAGTTGCGGTTTTACTGGTATTCCACCTAGACTATCTCTGCCTAGTTCTTCATAGGATTTTTCTATGATTCTGGCAATTTCAGCTGGTTGGTCTGCTATATCTGTCTCTTTTAACCTCTGGCGGATCGCCACGTTTGCTGCTTCACCCTTTATGTTGGCTAGTAATATAGCCGAGACCTGCTTGAAGTCTTTCAGTAATTTCATACCAAGAGTTAAAGCAGGTTCTGGACCGTATTCATCTTGAATTTGTTTTAGCACATCTGGTATTACCGAAATGGATGGAACACCGTGCGTTTTTGTGTAGATTGAAGCAAAGACCGTACCCCAAGTGTCACAGTCCTCAATGTGTGGTGCGATTCCCATTGGGAGACATATAGTCAGAATCCTGTGCTTTTCTAATGGGGTGGTGTCAGGAAACACCGCCTCTATTTGGGTGATTTTCTGTGCCAACCAGAATGGTATCTGTTCCCGTTTAGCTGGAACTTTACCTAGGCAGGATTGGATGTTCTGTGGTGTGATTTTATTTGTGTTCCCCTGGTGAGGGGTCAGCTGTGGAATTTTAATCGCTGGCTGAATTGTTGAAGTCCGCATTACATACTGAACTAATTGTCTGTGAATTTTTAGTAGTTGTTTTAGCTGTATTAATAGCTCTGGTGCAGTCATCTCGTCGATGTCTGGATGTGGTGTGTATCCGGCTAAGACCGGCCACGTTGCTCCTGGTCTTCCTAAAGGACCGAGCCTTGTAATGTGATTATTATGTTTTAGGGCGCCATCAAATAAGAGCAAATGCTCTTGGAATTTGAGTGGTACTTCCACCTCCTCGAAAGGAGTGTACGTTTCAGGAGGTTCCTCTACTTTGTAATAGTGGAAGTACTTTGTTACAGCATTTGCTGCTGGAAAATGTATCCATGTATAGTATACCTCTGTCTGCCGATATTCGTGTGCCTCAATTACGAATATGACTGTGCCACCTCTAGGTGTCAGTCCATTTTCTATAAGTTTTAAGGTTATAGATCTCCTTTTGGCGACCTGGATGAGTATTATATCCGGGTCTGCTGTTTGCATGGTAGCATCAGCATCTGCTATTTCAGTAGCTAATCTAATTGCCTCTCTTTCTCCATCACTGTCTCCCATTTTACTGACAGGATGGTATTATTTTTATTTGCAGATCAGGTTTCTTTATGGAAACAGAGATTAGGTGCACAATATTTTGGAACTGTTTTATCCTTCAACGTTGACTAGACCAAGAACCATACATAGGAGTTCCCTCCTGCGAGGTTTTGGAGGATATAATAACCTTTCACCCACTCCAGACGTCTTTGGAGTATTTGGGAAAAGGGGTCTGAGTGAGAAAGCACGACTGAGTTACTCTAAATGTCTTACGTTAGTTTTATCGCCCTTTCCAAACGCGTTGGGCGCCATGTAGTGTAGCTCCTATTTTCCCAATAGGCTCTGCGCATTGGAATAGTACCTACAGCAGTAAAGGCCTAGGCCAGACGTTAACTAGGTCTACTACTGTCGATACTAGACTTAATTTTTGGGTTTGCCAGCTAAGCTCAGAGTTCGCTAGAAACTTTCTCGAATGTTCAAGGAAGGATGAACTCCCCTGATTAGACAAGAAGGGATTTAGTTTCTGACAACCATAGAACATGACAACTTTGCTCTCCCCTAATCAAGAGTCAATCTCGAGAGTCGTGTGAGCACAAGGCAATTATTTTACTCAGTCAGTACGTGCATTCTTAGTCTCATCAGAATGTAGAGAAAAGGAAGAGACGGGCGTGTTCAATAAAAGATGTTATTTATTGATCAGTCTCTTTTCTCGTACAAGAGAAATGGATCGATATTATTGCAATACTTATAGTTAAGTAAAGTGCATACATTAGAAGCAATAGTATAAAATAATACTGTAAAAACATTGATATGGTTTCTGAGCCATATGATGTTTAAAATGATTAAAATATATTTACATACACATATACATTTGACTAAACGTACTCAACTGGTGTTTCTAAATACGCCTACCCCGTGTACCTGACCTAAGTCTAATGCGTGGGCGGGAATAGAAAGTTACAGTTTAGTTTAAGTTTGTTTTTGCCAAGTGAATAACTAAAGAATTCTCTAGGAGGGGTTATTCAGTTCTGTACCTGGAATTTAGGATGAATGAGGAATGGTATCTCTTTCTCTGCTCTCGATATTCCAGGCTGCCTGCGAGGGCTGCCCAGAAGCGCCGGTGCTGGGTCTCTCGGCTTGAGATAGCAGCGCGTCTCTCAGCGCGTCAGGAAGGCGGGGCTGCTGCCTGCGGGGTCTGCTTCTGCTCTCGGCTTCGGCAAGTATGGCTGCTCCGTCTTGTCACCACGCGTGTGTTTGCATAGGGCAAGGTCGGCAATATTTATACCTTAAAGGTGCCGAGATTGACGTAAGGATGGACATAGGTACGTCAATAAAGATGTCATACGACTTGCTCGTTAGCACATTCTTTACTAAAGTTCTCTGTGAAATCAAAACAATGGCCGCACGGATTATCCAGGTTGTCATAGGTTTGATTTGTTATGAGAACGTCGTATGCCTTATCAGGGGCTGGAGGAATATCGCTTGTCTAATTAGATCTCAAGCGTTATGACCTAATCAGATAACACGTTCCTGTGCCGTAGTGTGACTGCGTCAGATAACGGTATCTGCATCATGGGGGATTTCTTGCCTCATGGGCTGACTGTTAGTTAACTAGCTAGTAAGTTTAACCAGAATAGGGTCAGGAATAGGGGGATCGAATCAGAACCTATAGAAATACACGACAATGGTTTCACAGTAGATATAAACAACATACTTTAAAGCTTTTGTTGATCCGGCAAAGATAAAAAGACAGAAAATAGATCCCATCTATTAAGATGCTGCCTGCTCATTTTCTAAATACACATATAAACATTGATACTTTGTGTGTAAACCTATAAGCGGACAGAATAAAGCAACTTTTTTTACATCTGTTTAGAGGTAGAAATACGTTGTCTGCTTTTCCCCTGCTGTACCAAATATGTCGGATTATCTGCGCTTTAACTGTCATACATTGCTGCATTTTCTGTGCTTAGTCGTTTAACTACTTGTGTGTCCATGATGTCCACCTGAATAAGTGCTAAGTGCGACAATTAAAAACATTTCTTACCGAAGTTCAATAATCACATCTCCCGGCCGGGAGTGTTAAAACAAGGTTATATATGAGCTTCGATAGTATAACTTTTAACAACAGAGGGGGAGTCAAGGGAAAGAAGGTAGACGACCCATTGTCTAATGGTTATATATATATACAAAAGCAGAATTCAGGTCAGAGAATCCAGACGTGCCCGTAGTTCTTCCAAAGTAATATTTATTCGGCAAAACCAAAAGTCGAGGGATAACGCGTTTTGAACAACAAGTTGTTCTTGGTCACACATATATATATATATATATATATATATATATATATATATATATATATATATATATATATACTGTCTAACCTATTATGTGATCAGTGCTATACCGAAATCCAAAAGAGGTGGTAATAGGAAGCAACAATTAAGACAATTAGAGACAAAATTTATTCTTGAGCTTGACACTAAGTGGCCACAGGGTTTAAATAACACAGAAGATATGTATAATTTTTTATAAACTGTGTTTTTGTAGGATATTTAGCTCTGTAATCAAAATGGACTATTGTTGAAAAATATTTGCTCCTTCTATTATATGCAAAACATTATATGAAATTCCCTTTTTAACTTTTTAAGACCGGTTTTTATGTATAAGGAGGTTTTTAGCAAGCAATTATTTATTTAATATAAATTTTAATAGTATCTTCTCCGGATGGAATTTTACTATTGACAATATTAATACACGTTTTGCTATGGAATTATACTAATATTGGTCTTTTTGTAAATAGTACTGCACTTTATATTTATATTTGCTGGTTTTGTACAATTAAGCATCATATTGCACATTCGAGAAAAATTTGCACTTTAAAGTATTGCATTCACTTAAGCACTTTATTCTGGAATCATGTCCTGGATTTATCCAGAGAGATATTTTTTGTTTACAAATATGCACTTTGACAAAAGTAAGAATGGAAAAACAAATTTTATTCTTCATGGATTAATCCGGTTGAGAAAGAAAGAGTATTTATTGATTGATTGATTGATTGATTGATGCTTTATTTCGATATGCACATATCATAAAAGCAGTACAAAAAATATAAAAACAGCATGTCGAAATAAGTAAGACTGTACAAATAGAATGGCAATTAAAACACGATATATCAGAATAAATTAGCTAAAAAAAGAATTAAATTGATATGGACAGTCTTCTAAGTCTTATCAACCAAGCCCATTTTAAAAATTTTGCAACAGCACAAACAATAGAAGGGGCTGTATTCGTTAAAAGAATTCGAAGGGCAACAGAGTGCTGACGAGTCCCCAATTCTCTGCAAATGGGGCCAAGCCAACGTGATCTGGGGCGACCATAGTCCGGGCATTCGAAAAGGAAGTGTGGCACCGTCTCTGGTTTATCCGAACAAGAGGCACAAAAGCGTGATGTGTGCTGGGCTTTATTCCACCTTGAACAGAGATCCGCCAAGGGCAAGGTTCCTAGCCGAAATTTTATATACAAGGACCTATCCATGGCAACTGTTATAATATCCATATATGGCTCATACAAGACAACGTCTTTGAACAACAGGAAAGCTGCGGTGGTTTTACAATGCTGCTGGCTACTAGAGCGCTTCACGTCAACCCACTCCCAGAAAAGTTTTTTTAGAGTCTTCTGTGGTGGAGCGGAGTGACTATGCCAGCAAGAGGCCAGACCCAGTTCCCCTAAAAGATGTTTTATGTCCTTCAGCCATTTGATGCTACTCCAACCATCAGCATGCATCACTTCTGCCAGCCCATTGGCGTAAGATTGTAGCTCCGGGACCCTCCACAAGCGTGCCCAGAGCAGAAGGGGACGAAGCCGAGCCTGGTCCCTTATGGCTTTGCAGCCAGTGTCCAAGAGCATTGGGATGGTCGGGCTGCTCGATGGGATAGCAAGAAGGTCCTTGATAAATTTATTTTCGGCCTTACTCAGTGAATCGACCTTGCCCAAGCCCCACAGTTCCGATCCATAGAGAGAAGCAGGGACTGCACGGGCTTTGTAAATCTCGAGTATGGGAGCAACACAATGTTTTGAGGAGTTATTGTACTCCTTAAGAAGGGCGCCCCCCACCCTTTTGTGAGCCAGAGTCATTTTATCAATGTGGGCAGTCCAGCTCATTGCATCATTCAGGCGGATCCCCAGATAATCAAATTCCGCCACTCTTTCTAGGGGTATAGAGTTCAGAATTGGAGGGAGACCAAGTTTGCGGGGTGGGTGCATGACTAGGTACTTGGTCTTATCTATGTTTATGACGAGGCCTTTAGTGGTACAGAAATCCTGGAAGCGGTTCAGTAAAGACTGTAGACCTTGGGGGGTTTTGGAGATGAGGAGGGTGTCGTCGGCGAACAACAGAGTTGGAATTTTTACTCCACCCAGGCTAGGAGCGTCTGATGGTTCGCCCAGTAGATAATCTACCACCCCGTTAATGTAGAGGGAGAATAAGGTGGGGGCCAAAACACAGCCCTGTCTTACTCCCCTCTCGACCCTGATTTTATCGGTCTTTTCCCCATTCAACCCCCATCTAACCTGGGCATAGGTGTTAGTGTGCAGGTTAATGAGGAGGTTCAGTAGGTAAGGGGGCATCCCTAAACCATCAAGCACCCTCCAAAGTTCCTCCCTCGGTACCAGGTCAAAGGCAGTCTTAAGGTCAATAAAGGCCAGATAGAGACTGCCTTTGCCCAGCACCACCACCTTCCAGTGTATCAACAAAAGCCTAAAGGCCTGTTCAATGGTTCCTGTACCCGAACGGAACCCAGCCTGCATGTCGGACAGAATGTGATTGTCGTCCACCCATTGTGTAATTCTCCCCAAGATGGTTTTCCCAGCCAGTTTCTGGCTGGAGTCTATTAGGCTTATAGGCCTATAGTTCCCTGGTGAATCCCGACTGCCCTTTTTGAAAATGGGCACCACCTCCGCACCTCTCCAGGAGTCAGGCACAAGCCCTCCCCCCATGATTGCATTGAGGAGTGCAGAGATTAGAGCCCCCCATTCTTCCGGATAGGCACGGAGAATGTCCCCCGGTAGGCCGTCCGGGCCAGCAGCTTTCAAGGGGACCAAGGTTTTAATTTGCTTTGTTACATCGAGGGGGGAAAACAATTCCTGGTCTCGGTCTAGTGTAAAGGATGGAATTTTAAAGGGATCATTAAGTGGGCCTTCAACAGCAGAGTAAAGATTTTGGAAATGGGAAAACCAAGTCTGGGCATTAATCGCACAAGTCCTCCGGGAATCGTCGGGACGATTCCTTTTGCCCACCATGTCCCAAAAACCTTTAGCGTCTTTTCCACGGCTGGCCGCCAGGAGGTCCTGCCAGAAATTGTCCTCCCATTCCATCCTTGCATTTTTCTGGCAGAGTGTGTAGTGTCTCCTGGCCTCTCTAGTCCTGAGCGGTAATTTGGACTTGACTGCCTCGATAAGAAGTGACTTCGCCTCCCTACACTTTTGGTTGTACCAGCCCTGACCCGGACGTAGGTTGGGTTTCCTTCCGCTCGGGTGGGCTGGGACTACAAAGAGGTCACCAATGGCCTGAATTATGGCACAGAACCTAGGTGCCACCTCCATCTGCCCTTCCTCTTGACAGTCAAGATTGGCCAGGGCTGAAGCCAGAAGCTGCCTGATCACAGAGGTTTTCTCCTCCGAAAGAGCCAGCCTCGCCCACTTCAGCCTACGCCCACAATTCGAGACCACTGACAGGTCTGGAGCGGGGTTACAAGAAGACCCACTCACGGTGCTATTGACGCACCTGTGTGACAGGGTGAGGGACAGTAGATTGTGGTCACTCTCCACAGAAGGTAAAACTACCATGTCCTCCACCATGCCCCACAGGTGCATGTCAAGGAGGAAATAATCAATGCGTGACGTGTGTCCTGGCCTATTGTAGGTGTGCGCCCCTACCTTGTCGGACTTGGTCCTGCCATTGGCAGCTCTAAGCCCGAACTCCATAGCTAGGGAGTTGATCTGGAGGGCCACTTCTGTCCACTTTTTAACAGGGCCAAGCTCGAGGGGGGGAATCCCCCACCCATTATCGAATTCCTCCTGATCTACTAAGATGTCCAGATCAAGAGGCTCGAAAGTGCAGTTCAGGTCACCTGCCAGCAGTGTACAAGACCCGTATGGAGATGATCGGAGTTGCACCTCCAAGCAAGCTATGACTGAGGATTCTCTTCCCCCCTTAGTGCCGCGGGCATAGATGTTAAGAATGTTTAAGATGACTCTGCCCTGGGAATTACGAAGCAAAATATTTAGGAGGTCAGGGCAGTTAGTGTCCTTCTCCTCCACCCTACAGTTAAGTTTGGTGGCTACCCAGATTAACAAACCGCCAGAGGGGCGGCCCCTACCAGTTGCACTTTCTGCTGCCGGCAAAAAGTGGGTGGAATACCCCGCCTTATGAAGGGGCACCCGGCTCCATGTTTCCTGGAACAGGCATATGGAGTATTGCTCCACACACTCGCTCCAATCCGGCAATGCCAGCTTCCTTTCGAGGCCCGCAACATTCCAGCTGAAAACCCTAATCGGGGGGTCCGTTACAGCTGCAATGCTACAATCCCCGACAAGGGGTGACAAGTCCGCAAAACCCACATCAGGGGGACCAAGCGGAGAGCTATGGGGAGCCCCGGTCTCCCCCTTCCCCTCTACAGACTCGGCCATAGCCAGAGTCTGCAGTGGGGAGGAGGGGCCAATGGATTTGGAGTATGATGTTGACTCAGCGACAGAACCCGGGGCCACAACGTCCTCCCCCGGATCGTAACCGAGTCAACAACTCCCAGGTCCCCAATTTAGCAACACTGGGGCTGTGCATAGCTGCTGGGAAGGAACTCCCGGGGTCAGAAGGCCGTGGGCAGTGTTTTCCACCAAAAATTGGCCCCCTAGGCTGCCAATGAAGGAGGGTTGACCAAGATGGATGGAGGGGGTGGTCATAGTAGGCCGTGGATAAAAGAATGTCAAATCGACTATGTCGATACCCGAACCAGCCGTGGGTTGACCTTGGGAGCATATAAATTGGGCAACCCTAGCATCTTGAAAATTTACGACCACACAATCCCCTTCAAGCGATTTTTTCCTATGTCCAATCCAACCCACCCTGCGTACACCAAGAATAATTCCATCCACTCCCGCGGGCAAGGGCCTGTTGGCTTTCAGCCAGTGGATGACCTTATTCTTTAGTGCCTGATGGTTTTCACGCTGGGTACTCCCAAGAGGGGGAACTTTCGAGAGGATGACGACATACGGGTGGCACTCAGGGGGGAGGTTAACTGGGGGGCACTTGCGTCTACTGATCTGAGGAGGACCCAAAGGGGGCCGATTTGTAGGTGGGACAGGAATAGATGAGACCTTAGGAGTTGATGCAACCCCACCAGTTGCATCAGATATGGCAACCCCAGGTTGCGAAATAGGGCCCGTCCCTCCCTTCTTGTGTTGCCTTGGTGCCTTGCTAGCCACCGGGGATATTACTGCTGGGGGAAGGGTAGCATGCACGTGGGCAACACAAGTGGGAGCCTTCGATTTTGTCTGTCTAGGACCACCCCTAGGAGCAGCCAAGATCGTATTCCCAGGTGCAGGGTGCTTAGGCGGCTGCGTCAACTGGTCTCCCTGGGGGGGTCTCACTGGGGCCTCTATCCTATTGGACTCCTCTAACCTATCTGTCCTATCCTCACTGGGCTTAGGCTGGTGCTTGAGAAGGGTTTTTAGAGCAAAGAAATTGTCCCTAGTAGCCTGCTCAAAGCAGTCAAGCCTTTCCCCCAACCTCTTGACCTGGTCTATAAGTGGCAGCACAAGAGACTTGACCATCTTCTCAAACGCCTCCATAGAGTGACCCACGTTGTCCTGAACAGGTGTTGGTGGGGCCGACAAGAAAGGTGGCACTATATCAGTAACAACTGGTGCGCAAGTGGCTGTCCCTGAGGATACCGGTCCTGCAGTACTCTGGGGGGAGGGACCCCTCAGGGGCGGGTACCTGGGGTGGTTAATAGTCTTAGATGGACAACCCTTTCGAGTGTGATTTGCCCTTTTCCCCTTCCTTTTAGTGGGCTCCTGGATGGGTTGCTTCTTGGACGGGGCTTGTGGGGCGGGAGCAGGAACCTCAGGGCAGTGTAGGGACTGGGTGCCAGGTGAGCCTGCTAAGGAGAGCTCATTGCAAGGATCTGTAAGCACGGCACATGGGCTGGTACCGTGGACACCAATCAGTGAGCTATCTAACCCCTCTAAACCGCCCATTGGAGGTGCAATAAGGGGATCCCCAGGTGAATCTCCAAGCAAGAGTGCAGGGGAAGTAGGATTTAAAGGGGGCACCACTATTGCTGGCGATGGACTTTTAACAGGAGGGAAGTCAAGTGAAAGGCGCCGTTCAGATATGGCAAGTTCATTGTCTATGACAGCCGCCACCCTTGTCAGGAATTTGTCCATTGAGCCAAACATAGCACCGCTGGGGGTACTCTCCCCGCAGCCCCTCAAGGCCTTACCGGAGCGTGTTGACATGCTGAGTTGCGGCACCACAGGTTGAAGCCGGTACGGTAGATGAAAATGGGGTGGCCCTGCCCTGCCTCCTCCTGCCCCGGACGGCCACAGACGGCCCGCCCTCTGCCCGGGCTCCGCCCGGCGCTGCCCGCGCGCGACTCGCGGGGCGAGAGGGGGTGTCAGGCTTTTACTGGCGCCTCCGGGCGCTCTGGACGCGTCACGGGCGCGCCGCCGCCCAAGAGGCTGCTGGGGAGTGTGGTCCGATGTCGCTGACTGCCTCCTGCAGCCTCCCGGCGTGTTCAGACCTCGGCCGTTTCCCTCACGGCACTGCCCGCTGGCTGGAAGTCAGGTAAGAGTCACAGGTGTTCCCCCTCTGGGCTCCCGGGGGGTCAGGCTTTTACTGGCGCCTCCGGGCGCTCTGGACGCGTCACGGGCGCGCCGCCGTCCAAGAGGCTGCTGGGGAGTGTGGTCCGATGTCGCTGACTGCCTCCTGCAGCCTCCCGGCGTGTTCAGACCTCGGCCGTTTCCCTCACGGCACTGCCCGCTGGCTGGAAGTCAGGTAAGAGTCACAGGTGTTCCCCCTCTGGGCTCCCGGGGGGTCAGGCTTTTACTGGCGCCTCCGGGCGCTCTGGACGCGTCACGGGCGCGCCGCCGCCCAAGAGGCTGCTGGGGAGTGTGGTCCGATGTCGCTGACTGCCTCCTGCAGCCTCCCGGCGTGTTCAGACCTCGGCCGTTTCCCTCACGGCACTGCCCGCTGGCTGGAAGTCAGGTAAGAGTCACAGGTGTGATAAGAGTATTTATGTATTTATACATTTATTATTTTTGATCAGTGTATATTTATTCAAAATGTACTGACATGAAGACTTTAAATCAGCATTACATGTATGTTTTCCGGGTAAGATACCTGTGTTTTAACCAGGAAGGAAGTCTGTCGTTCATGATTATGGGCATGTGACCGGAACCAGTGAAAGTGGGTGTTTACCTAACACATGATTGGCACATATAAAATTAGTAATGGCCAGTACCAAACTGTATGTGATCAAGGGCTTCTGTAGCCCCAAACGTTTCGTTCGTGGGTTGTGGTAAAAAATTACCTTACCTGAAGATCTGTGCGGTCCGAGTCTCCTTCCGGGTTGGAAGTGGCAGGAGTTCTATGTTGGAGATATATATATATATATATATATATATATATATATATATATATATATATATATATATATATATATATTACCTACTGGCAATCGCCAGTATGTATATATAGTTAGGATTTTTTCTCTATGGGATTTTTGAAAATTCTATGTTTAATAACTTTGGCGTTTGTGGACGGAATTGGCTGAAATTTCAGGAAAATGGAACATCTTGTTTCTGAGCAGCCCCTGAAAATTTGGGGGGGTTTCGTCAAGGGGGGGCCGAGAAAAAAGGGGGGTCCCAAAACGTGTTTTTAACATTGAGTTTTCCATAGGGCGGTTGGCCTTACTTTTAGCCCGAACGGCTGAATGGATTTCCACGAAACTTGGCAAAATTGTAGATATTGTTTGCCCGATGTGCCTTTGCTAGGTCTCAAGATATGTAGTCCTGTGAATTTTGAGTAAATTAGGTTTAAAAAAAGATATATATCTAGAGCCGCGCCCCGGTACGCGTACCGGGGAGCGCTTCAGGCGCGCCAAGCGACTTGCGCACGGCAAGCTGATTGGTTCTCGGGTGTCTGTAAACATTCAAAACAGTCCGCAGCGGCCGCCATCTTGTGTCTCGGTGGGATTGAGATACAAGAGGTGGCAAGAATCAAAGGGGGGAAATGAGCAAAAGGGGGCAGGGTACACCCCCCTGACCCCCTACTTTTGATGTGGGGGCCATAAAAGGCTCCCGCGGGTGAAAAAAAAAAAAAACGATTTTCGCGGGGGGGAGCACCCGGTACGCGCACCGGGGAGCTTACAGGGGAGCGTACCATGGAGATTAAAAATAACAGACTTTTTAAAAAAAAAAAAAGCTTCTTTTTATAAATTGGAGGTCGTTCTGAAAAGAACTTTTTTTTTGATTTTGTTGTTTTATATATATTTTTTTGTTTTTGTTGTTTTATATTTTTTTTAGACTTTTTAAAACAATTTTATATATTTTTTTGATTTTTGTCAAGGGAAAAACAAAAACAGGGATTCCAAAACTGCTCAACAGGAGCAAAAAAATTTGAAAATTTAGGGACTGGCAGAGCAGCGGTGTTGCTGTTTCTTTAGGGCAATGAGTTCAACACTCTGCTCCCCATAGCAGAGCAGTTCGTCACACTCCGTGCACAAAAATTTGATGCCTGCAAACACCGGCTGAATGTTAGGGACCATTCTTCCACGGGGTGGTCCCGAAGGTGTTGCTCCACCAGTGGAGGTGCTGCCGCCATCTGTTGGTACATTCCGTGCCAGCTCTCTGACACTCTCCCTGGCAAAGTTGTTAGGGTGTCTTCTTTTTACTTGCCTGATCAAATTAGCATTCCCAAAACTATATTTTTTCAGAGGATTGCCTCTGGATAAACTACTCCCACATATTCTGCAGGTTACTTTGGGCGCGTTGACTTTTTTCTGTCCTTCAGGGATGTCGTAAAATTTCCAGATGAAATGGTTTTTTTTCTTTTGCTGAGGAGGGTCCTCATCTAAAAATCCATCTGAATCACTGCTGGATGACTCTCTTGCAGCCATTGCTGGAGATTAGAAAAGTAGGAGATAGAGTAGACAGAACAGCTCTTGCTCTCTCCAAGTACAAAGCAATAGTGAGAGAAATGGGTGGGTTTCACACAATTTGGAAAAAAAAAAGTTCTGAACCAATGAAAAGTGTTATTTTAAAGTCACATGGTTTGACGCGCTTACGCTACGCGCCCCGGGGCGCGACCCGGGCGTGTATCGTAAGCGCATCGGGGCGCTTACGTTGCGCGATCGTATGCGCTTCCGGGTGCGCTTACGCGGTGCGTCATAAGACGCATCTCGCGGCTACGAGATACGTGTCTTATGACGCAAGGCATGGCGGCTACGCAATACGTCACGATGTTGTTTTTGTTCGCGGCAATAGCGCTTCCGGGACGCGTATTAGTACGCGCCCGGGGCGCGCCGCAAGATTGCGCTTACCCGTGCGTTCACCTGTCCGCGCCCCGGGAGCTTACAAAAAAAAGTATTAAAAAAAATATATTAATAAACATATAAAATATATGTTTGGATTTAAAGAAGAATACATTTTACAGCTACAGATATTAGCTTTTAAAAAACCAATGAAATTCACTGAAAAAACCATAGGTTATAGACCATATATAGTTAGGAATTAGCATTTACAAAACCTTGAAAATTCACTGAAAAAACCATAGGTTATAGACCCTATATAGTTAGGAATTAGCATTTAAAAAACCTTATTTTACTCACACAAAACCATTGAAATTCCATATATAGTTAGTTGTGCTAACTATATATCGCGCACCCGCAATCCACTGCTGATGATGTCACATATTACATCATTCATGACATGATCAGTGACATCACTGATGACATCACTGATGACATCTCAAATGACATCACTGATGACATCACTGATGATAACTTCCAGTGACTGTATGTTTCTGTAAAGTTAAAATATGTCTTATATATTGAAGAATGAGTGGATGTATAAGTGCCTGGATGATGTATTTAGTAGGTGAATGACTGACTGTATAAGTGAGTGATTAAATGTGTCTCACTGAGTGCATGGGTTAGTGACTAAACTGTTTTAAATTGTGCACCATTGTGTCTGTTGTTTTGTAATCTGATGCAATTGTTGATCATTAGCTATATGACTAACTATATGGGTTATTGATTAGTTGGCCAAGTATTTGTATGGGAGACTGAGTGTGTGTGTGGGTGTCTGGGAGGTGTATGACTCTGTGCATAGATGTGTGAGCAGTTGATTCACTAGATGTATGGGTTCAAAAGTGCATGTGGAAACAGCTGTATGGGCGGTTTACTGTGTGCATGAGTGTATTGGTGAGTGAATGGATATCTCAGTGCTACATGTCAAAGTAAGTACATATGTAAAACACAGCACATGTGGTAGTTGACATATATAAATAACTGTGCATTAGAGCCAGTGAATGTCTGAGTGGCTGTATGGATTATTGTGAACTTGTATCAGGGATTGTATAACAGAGTAAATATGTGTTATTATATGTTTCAATAAGTAAGGTGTGTTTAACTATATAGTTGAGGAAATGGAGGTGTGATTGATTCTTTGCAAGACTGATTAGGTGTGTGAGTAACTCCATGGTTGAGTGACAGTCTGTGAGTGTCTGTTTACACTGAGTGTATCTAAGGTTATATTAGAGTCTGAAGAGGTTCATCGTATCATCACATGAATGATGTCATGAGTAATGTCAAATGAGATGTCATCAGTGATGTCATCAGTGATGTCATTTGAGATGTCATCAGTGATGTCATCAGTGATGTCACTGACCATGTCATGAATGATGTAATATGTGACATCATCAGCAGTGGATTGCGGGTGCGCGATATATAGTTAGTACAACTAACTATATATGGAATTTCAATGGTTTTGTGTGAGTAAAATAAGGTTTTTTAAATGCTAATTCCTAACTATATATGGTCTATAACCTATGGTTTTTTCAGTGAATTTTCAAGGTTTTGTAAATGCTAATTCCTAACTATATATGGTCTATAACCTATGTTTTTTTGAGTGAATATATATATATATATATATATATATATATATATATATATATATATATATAATCATGTGATCAAGGCCGTAAGGTTGCGGCCCAAATGCATCATGGGGCGTGGCTATGCCAGCAATGGAGAAAGACATGCTTGGGTAGAGCTTAGTCGGGCGCTCCCTGCTCCGGCTTCATTTCTCTGTGAAAACAGAGCTACGGAGGTCGTGACTCAGCGGGCTCATTAGAGAGAGTACCCTGAAGCCCCGAGGCAGCTGCGAGGTGAATCTGTGACCCTATTCCGTTAAGCGGTCTATGACCCTGCACGACGTCGGGTGGACTTCCAGCAACCCGGGGCTACATTTCACGCAAGTCCGGAGTCCAGCCCCGCCCACAAGGCTGCAACAAATGGTGCGTCTGCTTCAATGGCGCAGCGGGCCTGCAGCCGCTTCACACAGAAGTAAACTCACGATGCACAGTGACTCCGTGCAGCAGAATTGAGGCGATAACACTCCGTCACTCCTGTGATACAGCTCCTGAACACTACCGCCACCAGAAGCTGCCCGCGCGTCATGACGAGGGTCTGACTACATCCACTGCGGTGCCAGAGCCTCTGGAGGGACGCGACGCCAGAGGATCGCAGAGAACCAGCCGCATCTGATTCGTAGGTACATTGTGGGTGGCAAGGGGGATGCAGTGCGACCAGCCCAGTGGGAGTACTTGACACAAGTGGGTCTTCTGCGGCTCCACGGGCTGTCTCCCCCCCCCCCGCTCCACCTCTATCATCGTTGGCCTACACCGCGTCCCACTCCAGCTTGGAACGAATGTGTTATGGTCGGTGCTTGGTGATGGACAGTGGGGACATGAGTGAGTAGCCGCAGTCATTTCCACTGTACAGGAGAGATCGAGGGCGCTCTCCGCTTTGCGGGATCTCATCTGCCTTTCTATTGGGACTTTCTAAGTACACAAATTGCCAGCCACACACTTACTCAAATCCTCTATTTTTGAGGGAACAAACCATAAGAGACTTCCTGGTTCGTTCGGGTATATCACTCAAACCCTTTTATTATTTATTTATTTTTTGTCTTTTTTTTAAAGTATTGATGTATGAAAGGGACACCTTATCGTTTGTACACCTTATATACAATTATTTACAATTCGCGATTATTTACAACACAAACACATACACATACACATAACTAGTTGTATTATACAAAGTGAATTGCTCTGATATATATACACTCAAATATTCATACTATGAAGAAAAAATCATCCGTAATTCCATAAAGACCAGAGTCAAAAGTATAAACTTGATGACAATCATAAATCAATGAATTACAGCTCAATGTAGGCAGTTCAAATAAGGAAAAATAGACTCCAAAATAATTCATTCAGTCCATTCAACCAATAAATGGCTAATCTTTTTACGCCAACGCGTTTCGAATTCGGTATGTCAACTCTACGGATTCTCATCAGGGCTCTGTCTTAATACGGGATATCTGCAAGTGTATAAAATAAGACTTGTTTTAGCTACATTTTTGACAGTTGTTTAGCTTCCAACTACATTTAACTCGGATTCCTCATATTACCTGTTGAACCAGCAGCCGCCGGTCAAGGGTAAGGTATTAGTTCTGACTGAGTTTCTTTTCTTTTCGGGATCTAAAAACAAACGCAGGTATCATGACCTGTTCTTGCTCACTTTTTAAGACCAGAATGGGGCACATATGTTATTAACATACCTTACTGGATCATGCTCGTGATCCTACGTTTCCACCAAATGGGAGTTGATTTTCAGTCTTGTATTACAGCCTGAAAATAATGAGAATAACGTTTTACGCGCTTTTTATGCACAGACGGAGAGAGTATGACACTCGTAACTCTACTCGGCATACCTGCTCTGAGGGATTCCTCGCTTGGGCTGTTCGTGTTCTAATCGGTTGCAGCGGTAAACGCTTTCTGACCATGTGGGCACCGCTTTCCTCAATCCTTATTGTTTGCGCTCGCTTTCCCTAGAGGAAATGACAGCGTTTTATTAGGTATCAGGGGCTACTGCAAAATTAGTGGCAAATTGAACCCATGTTAGCTCTAGACTTACTTGAAAAAGCTGTGACTCGGCATCTAGCTCTCATTCACTTAGTTTGGCAGCCATGTTGTAACATGGCTTTGTACCTACTTATAGCTACTTACTTGGCGGCCATCTTAGAGTGGGGTCGCTAAAGAAAGCTCTCATTCACTTAGTTTGGCAGCCATGTTGTAACGTGGTTTTTGACCTACTTGTAGCTACTTGCTCGGCGGCCATCTTAGAGTGGGGTCGCTAGAGAAGGCTATCATTTAGATGTAAAAAAAGGTGAATTTAAATCACATATGAGAACATACGCGCAATTACCATCGACCCTTTCTTTTAGAGGCACTTTACTAGGTAAAGCTCACACTCTAGATATTTCAGAAAGCGAGTTAAGCCCGCTGAGTGCGCTATTAAACTTAAGTATAAGGTAGGCCTCTTTTTTTAGTAGAAGTTTATCATGGTCGATGGATCTAGACTGTTGCAGAACATATAGAATTGACCACTTTAAGTCATTCTCAGTGTGTTTATTTTCAATGCAATGCTCCACCATAGGTGCTGTAAGCACTTTATTCTTGATTCTAGACTTATGTTGCGTTATGCGCATATTCACTTGTTGTGTTGTCTTGCCTATGTAAATCTTATTGCATGGGCAAATGACTACATACCCAACATTTCGTGTTTTACAATTTGAGAAACTTAAGTGTTTCCACTTAATATTCCCTTGTTGGAATTCCTTCCCTTCCACAGTAGTCCCACAGGCCACGCATGTCCCACATTTATGATGTCCCTCAATGGGTTTCATTCTCCATTGAGACAATAGGTCACTCTTAGGTTTGGGTAATGCTATCTCGGCTCGGACAAGATGTTGTCCGATGCTCCTGTTCTTACGATACGCAAAAAGCGGACGGGGAAATGGACAGTCCAGGTTTTGTAGTAAGTGCCAATTTCTTAACACGGTTTGTCTGAATTTGTTTGTGTCAGGCCCAAATGTGGTGACACAGACCATCCGGTCTAGTTCAGCCTTTGATTTTGTTTGTAGCAAACATTCGCGTGGTGTACATCGTGCCCGCTTGAATTAGTTTTTTAACAGTTTTTTTTGGATAACCACGGCTTTCCATTTCTTGACAGAATGTGTCAGCGTGTCTTTCATACTCTGACAGCTCCGTGCAGTTTCTCCTAATACGGAGCAGTTGGCCATAGGGCAAGTTAGCCTTCAAGTTCCTGGGGTGGTCACTTTGGTGGTGCAGTATTGTGTTTTTATCAGTCTGCTTCTCGTATAAAGCGGAGACCAACTTCCCGTTTGAACATGTGATTTCCACATCCAGGAACGTCATTCTTGTGTCACTGATCTCAATAGAAAATGTAATGTCTGGATGTTTGTAATTAAGCCATCCATGAAATTTCATCAACTCCGTGTGGCTCCCCTGCCACAGGAGCCACACGTCGTCGATATATCGTAGCCATTGCTTAATGTGACTGCAATATGGGTTATCCTTTTCAATAAATTTCTTCTCATATTCTGCCATATATAATATGGCCATCTCAGGAGCATAGGGGCATCCCATAGCAGTCCCTTTGGTCTGCATAAAGAACTGCTCATTGAATCGGAAGTAATTTTTGCGCAACGCTATTTCTGCCAATTTGAGAATAAAGCTGGTAGGGACTCGATGTGGTCTGGCACGAGCTTCTAAATAAAGCTCAATTACTTCCAATGCCTCTCCCTGGGGTATTTGAGTATAAAGGGACGTGACGTCCATTTTCACAAGCAATTGTGATGCAGGATTAAAATCAGTCCCTTCTACTTTGACGAGGAAATCCATTGTGTCTCTGAGATATGATTTAACGGAGCTAACAAAGGGCTTCAAGAAAAAATCAACGTATTTCGCAAGTGGTTCCAGGCAGGAATCGCACCCAGAAACAATGGGTCGTCCCGGCGGCTCATTTAGACTTTTATGGATCGTAGGGAGGAAGTACAGGATTGGAGTCCTGGGATATTTTTTGATTAAAAATTCACCTTCTCTCACACCAACATAGCCTTCATCTAACCCTATTTTAACAGTATCTGCTATCAGTCCCTGAATGTTTTTGACCAGATCTTCCTTTAGGGTTCTATACCAAACAGTGTTGCTCACCTGTGTATTGGCTTCAGCAAGATATTGTTCTCTTGGCCAAAGGACTACAGCTCCGCCTTTATCGGCCTGTTTCACAACTATCGACGTATCACTCCTCAAGTCATATAGTGCACTTCTCTGTCCTTTACTCATATTTTGTTGGAAATATTTTTTATTTTTCTCTAGTTTGTCAATTGAGGAAAGCATGATTTGTTCGAAGGCATAAACCTGTTTAGAAATTTTTTGACTAGGTATGAAGGTTGATTTATTACGTAACCCTGTAGTTTTTATTGGGACTGACATAGCCTTGCTGGCGTGCGGAGATCCTTGTATTGCACTGTGAATGGGCGGTATTGCTTGCTGTACTGTGAGGCGGCGGCTTTCTACTGAAGTGATCCCTACTAAAGGCAGCCACTTGTTTAAACAGTGGCTCAGTGCCCAAGACCTGCTTAGTCTCAGCCGCAGTTTGTGTCTCAAATCCTCAGGAGGCCCAAGCGGCAAGAGCGAAAGCTGCCATCTTTCAGAGCAGAGACAAAAACGGAGACTTTCTCATCAGCAGCACTCAAGACGCAGCTGCAATTTGCTGTCCCAACGACCCACAACCCCCAGCAAGCCTCTAAGACAGCCCAGTGTTTTCGCAAAATTGAGGAGGTTACTGGGGGAGAAGCAGTGCTCTGCAAACACGAGTCAATCTGCAGAGGCAGCGCCAACACGCTTAACGCAAACACCGCGGTGCGCTGGCAAGAAGATCAGTTGGGATACATCCGCCCTTGACTCCATCATCCTTGACACATCTGGCAGTACACTGGGTCAGATTTGCGTGACTGAGCTTATAGGAAAGCAGACAGTGCATACCTCACCGGGTCAGTGCGATTTACATGCAAGAGGCCTAAACCTGATGTCTCAAGGCACCCGTGCAGAAATAGGAGCAGGAGGCACCCTCGTACCACCATTATCATCCAAACCCAAACCAGGCAAAATGGCAGAGCAGGCCTCTGCTGATCCAACCTCCAGTAAGCTAGACCCAGTGCTTGCGTCGGTAGAGAAACTGGGAGAAACGATGAATCAAACCTGCACCTCCTTAGAAAATAAAATAGACAAAGTAGCAAATTACCTTACACATTTGCGCACTGACGACCATAAACTAGCAGAACGAACCACCACGATGGTAAATGCCATAACTGAAATGAATCCACAACTAACCGTAACAGACAAACATGTACAAAACTTGCTGAACCAACTGGAATTTCTGGAGGGTAGGGTTGAGGACGCTGAAGGACGGGCAAGACGAAACAACGTGCGTGTGGTGGGCTTGCCGGAAGGGAAAGAAGAAAGAGATCAGGTTACATATGCTGAAACCTGGCTTCGCTCCCTGCTGCCAAAGGGAGCGCTCTCGCCCTACTTCGTAGTGGAGCGGGAAAATAGGGTACCAACAAGGCCCCCACCCACGGGCTCATATCCCTCTCCGTTCTTAATCCGTCAGCTTAATTGCAAAGATAGGGATACTGTGCTGCAAGAGACCAGAAAACTGCAGGACATTCATATTGACAATCATAGAATAATGTTCTTTCCGGATTATACATTACAGGTTCAGAAGCAGAGGTTCTCTTTCATGGCAGTTAAAAAGCGTATCCTACAACACGACCTTAAATATTACCTGCTATTACCGGCGCGATTGCGAGTGGTTGCAAAGTGGGAAAACACACTTTTTCAATACTCCGGAGATGGCAGATGATTGGATTGATGCATATGTTCCCACAGGCGCAGACGCAGCCAAGGCTGGCACAGGAGCACAGACATGCAACATGCCCTTGCGTCGTAGTAATCGAGAAAAACGAAGGAAGCGGACACAGCTCTCCCATTCTCTGGGCCCAGACCGAGATCATGTACTTAGTGGACAACAAGAGGCTCCCCTGGTGGCGACGGACATCAGTGGATCTCCGTTATATGACGCCCCCTCCGCTTCCAGTCAGCATTAACATGACAGTGAAGATGACCTCTCTGATGACCAGCAGACTTCCCAAGGCTCCTGCGATCTGCCACACAACGCTCTGCAAACATCTGCTAATCTTGGTTAAAACGGACTGTCTTAGCATTCTCTGTATGTTGTAAAAGTTGAGGCATGGCCAAACAAGTGAGCAAACATTCCAGTTCAAACTTTGGTACATTTATGATACGACAACAGGCTGTGAGACAGGAATGGTGACTTTATTGTGCCTTAATGTAAGATTTTACATATCCCGTACGAACCTGTCATTCCCACTAGGCTGCAGTGATACAAGTCACAGCCTCTGCATACATAATATCAGCCGATATTTAGGGAGACCACCCCCCCCGAGACATGGTCAAGCATCCGACTATTCCTTTCTTAAAGTAAAGTGCCTAGCTTCCCCCCACCCTAGTCATTGTTTGAATGTTGTCTCTTTATAAGGTTTAGACGATTGCCTGTTGCATTTTCGCCCTTTTGGAATTTGTTATATGCTTATGTTTATTTAAGACGTTCTATCGGATGCTGGGATATGCAACTTAGAAAATATATTGTGGGGAAGCCAACATTGTTACAAATGCATGTGATTGTAAGTCCTACGTTGCCAGTGAAATACCCATTTAGTCTACCGCATTCTATATTATATAACAGCAATGACCTCAGTTAAAGTAGGTATGTGGAATGTGAGAGGCATGCACACTCCGTCACTTAGATATTTAATCTACTCATATTTTAAACGCTACCATATACAGATAGCCCTCCTTCAGGAGACACGCTTATGCAGAGCTGAACTACTGCGGTTACACTGCCGCTGGAGAGGCCACCCGTATGCTACAGGCTACTCGGCGTTTGCGCGTGGGGTTTTAATATGGGTTCAACCAGGGCTTCCGTTTAAAGGTATAGACACAAAAATAGATGCAGAGGGCAGATATGTTATGGTGAAGGCAACGCTAGATGGTAGGCCAATTGTGATTGCATCAATCTATGCGCTGAACACAGAACAGGGTTTTTTTCTAGATCATATGTCACAGCTATTAGCGCCCTGGCATGATATTCCCATGATAACGGGGGGCGATTATAACAGTGTATTAGATATAGCTCTAGATCGTTTGTTTCCCCCCCTTACAGGCACTAGTGTAGCTACTGCCATGAAAGCTTTGAATAATTGGGTGGCGCAATGGCGCCTGACTGACGCGTGGAGGCATCAAAATCCTGTTGATAAAATATATTCCTACTATTCAGGGGCACACAGATTATATGTCCGCCTAGACCGCTTCATGGTCTTGGACACCCTGTTGACCAATATCACAACTACAAAATATTTAGGGCGGACAGACTCCGATCATAACCCACACGCTAGACCTAGAGTGGGAGCACATCAGACCACCTATTCCACTCTGGCGGCTTCAGCCTGCGCCCTACTGGATGCACTTTTCCGCAGCTCCTTAGAAACTGCAATTGCTCAATATTTCGATGAAAACACTGGCTCAGCCACTACATTGCAATTGGAATGGGACGCATTTAAGGTGGTGATGAGGGGCCAACTGTTTAGGCACACAGGCAGGCATGCGTAGGCAGCTGGAAAAGGATCTGACTACAGAGGAGCGCAAACTGGCCATGAGTGAATGTGTATAAGCTGGGGGTTCTGCAAACACTTTAGCCAGTGACAGGGAAGAACATTCTCGATTATTAGACAGACTACGCTCTTTAGATTTTGTGGCACACTCTGCTAAGACGCATCAACAGGGCGATAAAGCAGGTAAATTACTTTCCTGGCTGATCCGTCAGGAAGTGACGACCTTGCCAGTCACATCTGTAAAAACAGCACAAGGAAATGTGGTGCACACCCAGAAAGATATACATGAAGCATTCATGTCCAACTATGACTTGCTGTACAATTCCCAATTGCAGGCCACACTAGCAGATATTCAATCCTTTCTTGCGGATTTCATATTGCCGCAACCCACTCCAGAACAAATGGTGGATCTTAATGCTCCTATCGTACAGGAGGAAATTTGAGAAAATATATTTTCATTGTCAAATGGCAAATCACCAGGCCCAGATGGTTTACCTATAGAATTTTACAAGGCTTACTCTGATACACTGACAGCACAGCTATTGAATTTGTATGAAGAAGCCATTGATGATTCCGCCCTTACACCCACACAACATGAAGCAACTCTAGTCTCCTTAAACCGGGTAGTGATGCTGAGCTTCTTGGCTCTGATCATCCGCTAGCGCTCCTCAACACTGACTAAAAAATATTTGCATCCATACTGGCCAAACTCATAGCGCCATTAGTAAAAACACTTGTTCACCCTGACCAAAATGGAGTTGTCCCCACTAGGAGCACATCCCTCAACATACACAGATTGTTCAGAATACAAAGATACGCCCAGAAAATTAGCCTCGGTCCGGCTGTCTGGTTCTCGATTTAGAGAAGGCCTTTGATTCTTTGGAGTGGCCATATCTTGCTGCAGTTCTCCGTAAATATGACTTGGGGTGAAAGTTACATACAAATAGTGTGACTGCTCTATCAACAACCCACGGTACGGTTAAAGACAGGGAAGCTACTCTCAGACGCATTACGAATAAAAAGAGGGAAACAACAGGGATGCTCGCTTTCCCCATTGCCTTTCTCCCTTGCAATGGAACCCCTAGCGGTGCTTCTCCGAAATAGTGGAGTTCATTGGGGCATACCACAGGGGGATGACCTACATGTCTCCTTGTAAGCGGATGATTTGCTTCTGTATATCCGAGACCTGCATATTATTCCTCAAATCATTGCTGAAACTGTCTGAAAATTTGAGAGAATGTCTGGGCTTTGTGTAAATTGGACGAAGTCAGGAGTATTCTCCTTTAGTGCTGACGTAGCCGAAACTAACATAATAATTAATGGAACAGCCCTGACCTGGTATTCGACCACATTTTGGTATTTAGGAATATACGTTAATAGATCCCCTGGGGATATCCTCGATGGCAATCTAGTGAGAGCCATAACTGCAATAAAAACACAAGCTAATTTTTGGAAAACTCTTCCACTGAGTGTCATGGGTCTCATCACTTTGACGAAGATGGTAATACTGCCAAGATTGTTATATTATTTCTCGAATCTTCCCGTATATGTCCCAGTAAAGTTATTGCGGGGCTTAAAATGCATAATTCTAGATTTGATTTGGAACAAAGGGAGGCCGCGCATAGCACTATGGAAGTTATAGGGGCCTATGTGAAATGGTGGCCTGGCAGTCCTGAATATGGAACTTTATTACCTGGCATCTCAGCTGCAGTGGGTGACGAAATGGATGAGTGGCAAAAACCTGGAAGACACTGCAACAACTTCACTGTCATGGTCACAATCTCAAATATATCATTTATTTCATCCCCTTGCTCGACTCCCCAGTCCACCTCAAATACACATAGCACTGGCTTACAAATGTTATAAGGGGAGTCTATACTTAACTCGAGTCACACCCACTTACGCTCCACTGTTGCCAATAGCGGGAAACCCTAAGGGCAGGGAGAAAGTGTCCGATACAGAGCTAATGACCTGGCATGCGGCTGGAATAGACACAATAGGACATTTATATGCAGAAGGCACCCTTTTAAGTTTTGAAACGTTGGCTGAAGAAAATGACATAATTGCAGGTCAATTCCTCCTGCATGCAGCTATAATGAGGACTCTAACAATAGCCTGGATAGACATGACCACTGAGCCTACAACACATTTACTTCTTCAATACTTGCATGTCATGGGCGAAGGCTAGCACGTGACACATTGGCTAGTAAACGCTCTACTTACACATACCCTGCAGCCGTTGATAAGTCTTTGAGAACGATGGCAGGAAGACAGAGGACAACCTTGGTCGGATAAGGAGTGGGAAGTAATCATTGCCGGCTCTACTTATATACCACGTAGCTCGAGATTTAAGCTTATCCAGACGTATATACTTCATAGAGCATACCTTTCCCTGGACAGGAATACCTTATCACCATCCCCAGAGTCAAGAAGGTGCGTACGGGTGGGCGGCGCTTTTCTGTTAACACTGCCCGCCTTTGGAATTCACTACCCCGCGACCTTAGAACGGAACCAGACTATCTCCGATTCAGGAAGCGGCTGAAAACGCACCTTTTCCCCTGATCTGACTTCCCCCCTCGCCCCGTGACCCTCAGATGTACGGATCTTAGCGCTGGGATACTTACGGGTGACTACGCGCTTTATAAAATCTAATCTAATCTAATCTAATCTAAAATAAATAAATACTTTAAAATTACTTCCTCTGTCTGCCCAAGATGCATACGCTATGGTCCTGTACCTCGCTCCAAGCCTATTGGTATGCAGTTACGGACATTCTAACGACATGCACCAAGGTGACACTGCCGCATACATGGGAGACCTGTATACTAGGACTATATCCACACACGAAAAAGAATAGAGTAGAGTTCAGATTCACAGATCTGGGGTTGATAACGGCAAATGCCTTATCACTAAGAGATGGAAGCATACCGACCACCCAGTATTGGCCAGCTGGGTGCGATGCCAAGCTGTATGGGCACAAGCCGAAAGTACCACGTTACACAGGGAGGAAACAGCGGGAATGCGCAAATACCCAATAGCTCAGTCCTGGGACGTTATTCCTAAGGCATTAGTGCAGAAAGTCTTACCCCTTCACAGCCAACCAGTGACATTGATGAAGCCACAGATCGGCAGGAACATCCTCCCCTCATCATATGATATCAAATGCAATTCACTTTCCTTACTATGTATCGCACAGTTGACCGTCAGTACGATGCCCCCTCTGAGCAAAGATCATTAAGATACACCCCCTCACACTCATCCCTTGCTTGCAACGTAGAACACTGGTTTCCTCACACTCAACCACACGAAACCCAGCCCAACAGCATCCAGTTTTAGATGGCGCTTCTCTTATTCTTTTGTTCCTTTTGTTAATTATTTTGATATATTTTGAATATGTAGTTAGAATATAATATCTTTTATTTCCAATACAGCCAGTGGTCATTCAGCTATAATGCAATACGACAGTATATTGATGCTACACATATGTGGACCTCACATTGAGATATTATAGATTAAAGCCGGAAACAGAGTTCATTGGTTTCAGTAAGTCTGCTGAACGCAAGCACAAATGGTTAATGGAGGCAGGAGGCAATGAATTAGTGCTCTGAAATGTGATCCTTAACAAAATGACATAGCTGTATGCAACTGTATTTTCAGTAATGTTGTGGTAGGGTTGTTTCATAACGTGAATGCATTCATATGTCATGAATGTACTCAACAAAATCAATAAAAGATATTAAAAAAATAATCATGGACAATGCATTTGCCATGTATTAACAGAGTGAACAAATAAAAACACTATCACACTTTGAAGGAGTCTGTGCCTACTTCGTTTGAGAAGTGTTTCAAAAAGTAAGGATTCGAGTTCGATATATATATATATATATATATATGCACACAGTGAAATGCTAGCATAGTGATGACGAAACACACAATCTTGACTCAATGGTACTGCAGTTAATCAAAGATACAGTGATAATAAATTGATAGGTCAGGATAGAGCGATAGAATCAGGCCCTTCACCCTCCTGGAACATAACTTTCCACAGCGGAGGCCTGCTCTCTATCAAACGCGTTTTTTAGAGAGCGACGACTGTCGATGATGAAGCATGACACCTGGTGGTGTGTGAGGACAGTCCTTCCAATTTTTTGATATGTCCAACACCACACAAAAGAAGGCATAGTGCCCCTTTTTCCATCTTAGAATTAGGCACTCATTTCAGGGTAGCTTCTTTTTGTGTGTATCTGTATTACTTGGAGGCCAGCTCACCCTGAATACCCCATAGCCTCTTGTTCCCTCCCCTAGTGAACACTCGTGTTAGTGTGTGTATATGGTAAATAGAGCACCATGGCAGCACATCAAATTGTGTCTAGTAGGCATCATGAGGTTCTGCGCTAGCGTTGCGTGGTACAATGGGTTTCTGCATGCATTTTCACTCATTAACACTGCCTAAGCTAATTAACCCTTTCACGTCACAATGTCTTCCACACACTAGTTCCTCCTAAGCTAAATAACCCTTTTGATTCACAATGTAAACATAAGACGTTTTTGAGATCCCTTTTAAACTTGCTCAGTGTTGGACAGGCCGCATGTTCGAGCTGTCCCCCCTCCCCGCAATGGGACCAGGACCCTGGCTCTCCCTGCATCCCCAGCCAGAGTCCACAAACAACCACCCGAAGTACCCTGCAATCCCTCCACTACAAGACACCAGCCCCGGACCCAGCTGGCCCGGGTCACCATCCACACCACGACATCGAACCGGCCGCCATCTTGGGGCACTGCAGCACGAGGCCGCGTGGCCTCAACTCGACCCTAACCCCGGGCCCGGCCGGCCCCGACATCGAGGCCCCACCATCCTCCCAGGAGGCAGAGTGACCACTTGGCGAGTCAATGGGAGAAGGAATCGTCAACGGCTCTCCTCCGCCAGGTGTCGATCACCCCAGGCCGCCTGGGCGCTGGCTCCACCCCCCTGCTGGGTGTCTGGACTCCCTCATCCCGGACCTCCCGGCCCCCAGGCGCGAGGGTCCGGACATCAAAGGGGACCAGACCTATAACTGGGGCAGGGCCAGACCAGGAAGGCAGTTGTATCCTGGAGTCGAGAGACCCGAGAAGAACTCATCCGTGACTTGGCCTGCTGGCGCTGCCGCGGCCCTCTGCCTCGTAAAACCATCGTCTTGGCCTGCTGGCGCTGCCGCGGCCCTCTGCCTCGTAAAACCATCGTCTTGGCCTGCTGGCGCTGCCGCGGCCCTCTGCCTCGTGAAACCATCGTCTCGGCCTGCTGGCGCTGCCGCGGCCCTCTGCCTCGTAAAACCATCGTCTTGGCCTGCTGGCGCTGCCGCGGCCCTCTGCCTCGTGAAACCATCGTCTCGGCCTGCTGGCGCTGCCGCGGCCCTCTGCCTCGTAAAACCATCGTCTTGGCCTGCTGGCGCTGCCGCGGCCCTCTGCCTCGTGAAACCATCGTCTTGGCCTGCTGGCGCTGCCGCGGCCCTCTGCCTCGTAAAACCATCGTCTTGGCCTGCTGGCGCTGCCGCGGCCCTCTGCCTCGTGAAACCATCGTCTTGGCCTGCTGGCGCGGCCGCGGCCCTCTGCTTTTTGAGACTACCACCTTGGCCTGCTGGCGCTGCCGCGGCCCGATCCACAGACACTCCAGCTCGAGGATTGTGAGCTCGCCTGTTACCACTACCGGTACCGATCCGGTACCAAGACTGTCCCGCTACCCCCTTTCCCTACAGAGACTAGAAGTGAGAGGACCCCCGGGTCCAAGATATCCTGTATCGCTGATATCCTTGCCTTAAGAACTTTATATAAAGCCTTGAACTCGACTTGGTGTGGTGCCTGTTTGTGGGGAGGGAAGTAACTTGTCTGTACGATCGCCGGAGACGGTCCCCCTCGGGGATCTCTCCCTCGGTATCCGGCCGACCCTCAGGGTCCCCGTCTAACACTCAGGCATAAAGTTCTACAAAGGTCTGGTGGGAGATCATTCCAGAACCATGTTGTGCTACCTAAGAATGATTGTTTCATTTAGTCTTCTTGCTTAAATGTTGGAGTTTTGAGCAAGACGGATTCAGCATTTATTGATTCTCAGTGGTCGCCCGAGAATTTCAGCTTTCAAACCAGGTAGGAAGGTGAACACGTGTGGCGGTCCTAATTCGTAGGCTTTCCTAGTTTAGGTTTAAATCTGTAATAACTGATAAAACCACGCAGAAAGGGCTTTAGCCCTTAAATTTAGCCCTTAGTGATGTAGGCATATAAGAACTGATGAACACCTGAATGTCCAACAACTAAAACGGCATTCAAAGAATTCAAAGTAAGTGAAAATGTGTCATTTTGTATTTCTTTGTAAAGGGGTCATCACAATGTGACTTTGTTATGCAAAGCAGCAGCTTGCATTTTGTTGCTTAGGGTGTCACTAAGATTTTTTCATTTGTCTTTGGTTTCTTCCAGTTGTATGTGCGTGCATTAGCGGTGAAGGGTTTAGAAGCATGCTTAGAGGTTTGATCTAATTATGTTATACATTGAAGAGCATTTGGAGTATTAAAATCATATTTGATCTTTTGACAGCACTTATTTTTGTCACAGATTAGTGAAATGGCTAGTTCAAAGGAATCAGCACCAATAATTTCTCTCACATTTTCTCATAGACACATCTTGGATAAAAACTTTTTAATACATCAGGGCCCTTTGCTCACAAGTGAGTATTGATAGTAGTGCAACTACTAAGCGCCCCAGGCTTTTAACATTCAATGCAAGGTGTACCTGTAAAGGGGGTATTGTCATCATGTGCATCTAACTGTGGTGAAAGCAGAACAAAAGTATTTTCATATTTCAAAGCAGCATAACAACAAAAATTCATAGTTGAAAATTGTCCCATTGGCATGTGCAACATATTCAGATAATCCTGGCTTTTTAGTCAGCTGCATTTTACTGCTGAGATTTTTGAGTTCATATCTAATGTATGACATTGTTCTGCATTCTGTCCATCAACTGTTGTTTTGCATTTGTCACCCCGAGTAGGATGGGTATGCTCAGACGTGAGTCCCATGCTCTCCACACCACTGGAGTCAAGCTATGCTGGCTGAAGACGGCTGATAGTCAGAAACCGGTCCTAGGATGCTTGATTCCGGTCCAGGAAAGACATGGCTTGGCAGTTCGGGCTGGACTGTTCCCATGAGGCACAGGATCAAGGCTGATTTGCATATGGCCATGTCTGAACTGGGGTGGTGTGGAGTGCAAAAAAAACGATGGATTTAGGCCCAGATCTCTGTACTGGAGTGAATGTATGACATTGTTCTGCATTCTGTCCATCAACTGTTGTTTTGCATATCTACAATATTAACCTAAAGTCCTAGAATACAATGTGATGTTGGTTAAAAAATTCAGGACTGACTTAAAGGTTGACACTTGGCATGTGGACACTTGGCAACTATGAATCTTCATGCAACAATAGCAGCAGCACCACTATCATGTAGTAAGAAAAAGAGTGAAGAGAAGCAGATGCAAGCACGATGAAAGCTTTATGCTCCTTGTATTTTAGAATGCAAATTAAAAAATTGATCTAGCGGAATTAAAAAAGTTATGTTCTGCAAGGTTGCTGTTGCCTTGATTGGCCACCCCTACAATAATTAATGTGCTTCAATACAGAGTAGATGAATTACACCCACGCTGTGTCTAGGAATGTGTTTATTAAGAGCATTTAAATGTAGCACTTTCTTTCCAGAGAAAGTAGGTGTAAGAAGTAATGATATGTGGGAGAGCATCTGAGAGAACCTCCCAATGAGAGTGCTTACTGCAGTTTACCACATACATAGCCCATCTGAAAACACTCCATTACCTGCGAGTAATTCTCCTTCAGATTGAATAGACATGTTATAACAATCATTGTAATAAAGCAACATATTTTGCAAACACTGTAAAAGCAAATGTTTGTCTACCTTGGGGTTAGGCAGCGAATAAATACTGCTAAACAGTTCGTTTTTGGGTGAGGCATGCAGCCCTAAATTGGGCTCTTGCCTCAATGGGGAGCCATTGCAGAGTCTGGAAAATAGGAGAGATCTGGTAGAATTTCTTATTTCCATATACATTGTGGGCAGCAGCGTGCAGAACTGCTCTAGGGGATGCAAGATGTCAAGTCAAGTCAAAACCACTTTATTCGATTATTTAAAATCATAAAAGTATGCTATACATATACAAAGATATTAAAAAATCTAATAAAAATCTATTATACAAGATAAAAACACAATTCATAATCAGTTAAAATGCGTGATCAATCATGCCCACGTTTAAGGAATTGATGGGGATACATTGTCTGTTATTTAGGGGGTTCGATTTCTTGTACAGCTTTTTGTCTGACACTCTTATTTCTAACACACGCTGCAAGAAAGCTGGCTACACAAAACATAGATACTGGGGATTCTAACAGTTGTAAAAACATTAGAGCAGGTTTACACTGAATAAAATTCATACTTTTTAATAATGGTAGAATAAACCTTTTCCTGGCATCTTGGTACAATGTGCAGAAAAACATAAAGTGCATAGTGTCTTGCGATGAAAAATCATCGCATTTGCATGGGGCAGCATCTTCAGGTCTACTCCAACCCTCCAAATCCCAAAGGACTATGGGGCAGATTTATGAAGGCCTTGCGCCGCTGGTGCGTCACTTTTTCCCATGTTAAAAATGACGCACCGGCGGCGCAAGGCCTTCATAAATCTGCCCCTATGTGTATTTGATTAAACCGAAGTTTAGTCAGTAGCCATCTATGGGAAGGATTTGTCACTATGGTCAGATACAGTGACATTGCTGGTGACGGAGTTACCAAAACATGGCTCCTAACTGATGGTTTACATAATTCTACTTCCTCCCGCTCAGCCTCCCTTAACTTGATGAAATTAGTTTTTACCCACTCAAGGTCAGCCTTACAGAGAGATTCTGGGTTAGAAAAAATCTCTGGTCTCCCCATATACATGGCTAACATTTTTATGTTAGACAACCACTCGATTTTATTCATGTTGTCTAACCTAATACAGTCCTTTAAAATCTTGTGATTTAGGGAGAGGTTCGGATTTAACCAGATTTTAATCCATAGCAGCATTGGAGCTATTTTAATTATATCTGCTATGTAACCAATCCCCAATCTGGATGCAAGATGCTTTTTGAGGACACCTGTCGAAAACCACTAACCTGGAACTGGGCCCAATCCACAGGAACAAAGAGGAGTTCCCAACACTCCCAAAAGATAGCACCCAAAAATGAGGATTAAGTAACTCTCACATAAGATCACTCTCTTAAGGAGATGTGGGGAATAATTTCGGGAAAACAACCACTTCTCTATTCCCCCAGCAGGCTCACCAGGTTAATTTGAAAGCAAGTGGCCAGATGTGTAGTAGCCTAAAGGGGAAAAAAAATCTATCAAATTCTCCTATTTTCTATAACTGGGGAATATAACAATACACTAAATGCATGCTCTGCACAAACGAAGAAATCCACTTACCAGCTGTACATCTCTGTGATTCATCATCAGAGTAAGACTACTTGCAATGTACATGCAGTCAAATACTTCTTTACCCACAGTTTTAAAGTAGTAGCAGAAGTGGTCATAGAAGATATTCTAAATAAAAATGACTTGAGGCCCAGGGTGTGTCTTTCCTTGGGAAAACTTCAGGAAAAAGTCACTGAGCTAACTACACACAAAAGGTAAGGAAACCAATGACTTAAGGAAGTGAGTGGAGGAAACTATACCAGGAGCACAAGGTTTAAATTTTACTGAGTCCTAATAGGGAAATATCAATGGTTCTCCGGAGTCAAGGCATCGAATTTATGGCTTGCGTCTTCATCAGGAACGCGACCGTGAGTCAGTTTCAAGAAATGCTCTCTGGTAAAAAATGAGGGAATGTGCGACTAGCGTCTTTGTTAAAAAAAAAAATTCTGCGAGTCAGGATCAGGAAAGCTCCCCGGTGTCAGTACGTGGAATGGAGGCTTGGGTCTAGAAGTAAACGCAGCTGCGAGTCAGTTGCAGTCAGAGAACGCAGCTGCGAATCAGTTTCAGTCAGGAAACGCGGCTGCAAGTTAGTTTCACATAAAAACTCTCAGGAGTCAGAAGATAAAGTACGCGGTTCACGTATCAGACAAAAGCGCAGCCGCGAGTCAGTTTCAAAGCCCGGGCCCAGGAAACAAAGTATATCTAAGAGACTAGACGAGTCAAGAAAGCAGGAGGGGGGAGTGGAGTTGGGTCAGGAACCGTAAGCCAAGCAAAGGCTCTTTCTGCTGACATGGTTTTTAAAAGTAAGGGTGCGTGTGCAAATGCTTCACCACTTCCTGAAAGCATAGCATGGGAATCTCTTCAAAGAGACCTTCATTTTTGCATTCCATGCATTCCATGCATCTGTCTTCTGGTCAACGTAACAGAAGGCCTGGCTCTGACAACACCTGAGAGGAGTGAATTTCCATAATCCAACCTGGAAAGACCCAAATCCAAGAACTGCTCAGGAATGAAAGCTTGAGACTCCGGAGCAATCTTAGTGGCATGCTCTTTAGGAAATGGTGAAGACTTCCCTCTGAAAGTCCAAACAATTACCAAGGGTATAGCTGAGTTACATAACAATCTTCACAATGGCTGTATTACAGTACATGGGAAGGAAGCATTCCAGCCATTCTTGGACATGGTGACTAGATTGTGTGGGTGAGATTAGTAAGAAGAATCTAGTTTTTGCAGAATTGAGCATTAGGGGATGGTCCGACATCGTACTGTCCAGGGTAATGGAAAAGAGGCTGATGTCTTTCGGAGCTGAGACCATTAGGCAAATCTGCATATCATACACAAATTCATGATATAGAATTCCAGAGTTTCTCAGAATCTCACTTCGTGTTTCAAGATACAGATTAAACAGAATTGGGGAAAGCATCATGCTGGGTGCTTTTGCTTCAGGCCTGGGTCCCTATCTTCACCATTTGTGAACGTCTAGACAAAAAGGATTCAAGCCACTTTAACCCCTTCCATGCTCATGACGAGCTCAGTTTGTCATGCAGTGCACTGCTCGTGTGCTGATGACGAGCTGAGCTCGTCATGAACAAAGGGAAATCAGGAGTAACAGCACCCAGGGGGAATTGCCTTAGCACTAATGTGGTTAAGACTGTTCCTTCAATGCCCATCATTTCTTTCTGTGTGTTATTCAGGACGGGGTCACTGACAGTATCAGAGGCAGCTGAGAGGTCCAGGAGCACCAGCAAGCAGGAGTAACCAGATTTGAGGAAGGGGGGATCATTTATAATTTGTGGAAGTGCTATGTCTGTGCTGCAAACTTGTTTGAATCTAGATTGGAAGTCATCAAGTGGGTTGTTTGGCCAGATATAGAGAGGCATTTGAGAGGCTACACAGCTTTCTAACACCTTCCATAAGAAGGGAAATGTTGACTGTAGGTACAAGTTGTTCAATTTATTGGTGTCCACATTGGTCATGTCCAGGGTGGGAAAGATCGGTCTGATTTTCAAACTGTCATAGAAAATACATTGCATCAGTGAGGAGTTAACCAGGGAGGGTTGGCCATTTCCTTGCTCGGGGTGCCATGCAGTGCTTCAAAGAGGAGATTGAAGGGTTTTATCGTAATTATAGTTTCAAGTAATTTAGTCTCAGAGACTGGGTCAAAGTGCTACCGTGACCACTAGGCTTTGCGATTCAGGGCCTCACTTACAAGAGATTGAATAGAGAGAACGCTGTCTCCAGTTTTTCTCAATAAGTCTCAGATGTGTTCTCTGAGCGAATAGTTCTTTTGAGTGCCCGGGGGGAGAAGGTTTAGGATATTTCCACTTGCTTTTCAGCAGAGCATATTCATTGATCAGGTTTCCCATGTATTGATTGTAATCCACTGATGTGGCTTTAATGCTAAACTGGAAGATATAGGTGAAAAGAAGAGGTTGTGTGTGCCAACGTTTTTGGTATGCCATGAGTAGGATTTTTCTGATAGACAAATCATAGCTTGAACGGCATTTATTTGTAGGTGATTAGACCAGTGTACAGGAATGGGGTCTTCAGCCGGTATGCACCTGTTACAACGCATTCGTTACTCCGCACTACCATTACAACGCGACTTTTATAACGCATACCATTACAACGCATTGCGCTGGGGGGCGCTATAGGATAGGGAATGGTATAATTTACTATCCAACACCTTCCCTAGGGTCCACGGGGACTGGAGTTAGAATAGTAAATTATACTTACCACTATCCAGCACCCCAAAGCGCTATGCGTTGTAATGGTATGCGTTGTAATGGTCGCGTTGTAATGGTAGGTAGTTGTAACGGTATGCGGAGTAACGTCATACATCCTCTTCAGCCGTCAGAAGCAGGCCCTTGAAGATATTGAGATCCAGGGTCTAACAGTGTTTTAACAGTGTTGGTGAATCTCATTGTCAAGGAGAAAAGAAGAGAACAAATTAACTGGTTTGGTATTATCTACACCGAGTGAAGATTTAAGTCACCCAAGAAGACAAAGGTCTCTGGTTGTACCAGCTGTGATGATATGAATCCCAAATGCTCCACAACAAAGGTTTTGTTTTCACCTGGAGGGTAGTGTAAGATATTCATTCTGTAGTCAAAAGTCTTACCACACAGATTTCAAGACACAGGAACTGGTAGCTTTGGAAGCATTCAATTGGAAGTAATTTTCAGCTAAGCATGTTCCTGTAAACTCCTGCTACTCCACTACATTGTCTACTTGACGGTCTAACTGGAAAATGGAATAATGTTGGGCGAGAAGTTGATCAAGTAGATTGTTCAAAGCTCCATCGAGCCAAGTTTAAGCGAGGACTAGGATATCAAGACTGAGTTTCTCAATTGTGTTTGAAAGCTACAGCCAGCGTTTAATTGCCGATATGCAGCATACATCTGAGTATTGAGTGATAGATATGGTAGTAGGGCGATTGGGACATTCAGAGGGAACTTGAGTGAGGTTAGTAGTACTCTAAGTCCTGATAAGAGGGTGTGGATGGAGAGATCCGTCCTTCTGAACTGTGGGGATAGAGAAGATATCATGGATTTTGCTATATGCTGTTTTCTTGACTACATCAATCAGACCTGACCGGGAGTCCTACCTGCTGGACACACGCTCGCTCCTGGGGCCCAAACGCTGTGGTCTTGCCGCTGCCCATCGATCCACCTCGCGGCTGGCGGCTGGAGACTACAGCTCCCAGGGAGCCTAGCGCCCACTTCCTGCCGCAGCGCGCCCGGAGGCGCTACATAATCAGGACGCTCCCTCGGTGGAGCGGGGGGCAACATTAATCAGACCTGACAGGGAGACCTACCTGCTGGACACACGCTCGCTCCTGGGGCCCAAACGCTGTGGTCTCGCCGCTGCCGCATCGCTCCACCTCGCGGCTGGCGGCTGGAGACTACAGCTCCCAGGGAGCCTAGCGCCCACTTTCTGCCGCAGCGCACCCGGAGGCGCTACATAATCAGGAGGGCGGGCCATCTGTTGCCATCAGAGGTCGGGTCGGGCCACCCCCCTTGGCTTCAGGATGGGCAAGCGTAAACTAAACACCAGACAAGAGGAAGGTAAGAAGGCCAAGGTGCCCCGAAAATCGGAGTCGATCATTTGTTACTTAACTTCTGCAGTAGGGGCTTTAAATGACCAAATAGCAAACGTTGAGAAGGAACTGGGACTAGATTTACTTACAAACGCTGTGCCCACTCCGAATGCAGAACTGTCGCCAAGCACCGCACCCTCTATTCCTCTAGAGCCAGACATCATCGTAGTCAATACGCTCCAGGGTGCCCAGGATATCCCGGTTGCTGTGGACACTTCCGAAACAGCTAGTTCGGGGTTGATAAGGCCATGTGATGAAAGCATTAAAACTACTAAGAAAGATACCAAAAGGAACAAACCACCAATACAGACCAAAGGGGGAGTGGCTAATAACCCGGACCTTGGGCTACCAAATAATGTCTTGGAGTTGATGGAGGAATTGATTGAATCTCATTTAGAGCCTGTGCTGGTGAACATTGGTAAGGACATTGTGGACTCCCTGAACCTTTGTGTCGCAAATATTGTCAAGAAATGTGAAAATATAGACAACTTCCTGAAGGATTTAAGGGCCAATTTGATAGGTCCCAATTATGGTAATGCCTCAAGTGTAGAACAAGCTAGGGTGCCCAGACAGGATACAGATAATGATATTCCCTCGGGAGAGGACTTGCAGAATAATATAGGAAGTCTTAATAAACAAGTAAAGACGCCAGATTCTACCCTGGGGGTTCAACGCCATCCCTTACCGAATGAGGTTACGCATGTAAAGACTCTAGCCAAAGATCGACACACCTTAAAATTACCCAGATTACACCTTCCCCCACAAGCTGCCCCTCTAGTGGTGGTTTTGTCTGGTATACCTCCCTTAAAAAATGGTACTGAGAAAAACGAGAAAGATCTTTTACACAGAACCAAAAGGTGGTGCTCTCAGTTCAGTAGTGGGAGCGCTGACATTTCCACGAGTATCATCGCGGCTAGAAGGGTTGAGTGGGTGGGGAAACGGAAAAAGTCCATCCCAGGAGATTGTGTGGTTGTAAATTTCAGTAGACCAAACATTGGGGACACTTTGCTGTGGGATGGCTCTGAGCTTGATGGACTAGGCATCAGGCCACTTCCTTTGGGTTATTTTTATCCACCTCCCCTTCCACAACCCACAGCAGGTCGATACACAGCCCCCCCGACACGTGGTCCTACACTGAATGACTACAAAAGCAAAAGCCATTCGTATCAATCACATAAGGCATCCTTAAGGGTAGTAGAAACAGGCACGGTCGACATAAGTGGCACAGGAGTCAATTCAGATATAACACTAACTAATAGATTTTCTGTTCTATCTAGTTTAGATACAAATTATTGACAACTACCCAATGGTAATGTGAACATGCCTAGTAATGCCCAGATCACTCAACCGAAATCCCCTTCCCTGCTCAAAATAATTAGTTGGAACGTGGCTGGGTTAGGTAAGAAAGTCAAGGATGACAGTTGGCTACAATACGTGAAACAACATGAGATCATAGCCCTACAAGAGACCTGGGTCACAAGTGATCTCTTTTACCTAGATGGTTACTGTAGCTATCAAGTCAAGGCTACCCCCGGACTGGGCGGGAGACCTAAAGGTGGTTTATATATTTTAACTTCACTCAGACTCCCAGGTTCATTTACCGATTTGGGACCGCTTTCAGCTAACCTACAAGGACTAGAATGGAGTCGTCCTAAACACCCAAAGATTCTACTTTTGAATTTTTATAATGCACCAGAGAAGGACACACAACATATACACCTGAATACACTGCCTCCTTTTTAGAACATTATAAAGCAACACAAAATGCTTTATTCGACGTAATCCTAATGGGAGATTTTAATATACACCCCTGTGCCTGGGATTGCTTGGCTAAACTAAATACAGGTCCACCTGGCTCAATCTCTACTCACTTTGAACACTCGCCCCAGGGTGAGTTGTTGGAAGAACTTCTCGCAAATACCAATTTATATGAAGTGGAAGGTAGCGGAGGGGAGGAAAGGGTTCCGACCTTCGTAGGAAGAGAGGTAGAGACTGTAATCGATTATATTTTCGTTTCCCCTGGCATAGTTTATGTGTGTTCCTCTATTGAGGTTGTAACCTCAGTTTTTAGTGACCATAATCCATTGATTATGTCCCTACATAAGGGGTGGGAGACAGACAACCAAAGGGACATTGAGGAAAGTAATTCTGATAAACTCATTCCTAAAGACCAGGGGAGGAGATTGAATTGGGCCAAGGTGGTCCCAGACACTTTTATGATGGAACTAGAGAACAAAGTAAAGGAAGATATGGCACTATGCCTAGATAATCAGGCGTATGGTAAAGTGGTCTTAAATTCTTTTTCCAACATCTGTGCTCAAGTTAAACTCCAACTGAAATGTAAGAAGAAGGGGGATGGTCCAGACCAACCAAGGTGGTTTGATGAGACGTGCTCAAAAGCCCACAAAGAACTTATTTATGCACTAAAACAAAATCCAAGAAATCGGGAGCTGGTGGCTGCACTTAGGAAAAACTATAAATTAGCCACGGATAACCGTAAAAAATGCATTAAAAAGGAGGCTTGGGAAGACCTCATCTCAATTGATGTACTTAGAGACAGCTCAAAATTTTGGGCTGTAATTAACCACCCTTACTTTACTGATACAAATAACAAGGTGTTGGATTCCGTGATCCCTGATGAGACATGGGTTGCGCACTTCAGTAAAATATACGATAGTGCTGAGGAGTATATTTTAATAGTTAATCCCATAGAAAATGGAGCAGCCCCTCCTTTATGTTTCAAGGAAATGGAGGTACATAGGGCTATCACAGAGATGACAAAAAACAAGGCCCCGGGCCCAGATGGGGTGCCCGCAGACCTTTATAGGTCCCCTGTGGAGTTTTGGACTAAAACACTCACAAACGTATTCAACTCCACAGTCATCTCGGGGTTCCCCTCATCCTGGGCCACTTCATCTATAATACCCGTCTTTAAAAAAGGCTCAAGAAACGACCCTGCCTGTTACAGGCCGATCTCTCTGATTGACTCTGCTGTTAAAATCTTGGGCAGAGTCATTCTGCAGAGACTCGGTGACCATCTGGAAGAGAGGAGGGTCCTTTCTGATCTACAATATGGGTTTAGGGCTGGAAGGGGCACCCTAGATCAATGCCTAAACCTCCACATGCTAATCAGTAAATATACCTTGACTATGGAGGGTCAATTATATATGGCATTCATGGATTTATCGTCGGCTTTCGACTTGGTCAATCGATCCAAACTTTGGGCGATTTTAATTAATATAGGGATAGACCCGCCTTTGGTGAATTACCTAGCGACACTGCACTAAGATCTCTGTGCCTCTATCAGAACTAACAGAGAGGGAGGTACCACTAGCTTTTTTAGATCAAAACGGGGAGTAAGGCAGGGGTGCATTTTGGCACCCCTCCTATTTACCTTATACATAAACTCCCTCGAATCTGCCCTGAAGGGGTCCACATCTGATGTCCCCCACGTGGGGGAGTACACAGTTCCGGTGCTCCTCTACGCGGACGACGCAGTATTGCTAGCCCGTACCGGGATGGGGCTACAGAAACTCTTGGACGATTTTGGGGTTTTTATGTCCTCCCTGGATCTACAGATTAACAATAAAAAATCACATGTAATGGTTGCAGGGAAACGTTTGAAAAGTGTAAAGGTAAAAAAGTTTCTATGCAACGATGAAGAAATCGCCAAGGTTCCGGTCTTTACCTATTTAGGGGTCTTGTTCGATGAAAAGGGCACCTGGAAGCCACAACTAAACGCTAAAGGCCTAGCTGTCACTAGATCCACTTCCGCTCTACTGGGCTTTGCGAAACGGTTAGGTTCACGCCCAGTAGAAGCACTACTGACAGTTTACAAGTCAAAAAGCCTTTCAATCGCCAGGTATGGTGCTTCACTATGGGGCTATCTACCGCAAGACAAACTTCAGGTGGTAGAAAATAAGTTTCTCAGATCCCTGTTAGTGGTCTCCCAATCAACTCCAGTACTTTCAGTTCATACTGAGTTGGGTCTTGGCTTCATCAGTGATCAATTACAGCTAGCACCTCTGATCTGCTGGGCCAAGACCTGGCTGAACCCTGAACCCAGAAATTAGTTTAAATCACTCTATTCTAACAGACTGTCTGGCACTGGATAAAGTGAACAAAATCCCATGGTTGGTCTACATTAAAAATACGTTTTACAAATTGGGTAGGCCTGAACTATATTTCGCCCCAAATACCATCAAGAGAGATGATGTGCTATGGATTAAGAATCATTTCTGGAACGTAGGGAGATGGAACGGGAGGAAGTAGAGCTCCAAAAAGTAAGAGCTAATTACATACTGCAGACTACCCCGAAATTGGAACCCTACTTGACTATTGTATCTCGGCCCTTCCATCGTAATCTCCTTGTGAGATTTAGACTTAATATCATTCAATATTCCCTGGGGAATTACCCAGTATGGGGTAAACCAGATCCATCTATCCCCTGTAGCTGCGATAATTTCTCTGAACAAACCCTGATGCACTTTATTATGTTTTGCGGCTACTACGAGGAATGTAGGAAACAGTTTTTACTACCTATTCTGAGAGAAGCAGGGTTTATACAAGTTCGTCCCGCTCTCCGTTACCTACAGCTTCTAAGTAGCATTAAAGTAATATTCGGGGTCACAAGTTTTCTGGTTGCAGCTACACGCATTAAGTCTAAACAATTGAAGTTAAACGTTCCATGATATGCATTCACATTAACTGACCATTAGCTGTTCCGATGAATTGCACTATCCCATGTAATTATATGAAATTGTTCTCTTAAATGTTCCTTTTTAAGCTAAATTGTTAATATGAATTGTTTTTAACATATGAATGGTCATTTGTATATTTATGCTGGAATTGCTTTTATGATTTTAATTAATCTAATAAAGCTTGTATTGTATTGTTTTATTGTATTGACTACATATGAGATTCATTGGTGTCCACGTTGTGCATGTCCAGCATAAGAGAGATCTGTCTAATTTTCAAACTCTCAGGGAAAATACATTGCATCAGTGAAGAATTAACTGGGGAGGTTTGGTCATTTCCTTGCTCAGGGTGCAATACAATGCATTGCAAAAGAAAGGAGATTGAAAGGTTTCATCTTAATTATAGTTTCAAGTAATTCAGTCTCAAAGACTGTGTCAAAGTGCAACCTGATCTTTCGGGATAGAGGAGATATCATGAATTTTGTTGTGTGCGGGTTAGTTGACTACATTTGAGATATCATAACTTTTTATAAGCTTATTAAGATCAGGTTTCATTCTTTTAGGCCTTAGTCAGTTGCTCCTAGGTAGAGTTATGCCCTAAGAGTTGTTCCTTAGGACAATAAAGACTTACTTGAGGGGAGTGATGAGAGAAGTTGTTGAATTTGGACAATTGGGAAGAGACTTGGGTGACTGCTTGGGACAAGGTATCAGTTTTCATTGACAGAAGAGCCATGGAGAATAGGAAAGAGAGATGCCAATGTTGCAGAAAGAGGTGATATGGAATGATTCCTCATCATAGGGATGAGGTCATGGGGTCTCTTTGTCTGAAAAGCCTATGAAAAATTCCACCTTAGATTTGATAGGTTGGTGTTCAGAGAAAGCCTATTTGGAGGTCCGATGGGGTCGGGTGAAAGGAATTAGTGAGTGAATAGAACTGGGTGAGAGGGAGAACTAGGGTGAGTTAGGTGAAGTAGTTGATGTATCAGTGCTTGTTGAAAGTGAACAAAATTAGTGGCTGCACAGTAGGTGGTGAGTTGAGAGTGGGTGGAGAGGAGGAGAATGGAGGTGTCGTATTGGTAGTAGGGAGGATGTGAATAAATTGGTGTTAGATGAGACACTGTGTTTGCAAAAGAGTTTTAACTGGGTGGTAAATGGGGAATGGAGATTGGAAGATGAGGGGACATTGGATTGTCACAACTAGGTGAAGAAGAAAATGGTCCAGGGATGAAGAAATTGGGATAGTCAGGAGGTCAAGATTGAATCAGTGAGGTGTGAGTGGGAGAGCGGATTGCGTGAACAGTTTAGGCTGGTTGTTTAAGAATAAGGGCATATTAGAGAGAGAGCTGAGTAGATCAGTTGATTGGGGGAATGAGTGTAAATCATAAGAGGGTTAAAGGAGGATGGCAACTTTGACTGGAATATTGCAAGGGAAGTTAAGATGGGTAGGGAGAGGGCTAAGAGATGATGTTCAAGGTGAAGGAGAGCCACTTAGAGTTATGTCAAGGTTGGGTAGAGTGGGTGCAGAAGAGTGTAGCAGAAGGAGAGTTCCAAAGTTAGAGTAGAATAATGGAAAAGGTGATCTAGAAAGGCTAAATCTGTATTGTACAATTGAAACATCATCTTTTCATTATTGAAAATAAAATACAAAGCTTGCCATTGAATTGTCAACACAGTAAGAATTTATATTTTCCTAAATAGGGAATGTCAGTATTTAAGGATGTGTCTAGGGTTCTGTGTCGATAGTTAAAACAGTAGTCTGTATTGTGAAGAAAAAGTAGAAGATCAGTTTTGAGGGACCCTTCACAGGAACAGTTATGCTGGTCAGCACAAAGAGTTTCTTGGAGTTCCTTTAGAATCTTATGTTTCAAGTTCTTCATAGCATTTTTCGATAATTGCGGAGGTGAGGGGATTGATTCCAGCTTTAGAAAGACATTTAGCAAGCAAGGAGGAGCTGCAGAAGACCACGATGGGGTTGTCTTGATGGACCATAGGGTTGGAGAGAGGGTTTCAACAGACTCGGAGTAGATGTGGCCAACTAGAATTTCTAGGGTGTAGAAGGTTGTCACTGCAGTCAATCTTTGGATACTGGGGCAGTCTCTGTACTTTGCTGGTAGTTAATCCAGTCACCCGTCAGGTTCAACATAGGGCAGTCCACTGTTGGTGATTGGTGACAGAAATTGGAAATAACATTTCTGAGAGCGCTCAAAGGGGTAATAAGAAGGTCAATAGAAGATTCTGTATACAAAGGCATAACAAGTACTACAATGTTTAGTCGACAGGCCTTAAAAGTATCCAAATACTCAAATGGGACTGTGACCAGTGTCAAGCGTAAGCAGGTTACTTCATGGGCAGTGGGCCTTCTTTTCCAGAAGTATCGGCCTGTCCTAGAGACTCCCAGAAAATCATCCTGTTTCTTGGTGGTAACTCAGTGTTGCTGATCTCCGGAGAGGATGCTTCACAGACAGTGGAACTTGCTTTACTGATTTTTTGTCATATCCTGGGGATTAACACGAAGCTTTCTGTGCCAGCTGGTATCTGTCAACGTAGCAATAAGGAAGCTGCTCCCCTGCTACACTGGACCTTTAATGTGTTGGCAACCTAAGACAGTGGGCTTTGTACTCCCAAAATTCTTCTGCCTTAACAACAGGGTGGGAAGGATAGAGAAAAGTCCAGGATTCACCTACCGCACCACTGAGTTCCAGGCCAAGGTTACTTAGTTTGACAGGGAAAGTTTTGAAATGAGCACAACAGCCCTATTTCTGTGAATTTTTTAATTTTCTGGAGTTGTTTCTGTTAATGAACGTACTGGTATTTATTTTAATAAAGTTGAGCGATTAGAATTTTTAATCATATGTGCCAGGAATCTAAACAGTGGCCTGCATGTTCATACTTGTTGGGTTATCCCTCCAAAAAGAGGTGTTATCAGTCAACCATCATTTGTACCCAGTATCCCTATGTATACTGGATATTGGAGCCATCTTAACATTTTTAAAAATATCATACAATACAATAAAAGTCCCACATTGCAGTATGCTGTTGGCTAAAAAGCCATGGGATACTGATATCTTCTGCACTAGAGACTACAATAGGCATTCAACCAACTCAACTAGTTAATTAGTATTGCGTACTATAGCTAATGAAGAAAGTTCCAGAAGTTGCTAGTTGAATTCTACGCCTCGTATGAATGCATAACAATCTTGCTTCTTTATTTATTTAAGTTTTCTATCTGATAGTGCAGGTTATGCTGTGACAGAGCAGGCTGTAAAGACAGTGAAGGAACTACTTTGTGAGTGACATGTGTAGATCTGTGGCACTGTGCCTGCCAAAGGACCCGATTCACAGAACTAACTTAAGACAAAATCCTAAATTTACTACCATTTTGGTATTCACAGAAGGCACTTTCTCATTTTGGTATTCACAGAAGGCACTTACTCATTTCAGTATTCACAGAAGTTAGGAGTCCTAACTTTAGGACTCCTAAATGCCTTCTGTGAATATTGAAAGTCTTAAAGTTATGATTTTTCTCAGTTTTGGAGTAGTAAAGTTAGGACTCCTCACTTTAGGACTCCTAAATGCCTTCTGTGAATACTGAAAGTCTTAAAGTTAGGATTTTTCTCAGTTTAGGAGTTGTAACGTTAGGACTCCTAACTTTAGGACTCCTAAATGCCTACTGTGAACACCTAAAATCATAAAGTTAGGATTTTTCTCAGTTTAGGAGTCCTAAAGTTATGAGTCCTAACTTGCAGCAGGTCAGCTGGGCTGTTGCAGGGAGGCCTCTGGATCTTGTTGTGTCCCTGTATCTCAGAACTGGAGGTCAGCCAACTGCCCCTTGGAGTCACTCTGGTATTCCTACGATCAGGTCTGTCCTTCAAGAAGCAAAACAGGCCTCAAACAATAGGGAAGTCCTCTAGTAGTAGCAAGACAGTCAGAGAAACAAGGCAGGCCTCAGGCTGCAGGACAGTCTTCTGAAGTACAAAGCAGTTCTTCTGAAGTCTACCACAGGTCCAGTGTTCTGATGAGTTAGTCTGAAGGTCCAATATTTATGCCTGGTGCCAATCTTTGAAGTACTTACCCTCAGATCTGGTTCTGGAAATGTCCTTCTTTCCCCTGCATAGGCTCCAAATGGTCAAGGATGACAAAAGGCTGTGGTCAAGTTCCTTTATGAGTATGCTGGAGGCAGCCCTTTGAAATGTAAGTGGGACAGGAAACCGCTCTGCCCCCTCCATCCTGGCAACAACTAGTCACCCTCAATGGTTTTGAAGAATACACATAGGCCAACTGCCAACTATGCAGAGTCATGTGGCCAGGACACAGGCTGCAGGCACCAAAGGGTTAGGATAAGAAAATGGCAACTTTCTAAAAGTGGTATTTTCAGAATACAGACTAAAAATCCAACTCTACCATTAAAGATGATTTTCAATTTTTGGGACCAAAATTTGAGCAGTGACCTATGTGTATTAAAAATTGAGGATTAGACCTGTCAAAAAGTTTAATTTGCTAAGTCGAATTGACAGTTTAAAACTGCACACAGGCTGCAATGCAAGTCCTCTGACATGTTTTAAAGGGCTAAGTGCACTCTGCGACTGCACCACCCAGAAACGCCCAAAAAACCTGCATACCATCCAGAACGCCACAATAAATGGCACAATAAATGCTGCAGGCCCACTTAGAAGAATGTAACTTACAGGCCCTGGGTACATGTAGTATCAATGTACTAGGGGCTTATAAGAAAATTAAATGTGCCAATTGGGTTTAATCCAATTTTACCATGTTTAAAAGAGTGAACAAAGTCACTTTAGCAATGGTTAGCAGTGGTAAAGTTCATAGAGCCCTAAATTCAGCAAAAATGAATTTCAGCAAACAGGCTGGGAGAAGGCAAAACATTTAAGGGAAGACCACACCAAGCGCTGTCAGGACTAGGAGCTCAGACAAAGCGAGAGTTCATCACATCCTCTATCTGCCACTGGGCATGAGAGAGTGTGGTGTGCATCCTCTGCCAAACTCAGGCATTAAAGAATGAGATGCACGCCACTGCCAGAGACTAAGTATAAGTAAGCATGGGTAGCAATCTTATTGTCAGAGCATGTGGCACAAACCTTGTGAGACAAAGTTCGATCATGAATCTTTATTGGGTACAACTTCATTCAGACACATCAATCAATCAGTAATCTTATAAAGTGTGACTACTCACCCGTGAGGGTCTCAATGCAAGGGAGGGTGGGAGGAGGGGGGCAGTCTGAGGTTCAGTCGAAGAGCCAGGTCTTGAATTCCTTCCTGAAAAGCCAGGTCTTGAGTTCCTTCCTGAACTTGCTGCCTCTGAGGTGCAGAGGCAGTGAGTTCCAGATCTTCGCAGCGAGGTAGGAGAAGGATCTTCCTCCGGTCGCAGTCTTTCGGATTCGTGGGATGGTGGCCAGGTTGGTGGCCAGTTGGGCGGAGCAGAGATGTCTGGTGGGAGTGTAGAAGGACAGGTGGTGGTTGAGATATGCAGGTCCGGTGTAGTTGATGGCTTTGAAGGCATGCGTGAGAAGCTTGAAGGTGATTTCGGGCCTCTGATCAACATCATGCCTTTTCAGAAAAGATGCAAAACATACTCTGGTTTCTTGAAAATGTATCTAATTCCCCCAGGTCATGTTTGCATTGGGGGTGCGCACAATGCAAATATCATTTTGTGCTATATTTTAATGTGAATGAGTCCTTGCATCAATTTTGGACTGAGGAACGCATTTAAACAAAAGCACCAAGGACAACAGCTACTTGCATTCTGTTGCTCGAGTGCATACTGTGAATTGCGCGTTCACAGAATTTATGTATGTGAATGTGGTGTAATTACTGGTAATGATGTACATTGATGTAATTTAGGAAACTGCACATTACAAGCATAATGCGAAATTTTACAAATTTCACAAATTACTAAAGTATCTTTAGAATGTTGCCCAGGCCTAGTATGAACTATGAAAAACTGCTAAGAGAAAATGCACACACACTCTCTGAGGGGGAAGAGAGTGGGCATGCAGTCTTTTCAGTGCTGGTGCTGCGATTGCCACAGCACCTTTACAAGGCCTAATGAACTGTCCTAACAGGCAGTGCTCAGCCGCCATAATGGTGATGGTATACGCAGCATTAGGAAGAGATAAATTCTCATCATTATGTTTTGACGTGGCGAGCATATTAGTTGAGGAGAAAACCTCCACAATATTGAGAGTAACCAACGTTTTGCCACATTGGTGTTGGTTACTCTGTCACAAATGTGACCGATATCCTGTCTGTCTTATTACGAGTGTATTATACCCTATGGCACTTGTAATAATGCGGACATGATATCTATCACGTTTATGACACAGCAATTTGCCCAGCAAACTCTGAATCTGTCCCAAATATTGCAATCAAGAAACCAAAACCATGACTGGAAAAATGTAAATCGTGCTTCACATAACCAACTTTGCATCCTCACACCAGAACAAAAAAACTAAATTTAGTAAACCCAACTAACTAAAAACAATAACTGCCAATTAATTAAGGCAGCCCTGAAGCAGAACAGTGTGTAAAAAATGTATTTATTTAAAGCAAAAAAACAAATACATACATGTAATGAACTGATGTTGCATACCAGTGAACCCACAATTCAAGAAAGCAGTGCTCTCCAAAAGGCAACCAGATGAAACATCACAAGCGTTCTTAATAAGACCAGTGGTTGATCAACAATTGTACACTCATAATCACGTTAACACACCTCTTAAATCAGAGTCAAGGTTTACCACTACCACCTCAAAAATCAGCATGAAGAGGAGGAAATCTATAGATAATACCAACAAGAATCCCTTCACCCTCTCAATATGGAACTTCAACTGGCACACATGTCAATGCAGTACATTAGGAGTAGAAGCTTCTCGTCAATCTTATTTCCTTTCTTCCTATTCAAGGCCTTCCCCCCTCCTCTTGTGTCTGTCCCTTTCCTGGAGCTCAGCTGCGTACAGTGTTTATGATTGGAAGAGTTGTATTCCTCCTCTACTTACAGTCAGAGTACAAAGGGGCATATTATCAATCAATCAATCAATCAATCAGAGTACTTGTAGAGCGCCCTACATATCCGTGAGGGTCTCAAGGCGCTGAGGGGAGGGGGATGCAGCTAGTGGGACGGCGTTAAAATTATCGCCGCTTTAGCGGCAGAAAACTTCCGCTAAAACGGCGATAATGACCTTGATAATATGCAATTGAGAATTCCAATAGAAGCCTAGGTTCTGGTGTGAGCATGGGCTTCTATTGGAATTCTCAAGTGCATATTATCAAGCCCATTATCGCCGCTTTAGCGGCAGTTTCCTGCGGCTAAAGCGGCGATAATTTTAACGCCGTTCTTTGATAACATGCCCCTAAATTTTACTTTCAGCACTTCTTGGAAGTCCATATGTGATTCCTCACTTTCTCCTGGGCTGTTGTTTTGTTGGTGCCCCATCCCACACCCTCTCCTACCTTCCACTGTTGTTCCTTTTTATTGTGGGCCACTTACGCCCTCATTTTTGCACTTACCCTATTGAAATTTAAATTATTGTTCTTAAATCACCACTGGCTATCAAAGAATGGTAAATGGAACTTTAAAAAAAACTAAACTGTGATTGGTGCGTTATGCTGCTTATGCCTTTGTTAGCATACGCATGCGCTTGTGGATCTCATGGAATTTAAGAATGGCTGTCTAGCGTTAGCATGCTTCATGTATTGACTCACCAGTGGCCATTTTTGACAAAACATTACAAGATGGCACAGGTGCTTCCACCAATGATGCACCCCCGGTGGTTTTGATATTTTTTGTGTGAAGATTTTCACTAAGCCTTACAAACAACTATTGCCACAGCCAGTAGCTTAGCCCTTGCATTCTATAAGCGTCACTGATTGGATGTGACAATGCCTGTTTAATTTGCTTTGGAGTTATATGGAAATGGCTTACAACACACTAGCATTGTGTGTTATGTTCTGGTGAATTACCGTCCAATATCTTTACTCCCGGGTATCAGCAAAATAACCGAGAAACTGGTAAATACACAATTATCCCAGTTCCTTGAAACCAACAACTTGCTCAGACAATCCCAAACTGGCTTCCGCCCGGGCCATGGTACAGACACCGCACTTCTCGCCGTCATTGAAGAAGCTAGGCGCATACTGGATTCAGGAGGATCAGTGGCAGTGATCCTCCTGGACCTAAGCGCAGCCTTCGACACAGTTAACCACCGTGTCCTTCTGCATAGACTGGCGGATGTAGGGCTCACCGGGACGGCACTCAGTTGGATTAAATCCTTTCTTACAGGGCGCACGTTCCAAGTGTGGGACGAAAACCACCACTCATCCATCCTCCCACTCACAAGCGGTGTCCCTCAGGGCTCCTCCCTGAGCCCGACGCTTTTTAATGTATACATGGCCCCTCTCGAGGACGTGGTAACACCATTCAACATAAAAATGGTAAACTATGCTGACGACACTCAGCTGGTCGTCTCCCTGTCCCAACTGATCGACCACCCAGAAAACCTGACCAACTGTCTTACAGAAATCCATAACTGGATGAATAACTCATCCTTAAAACTAAATGGGTCAAAAACGGAGGTGATGCTCCTAGGAAAACAATGGACGACCATCCCTCCAGCACTCTGGCCCGACGTGTTCGGGGAAATCCCCCCCCCCGAAACGTGAAATTAAGACACTCGGTGTGTGGCTCGAACCAGAACTGACCATGAAAACACAAGCAACCAAAACTTCGGGTACCTGTTTCGGGCTGATGCGCACGACCCGCAAGATTTTCCCCTTACTGCCACCCACCTCCAGGAAACTACTTATCCAGGGACTGGTACTGTCCCGCCTGGACTACAGCAATTTGGTCTACCTGGGAGCCCCTGAGGCCACACTAACGAAGCTCCAGCGGACACAGAACGCGGCGGCACGCCTGCTCACCAATACCCCCTCTAGAATGTCCGCCAAGCCGGCCCTCAAGGCCCTGCATTAGCTCCCTGTGCGCCAAAGGGTGCACTTCAAAGCGATGTGTACTACACATAAGCTGATCAACGGATCGGGCCCTGCGATCCTCAGCAAAATGATCACCCCCTACACAGCAACCAGACCCTTATGATCTCAGAATGAAAACCTGGCTAGCATTCCTAGATTCAAAAGATCTCGCACAGGAGGACGACAATATTCCGTTCAAGCTGCCGCCGGATGGAACGCTCTTCCCCGCTCCCTCAGACTGGAACCCAACTACCTGCCATTTCGCAAGAAATTAAAGACACATCTATTCCCTAAATAAAATCCCCTTCAAATGTCTCCCCCCTCTCCCTTCCCCTCATCAGGATCACAACTCTCACAGCGCGGGGATGCCCTTGGGTCACCAGGCGCTTTAGAAATCGTTAAATAAATAAATAAAATTTACTTTTTACGTTCTATATATTCCAAATTGCAATGTCATAACTGACTTCTCATTATGGTCTCGCAATAGTCATTGTTGATTCGTCTAAATACGACACATTTTGTCGTGAAACTTTTGGTTCATTTTAATTATAGTTCTCTTGCGGTTTATGACTTTGTTCCAACTTCAGGTCTTTCACTTTTTCACAGGTTTTTATCAGGGGATTATTTAACTCATTTCATAATTAGAAAATATAACCTTTGGAGAGGATACTATTAGATTTATCATCAGGTTTTTCTCTAGTCCTTTATGTTATCTTTCAAGATGCAATAAATGTTTAGCTGCTAGCATTAGATCGCTCTCGTTGCTGCATAGACATGCTACAACACCTTGTGTGTCCAGCTTTATTTACATCAAAGCACGCTGACACTTAGCCACCTAAAACAACTATTTCACAATTGTGTAAATGAACTGTAATATTTTCATATCAAAATTTTTATCTGCTTTTGCCAGATGGATGTACTGTGCATGTTCCAAATCTATTTTGAGATAAAGTACCAGCAAAAACTTGCGGAAGAGCCTTTGATCACTAGACCTCAAGGAAAGGCCAGCCACATTTTTGTCTCTGCTTTAGACATATTCATCACCGTAGGGTCGAGCAGCTACACCACATACATCTTTTAACTTTGAAAAAGTCTGACAGCAGTATAGCTTCGCCCTCTAGATCTTCACAACTCAGCCCAGAATTTATTTTCTGGTTCAGTGATGCTTTGGCCCTCATCCTCTCCATATCAGACTGCATGGAGCTTTCTCCTTCACTGATGCTATGACTGGTGAAGTCATGGTCATGTCCTTTGAGTCCTTTTAAGAATGCCTAGAAGCTGATAAGTAGGAATGCTCCTCCCCCTCCCTTTCAGAAAATAGCATATTTTAGTGGATTTGGAATCAATAGGGATGCGCCTGGGTAGCCTATATGCCAATCTGTGGAGGCATATTAACCTGGTAGAAACAGACTTAAGGGAAGTGATCAAGGTAAAGAAGCAATAGAAGAGGAACTGAGACAAAGTCCTGATGAGCAAGAGGGATTACCTAACATTTAACTGTTGGGGATTCCATGCCCACATTGCTGCCACTGACATCTCTGATTGCTTTCTAAAAGTCACCAACTCTTGTCTATGCTAATTGCACCTACATTACATCTAGGATGACGGTTTTCCCCATGTCATCACCCTCTTCTCCTGAGACCAACCTTGAGAAACAGGAAATCAAATCCCCAACTCCAGCTGACCATATTTTCTGCCTGATTCGCTCAGGGATATGGAAAATAATTGGACCAGAGTGATAAATCACATCTTTAATCTTAGATCGTGGATGTTCATAATTCAACTAAAGGTTTTTATCAGAATCTACAATGAACTACCTTGAATCAGACCTGCAAACTTCTTCTTATCCCCCTCTTTTGATTCATGCAAAAACAGTATGTCCTCCTTCTCACCTCCTTAGGAGATAACTTAACTCTTCTTTCCAAGCCTCCTGGCCGCCTCAAGAGGATTGTTCATCCTATTTCAAGAACCTCAAGTCATCACGATTCTCTAACCCTTCAAAAACTCACTTCTCACAGATATTGACACTACAAAGCTTAACAATTTATCTCTCTCAGTCCTTGCACCTCTCATCAACAACTTCATCAGCACTTCAATATCTACCAGCTGAATCCCTTACATGCCATTGGCGTGCTACTGCTGAAGAAAAACAATTGCTGAACCCAAAGCTCATTCCACTTTCCACCCTACCTTGATCCTTCCATGCATTATAAAAGCTGTGGAATCAGTAGTGAGAATACAGCTCTCCTTGCACCTGGAAACCAACAACCTCTTAAGTGATCAACAATCAGGTTTGTGTCTTCACACAGGAAAATAATTAACTCTCGAATACGTCATTTAGAAGCTCTAACTGCCCTTAACCAGAGCCTCGTATGTGCCTAATCCTTTTGGGTCCCTCTGCAGCATTCAGCACTACACATCTCAATGTGCTGCAAAATAAATTATCTGGGCACACAGGAGTAAGCAATAATGGGCCTACACAGTTCGCTTATTTCTAAGTAGCAGCATACCCAGCAAGTCAAGCTATGTTCCTTCTTGACTGATATCCCCTCCTTCAACTATAGGCTACCATGTTGATCCACCCTCTCACCTATCTGGTTCAACATCAATATGCTCCTGCTGACTCACATCTTTTCAGAACGTCAAAGTGGTTATCACGTTTGCATGGGCAATAACTAGACCTTCCTAATTTAGAGCAAGAATTTAGGAATTATCACAGTTTTGTAGAACGCCTAAAAGATTTAAGCATTCGATAAATATCAGCCACGTCTGACTCAATGGTCAAAAGTCAAAGCTTCTACTGATGGGTCCAGTAGAGGTATCGCCTTTACATTTGACCTCACTTGTCTCTACTGGCTCTACCCTAACACCAGTACAAAAGACACAGAATTTAGGAGTAGTGTTTCATAATGACTTACACTCACTCTGCAGGTCAATGATATTACAAAAAATGCACGTTTCCAATAACATAAACTACATGGAATACTTCCTCTGCTCATGCTTCCTCGTAAAGTTGTGGCTTGGGTCTAGCAGTGGTATTCTTGCACCCAAACAATTGCAATGCCATCCACCCAGATTTACAACAAAGTTCTTTCCATACGCCAAAGGGTCCAAAATCAGAGTGCCCTCTTACACTCATTCTTGCCATAGTAACCTCACATGGCCATCAAAACTCTACAGTGCCTTCACAGGTAACAGTTTGGAACAGTGTGCCTTATACACAGATATCTGCACAAGTATATATCTCAAATGGGCATCTCCCTAACACAATTACAAGGTACATGAGTCCATCTAATCATAACTATCTAAACCTATAGGCATTGGAGAAGCAGATAATTTTAGGTAGAAACTTTAATGTGTAAGGTTCCAGACTAGACAATTGTGTCAGTGCACTTAAGACTTTCTGTAGTTCAAAAGAAGTTTGAGCATGTGCCTCTTCCAATCAGCCTTTAATTGAAACTTCACCTCAATCGTTCACATTTCAAAGCTTTTTGACGCATCTTAGTTTGGAGAAACATGTAAGCTCACACACCACCAGAAGGATCGCTTTCTGCCTCCGATTAATATGCACATAATATTGAACCATTATACAGGGTTCTTTTAACTTACTGTCCAGCCTTATTACAGCCATGTTAAGGTGCCTGGACATCTCATTTAAAGTTTCTGTGGCACGGAGAATCTGAATTGGACTTCCCTTATAGCAAATGTAGTCTGTATCACAATGCTAGTATGATGTCTCCTTGACTTTCAATCACTGAACCAACCCATCAAATCATGTTTCATTTAAAGCCGGATAATATTCTGTCAGTAGCCAGTAAACCAGAAAAATGGCATGCTGTTGGTTCCTGCATCTGATCTTTGCAACTCCCACTAACATTTAGTGAACCTGTTGACTCTGGCCTCCCTGTGCTTCCGCAACTGAGGACATGATCCACGGAACTCATGTGAGAAGGGAGAAATACAGGTACTGCGTAGTCAGCAGCCACAAAATTCACAGGTGTATGAAAAAGGTGCACGGGATTATGTAGCAACCTAGGTGCTTATTTATGTGTGCTCTGCATCAGTTTTGCACCACGTAACGTGGTACATACGTCACGCAGGGCTTTCATATAGATTTATGAAGTCATGCAAAGCCACCCTGCGTGGCTTTGAGAAGCCTAATAAATCATGAGTAAGGCGACGGATGTGTGACGGAACCACGCAAGCCATTACCACATATGGCTTTACAACATGGCCGTTACAGCGACCATGACACAGCCACGCAAGTCTTTACCATGCATATCCCTTTACCTCTCCTGCCTTTACAACTAAATTTGCCTTTTTAGGCTGTTAAGGTATGTATGGTATATGTATATATATATATTTTTTTTAACTTAATACTAAAAAAATAAAACTTACCAATACTTACCATTAAAACTTATTCAAAAAATATGCCTTTACCATTCATGCCTTTACAACAAAATTCGATGTAAAGGCATGCGTGGTAATAGCATATTCATTGTAAATCTTGTGTGGTAAAGACTTGTGTGGTAATGTCAGCCTGCGTGGTGAAGGCATGCAGCGTTCAGACTGCGTAGTAAAGGATGTTTCCATAAAGCTGCGCACTGCAAATTGCTACATCGCCTTACTCTTCAACTGGGAAGTGTTCAATTGGCATTGCATTGGGATTTCCCACCTAACAGCCATTGAATTTGACGCTGCCCCAGATTTACAAACTGATGTAAACCTGGGGAAGCGTTAAATCCGTACACCTCCCGAGGTGTGGTTTAACGTGGAGGAATATGTTAATTTCTTCTTGTTTATACTTCTTTCAATGTGTGCTGCATTCTGCACTAGCATGGCCCCATTCAACTAAGTGAACACTATGCCTTTGCAATGGCAACAAATTACAGATGAAGTCGCAGACCCAAAGGTTCTACCAGGAAGAAAACTAACTGTGCCAAATAGATGGCCCACTGTTAGTGCACCACAGGAGGACTGGACAGGTATTTCATGAGCATACCTGCTAATATGTTGTGAAAGTGAAGAGGAAGGGGTGTTGCTTCTGAGTCTCTTGCATTTCAGTTCTGAATTATAAAGTGAGGGGTGATTTTCAAGATTAAAAGCATGATATGCGAGGACGTTAGCCTTTGAAAGAAAATGCAGCTATGCTATTGAAGTCAGTGGAAGAGGTGTATAAAATGCTTTGGTTGGCATAGTCAGTCATTGGCGTGATGAAGCTGGTGACAAGTTAAAAAATCCCATTATTGTATATCATGTTTCTCAACCTTGAATAGAGTGGACCATTCTTGGGATCTCTCTACCTCAGTTTCTCAATTTATTGTATTTCTATTTCTCTTCCCGTTTCTCTTGCCCAATGTTCCCGTAAAGGCCATTTGGGGGTATCTTCTGATGCTATTAAGGCCTGGGGGCTAGTAGTTAGCTACTAGCAGATTGATAACTGGGGAACAATTTCTCAAACTTGATCAGCTCTTTGTTCCCAACTTCCTTGGTGGAGGGGAAGTGTCCAATGAAGTATCAATAGGTATCAAAGTCTTGCCCCTTCTACAATTGTGAATTGTTTTAATACATCTTAAAGGATTTTATATCTCGGTATGAGAGCCTATCTACCAACACCCTGCAGACCCACCTATGCCAGTTTGCAAAATATGTACCGTGATTGTCCACGGTGAAATAGAGATCATTAATTATGGGAGTAAACTAGTACAAGAATGTGGGGAACTTCTTTGTTCTAGTTGTATGTCCCATATCTCAACTAATGGCCACTGAGACATATACCAATGAAGGCCTGTCCTACCACTTCAGCCAGATCACATCCAATGGTGCTCTTCCCAACAACCATCTCCATGTGTGCCCTGTGTTCTTCTGTGTACCTCAGTGACCCTTGAAATACTACCCTCAGTTGTGAAGCATAATAGTATGTACTTGTTTCAGGCTTAGCTAGATGATCTTAGATTCCTTGCACTCTGGAGATTGGACCTTAAGAACATTGGTTTACGGCGGTCCCATACAAACTGATTCAATCCTTTTTGGATATTGCTAATTTCTTGTAGTGGGATCTTTACTGAAAGTGCCCGGAAATTATATAAACGTCTAGGGAGTATATTCATTTTAATGCACCAATGTGCTGAGCCATGATGTAAATCATGGTGACCACCTTTGTAGGTCTTTTTTTATTTTCCCTCGGAAGGCTAGGGAAGTTTACCCCATTTAGCCATTTCATGGTAGGTGTTTTTTGTGTCTCCAGGTAACTTATACTCCCCCATTGCCTAATGGTTGAGATTTCTCCAGATGTTCTTTGGCCTGACTAAATAGCTTTATGCCCATGATTTCAGATTCATGAATGTTTACCCTACCCCAAGACACCCTGATGAATTTCTGAATTAGTGATCAATGACGTTAGGCGCTGAGTTACTTGGGTCAGTTAGGATCAATAAAATATCATAAGTGAATAGATTAATTTTGTGTGATAGTGTTCCGAATTTCATTCGCTCTATTTCTGGGATTTGCCTAATCAGTGGGGTTAATTGCTCTATTGAGAAGGCAAATAAGAGTGGAGATAAAGCGCGCCTTTGCCTAGTTCCTCCTGTGAAGTAGAAATCTGGGTTCTCATTCCCTTTATTGTTAATTTGACTTTAGGTTCTGGGTATCTTGCCCGTATATAACTGATCATCATAGGGTCAAAGCCCATCCATGTTAGGGCCTCCGGTTTTCTCCACATCAGGGGCTGTGGTTGCCATGGGAATATTTCTTCTATTAGCCTTTTCGATCAAGTGGGGCACTGTCCTTACATTGTCTAACCGCTGTCAGTTTTTTATTTAACTAGTTTGGTCCAGGATGACTATCCAGGAAGCGTTTCCTAGTCTATTAGTTAATATTTTTGTACAGATTTTCAGATCAGTGTTTAACACTGATATAGGCCTCTTTGAGACGCAATGACTTTTTCCACCTCACTGTTCTTATTGATATTGGCATGGCTGGTTGAGGATAACGCTACTTCCAGAAATAGTTATGATGAGTTTTTTGTGTCATTCCACTGTTTTGATTAATATTGTAGCATAATGTTAAACCGTGTCAGACTTCAAACTGCATACAAGTGTAGTGTCCTAAGAATATGAATTCGAAATAAATTGTCCAGTAAAAAGTTATTATTTTTGAGTGAGCACTGGAAAGAGATGGCTCACCCTGTCCTCGCACAATGGCCAGTGAAAGTTGATAAAAAGTCTGGATCATGCCACCAGCCTAGGAAAATATGATTGTCCCACTAGCAGCTGGGTAAAGAGATGCTATAACAGAGTGTTTTTTCATATACTCCATCACATGAATGAATGCTAGTAGTTCTCAGTTCGAGGAAATGTTTGGGGAAATTCCAGCTGATCAACTATACATTATTTATGCTGGGTGCAGTTGCAATGTATGGGATTTTGTTTGTGCAAATTTAGACTAAATATGTCAAACGGAAAAAATGAAGGGAATTCAAATAGACACCAAAAGACACCAAAACAAGTTGCAAGATACAACTGGAATCAAATTAAAATGTAAGCAGATTTTGAAAAACGAATTTGCCTTTAACTGGATGAATCTGTAATTGGCCTTTGCACCAGCCAAGGTACTGAAGAAGCTTTCAATGGTTAAGATGGATCTCCATAACTATATTATTTAACAATTGTTCACAGTAGTGAACAATTAGATGGCTTAGTGAACCGAGTGCTTACTGCTACTAAAATGCTGGGAGATGGAGGTCATATGTTCGAATGCAAGCAAGGTAAATTCAACCATTGCTGGGTCGTGGACCATAAATTGGGTAATGGTGATATCTTGTATATAAACACTTAAAAATGAAAGTGTGGTTTGCAGTGTTACACAAAATGAAAGTTATTTTGTGCATGAGACAGAATTTGTGTTTCTATTATATTAACCCCTGCCTCCTGGTTAGAGCCAGTGATCAACTTATTTACCAAAACAAAAGATTCCTCACAATAAGGCAGCATTACTACAAATGCTGTTTTTAGAGATTAATTATCAACGGTAGTGCATGAAACTTTGGATTGAATTGTAAGAAGCAACTGAAATCCTGGTTTCGTAAAAAATGTATTTACATCTTCATGTTCTGTAAGACAAATTAGAATTTTAACTCATATCAAACTTTTGTTTTTCTCTACATTTCTTGGACTTTGAGATTACACCAAAGGTCCAAAAAAACTAGCAAACATTGATAATGTTGTCAAAGCCAAATCTAATAATATATAAGAATATAAGGTAAAAAAAACACATATTGTCAAGTGACAACTCTCCTCAGTGTCTCATTTCCGTTACTACCTTTGAAACAATAGTGCCAAAAAAAACCTCAAGACTCCAAATGTTCCCTCCTCCCCACCTGTCAAGTGATCACATTTCCCAGGCAGTACTCCGCTTGTGCCCTCAGGTATTTAACTTTCTTATATGCGTCGCTTCCCTGTCAGTGAAATAACCTCAAGGAAGTGTCAGGTGACTTGATATAAAATTAAAAATTTGATTTATAATTCTTCGTATTTATTCTTCTGGCATTTTAAGAAATCAAACAAATAATTACTTAATCAAACATGCCTTGAGAACATTAAGTATATTTTGTGCATTGTTGACCCAGAAGGAAATTATGTACATGTAGATTAGATGGAAAAGCACTCCCCCCTGCTAGGGGTATAGCACTCGTAGTAACAGGAGACTTTAACCACATCTTAGACATGACCATGGATAGGTGGGAGCCCTCCCACCCCCCACTACTGGGAATGCCAGCGCATACTCGTGCTGAGAAGCTGCTTGTATGGTCAGCAAAACAGGACCTCACAGAAATATGGAGGGACATACATGCATTGTACAGGGAACACTTTCATTACGCACTTATTTATTCCCTTCCCACCAAAAGTTGACCTGATTTTGTTATTACACACCTCTTGTGGATGGTACATGGGGTTTAACATTTAGCATGAACCCTCTCAGATCATAACCCTTTACTTTTATAGATGTAACTGGCGGCCTGGAGAAATGTGGCTTGCAGGGCCATGATAGCAGAGGATATACAGGAAAATTTTAGGCTAAATCGTGGTTTATCTTAAATACGTGGGAAACATTCACAGTCTTTATTCAGGCCATGTGCAACAAGAACACAGTAGGTGTGTGGAAGACACTCCACTAACAAGCTGGTAAGCTTAAAGGTGAGATGTGTTTACTGAAATTCTAAGGCCTGAGGCAGGCATTTTAATGCAGAACTGACACAAAAGAGGCAACTTTATTGTGATGTAAGGCAAACATTAGAGTTGCACAATTGCAAGGAGTACATGGCCGTACAACATTCAGAGGGACAAAACGCAGGCCACCTATTAGCATTACTGAACAAGATGGAGGCTCCACATTGTACAATCCCAACTATTCTGCACCCAGAGCTCAACAAACATACATAAAGTATTCACCACTTATTACTCAAACCTACACAATGGCGGAAGACACACAAAAAGCATGTACTTGAGCAATATGTACAGCACGCCTTCTAAGAGAGTAAACCGAGGAGTTAGACTCACTATTATAGATGCTGAAAGTAAACGTAACCATACGCCAGATGGTGAATAGGTAGGTCCCAGGAGCGATGGTCTCCCTCTTGAGTTTCATAAAACCTTTTGATTAGCCCATCCAGTTATTAAGCATTTAGGAGATGGCAGGAGCAGGGTTCATTCTTCCTCACACGAACTCGACAGTCACTTATCATCGTGCTACCTAATTTGGATATAAGCTTACTCGTTTGCTTGTCCTTCCGTACTCTATCAATTCAAAACATAGCCAGTAAGATCTTTGGTAAAGTGCTCCCCATTAAGATTTGAGCGGTTATTCTCTCTTTAGTACATCCAGATCAAAGTGGGTTTGTCCAGAAAGGACCACGGCATCCAATATTCACAGGCTGTTGCATTTCATTGACAGAATCCCCTAAAATGCCAAATGTTCAGCAACGGTTTTCATCAACATGGAAAATTGGCACACTCAACTGGAATTACCATTTCCAGACACTGGAGGTGTTGGATTTGGCCCGTTCTGCATGGTCAACCCAGACTTTTCCACCTTCACCCTCTTTTCTGAACCCATTTCTGTTGTCTATTAGAACTCCTCACATATTACTGTGCTAACCAGTGCTAAAGTGATTGTGCTCTCTCCCTAAAACATGGTGGAATTGGTTTATACCCAATTTGACTATTTAATTTACTTGCATGTCCCTGGTAAAGTGGTACTACATGTGCCCAGGACCTGTAAATTAAATGCTACTAGGTCCTGTAGCCCTGAGTGTGTCACCCACTTAAGTAGCCCTTTAAACATGACTTGGGGCCAGATGTAGGTCACCAAATACCGGTCGGTAACGGCCGATTTTGGCCGTTACCGACCGATATTTGGTGATTGAGATGTAGGGAGCCTATATTTTACAGAATCAGTAAATTTACCGATTCTGTAAAATACCGATTCTGTAAATTTACCGAATCGGTAAATTTATATGTAGGTGGCACTGGAAACAGTGCCACAGGCCCCTAAGAATTCGTTATTTACCATGTAATACTATTGCATGGTAAATAACAAATTCCTGTGTACATGCACATCTGTGCATGTACACCTGTGCCATGTGGCACACATACATGCCCTGAGGGCATGTATGTGTGTCACATGGCACACAAGCCTGAATCAGGGGTGCAACAGGGTGTCAAAGTGACACCCTGTCCCCCTTGCAAATTTGGTAATTTTACCGAATCGGTAAATACCAATTTGGTAATTACCGAATGTTACAGATGCGGTAAAAAAATCAGTAAAAATACCTACATAGCATTTACCGATTTGTAAATATCGAATTGGTAAAATTCGGTATTTAGGAAACGGTAAATGCCATTTGCCTGCATCTAGCCCTTAGACTTAACATTGCAGCTTGTGGGTCTAATTTTAAACTGCCAGTTCAACCTGAGCCCAAAACCTCCCTTTTTAGTCATATAAGTCCCCCCGAAGGTAGGCCCTACACAGTCCAGAGGGCAGTGTGTACTGTATTTAAAAGGTTGGACATGTACATTTAAGTTTTATATGTTCTGTTAGTGAAAAACTCTTACATTTGTTTTTCAGTGCTGTGAGGCATACCTCTCCCATAGGGTAACATTGGGTTACATTATTGCATTTAAAAAGTGAAAAACGTTCAATTGGGAGCAGGTAATCAACTCAGATTTGGTGTCTACAGAATTGTAATTGAAAGCCCTCACAATTCTGATGATGCCTCTTTTAGAACTTTGGCATTTTCTTGTCCTAACCGTTTGGTGCCTGCAGTCTGATCCAGGGCCACATGACAAGGTGTAGCTGGCAGTTGGCCTTTATGTATTGCTTCCAGAGAATGAGGCAAAGGGAAGCTAGGCTTTGGCAAGATGGACCACTCTGAGTTGATGAGGGGGAGGAACTGTCACCTACTACACTTGCACATCACAAAGGCTCTGCCTGAGCACTTTCACCAAGGTTTTGACACAGGTCTTTTGTGACCCAACACAACTGGTGCCAGACAGTGAGGAAGGAGATGCCTGACACCTTGTGGGTTGGAAACCTCTGGAATCTTCCCCTACTTCAAAGTGAGCACCAGGTATACATATTGGACCCCTAGGCCCAACTCTTCAGTTGACTTTTGGTCCAGTGGGCTGTGCATGGAAGAAGGACTGCTGTGCTGCTGAAAGAACTGCCACTCTGTTGGACTGACGCCTGGAAGGACTACTGCCCCACTGTGCTGCCCAGCTGCTCAGCTGCCCTCTTGCCTGGGTGAGAAGGACCGGAGGTACATCTCTAAAACCCAGGACCCCAGATTGACTCCTACTGCTAGTTGGCTGACCTCCTGATCAAAAGTCTCAAGGGACAGCAGCAACCTTGAACCCAGCACCTGGACCCTGCCATCTGTGAATTCAGCCCTCCCTAGTGGTGTCATCCCGGTCCTGGGCCCATTGTAGTGGGTATGAACGTGCTCTACCAGCACATCTGTGGATCCAGCAGAACCAACGCATCTCATCCACGGCGTGGCACATCTCCTGCTGAACCGGCACATCATCTCGGATGTCCAATGCATCGCCTTCGGAACCAACACACTGTTTTTGCTGCATGAACTACCCCAATTCAGGGATTCTGCATCACCTACAGCAGCCCATCGGAAACACCGCTGCGCAATGCTTCGCCCAATGTATCCCATCTGAACCTCCGCTGCATTATACATCTCCACATTAGGGCAACTAGACGCGGGACTCTGCATCTCTTTGCAACCAGGACCAAGGCACTGTGTTCAACTGACCTAAGTGGGTCCCTGTAGGTGAGTGCTGATGTACATTATTTAAGCGCCTTCTTCTAAGCATTGTGAGGGGAGCAACTGTTTAAGCATGTGTGCCTGGCAATGATTGGTTCTTTTGAGGCCTCCCATCCACTGGCTCAGGTGTTTCTTCGACTACAGCACATTACGTTTAATCAATGGAAGTTGACTCCAATGCTGGAAGATCAAATTAATGAAGTAACTTATTTTGATCCCATGTTTTACAGCTACTGTGCTGAGCTTCACTTTTCATCTTCAAATGCTCTGTGCAACAGTTTTCACTTCCTGTGAGTTATCTATGTATGTATATGGTATTTCTATAGCGCAAACCTAACAAAAAGGCAGCAAACTGTTCTACACTGTAAAAGACAAAAGTCAATTAGTGTTAGGAAAGGTAGCTGAGATGTAGTGTCCTATAAATAGGTGAATCTTCACCTTTTTCCTAAATGGGATCTGCATTGGGGTGGCCTTGATGGATACGCTAATGTTCTTCGAGATCTGAGTGCATAGACGAAAAGGCCTGCTTTTTGTTTTTTTCTTTTTTAACGATTAATCTGCAGTCTGATGGTGTCCTGGCTGCGGGTGTGCCAAGAACCCCCAGACACGGTGAGCTTGTCTGCAAGATAAGTGGCGGTGTTGGCTGTTATGTGTTTCTAAATGATACAGCTGTTTTTTTAAAATGGTGCATAAGGTACTTGTCTCTATTCTATAGCATGATCTGAAGCTATGTTGGTAGTCATGCAGGAGATGGTTAGCATTAATGTAATCTTTGAGTTTAACATAGTCTGCGTTTTCAATGATCTTGTATGGTAGGTGAACTATGAGATGTTTGGCGAGGTCATCAGGGTCTTATGTAGGTTTATTTAGGTGGACTGGGAACCAAAACCATTCCTGGCAACCTGCGGGTGAGGGGGGGGAGCAGCTGAGCAGTTTGCGAGGGCCGTTGTTTTCAGCCGATTTTGTTACAGGGAGCCGATAATGCCCAAAACCTGCCCCCACCCTAGCGGCCCACTGGGGAAACACCCAACGCCCGCTAGGGTGCTGAATTTTATGGCTTGCACTTGTGTGTTTTAATTGGGTCATGGGTGTTCACATAGTTTTACAAAAAATATAGAAGTTGTTTAGAAGGGTGTTCAATTTTCTTGTGGAGTCGATATGGTGAGGGATGAATTCAGACATTAGGTTTTCTATTGAAAAGTCTTTGAAAGATATAAGATTTAGTCTTCTCTCTTGTTTTGGCCTTGATTTGTTGGTAGGACTTTGAGCAGGGAGATAGGTATGGCAAAGTGGTTCGTACAGTCCAGAGGTATGGGTGGCTTGCATTGGATTCATATTTGAGAAGACAAGGTCAATGATGTGATCTAAAAAGTGTTTTGGTTATGTGACATGCTGCAGTAAGTTGAATGTGTTTATGAGGTGGAAGTCCTTGTTCTGCCCAGCAGGCCTGTAGATAAGATGAAAGGTATGGTTTGAGTTGTAGAGCATGCAAAATGGTATTTCAGTAGCTCTATGGAGTTGAGTGTTACTTTCTTGCCTAGGGTGAGGCCTCCTCCTTATATACGTCCACACGATTGCTGGTGTAGCCTGTTGGAAGAAGGGCTTCTAAGATATGAATGGATGTGGGGGGACCATGTTCCTTGATGAAAAGGGAGTCAAGCTTGTCATAGATGATGAGGTGTGTGAAATCTGGTATTTGTAATACTGCAGAGCTGTGTTCATGAGCATGAGTTTGAATTCTGTAGTTTTAGGGTGAGTGTAATTAGCGCGATATGTATGAGATTGGGTCTTTGTGTTGTGCAAAAGCTTTGTGAGTGTCTGGGTCATCTAGAGCTGGGTGTGATTGGCACTATGGGGTGCTGCGACTGGAACATGATTTTATCTTACAAGGAATCCCATTACATTTCGGAACTAAAACTTCATCAGGGAAATGTATCCTCACGACTAGTCCATGTCAGGTATATCAACTGTGATGATATACCTGACATGGACTAGTCGTAAGGATACATCCCTGATGAAGGGCTTGTCCCAAAATGCATTTGGATTCCTCTAAAATTCATATAAATTTCAGTTGTAGTGTGATGTTCTAACACTACGAATATGAATGCTTCAAATCAAATAAATGATGATCTATACGTGATTACAGAGTGATTACTAACAGAAGAAGATATCAAAGAAATAAATATTTATATGCAAGGTTCAAATTCCTCTAGTCAGAGTGCAAAGTGGGGAAGTTTTTTTCTCTAGGAAAACGCAACATTTGTGTATGAGTAAGTACCCCTTAGATCAGTGAGCGGTACCCACCTGCACCCAACACCACTTAAAAAGAAATTAGAAACCTATTGGACCCTTTTCGAACATTTCCAGTAGTGCGACAGTTCAGTGCTTTGAAAATGTTATCTTACAAGGCCCATCTGGCCCTAATAGAACCAAACAGGCAATACCCTTGTCTGTGTCCACCCTTAACATGGGCAATGAGATGCCCTGAAAGACTGTCTTAAATAGGGAGGAGTCAGGAAGTGATGCCACTCCCTGTGCTAATGGATGATGAGAAATCCAGTGATGTAACTACCTGTGCAAATGAATTATGGGAATTCAAGTGGTCTTCTTTTAAAGATGGTTTTGGTGGGTAACCAGTAATATCCCTTCTTGTGCAGAAGGATGATTGATGTTATCTAAACTAGTTATTTCACATCAACCAACATCTCAAAGAACAGTGAACGTTCTTTTAGTGCTAGGACCACCATTTTAGCAAAATGAATAGCCTTGTATTCTGTGAGCATCAGTGCTACCATCTTTTAGCAATATCCCAGGCAGAGAGGTATGTTGAGTATCAATGTATTTAGTGCCAGACTGACATCTGAGCATGATCATAACATATATATTATAAGTAACCTAATATATGATGGCAGCAGCTAGATAAATAATAGCACCAACCCAAATTGCATTTTAATTTCGTGCTCGTAAATCCTGACTTTTACTCGGAAATCCCTGGCATTAGCTTCATTTCTCTTGGTTCTGGATTTGGGATTTTTGATGGGCATATCCTCTTGAGGGGTAAACTCTATTAGATGGGTGGTATTTTTTTCTGTCTACAGATATTTGCCTAGCAAAAAACAGTTATTTTGTATGAGACACACACTTTTCTAACTGGCTTACTCGTGAATCACTGTTTTGGAGTACTCTGGTAGACCCTCAACAACAGAAAGATTTCATTAATTCAATCAATTTAATTTCTTTCCCTTTCAAATGCCTGTTAACCTAGTGGCTGTCAGGGTGATATAGTTTGGAGAAGTGTGGCTCACTGGTTAGAGGAGGCAGACCTGGAAGCAGAGGTCAGCCCGGGACCAGGGTTCAATTCCCGGCTCGGCGGGGTCTTGAGTCCTAATATGTCCATGGACTCGACAATTCTCGCTCCGGTGCCTACTCGATTAATGGTTTCACACTCTGCGACTCTGGGCAATAGCTTGCTTAATCTCCACAACGGCCCCTCGCGGCGGGATGCCTGGTTTTCACCTTGCGGATACCCTGCCGGGGTTATCTCACAGGGGAATACCAGGACGGGTTCCCTAAGCAAGCGCTTAGAAACCAGTGGTGATTTGCGCTATATAAATTCATGTACATTTACATTTACATTTACATAGTTGAAAAGCTGGTGTCTGTATATGAGTTCTTATGATCCAATTGCCAGCCTTTTAAATTTTCCATGATTTCACTGTTCCCAGGACTACCTAGGCGATGTACATGCCTGTAAAGAACACTCTAGTTGCTGCTTTGCTAACCAAAACATTTTCACTACATCATATGCCAACCTAGAAATACTCCATTGTCATAAGGCAAAAGTGGCGTTGGCAACAAAGGCAACATACCAGCTTCTCTGTGCCCACACTACCCTTGTTGTATGTCCTCATTACCAACACTTTGGTTGTGTGGACCCATCATCATATGCCTACAGTCCTACCAATGTATATGCAAATAGACCCACATTCATACCTTCATACAGCCACATGACCCATCATTTATCAAAGAATCTATCATCCAATGCCTGCAACCAACGTCATACATGTACACATAACCATCATACATCCACTTAACCACCATTATTTGTCAGCACAGCTACAATTATATTCCAACACTTCTCCAAAACTCTCACCATAAACACAATAAATATCATATATCCACAAAGCAAATACCATATGCCAACACTCCCACCATCATACACAAATACTATAAAGAAAAAATATGAAATTCTCCTAAAAAGCTGAAGCTGAAAGGGAATAAAGGTTGACTAATATGTTGTAACGGTTATGCCACAAAAATAAAAAACAAAACAAATCTTAAGGTAGCATCTTCATCTAATCTCCCACACCACTATACTAAGTCTCTCTCTGATGTAATCATCAAATTTACCCAGCTCCGGTGCAGTGATGAACTGGGAACGTAAAACAACCCCGTCAAAATATATAAATTCAGCCCCCATGTGAGACGTGCTAATGTGCTGGAACCAGAGCAACTCTTTCAAGTTGCAGCAAGGATCACGTAAGGTGTACCAGCATCAGTTTCAAACCCGGCCTCCTGGGGATCCAGCCTCCCGGGGGATTGTGCCCATGCATGCCTTTTGGGCTACATGAAGAGTACTGTGGCCTTGGACTCAGCTCATTTGATTTGATACAACTCGTGTTTGGGTCAGCCCTGGAACAAAGACTGTTTTGTAAGCTAGTTTCAAGAATATTTGCATGAGTAATGACAATACGTACTTCCCTTCTTGTCCAATATGCCGCTTCCTGACAAATCCCACTTAGAAGGCTCAAAGCAATTTATGGATGTGTATTGGCCCCCATTGACTTCTGTTATAGACGTTGCCCCTACCGACATTTATGATAAACCGGAAAGCCTATTTTTTCCTCTTTCTCCATTTAGATGTTGTTTTATCTTTTTAGCGCTGTTTACCTAAAGCTGTCTATACATTTTATCTGGATCATGAGGTCTTTTTTTGGCTCTGAGGTATTTCTAAGACGCAGCTGTCAAGAGCTTCAACCACACCACCGGAAGGTGAACCAAAAGGCTTCACAGAGACTTCTCTTCCAATTTACCCTACCAGTAAATTTACTGTTACATACTCAATGCAATTCGAAAACTTGACTGAGCAGGGTTTCTAAAATACAGCTTTAACCACATTAAACTATATGGGGCTCTAGTGGACTAAGTGGTTGAATGTCTTTGAAGATTTCATTGAACCTCGTGAGAAAAGGATGGAAAGAAAATGTTGCTTACCCTCAAGAACCTGACAGGCAAATACATCAGATGAATCAAAAACCGAGCAACACAGATAACCACCTATCAAGGTGTGCACAATACCCTCGGTGCAATCTTTCTACCAATAAAATGTGGAATGTGAAGTACACAACTTCAGTTCAGCATAAAAATGGGACAGTAATGAGGACTTTATGGTTTAAATCTTTTTTATTAGCATTTTCAAGAGTATCAAGCAAATACAGCATCAGATTTAAGTCTTTAGGGGCATACAACCACCTAGAGACGAAACAAACTTAATGCCTTGTTGCAATTGTTACATAAACAAAACCAAGAAACAAAAGAAACACCCCCACAAGAGAACCCACCCCCAAACTCACCCCTCCCATCCCCACTCACCCATTTACAATATCTGCACCATTGTGTGTATATGCATGCAGTCATTTCTCTGTGTGTCCCTACGGCTAGGGCACCACCGGAAGTCGTGGGAGTCTGAGATACTTTGGACACGTCAACTCATGGAATTCCTGTGACAATAGCAACACATAAGGGTCCCATACCTCCTGAAATGATGCCCCCTTGCCTGCTAGTGACATGGAGATCTTCTCCATTCCCAAAATGTGCCATATCCTGTGCAGCCAGTCTGTATGTGTGGGGAACGTTGCCGTGCTCCAGTGGGCTAGGATGGCCTGGGCTGCTGCCCCCAGGACCATACCAATCTGTCAGCCAAGGGTGGTTTTTAATGGGTATGTTAATGGGTTTGGGAGGCTCAGCAACAAGTAGGTTGGAAATCGTGGGAGCTGTGTATCGAGATGTTTGTCTATATCATCCATGACCTGTGTTCCATATTGCTGAATCTGCGGGCACTCCTACCTTATATGTGTGAGGGACCCCTTGCTTCCGCAGCCTCGCCAGCAACTGTTGCTATGCGACGGTTTTATTTTATTTATCCTGACCGGTGTGTAATACTAGTGTGATGTGATCTTAGTTAGTGTATCTGTAAGGGCCATACTGTGTGCCCTGTGGCGGGCCCTATAGGCTATGCCCTCCCAGTCTTTTGTGCTCTGGGACCGCCCCAGTTCCTCTTCCCATCGTGCCCGTCCAGCATGAAATGTATGATCCTGAGTTTGAAGTAAGATTGCGTATAACTGTGAAATCATGCCTTTATCAGACGATTTGGCCAAGAACCACCTTTCATACTGAATCAAGCGGCGCTGCGCATTAGTGTGGTTGGCGGGGTGCCTGATCAATGTCTTAGTTGTAGTTAATGAAATCACTCCGATTCCGGGAGCCCAAAGTCTTCACGCAGCTGGGGGAATGAGCGTAAGCCCTCTGAATCGAAGAAATGGCCCATGGAGCGACATTCTGATGCTCTCCAGGTTGCAAAATCCGACGCCATAACTACTGGGGTGAAGTCCAGGTTCTCAAAAACGGGAGTCAGCGGACATGGATAAGTGGTCAGACCTATTTTAATACTAATACTATCCCAAGCCGTCAGCGTTATTTGGGTTATCGGGAACATGTACAGGCTTCTTGGCCTATGTGCTTTGGGGAGAAACAGAATCTTCCAAAGGGCCGTACCCACCACCGCTCTATCCTGGAAAAGACAGTGCTTCTTAGATTCTGGGCGACTCCATTCCACCAGATATCGCAGTTGCACCACCTTAAAATAGAGTTGTAGATCTGGGATTCCCAGCCCTCCCGCCTCGGGGTCGAGAAAACTCAGGGAGTGCTTCATGCGCAACTTTCATTCCTGCCAAATGAACTGCGCAAGTTCTGACTGGAGTTTAGCGATCGTACCCCGTGGGGGACAGAGGTGCAGGGTCTGGAAGAGATATAATATCTTGGGAAGGGCCGTCATCTTGCAGGCCGCTATCCGTCCCAACCAAGAAATTTGAAGGTGTTTCCTCCTCCCTAGGTCACTTCATATTTGCTGGAGGAGTGCCCTGTAGTTGCTGTTTAATGTCGATTTCATCGTGTTGGCTAGGTTAATCCCCAGATACTGAATAATCTCTGCGGCCCACAGCACCGGGTATGGGGATGCAGGAAGATCTACTGTGTCCTGAGGTACCGAGATGTTTAGTGCTTGAGATTTATTTATGTTGATTTGGAACCCCGAAACTGCACCGAAACCCCTCCAGTTCCCCCATAAAGGACGGTAGAGAAATAATCAGGTGCGCCATGGATGCCAGGACGTCATCGGCATAAAGACTGATGGAATGTCTATCTCCACCAAATGGAACGCTGATGATGACCAGATGATCTCGGATCCTCTGGGCCATGGGCTCCATATACAGAGCAAATAGTAGGGATGAGAGTGGGCAGCCCTGACGGGTGCCTCTGTGTATGGAGAAGGGGGTTGAGGTAAAGCCATGAATCCGGACGGACGCAGTAGGGGCTTGGTAGCAGTTGAGGATGTGATTCCTGCATCTGTCCCCGAACCCGAAGTGCACTAGCACCTGGTCGAAGTATGGCCAGTGGATCCGGTCGAAAGCCTTCTCGACGTCGACCGCTAAAAGCATATTCCCCCGGGAACCTGTTTGCCTTATCAATGATATGCAACACTGTTTTAGTATTATCACTGGCCTGCCTATGAGAAACAAAGCCTGCTTGGTCCGGTCCATTAAGAAGAGGAGATATGTGTTGATTCTGTGGGCAATAATACTCGTTTATAATTCAAGGTCAATATTTAAAAGGGAAATAGGCCGGTAAGAGCTGCATCGTTGGTTCCTTCTCCAGCTTAGATATAACTATTATAGAGGCTTTAAGCACTTCAAGCAGGATTGACCGGGGATCCGAAAAGGAATTCTAGAGTTTGTGAGGATAGGGGCTAGGGTGGAGCAAAATGACTTGTAAAAGGCTGCTGAAATCCCATCTGGGTCTGGCGACTTAGCAAGCTTAAGGCGATATGACCTCCTCAATACGAACGTCCTTGTCTAGAGACTCTGCCTGTACTGGGATAAGGGTCAAGGTCTTGGCCCCCTTAAAATATTGGGTTCCAGCCTCTGCGTCTAGATGCTGGCAGTTATATAGGTGCTCATAAAAGTCTTTGAAGGCGTTCGCTATGTCTGGGCCTTCAGTGACCAGGTCCCCTGTGGAGCATTAAATCTCAGAAACACCCTGTTCTGGTCTTTTAGCCCAGAGGGTATTAGCCAGGCGCCAGCCTCACTTGTCTCCCCCGATATAATATGAGTGCTGTAAGGGGAGTGCCAAGCATTCTGCCCTGTCTGTGTCTAACGCTGCCAAATGAGCGCACATGTTGGATAGTTGTCGCTAGACCCTTGGTGCTTCCGTGCGCAGATGTATCCGCTCAAGTTCCCTGGTTCGCCCAGTAAGGTCTTCTCTCTTTGCCCTGCACAACTTATTATCTGCTGAAGGTATAGCAATGAATCCCCCTCTAAAGACAGCTGTGAGTGCTCCCCATAGTGTCGAGGGTGATGTCTCAGGGGTATCAGTACATGTAAGATAGTCTTTAAGTAAATGCTGGATTTGTTTTTTAACCTCTTTGCGATGTAGCATAGAGTCCCGTAAACGCCAAGACCTAGGGGGAGAGTAGTCAGGGAGAAGAGAGCGAGAGTGTGACCGCCCCGTGGTCAGACAGCCAAGCTGTATGTATTAGTACATCTTGTGGGAGTGGGAGAAGTTCCCAGGTGCCCAAAAAATAGTCCAGCCTGGCATGTGTTTTATGGGCATTGGAGTAGTATGAGAAAACTTTGGACTGTGGGTATTTGGCCCTCCATAAATCCACCACCCCCAGCTTCATCAGTCGCGCCAGACCCTCCGTGGACAACGCTCCCGACTGGCCGTACCTCTGTGCTGACCTATCCAGCGAGTTGTTGAATACCAGATTAAGGTACCCGTCTAGTAGTACTACTTGATCCCCAGATCCCAGTGCCCTCTCCAGTGCCCCATGCAGGAACCCTTCTTGTTTCTCATTGGGAGTATGAATTGTACCTATCCCAAGTGACCTCCCTGCAATGGAGAACCTGTATATTAGCAGGCGTCCCCTGATTTCTTCTACCTTCTGCTCGATCACCCCTCGAAAAGATTTGACCACCAAAATAGCTACTCCCCCTGATTTTGAAGGGGCAGATGAAAAGAATTGCTGCGGGAAGGCCCTAGATTTCAATCTGTGACAATCCCCTAAGAGGAGGTGAGTTTCCTGTAATAGGCATATATCTGCCCCTGAGGACTCGAGGTGATTAAGTATCGTCCGCCTTTTGAGCGGGTATTGAGCCCACACACATTGAGAGTTAAAATTTGGAGGATGCTTCCCGTCATGTGGGCAGTAAACCGGTTTCCGCTCTGTCCAACCCGGACAGCCCTCTTCCCTCCTGAGAACCCAGAAAGTTATGCAGTGCGTGGTGTTAGTACAGTGTAGAAAAATAGAGCAGCCCCTGTGTGGGTGAGTGCAGGCCCCCAACAAATTCCCCCTCAAAATTAACAAACAACAACAATAAGAAGAAGTAGAAATACAGGCTTACGTCTAGTCCTGTGGTACAGTGAAGCCACGTGGTGGGTCCAAAGGGGGATGTAATGTGGTCAGTGGCTCGGCTCCCCCCGCCCGCTGCCCCTCCCTTATCTATATATTATGCAGAAGCTGGGTCCAGGCTCAGGGGGCAACAATTTTAGCCAATGTGGAAGGGACTGCCTCCAAAGCTGCCTGCCTACCCTTAGCGATCTCAACCGGGTCTGGTTTGGCTAAGGCCAGGCACCATTCTACTCTCTGCCAGCAGTCTTTCTTCTCTCTTTGAGAAGAGGGTGGTGTGTCCCCTGTACGTTGTTCCTCTGGAGGTTCTATTCCCAGCACGCTGCATGTCTATGTGAGTGAGTGAGTGTAATTGGAGGAGCTTTCCCTTCCAGCGGAAAATTAGCCGGAAGGAATGGCCCCAGGAGTAGGAAATGCCAAGGCTGCGGAGTTGAGCTGTCGCCGGGCGAAACGACCGGCATTTCTGCAGGGTGAGAGCCACGTGATCTTGAAAAAAGGTGGGGGAGTGGCCCTGGAAGATGATAGGGTGTGATCTGCAAGCTTTCCTTAGTATATCCATGATTTGAAAGTCATTTACGCACACCAATATGTCCGGTGGGTTAGAAGTATTCTGCCTGTGGAGGCCCACCCAGTGTGCTCTGTCGAGCTGAATAGGAGATTGCGGAGGGCCCCCCCAGAATGTGGTAAAAACGATCTCGGACAAAGCCAAAAATGTCTTCCTCCTCTACCCCGAATGCCAGTCCCCTAATTCACACATCAATTATCCGGGAACGATTTTCTAAGTCGTCTAGATGTACTTGCATGTCGATGTGCTGCTCCCGGAGTTGAATAACTTCTTGTTCAAGTGTCTCTGTCTCTTGCTCGTGGCTCACTTCCTTTTCCTCCAGATCTGCCACGTGCTCCCCCAAAGCATCCACATCTCTCTGGGTCTCCTTGATATCCTGGGCAAATTCAAGTTTTAGAGAGTGAAATTCAACTTGAAGGGAGGTAGACTGAAAATAGATATTGCCAAGTGAGGGTATCAAAGGCCTTCTCAAGGTCTAGGATGAGACAGGCTGACCGGGGATATGTGTCTCTCACCTGATCTTGGACATGAAAAATGCGGCGTATATTCTGGGGCGTGTTTCTACCTGGGACGAACCCGCACTGCTCCAGATGGATCAAGGGCCGTATAATTTGTGAGTATCTGTCCGCTAATATCTTCCAGAGGATTTTACAGTCTGTGGAGAGGAGCGTGATGGGACAATAGGAGGCCATGAGTTGCGGGATCTCGATTCGGTTTTAGGAAGGTAACGATTACCGATTCCCTAAGGGGTTTCGGCAGCTCTCCTTGTTCGAGCGCGGTCACAAACATCATTACTAATCGAGGGACCAACAGGGGGGAGAAAGTCGTGTAACACTCCAGTGGGAGCCCGTCTGGTCCCGGTGCCTTGTTGCGAGCTAGGGCATGCAGGGCTTGGGTAATGTCGGTGGATTTTATCTCCGTATCCAGTGTCATCTTATCTGTTTTTGTAACTTTGGGGATCGTTAGGGGGTCCAGGAAACGATCTATTATGGCCTGTTCGGTCGGGGTCGAGTTACTATGGACCTCCGAATAGTAGTGTTGGAACGCAAGGAGGATCTCGTCCTGGGATCGTACCAGAGTACCTCTAGGGTCAATGACTTCCGTTATAGGTTTCATGTCCGTGTCCTGTTTGGCCAGCCATGCCAGCAGTGTGCCTGTTTTATCCCTCTCTTTATGCATCCGGGTGGCATATGATCTGAAATTATACTGGCGGAGATCAGCGCAGGCCGCTTGGTATTCTGTTTTGGCTTTGGCCGTTAGAGCTACCCTCTCCTCAGACAGATCGTCTTGTTTGGTGGCCGTGGCAAGGAACTGTTCGGCTTTAGTGAGTGCCTGTTCTAGCGTCCGTTTGACCCCTAATATTTGTTTAGTGCATTCTCCCCGTTCCACTACTTTGAATGTGTCCCATTCCACTAACGCTGAAGATGCTGTGCCCGCATTGTGGGTGAAGTAATCCTGGATGCTTTGCCCCTGTCCATGTTTAAAGACCTGATCTGTTAGACAGTCCCGGGGTAGACGTCAGGTGGGGACTGGCGGGGTGTGGGGGCCTCCAGCTTAACCGCAATATATGGGCATCATGGTCCGATACAATCCTACCCATATAGTCTGTATGTAGAATTTTGGGTAGAACCGCCGCTGAGCATAGTAATCAGTCCAATCATACCCACAGGTTATGGGGGATGGAGTGAAACGAATATTGTCGGATTTCTGGGTGGTTCAGTCGCCATGCATCCGTAAGTACCCATTGCATGACCCAGGTCCGGAATCTCTCAGTTTGCTTGTGGGCGGGAGAGTGTGTGGGTGGGGGGTGGGATCGGTCCAAGGTAAGGCCTAATATGCAATTGTAGTCACCACCTAGAATCCATGGGATGGATGTATATTGGGCTAGGATCCCAGTGAGGCGGTCCCAGAATTTGTCCTGCTCTACATTCGGGGCGTATATGCTACCTAAGAGCACTGCTTGTCCATCTAGGAGTCCCTCTAGTAGGGCATATCTGCCATCTTTGTCCACCACCCGCCTGAGTTCCTGGAATGGAGTCCCCAGCCGAACCCAGATCAGTGCACCGCGTGCGTATGCGAAGTAAGTCGTGGCGCATATGGTGCCACGCCATTTAGTTTGAAGTTTGCCTACCTCGGTGGCAGTGAAGTGTGATTCCTGGAGGAATGCGATCCTGGCGTTGTGACGTTTTGTATATGAATATACTGCATAACGTTTGCTCGGTGTATGGAGGCCTCTGACATTGAGGGTGAGGATATTAATGTCAGTGTTGCGCTGTCATTGCCATGTATCGGTATCAGTGCACTCAGAGGGGATATGTATCTATCGGAGCCTCTGAACCAGTAACTCCCCAGCCGAGTGAGGTGCTCATGCATCCCGTAATGTTGCTCGCTTTTTGTGTATCAGGTACCCTGTCTTATACTGTTCCATGAGGGGGGTGGGACAGAACTGAACCGGGGTGTTTACCTGTGAAACTGGGGTCGGGACACAGTCCCAATACCGAGGACCTATCGTTGTAAACGATACGTCCAAACCAATTCTCCCAAAAGGGGGAGGGTGTGACAATATACTGCGGGGGTGGCAGTGTTTATGCGCGAGGCAGAGCGCTGATCGGGCCTTTGTAGGATGTGTTTGTCGCTCGAGATCCGTCATGACATGGCTATGTTGCATATGTGTGGCAAGGGAGTCCAGGTTGCGCCGATCCTCGTGGTGATGTCAGTGAGAACCTCTCATGCCGAAAGGGGGGCTCATTTGTCCATCTAGGATAGCATCGGCCATCTGAGGAGTGACCAGGGGAGGCGTGACAGAGTCCCCCCCAGATAGCGTTCCATCACGGTTATTCTCTCCTTCCGATGAGATTATATGTGGGGGTCGATCTATGTCCTGTGTTAAGGGGGATGCCTGCAGGTCGATCACGGCCTGTAGGGCCTCCCGTCGTTCTTTCACAATTTGTTCCAGGTCTGGACCCGGTCACCCTATTTGCCCACCCGCTTTGATGCTTAGGGCCGCGTCTTCTGGGTCGCGGTTGTTTGAGATTGGGGATTCATGTGGTCTCAGCTCTGGATTGCAGTCGGCAGTGCTGATCTGCCCAGTCGTGCGCCTCTTCGGCGGTGGTAAAAAAGATGGCGGAGCTTTTATATAGGACCTTGAGGCGGGCTGGGTAGAGCAGGGAACATTGGACAGTGTTCGCCCGTAGTCGCCTTTTCACGTCCAGAAATGAGGACCTTTGTTGTTGCACCGCTCGTGCGTAATCGGGAAAGATCATTATTTGTTTGTTTTCCACGTGCAAGGGACTAGCCAGTCTGGCCACACGTAACACCGCATCCCTGTCGCGAAAATGTAGAAACTTAGCCAGCATTGGTCTTGGGGAGGCTCCCGGTGGCGGTTTGTGGGCCGGAACCCTGTGGGCGCGTTCAATGGAAAAGAATGCAGTCCGGTCTGTCATCGGGGTGAACGATTTCACCCACGTTTCCATGTAATTCAGCGAGTTTGAACCTTGAATTCCCTCCGTCAGACCCAGCATGCGGATGTTACAGCGTCTCGACGGCCCTTCCAAATCGTCCGTGCGTTCTTCCATGTGGTACATCTTGTAACGGCTTTTGGTGTGTCTTGACTATGGGTTGCAGATCATCAAGCGTCTTCTCTCCGTATTTCACTTTGTCTGCCAATTTGCGATGGTCATCGCGGATGAGGCTGATGTCAGTCGCTAGGGTGCCTAGCGCTCCTCCATAGATATCCTGGAGAGTTCGATGGCTGCCAATACCTGGTCCAATTTATCTGAGATCGATGGGGCAGCCTGTGGCACATTAGTGTGTGTCCATGCCCGGGTGTTCGGCATGTTTTCCGGGGCAGTCTCCGGCACTGATGTATGCTGCGTCGCCCTCTGTTTCCCCATGTTGATGCCTGTGGAGCCGGCTGGAGGTACGGGGCCTGGCGAAGATTGCACTGTGGGATAGAACACCCTCCGGGCAGGCGGACCCTGTGGTGGGCCCGTACTCACCAGGGACGGGGTTGTAGCAGTCCTGTGTGTGCCCGGGCAGGAGCGGGGGAAGGCTTCTCTCTGGTGTCCGAGGTATGTCCGTAGTCGGGTGCTGCCCAGCCAAGGCGTTGCGCACTGACCAGGGTGAAAGACGGTGTGGAGACTGTGGACAGCTCAGGGGCCAGGTCTCAATCCTCTGTGATGTGGCTGGTCGCGGCCTGGTGAAGGGATAGTTAAGGCGTCTGTGCCTCCATGTTGAGGTCAGGCAGTCTTTCTCCACAGTATGTCCAATTTCACATCAGCCTCAGACTGAGAGGGGCGCTCAGCAGGGGGATCTCCTCATGAGGGGTGGGGAAGAGCTGCTCACCTCTGTTTTACTGCTGGTATGCACTCCCTGGTGGCCCTCAGCATCAGCCTCGCCACTCGCTGCAATCTCCGGCTGCCATCTTGAGGTCAGACGGCCCGATCAGGGGGGCTACCCCAAGGAGTTATGGTCGAGCCGGTGGTCGTAGTCGATCCCCGGTTCCCAATTACCACTGGGGAGGGATTACCACCCTTGGTCGCTGTGTTGTGGGCTGCCGGAGCGGGACGGGTTTCTCCGTTGATGAGGTCCGTTCTGGACAAGATGGCAGTTCCACACCTGTCGCTCTTGTCCAATGCCACCCTCTGCAACAAGGTGGAAGCAGCGGCGGGTGCGCGCTCCGATGTTTGGCCCCTTCCCTCCTGCCTTCGCGTTGGGCAGTATCTGCTGCCAGGCACCTATCGGATGGTGCCAGTCCGGTTCCTGTGGGCGCACTATTGGAGATGTGCGGGCGCCATCTTATTGTTCAGTGTCCGGGTCCGGCGCTTTCAGGGTTTCCACAGGCTGGTCACTGAATTCTCAGGAGGTAAGGCCTTCTGCCTATGCAGGGTGAGTTCCGACATCTAGGCTTTGCCTTTGTTGCTCGGAGTGGCGTCAGGAAGCGGGCAGTATGTTGGCCAGATCGCGGAGCCTCTGCCAGACACAGCCGCCATCAAGGCTTGCTTGGCACGCCCCCATAAGTGTAACCAGAGTTATGGGTTTTTTGAGATTACACTGACATGTAGTTCTTAAAATCCTAAAGCTCCAACCGGGGTTATCTGGTCATGCTAGACCCGTTCAATTCCAAAAGTTTGGGCTGAATTCAATGGAGTGCAGGTCAGATACTAGGACCAACCTTGTCCCGCAGATAAGTACCTTGTTGCTTTGTTGACATAGACTCGATGCGTGGAGCAGAAGAGGTGATGCCTTGTTGTCGAACCCTTCGGGTGTAAGTGATGTGTTGCTTATGAGCCACGCAAGTCAGAGATGCTTCCTTGCTGAACTGAAAGATGTAGGCGATGCATCACTGTCGAGTCGCGCAGGTCAAGGATGCATCAGGAATTGGAAGCATTGTGCCAGGCTCCGAGCCAGTGACTGCGATGAGTAGTTGCAGCACTTTATACCCACGTCCAAGGGCTCAGAACTGGATTGCCACTACTTGACAGGGCAAGACTCTCAGATGGCAGAGTCCCCTTGCCGTTGATGAGTGAATGAAGTATTTGATGTCTCTGAGACTCCTAATGGGGGCAGGCCAGAAAGCCCTTGGAGTCACTTTGGTTCCTGGTTGTATAGATGCAGGTCCAGACTTCTCACTTCCAGGCAAGAACTGCAGCAGGCAGCAGGTCAGCACAACAGAGCAGGAGTCTAGCAGGGTGCAGCAGATATACAGAGAAGGAGGAAAATGCCTCAGGCAATTGTAAAAACAATTCTGCTTACAAATCAGGCCCTCTTGCACCATGGTGCAAGGGTTCCTATGTTGGCACAAGACAGCACATTGTGCGCCAGCACTGAGAGAAGTCAGGTATGCACTGTATAATGTATAATTCCTGCCTTTACCTGTCACACAGAGCATTGCAGCAAGGTGGCTTGCTGAGCTGCATGACTATTTGATCATTTTCCCCCTTAATGTGTACAGCAGGGTGACATGCCAAGTTGGAAATAGCGCATTGGTATCTGTTATAGAAATTATTAAAATAAAATAAAAAATAAAAAGATAAATTGTGCATGATACAAGTAAAGAAGTTTGCAACAAATCAGACAAGGTTCTAACCATCTATGTTGAGGAGGATCATTGCTCATGAGACTGCAATGAGTTTAAATGTCATTCTGCAATGTGCATTCTTATGGAGTTATTATCTGCAAGCATGTTGATCAAACAAGAGCCACTTGAGAACAGGTATGCCAGTGTGGAAAACATAAATCAATCCCACACAAGGCAGAGTGACATGAGTCAAACCGAGAAGAAGCGAAAACACACCCATGAAATAAATTTTGTGACATCACATACAAAAATAGCATATCGCTGGCCAGAGCAAGAATGTGAAGTTAAGTATAGTGAAGCTATGCTTACCTTAATATATATTTATACATATCTATAGCTATAATCTCTCTCTCTCTCTCTCTCTCTGTAGCTATCTCTCTCTCTCTCTAAATATAACACACAGCCACATCCACACACAAATACTTTAACAATAAAGTCCCTTTAACCAAAAGGTTAAAGGGATGATATAGTTAGGTAAAATGTCATTTTAAACATACTCTTGCCCTGAACTAACTATAACTCACCTCCCCACCATGCACAGTTTTGTCATCAATGATGTCCGTGCAAATGTTGTAGTGAAATCATCAGTGATGTCAAAGAACATGTCATGAGTGATGCAATATGTGGGCTAAGTAGCAGTGCATGACTAGAGCATAAGTTCTTGTTATCTTAGGGCACAAGTTATAGTTCTTGTCATAACTATAACTGGTGAATTTCAGTTGTTTGTTATTTGAAAGCAATATGTTTTAACTGACATTTATACCTAAGTATGATGGCCCTTTACCCTTTGTTTTTATCAATGAATTCCCAGTTGCATGTGTTTGGTCCAGTCAGGACACCCATCAGTTTTTTTGGGGGGATGGGCAATTAACACACCCCATGCACCCATCCTGGGTGTAGCGAGAGCCCGGTGGAAGAAGGTATTTTTCTGTGCTCCCACCAGCGGCAGCAGTCTCTGTTTCCCTGCCCACAAGAGCTTAGGCAGGGGAAAATGTGTGATCTCACCCGGCTGAAGCTTTTTTGCTTCTCCCCCCGGGTGGGAGTGCACATTTACTTGGAAACTGTGTCCTGGAAGTGGGTTTCCATGAACATATCTTTTGTGCCAGCCCTGGGGGATGGGGTCCCTGGGCCTTTAGAGGCTCGGGCAGAGGGGTCATGCACCATTTTCTCCTTTTAGAAATAGAGGCCCTGGGTATGAAGTCCCCAAGGCCTTATGAGGCTCAGAGATGGTGGCTGCATGCCCCACTTCTGTTTAAATACCTTCAGCCGAATGGAATGGGGTTCCCAGGGCCTTTGCTGGATCAGGGAGAGGGGCTGCGTGATCCCTCTCCCCTTTAATTTGGAATCAGCCATGGGGCGTCTAGTTCCTCAATGAGCTCGAGGAGGGGGGTATGCGACCGTTCCCCTTTTATTTAACCATAGCCCCGGAGATGGGGTCCCCAGGGACTCCTAGAGAATCGGGGAGGATGAGTCACGCGCACCCTCTGCAAAATACGTAAAGGCATACACATATATATATATATATATATATATATATATATATATACTAGCAGGCCTCTGGACTGTGGGGTACCACAGGGCTCGTCACTGAGCCCCACGCTGTTCAATGTGTACATGGAACCGCTGGCTGAGATCGTCTGCCCATATGATATTAAGATCATCACATACGCGGACGATACTCAGTTAGTGGTGTCCCTTGCACAGAAGAACAGCGAGGTAACACAGACCAATCTGACGGCATGCATGGAGGAGGTAAGGAAATGGATGACGATATCTTCCCTTAAGCTCAACTGGGACAAACCCGAGCTAATGTTACTCGGCCCCCCAACGCTGCTGACTATCGACCACCTTTGGCCCACCAGCTTGGGCATACCACCTACCCCGAAAGACAATATCAAAAGTCTAGGGGTTTGGCTGGACAAATCTCTAACTCTCAACACCCAAGCAACCAAAACATCTGCAACCTGCTTTGGATTTATCAGGATGTTTCAAAAAAATCCTCCCAGTCCTTCCTTTTGAAGCCAAGCAGATCGTGATACAGGGCCTAATACAATCCCGACTCGACTTCAGTAACGCCTTGTATGTGGGGGCACCAGAATATGTGTTGCAAAAACTCCAGCGAGTCCAGAACTGTGCTGCACGCACGCTGCTTCAGATTCCACACAGAGCATCAATAGAATCTGGACTGAGAACCCTACATTGGCTCCCTGTTAGGGAAAGAATAAAATTTAAAGCCCTGTGCGTGTCCCATCAAGCATTTTGGAGAACCGGTCCCAAGATTAACCATCCTCTCCTGTCCCCTCACTGCCCCAGCAGGCAACTCCGCTCTTCTCATGCTTTTTTGGCGGTAGTCCCCCGGATCAAAAGGTCAAGAGCAGGAGGAAGATCTTCACGTTCAACGCTGCTAAGTTGTGGAACTCACTCCCTATACACCTAAGATCAAACTCCAACCTGTCATCCTTCCGCAAACAGCTTAAAACCTTCCTCTTCACTAATTGAACCCTTCTCCAAGCTGTTGCTTCATGAGGCATTATCCTTCTACTTAGCGCTTGGATGCCTTAGGGCAGCAGCCGCGCTCAACAAAACCCCTTTTCATTTCATTCATATATATATTTATATATATATATATATATATATATATATATATATATATATATATATATATATATATATATATATATATATATATATATATATATTACCTACTGGCGGTCGCCAGTAGGTATATATAGTTAGGATTTTTTCTCTATGGGATTTTTGAAAATTCTATGTCTAATAACTTTGGCGTTTGTGGACGGAATTGGCTGAAATTTTCAGGAAAATGGAACATTTTGTTTCTGAGCAGCCCCTGAAAATTTGGGGGGGGTTCGTCAAGGGGGGGCCGAGAAAAAAGGGGGGTCCCAAAACGCGTTTTTCCCATGTTAATTTCCATAGGGCGGTTGGCCTCACTTTTAGCCCGAACGGCTGAATGGATTTGCACGAAACTTGGCAAAATTGTAGGGACTGGTAGCCCGATGTGCCTTTGCTAGGTCTCAATATATGTGCTCCAGTGGATTTTGAGAAATTAACGTTCAAAAAAAGATATATATCTGTGACAGCGTCCCGGGTAGCGCACCGTTTCGCGTACTTTTCGCGTTACGGAGCTTTGCGAAGCGAAGCTGATTGGCTCTCCGGTGTCTGTAAACATTCCAAACAGTCCATAGCGGCCGCCATCTTGTCTCTCGGTAGGATCGAGAGACAAGAGGAGGCCAAAGCGAAGGGGCAAATGACCATAAGGGGGCATAGTAGATCCTCCCTGACCCCCTAGGTTTGATGTGGAGGCTTTAAAAGGGCCCCGCGGGGCCAAAAAAAATTGTTTTCTTTCGTGGGGTGCGCCCGGTTCGCGAACCGGGAAGCGGTCTAGGGAGCGTACTACAAGGAAACAAGAATGATTGACTTTTAACTTATTGTATGTTTATAGACTTTTTTTGATTATTTTTTTTTTTTCTGCCGAGTGACGTCTCGGCCTATCTCCACGGGATGCAGTCCCTACCATCTCGGCGTTTAAGCCCAGGGGGACCGGTAGTGTGGGAGAGATAACGTCTGTTAACGTTCGATTCGAAGGAAATCAGGAAGTGTTGAAAAACATTGTCTGCGCCATCTTGCCTTTTTTTCAAATGCCACACTTTTGTCGTGCACGGCAGCCATTTTAGATGCCTTGACCAGACCCACTCTCTGCACGCTGTCGATCCTTAGCATGGCTCCCCACCCTCGCAAGCATCTCCCCCAGGCACTGGTCACCCCCGCTCTCTGTCTTATGCATGGGCAATAAACCTCCCCCAATCTGCGCTGCTCTTCCTTGAGAATCACACCCTGTGCCCGCCCGACACCTCCCTTTCGCCCTATTCACTACCGCACCCTCTGACACTCCTCTTCCTCTGTGTCCGATTGTCCAGGCCGGTCCCAGGCTATCACCTAGCCCTGCAGATGTAGTTTATGGCCCCAGCTGTAAAGAATCACCTCTCTTCAAAGGAGTTACAGTAGATCAAGGCCCCCACCCGATGAGATCCGTCACACCACACGTGTTCCTACTATCTGAAAACCATCCTGTATTGTGATTGGGGAGGGGACCGAGCCTGAAGCGGAAGATTCCAGGGATGCCTCTTTGTACATCAAAGTTTTTACAATTATGTGTCACATTAAAAATATATAGCACTCCAACAAAGTAGTAGGATTATAAAACTTTAATAACTTATAAATATATACAACGCAACAAAAACAGTAAATACATTTAAAAATGTTTTGAAAAAGAAGCAACAATGGTCAGTAGCTGTGTTTTGTGCGAATAGTCCCAAGGCAGCACAACGTGCTGAGTTCTGGACGGCACCCAGGTGAGGTTACCTGGGTGCCGCACTGGTTTTGGGTATCCTACAATGCAGCTCCGAAAAACGGCGTGGGGCGTCCCGGGGGGTGCGGGGGGAGGCCTCGTCAGTAGCGGTCTGTTGTGCGAATAGTCCCAAGGCAGCAGAACGCGCTGAGATGTGGATGGCACCCAGGTGATGTCCAGTAAGTTGCCGCACTGGTTTTGGTATGCTACAATGCTGCTCCGAATAACGGCGTGGGGCGCCCCGGGGGGGGGGGTGGCGGCGTGAACGGGCCTCCCCAGGTGGAGGCTCGTCTGCTGTAGTGGGGCGCCCCTTTACCGTTTCAGTTGCCATTCCGCCCGCTTTTGGTACACTGTGCCAAAATCCGCCATTCAGCTGAGTTGCGCCCACTCTTGCGGTGCAGCGATAGGCGGCTGCCACAGGACTCTCAAAATGGCGGCAGGCTCTTTCCTTTTTGGGCCTGGTCCACTGAAATGGCCCTGGGACACCTTGGAACTCGAACGCTTGTCTGCTAGGCCTTGGACCCCATTCTCGAAAGCGTCCCCTCAGCCTTGAAGATTCTACAAAAGTCTTGGGGGCACCCGACTCCTGCAGGCTTCCGGTGGGGAGCGGCTGCCATGATTGCTCGCGGAATGACCACGACGGAGCCACGAGATGGTGGTGCTTTCATGCTGACGCCAGCTTCAGTCTGAAACATCCAGAAACAAGGTGGGGCTTTCATCGTTTGGGAAAAAAAAATTTTTAATCCAATGAAAAGTGTTATTTTTAGGTCATGTGATCAAGCCTTCCATCATTAGGAAACCAAAAGTAAAATGAACCAATGAAAAGTTTTATAAACAAGTCACATGACCTGTTATGCGGCATAGGGCTATAAAAAGCGTAGAAAATCCGTTGGCACGTGAGGCGGCGTCAGTAGCGGACCGATGTGCGAATAGGCCGAAGGCAGCACAACACGCCAAGATCCGGATGGCACCGAGGCGGTGTCCAGCAAGTTGCCGCACTGGTGTGGCCATCCTACAATGCTGCGCCGAAAGTCGGCGTGGGGCGCCCCGTTGGCCTGTGAGTTCGCGTCAGTCAGTGGGGGCTGTTTGAGGATCTGACTGCATTGGAAAGCAATGTGATGCTGTGCGTTGCCCCCAAGATGGAGGTTCCTCGGCTGCAGTGGGGCGCCCCTTGGTGTTTCACTCGCTATGCAGCTGAGTTGCGTGCGTACTTGCGGCGAATAGGCTGAAGGCAGCACAACGCGCCGAGATCCGGATGGCACCGAGGTGGTGTCCAGCAAGTTTCCGCACTGGTGTGGCCATCCTACAATGCTGCGCCGAAAGTCGGCGTGGGGTGCCCCGTTGGCCTGTGAGGTGGCGTCAGTAGCGGACCGATGTGCGAATAGGCCGAAGGCAGCACAACGCGCCAAGATCCGGATGGCACCGAGGTGGTGTCCAGCAAGTTGCCGCACTGGTGTGGCCATCCTACAATGCTGCACCGAAAGTCGGCGTGGGGCGCCCCGTTGGCCTGTGAGTTCGCGTCAGTCAGTGGGGGCTGTTTGAGGATCTGACTGCATTGGAAAGCAATGTGATGCTGTGCGTCGCCCCCAAGATGGAGGTTCCTCGGCTGCAGTGGGGCGCCCCTTGGTGTTTCACTCGTTATGCAGCTGAGTTGCGTGCGCACTTGCGGCGAATAGGCCGAAGGCAGCACAACGCGCCGAGATCTGGATGGCACCGAGGTGGTGTCCAGCAAGTTGCCGCACTGGTGTGGCCATCCTACAATGCTGCGCCGAAAGTCGGCGTGGGGTGCCCCGTTGGCTTGTAAGGTGGCGTCAGTAGCGGACCGATGTGCGAATAGGCCGAAGGCAGCACAACGCGCCAAGATCCGGATGGCACCGAGGTGGTGTCCAGCAAGTTGCCGCACTGGTGTGGCCATCCTACAATGCTGCGCCGAAAGTCGGCGTGGGGTGCCCCGTTGGCCTGTGAGGTGGCGTCAGTAGCGGACCGATGTGCGAATAGGCCGAAGGCAGCACAACGCGCCAAGATCCGGATGGCACCGAGGTGGTGTCCAGCAAGTTGCCGCACTGGTGTGGCCATCCTACAATGCTGCGCCGAAAGTCGGCGTGGGGTGCCCCGTTGGCCTGTGAGGTGGCGTCAGTAGCGGACCGATGTGTGAATAGGCCAGAACCAGCACAAGGCGCCAAGATCCGGATGGCACCGAGGTGGTGTCATAGTTGAGAGTTCTGAGAAGCGGGGGGGAGGCGGCGCAAACGAGTCTCTCCCTCCATGTGGAGGCACTTCATCTGCAGTGGGGCGCCGAGATCCGGATGGCACCGAGGTGGTGTCTAGCAAGTTGCCGCACTGGTGTGTGTTAAAAAGATGAAAGGTCCACAGCAAGTCTATGTTCCTTCAGTGGAGCGCCGTCTAGCTGAGTTTCGCCCGCTCTTGCTGCTACAGCGACAGGCGGCTGCAACAGGACTCTCAAAATGGCGGCCTGTTCTTTGGATTTGGGCCTGGTCCACTAAAATGGCCCTGGGACACCTTAGAACTCGGACGCTCGAATTTTTTTTCCTTTTCTCTACATGCAAAAAAGGTAAATGCCCGGTACGTTACCTGCCTCATCTGCCACGATGTACTCTCCAGAGGAACCGAAAAAAAATATAGTTATGGTAATTGTGGCAAATTAATTTCATGTGGACAGATGAGTGTTACTCTAATAAATACAGCATATGAACATCATCATAGTCGATGGTTGGTGGAGACATTTTGACTATATCCTGGACCTGCCCGTCCTCGCCCAAAATGGCGCCGGAATAAATGGGACTCGTAACTCCTTGTTGTGTACTGGTTGCACAACCTTGATATCACGAGATACGTATGCAGTTTTGAAGCACATGGCGGGCGGGGACGAGAATTGATTGAATATTTCGACATCCCTATTGATATTAAGTTCTGATGTGTTATTGATTACTGTACTATTGAAAGTTCGAATTAACGTCACCCATGGTACTTGCCCGCAAATGTATATCTAGATAATTTTATTGTAACTGGCCCTGTCGTATTTTAATTATAAAATGTACGTCCACCGATTCCGCAACTGTTAGACACCTTAGTTCTTGCCACCTAATCGCCCGCCCGTTACGTTCCTCTACAGTGTAAATGTCTCCTCATCATATACGATTACAGTTTGCTCCGTGGCCGGCCCACGTGGTTATAGGCCCGTATTTGTATACTGACATTTTCACAATAAAGGTTTTTAAAAGAAAACATGGTAGTAGTATTTACATTGGTAAAGTTTTTAATAATAGTCACTGTTTTCGAATCAGTAAAAGGCAAGTGAAATAAAGCAGTCCAATTACATGAAGGGTAAAAGGTATAATACGCAGTAAAGATAAATGGTCAAGGGCTGTTGTGTTTTCTACTCCTGCAACATAAAGTGATCGATAAGAATCTGATATTCAGGCGTATCGGCGACTAAGACAGCAGGCCGAGCCTCTTTTGCTCAACGGCTCCGTCATGGGACGAAGAAACGCCCTTTTTCTCGAAAAAGGAATATATTTTACTTGCAGGACAGTTGTAAATTTTCCGGGAAAGTACATTAGCCTGGAACATTATAACATATATGTTTAAGAAAAAATAATGTTCGAAAGTAATAAAAAGTGTAATTTTTAGGTCATATGACCAAGCCTTTCATCATTAGAATAAGAAAAGTAAAATGAACCAATGAAAAGTTGTATTAACAAGTCACATGACCTGTTATGCTTACGTTACGCGCTGCACGCCGCGCCCCGGATCGCTTCCGGGAAGCTGCGCACCGGAGCACTTCCGGATGCGCTAACGCGGCGCGCCATATGACGCATTACGCGACAACGCAGGTCCAGAATATAGTCAAAATGTCTCCTCCAACCAGCGGTCGGAACACAACCCCTTTCAGCAGGCTAAATAGTTCTGTTAAATGACAACAGAAGGGACAGGCAACAAGAACCATCAGTCAAAGAGGGGAGGGCAAGTTCTTCTCTACCGGGTCACGTTGGGGCGCTACCGGAACTGATCGAATTGGTAGTCTACAGTGTTTCTGGATGTTTCAGACTGAAGCTGGCGTCAGCATGAGAGCACCACCATCTCGTAGCTCCGTCGTGGCCATTCCACGAGCAATCATGGCAGCCGCTCCCCACCAGAAGCCTGCGGGAGTCGGGGGCCCCCAAGACTTTTGTAGAATCTTCAAGGCTGAGGGGACGCTTTCGAGAATGGAGCCCAAGCCCTAGCAGACAAGCGTCCGAGTTCCAAGGTGTCCCAGGGCCATTTCAGTGGACCAGGCCCAAAAAGGAAAGAGCCTGCCGCCATTTTGAGAGTCCTGTGGCAGCCGCCTATCGCTGCACCGCAAGAGTGGGCGCAACTCAGCTGAATGGCGGATTTTGGCACAGTGTACCAAAAGCGGGCGGAATGGCAACTGAAACGGTAAAGGGGCGCCCCACTACAGCAGACGAGCCTCCACCTGGGGAGGCCCGTTCACGCCGCCTCACCCCCCCCCCCCCCCCCCCGGGGCGCCCCACGCCGTTATTCGGAGCAGCATTGTAGGATACCAAAACCAGTGCGGCAACTTACTGGACATCACCTGGGTGCCGTCCTCATCTCAGCGCGTTCTGCTGCCTTGGGACTATTCGCACAACAGACCGCTACTGACGAGGCCACCCCCCGGGATGCCCCACGCCGTTTTTCGGAGCTGCATTGTAGGATACGAAAAACCAGTGCGGCACCCAGGTAACATCACCTGGGTGCCGTCCAGAACTCAGCACGTTGTGCTGCCTTGGGACTATTCGCACAAAACACAGCTACTGACCATTGTTGCTTCTTTTTTCAACAAAATGTTTAAATGTATTTACTGTTTTTGTTGCGTTGTATATATTTATAAGTTATTAAAGTTTTATAATCCTACTACTTTGTTGGAGTGCTATATATTTTTAATGTGACACATAATTGTAAAAACTTTGATGTACAAAGAGGCATCCCTGGAATCTTCCGCTTCAGGCTCCGTCCCCTCCCCAATCACAATACAGGATGGTTTTCAGATAGTAGGAACGCGTGTGGTGTGACGGATCTCATCGGGTGGGTGCCTTGATCTACTGTAACTCCTTTGAAGAGGGGTGATTCTTTACAGCTGGGGCCATAAACTACATCTGCAGGGCTAGGTGATAGCCTGGGACCGGCCTGGACAATCGGACACAGAGGAAGAGGAGTGTCAGAGGGTGCGGTAGTGAATAGGGCGAAAGGGAGGTGTCGGGCGGGCACAGGGTGTGATTCTCAAGGAAGAGCAGCGCAGATGGGGGGAGGTTTATTGCCCATGCATAAGACAGAGAGCGGGGGTGACCAGTGCCTGGGGGAGATGCTTGCGAGGGTGGGGAGCCATGCTAAGGATCGACAGCGTGCAGAGAGTGGGTCTGGTCAAGGCATCTAAAATGGCTGCCATGCACGAAAAAAGTGTGGCATTTGAAAAAAGGCAAGATGGCGCAGACAATGTTTTTCAACACTTCCTGATTTCCTTCGAATCGAACGTTAACAGACGTTATCTCTCCCACACTACCGGTCCCCCTGGGCTTAAACGCCGAGATGGTAGGGACTGCATCCCGTGGAGATAGGCCGAGACGTCACTCGGCAGAAAAAAAAAGAAAATCAAAAAAAGTCTATAAACATACAATAAGTTAAAAGTCAATCATTCTTGTTTCCTTGTAGTACGCTCCCCAGACCGCTTCCCGGTTCGCGAACCGGGCGCACCCCACGAAAAAAAACGATTTTTTTTTTTTTTTCTGCCCCGCGGGGCCCTTTTAAAGCCTCCACATCAAACCTAGGGGGTCAGGGAGGATCTACTATGCCCCCCTATGGTCATTTGCCCCTTCGCTTTGGCCTCCTCTTGTCTCTCGATCCTACCGAGAGACAAGATGGCGGCCGCTACAGACTGTTTGGAATGTTTACAGACACCGGAGAGCCAATCAGCTTCGCTTCGCAAAGCTCCGTAACGCGAAAAGTACGGGAAACGGAGCGCTACCCGGGACGCTGTCACAGATATATATCTTTTTTTGAACGTTAATTTCTCAAAATCCACTGGAGCACATATATTGAGACCTAGCAAAGGCACATCGGGCTACCAGTCCCTACAATTTTGCCAAGTTTCGTGCAAATCCATTCAGCCGTTCCGGCTAAAAGTGAGGCCAACCGCCCTATGGAAATTAACATGGGAAAAACGCGTTTTGGGACCCCCCTTTTTTCTCGGCACCCCTAGACGAACCCCCCCCCCCCAAATTTTCAGGGGCTGCTCAGAAACAAAATGTTCCATTTTCCTGAAAATTTCAGCCAATTCCGTCCACAAACGCCAAAGTTATTAGACATAGAATTTTCAAAAATCCCATAGAGAAAAAAGCCATCACACCGTCCCTCGGGGGCCTCCGTCAAGCGGTTCACGGAGGCACCGCATCACATTGTTTTCAAATGCAGTCACGTCCTCAAACAGCCCCCACTTACATTGAGAATAGTGAAGCTGTAGCAGGTGCAAATAAGCTTCAGACAGTCTAACAAGCACTCCTCAAAACTTTGAACTATCAGAGTGCATGAGTTTCATGCTCGATCGATTGAGCTAGCCGGATCGGGCAACAAAAAGTATAAAATAGTTATGTAAATAGTTATTTAATAAAATGTTTTACCCTGTTACTTTGCTGGTGTGTTGTATATATTTGTAATATTTGCATAGAGTTTATCGTTATTTTGGGCGGGGTGGGTGGCGGAGCCGAGCTGTCTTGCAGCCATCATGGTGTGGAGCTCCGTTCATCTCACTAGTTTCGTATTTCTCATGAGGGGTTGTTCCTAATGTTTCTATTTTAGCGAGGTCAAAAAGAGATCCCATTAGTGGCCTACTGATTTTGCTCGATTCCTTTTGTTTTTTTACACGATTTTTCACTATCTGCAAAGACTAAACAGAGTATTGCGACTCTGTGCTTGTTTGTAAATAGAGAATGAACCAAAGAGAACCAATTCTAAAACAGTAAATGCTTGGATAACAATCAATCAAATGGAGAGAGAAGCAGGCACGACGGATTACAACGGGGGCAAAGGCCTGCGTTAACTACCCTTCACTATCTGCAAAGAGAGAGTACTCCTAATAGAAATGAGGGGGGGCAGCATTCAAAGCAGATCAGTGTGCATAAACACGAAAATGTTTTTACTTACCACGTACTTGACATTCGACAGGTTATGATATTTGCTATTAAAAAACCATTGAAATTCACTGAAAAAACCATAGGTTACAGACCATATATAGTTAGGAATTAGCATTTACAAAACCTTGAAAATTCACTGAAAAAACCATAGGTTATAGACTATATATAGTTAGGAATTAGCATTTACAAAACCTTGAAAATTCACTGAAAAAAACATAGGTTATAGACCATATATAGTTAGGAATTAGCATTTAAAAAACCTTATTTTACTCACACAAAACCATTGAAATTCCATATATAGTTAGTTGCACTAACTATATATCGCGCACCCGCAATCCACTGCTGATGATGTCACATATTACATCATTCATGACATGGTCAGTGACATCACTGATGACATCACTGATGACATCTCAAATGACATCACTGATGACATCACTGATGACATCATCCAGTGACTGTGTGTTTCTGTAAAGTTTAAATATGTTTTACATATTGAAGAATGAGTAGATGTATAAGTGTCTGGACGAAGGATTTAGTAGGTGCATGACTGAATGTATGAGTGAGTGATTAAATGTGTCTCACTGAGTGCATGGGTTAGTGACTAAACTGTCTTAATTTGTGCATCATTATGTCTGTTGTTCTGTAAACTGCTGCATGTGTTGATCAGTAGCTATATGAGTAACTATATGGGTTATTGATTGATTGCCCAAGTATTTGCATGGGAGACTGAGTGTGTGTGTGGCTGGCTGGGAGGTGTGTGACTCTGTGCAGATCAATGTGTACTTGTATCAATGATTGTATAAGAGAGTAAGTATGTGTTAGTATATGGTTGAAAACGTAAGGTGCTCTATGTTTAACTGTATAGATTATAAAATGGAAGTGTGATTGATTCTTTACAGGACTGACTAGGTGTGTGAGTAACTCCATGGATGAGTGGCAGAGTGTGAGTGTCTGTATAGGTGTATGAGTGCATATGATAGTGTTGTAAAGATGAGGGATTGTATGTATGAATGATTGTATGGGTGAATGAGTGAATGTGTGTGTAGACGTAGGAATCAGTGAGTGCGTATGTAGTAACTAGTATTGGTGTGTCAATGGTTTCAAAAATTATACTCTATATTTAACACTGGGTGTAACAGAGGTTATATTAAAATGTGAGGAGATGCATTGTATTGTCACATGAATGATATCATCAGTGATGTGGTCATTGATGTCATTTGAGATGTCATCAGTGATGTCATCAGTGATGTCATTTGAGATGTCATCAGTGATGTCATCAGTGATGTCACTGACCATGTCATGAATGATGTAATATGTGACATCATCAGCAGTGGATTGCGGGTGCGCGATATATAGTTAGTGCAACTAACTATATATGGAATTTCAATGGTTTTGTGTGAGTAAAATAAGGTTTTTTAAATGCTAATTCCTAACTATATATGGTCTATAACCTATGGTTTTTTTCAGTGAATATATATATATATATATATATATATATATACATATACATATATATTACCTACATATAGTTAGGACCTAGTTTCTGTAGGAAATCTGCAACATTCTATTGGGAATAACTTTGGCGCCGGTTGATGAATCTCCGCGAATTTCTCAAAGAAGATGGCCCGCTCCTTCTCTGAAAGTTTTGGGGGGATTCGTCAAGTGTTGGCTGAGAAAAAAGGGGGGTCCCAAAACGTGTTTTCCCCATGTTATTTTCCATAGGACGATTAGACACGGCTACAGCCCGAACCGCTGAACGGAATTACACCAAACTTGGCAAAATGGTAGGGACTGGGACGCAGTACGGCCTTTTGTTTAAATGGTGTAAATCCCTCCAGTAGTTGTTAAGAAAATTGAATTTGAAAAAATGTATATATCTATATAAGCTTACTGTAAGCTTACTGTACTCTGTACCTTCCCGAGTACGAGCTGCATTCTGATTGACTGCCAATGTCTGTCAACACTCTAAAACACAAATTGTTGGCAGCCATCTTGTACCTCGGTAGACTGAGGCACAGGAAAGCAGAAAAACAAATGTGTAGAACTCAAAATAGGGGTAGGGTAGAAGCACCCTGACCCCCTAGGCCTGCTCAGGGGGTCCCGCAAGGACCCCCCCAGGCCCCAAAACATTTTTCTTTTTTTTTAAATCGCGGGGTACGCGTGAGATCTGATTGGCTGTCAGCACTTCATCCAAGAAGTGTTGGCAGCCATCTTGGGACCAATATACTTGATAGCACCTCATTAAAAAGCATTGTAGTTAATAGAAGGTTTTAGGACTTTAGTTACATTATAAATCATTTGTTGATGGTACCATACTCATTTTAGGAATTGTGGTGTGTTCTAAGGTGATTTTACCATGTGAAAAAGCCTTCTGCTGGGATATCATGAATCATGTTTGAAAAAAAACTATTATCTCATGCTTTTCCCACAGTGATTTGGAAGGGGATCTATAAGCTAAACTGAAAGCATATTTTCTGTAAATTCACATTATCTTTCTCAGTCATGTGGAAATGAAGTCTGACATTCTCAGTAAAACATGTACATCCAACAAGGACAGAGACTGTCAGTTGATTCCTTTGTGTTCTACTGCAGCCTCCTAGAGTGTTCTAAAGAACAACTAGAGCGCTAACAGTCCTACTTATTACAAAGGTATGGCACACCTGAAGCCATCTTGATTGGAATAAAGTGGTAACTCTTAAAACATTTAATTTAAAAAGGAACAAAATGAGGGGGTATATTTTGCCACAGAAAGTATGATTAGTGCTGCAGAAAGAAAAATTAGGGCACATTTTGAGTGACTTCTCAAATCCTCTTCTATTTCATTAAAAAAATTCTGATATGCAGTCTCCCAAGATGGCCACCAGAGACAAAAGAGCCCAAATGTAGCCCAAATATCACCCAGATGTAGCCCAAGTATAGCCCAATGACAGAATGTCCCAGAGTGTTCTAAAGAACAACTAGAGCGCTAACAGTCTTACTTATGACAAAAGTATGGCACACCAGAAGCCATCTTGATTGGAATGAAGTGGTAAGTCTGAAAACATTTAATTTAAAAAGGAACAAAATGAGGGGGTTCATTTTGCCATAGAAAGTATGATTAGTTCTTCAGAAAGAAAAATTAGGGCACAGTTTGAGTGACTTCTCAAATCCTCTTCTATATCATTAAAAAAATTCTGACATGCAGACTGAGACATGCGCTCTGAATACCAGCAGCAGACTTCCCTGGTGAGCAGTAGCTTTACTACAGTGATCTAATGAGCAACTAGAGTGCAAACATTCAGAATTTATGGCAAATGTGTGACACATCTGAATGCCTTCTTGATGGAACCAAAGTAAACAAGCATTGAAAATGCAATAGATCTCGCCCTCGTTTAAGTTAAAGCCACTGCGCGGTGCCTGCCGCTTTGTGCATGCAAATGCGATGCATGCATTTTTAACCTTGCGGCGGGTGCAGCCTGAAGCTGCACCCGCCGCAATGTTAAAGATTGAGGATGTGACCGCCACCCTGGCGGTCACATCCTAATCTGCTCGGAGGGAACGCCGCAGCCCCTGCGGACGTTCCCTCCTCCTCAGGGGTCGCGGACGGACTCAAGTCCGTCCGTGATCCTAATCGGGCCCTTAGTTAGGAATTAGCATTTAAAAAATCTTGCAAATTCACTGAAAAAACCATCGGTTTCAAGCCTTATATAGTTAGGAATTAGAATTTAAAAAACCTTTGAAATTCACTGAAAAAACCATAAGTTTCAGGCCTTATATAGTTAGGAATTAGCATTTAAAAAACCTTTAAAATTCACTCAAAAAACTATACGTTTTAGGGGTGTTATAGTTAGCTGGACATTTCACTCATACAAAACCATTGAAATTGCTCCTATATAGTTAGTTGTACTAACTATATTTCGCGCACCCGCAATCCACTGCTGATGATGTCACATATTAAATCATTCATGACATGGTCAGTGACATCACTGATGACATCTCAAATGACATCACTGATGACATCACTGATGACATCATCCATGTGACAATCACATACACCTTTTCATACACTAGTAAAATCTTTCATCACTCTTTGTAAAATACAGAGTATCATATTTGAATACATTGTTACAGCAATACAAGTATCTAAAAACCCACTCAGTGATTCATAGATGTTTACACACATCTAATCACTTACCTGTAGATTCACTCATGCATGCTGTCAATGAACAATAGAACACTATCAAAAATACTTATACACCTAAATCGACATTACACACCAGCACACATCCTATTTACATATGAAGTCATCCTACTCACTTATGCAAACAATGGGTCTTACTTACATATTTACTTAGCTACACACTTATACAAACACAACTTCATCTATTCATTTAGATAGTAAGTCATACTTAGTGAATTATAAAATCATTATTACAAATATAAAGTTATCCATACAGTCACTCACACAATCATTGAGTCTTATGTATACTTATTTATATACAACAACTGACACATACACTGCCTTTTATTTTTCCAGTTTGTTGGACATGTACCATTGAGAAATATATTTGCTCATCACCACACCCATAAAGATATTCACTCACCCAAACAACTGTTAGAACATGTAGTTTTAACTTCATATATCTAGTGAATCAACTATTCACACATCTTTGGGCAGTCACACACCCCCCACCGAACCACACACACATTCACTCTCCCATACAAATACTCAGTTAACTAATCAATAACTAATATAGACTTTCACATAGCTAGTAACCAACTGGAGAACCAGTTTACACAACAACTGACAAAGTGATACAGATATTCAAACAGTTTAGTCACTATCCACTATATTTAGTGAGACACTATAAATTGGTCAAGTAAACAGTCAATTACACTGCTACTAAATCCTCCATCCAAATATTTATTTTTATATATCCACTCATTCTTCAATGCAAATTGCTATATATATATATATATAATGCATATTTAAATAACGAAGCAAACCACATTCACTGGGCGATGTCATCAGTGATGTCATTTGAGATGTCATCAGTGATGTCACTGACCATGTCATGAATGATGTAATATGTGACATCATCGGCAGTGGATTGCGGGTACGCGAAATATAGTTAGTACAACTAACTATATAGGAGCAATTAAAATGGTTTTGTATGAGTGAAATGTCCAGCTAACTATAACACCCCTAAAACTTATAGTTTTTTGAGTGAATTTTAAAGGTTTTTTAAATGGTAATTCCTAACTATATAAGGCCTGAAACCTATGGTTTTTTCAGTGAATATATATATATATATATATATATATGTGAGACAGCTCCACAGCAACCTCCGATCCCGTAGAACGGCGAAGCAGGAAGACAGACCACAGGATCAGATAAGTGAAGATTTTTTATTTCAAATGGTAGCATTTGAGTGAGCCCTAGTTCACAAGCGGAGAACGACGAATATATATATCTATATCTATATCTATCTATCTATCTATCTATCTATCTATCTATCTATCTATCTATCTATCTATCTATCTATCTATCTATATATATATATATATGTGTGTATATATATATATATATAAACTGGCAGTATCCACAGCAGAATCACGGACACAACATTAGCTGGTTGCCAATATGAAAAAGCTTGTTTATTTAAACCATAAGGTGCAAGTCATAAGACGCGTTTCGGACACAGACTGTGTCCTTGGTCACTCAAGTTGCTATAGAACAAACAGGAAATTTAAACTCACAGGCACAACCAAAATCACGTGATCGGCAGGAAAATAAATAAATAAAAAATACTTCACACTATACACTGAGAGAACCTCTATACATGTATATATGACTATTAACCCTGTCATTTTAACAATCTATACAGATATTAATTATTTAAAAAGACACATGGGTGTATGATATGCAAAAACTAAATAAATCTAACTAATGATAATGACATAAAAACGTGTGCAAATACACAGTTTATAATATTCCATAATATAAATCCAGGACTCTGCCTTCAAAATACATGACCATACTATATCGATGTGCAAATACGCAAATGTTCACAATTGTATGTGCAAAGACCGCTAATGTAAACAATTGTTTGTGAAAAAGAGCAGCATGTTATTTCAATGTGCAAATACGCTAATGTTGACAATTGCATGTGCAAAAAACGCTAATGTAAACAATTAATTTAAAAAAGCATTGGCACCTTAGGTCCATAAATGCTAATGTAAACAACTGAATGTGCAAAAAACGCTATTTGTAAACAATTCATTTTGGATACTAATATCCACGTCAGTGCAAAAGCAAGCATATGCAATATATGGAAAAAGATGCAATGATATATAAAAAAAACTCTATCAACAAGTTTTAGTAATTAGCAGTTCGAGCCATGCCATTCATTATCCAAATAACGCCATACCAAAGATTCTATACTATAACCTGCCTACACGTTAGTGGAAAAGTGCCTATTTGATGCTTGAGGATGATAAAGAATATAATAATAAATGTGAAAAAACAATGTTGCAAAAAATGAAAGAAAATCCCCTCACCAAAAAAATGTGATAAAATATGGGAAAGGCAGCAGATGACATATTGAGCTGGAGTCCATTAGCACAAATGCAATGTCAATTTCATAGTTCTAATACTAAAAATAATAAACAACCATCTAACGGTGTAACTCCCACCCAACACACAGTTGATCATGTGCCTTTCGACGAATTAAAAATACCCAAAGAGACACTCATAGCTAAATGGCACAGTCAGCAACGATATATAGTCCATCAATTTGATAATGTTCATCTAGGAAAGCACAATATGCTCCAAAAAATGGCCAATCTCCAACAAATCTATAGGGGAGACAAAAGAGTTGGAACAATTGGTAAGTCGCAGCCCCTATAGTTAAAGAAAATTGTATAAATCATCCCCTGTATTCATCCAGAAGGAAACTTGGTGTCCAGCTCTATAATGTATTTGGATTCTAATTGCCGCAGTAATTGTTCGCGATTCCCTCCTCTCTTATTAGTGGTACTGCATCAATAACGAAATATTGTAGACATTTAAGATTACTTTCAGGTTCCGCTTTAAAATGTCTAGCGACTGGATATGCTGGATCTGAGTTGACGATTGCACGCAAATGCTGTAATATGCGCATGTGCACTGGCAACTTAGTGCTCCCAATATAGCACACGTCGCAACTGCACCTCAGTACATATACAGCGTGGTCAGTTCTACTTGTATAGTGTTCTCTTAATTTACGCTCAAAATCAGAGAAAGTTGTTCGATACGTGGTGGTATTATTGCCAAATTTGCATGCTTTGCATGAGCTGCACTTGGTGAAACCTTTCTTGGGAGTTACCCAATTAGTGAACTTAGTGTTCTCAGCACTGTTTTTCACCAAATCATTTTGCATCGAATAGGCTTTGCGAAAAGTAACAGTCGGATGTTGAGGGAGCACTTTCTTAAGAGTCAGATCAGTCATAATTATTGGCCATTGTTTCTTAATGATGGCAGTGATGGCCTTTGCTTGTTTACTATACGTAGTAATCAATCTGAACTCGACTCCCTCAGCATCAGTTTTGTCGTTAGTGTCAGAGGTGCATGCTGTCACTCTCTCAGGGTTGAGTAATGCTGCCCTATCATTAACATTGACTTTTCTCCTTGCCGTGTCCAACTTCTAGGCATCATACCCTCTAACCATTAGTCTCACCTTAACCTCACCCTGATGTAAATCGCGGATTGCATCAGTGCTACACGCTCTATGCATTCGTAAAAACTCACTCTATACAATGCTGGCTATTGTGTGCCGGGGATGGAAGCTCTTGGCATGCAATACCGAGTTGCCTGATGTTGGCTTTCGGTAGAGGCTAGTTGTGATTTTGCCCTGTGTGACTTATACATTAATATCCAAAAAACTGGCACTGGTTTGATCAATATGGGCAGTGAACTGTAAATTGAGATTGTTGACATTGATGTTGTTAACAAATTTCTGGGCATGATCTTTACTTCCCCTCCAAATGACAAAAATATCATCGATGTATTGCCACCAATTTATAATGTGTTCCGACCATTCTCTGGCGTGTTGTACCTTGAGGACATGCTCCTCCCACAGGCCCACATGTAAACATGTGTAGCTTGGGGAGAAGCATGCCCCCATGGTCACACCCCGCAATTGTTGGAATACTGTGTTGTTAAACATAAATATGTTATTACATAAACACCACTTTATCATACACATTAACATTTCATTATTGCGGTACATGTTGGTAGATCGTTTACCCAAAAAGTGTCCAACTGCCTTAAGTCCATCCTCATGAGCGATGCTTGTATACAACATGGAAATGTCCATAGTCAAAAACAGAAATTCATCGGACCGCTCAGTGTTGCTCAGTTTGAATAAAAAATCTGTAGTGTCCTTGATATACGAAGGCAGTTGTACTACAAACTCCTGAAGATAGAAATCAATGTATTTGGAGGTGTTCTCGAAAGTACTTTTGATGGATGAGACAAGCGGCCTCCCTGGAACAGGCCGTGTCCCTTTATGTACTTTGGGTATGAAATATATGTTGGGTAAAATAGGGAACTCATTGTTTAAAAAGAAAAATTCGTCCTTAGAAATCAATCCTTCCCTTCTCCACTTGCTGAGGTCCCTTTGTAGTCTTTCTGAACTCTTTTTACATTGGATAAACTGCTTTTACAATAACAGTTCGCATCAATCAGATGGTTGTATGCTTCATCAATGTACTCTTTTTTGCCCCATAAAACGATATTGCCCCCCTTGTCAGATTGATTTACTACTATGGTATCGTTGTTTTTCAGCTTCTTCATTAATTGGAAATATTGATTGTCAGTGCGATTGCAGACCGCTTGTTGTTTTTTTGTACTGATATGTAGTTTTTTTAGTTGGTCAATCACTCGGTCATGGTAAATATCATTCGCATTGCGTGGCATGTTGGGGACAAAGGTGGAGATCTGTTTAAATGGACTTTTACCCGGTTTAGTTATGTCCACCCCTTCTTGCATTGCTGCATCTTGTGTACTTGATTCTACTGCTGTTTGTTCACGCAGTTGGTGTAACGTATGTATCATAGACATGTCTTTAGCCTGTAAACTGTCTACTTGTGCTGGGTCCGAAGTTTCATTTGATCTACCCGTAACCTCCATGTTTTTCTTAATGGTAAAGTACTTCTTCAGTTTGATCTTTCTGATGAATTTGTACACGTCTATTCTGGTGTTGCAATAGCCAAAATTACTTTCTGGACAGTAAGAGAGTCCTAATTTAAGGAGTTGTTTTTCTGCCGCATCTAGATCCACATCCGTCAGGTTGTCAATAGTGTTATCCTCCTCTATTGGGCTTTTTTCCATTGCCGATTCAACTGACCTCGCCCTCTTGCTCCTGAGGCATTTCCTCCTTTGGCACCTTCGGACGTTTCTCCTTTGCTTGTTGAGGCGTTTAGATTGCGTGGCCTCAGTGATTGCTTTCTTTGCATCCTCATATATTCCAACTCCTCCACATGTGTCAGTTGGCCCAAATCCCCTTGTTCTGAACCTTGAACCTGGGTTGCTTGCTTTTGATTCAGTTTCACTATGAATCAAACTGGCGTCTGATGCAGAAAGGTTGGAATCACTACCAGCTCGTTCAGAGGGCACAGTGGCTGCCAGTATTTTGCTGATCATCTTGCCCTTTTGTCTACGCAGATTGTCACATTTCAGGGCAAATGTAAATACCTGCCCTTGTTCGTAGTTGTTCTTGTCCCTGCTGAACTTGAAGGCTTTTCTGGTTTTAATCACTCCTTCCTGTTTTTTCAAGCGATCATTCATTTCCTTAATGTTCTTTACTATAAATTCCTTTTGGCTGTCATGTTCTGGTTTATTTAATTCCTGTTGTACTCTTGCAATCTCCTCCATATTTTTGTCTCTGTCAATTTTGGCGTATTTGACTAACAAACATACTAGACGCATTGAGGCTTCGAGATTGCTCTCTGCCCATTCTTTAAGAAGCATAGGGTTTGGACGGTCGAAACTCGGGGCCAACATAATTCTAAGGCTTCTCGGAATCCTCCCAAATTCATGGTATTTTTGCAATGACTTATTTTCCCACCATTTGGTGAGTTCACTTCTACTGTTCCTTTCTAGTGCTTTCAAGAGATTTTTAATATTGTTGTTGGTGCTGGCATGTATTGTTTTGCTGTTCCTTTGATCATGTGGTACTCTAGGCAGATTCGTAAAAAGCTCGTCTGCTGCCATTTCCTGTACAATTTCGTCTGACATGACACCTTCTTAATCCGGTAAAAGATATATCGCTTATATTGAGTAGTAGATGCCGCTACTCAATAATTCGGCCCAAAGTCCAGCACCTCCCCACCTATTGTGCACAGAAAATGCTGACTAACTCGCCGCGTGCAGAATGGCATTCCAGCGAGTCCTCCGACTCCCGTAGTAATGTCCCCGCTTCGCGTCTCCCGCAGCGCTCTGTGCTATATAGATATATATATATATTTAGATATATTGAGAGAGACATAAATATATGTATACATATATACACATATAAATATTACAACCAATATTTGAATATTTTTGCTACAGTATTTTGACAGCACGATATTTAAAATATATTAGTGTGGTAGAATACCTATGCAATGCAGAGTTAGAAAATTACCATTGTTAAAATACAATATTGTGGTAGAATACATGCGCAATGCAGTCACAACAAATTAATGGCTAACTCATATCTAGTTATGTATATAGTTTGCGGGATAAGTTACTCTCCAACATGTTGATATGCTGCAAAATAATGTTTCCTGTTTTGGTGACTTATTTAGGATGTAAAACAGTAGAGAGCTCTGTGAAAGTGTATTCAGCACTCTCTTTGACAGAAAGTAATATTAATAATTATTGATAGGGTTAAAAGAATTCTTTAGATGTTTTTCTAATTTATGACCTACACTGTAGTTGTTTAGTCAGTAAATTTGTAGGTAAGTCTGAAGATGGAGATTAATATAAGGAAGTATGATGCTCGGTAGTTCATCAGCAATTTTTAAAATCCAGAGAAATGTGATCTGCATAAATGAATGTTGTACATCCGCTCTGTTACAAGTGCCATAGGGAAATACCCAGTGGTTAATTTGTACACAAAAATAAGTGCCTGGCTCTTGTCAGGAGGTAGCTGGCACCAACCCAATTTCTCCTGTTAGTGCAGCCTAAAACAGAACCAAATGATAACCATGAAAGTGGGGAGCAGATGTGGTTTAATGACCTGCGATGCAGACTTTAGAGCTGGGAAACCAGGTTTGAGTCTCAGCATCAGCTCAGCATCTTGTTATTCTGGACAAATCACTTAATCTCCGTGTAAATTAATGTGTCCTTAACTGGTGCTCATGCAAAGCACTGGTGTTGGATATTAAGTGCTAGTGCTGAGCACTGAAAACCAATGGCTCAAATTAAGCACTGTATATCCCATACACCTTTTTGCAAGTGCATTATATACTATGCCACTTATAATAAGGTGGATGAAATATTTGTCAAAATAGTGACAGAATACCCGTATGCCAAACTCTGCATAAGGCCCTTTGCCTAAATCACTAATATCATGCCTTAACGGGTTATCAAGGCCTTTGCAGGATCCCATTCTAAGATAGCATTCTGGTTACACGTCCAACTTTATGGTTTCCACTATTATTTGCAACCGCCTACATCTCCTGATTTTTTATTTTTTATCCCTCACTCCCCTCCAAAGAAGTTTATTCTAGATAACTGAGCCCCAGCCACCCCTTCTAATGCTCCTTTAAACAAATAACCCCTTATTCATATACGTTCAATAAAGATCTTCAATGTTCTGCACACTTGCAAAAGTGAATGTCAATGTTTCATTATGAAAGCTTAGACTGCACAAGGCTAAGCATAAATAAATAATATAAAGAAATTATTATTAGGAAAAAATGTGAAACCATTGGTTGACCATTGAAAATACCTAGAACCATTATTTATTCCTCTGACAGCAATTCTCATTCTTTAAGTATGTGAGATGGTACTGCTTTGGAGGCTGTCCTGTTGCCACAAACAAATATATAATAGCAAAGGATCCACCATAAATGAAGTGTGATTAATGCTATGAGCACCTTAGGATAGGAAGCTAGATCTCTTGTAGTACTTGCATGTCACAATATCAGGCTGACCTAGATTGATTAGACATATGTCTTATAAGCAGTATTAACTATATTCCCTATTTGCCAATATTTTGCTATGACTGAACTTCAGGAGTAAACCATGAATAAGGCAGGTGTTCACCTGCTCACTCCTGAAACTCGTGACGAAACTATAGTACTACAAGAGTAGGTCACAATTACTCATACACCAATGGTTGAGAATCAGGCCCTAAATGTAAGCCTGGGCAGAGTTCCGCAACCGCGAAACTCCATGAAGTGCAAAAAAACTCTGCCGCACTACGCAGAGCTCTGCAAGCAGCGGAGTGCATTAGATAAATGCTGCCCGCTGCGAGTTTCAGTACCAAGTGCTTGTTTGCACTGTGTAATCATCACAAATGGAAAATGCACAGTGTAAGCGTGTGCTACTTCGTTTCTGCCGCTCAAGTAGATTTTTACTTGAGCTGCAGCTTTCTTAACACAAATGGCCTTTTCCTCAACACGAGCGGTCGTGAGCATATGCGACCACTCACAATGAGAAATCTGACTGCCCGCATTGAGAAATCTCGCAAGCAGGTTGATTTTCCATGCTCTTGCTCGCCAACTTAAAGTTGACGATCTTGAATGAGGAAAAATCTTGCTGGGTGGTGGATTTTACTCACTCACGCTCGCCAACTTGATGTTGATGAAGTGGAGCGGAGTTCACCACCCAGACTTACCTAAATGTCTCCATATCCTTGTTTGTGTAAAAAGGCTGGGGTATATATGCTTTTAATTTCCACAGAAGTAGCAGATGTATGTTTGTAGGATGTGCACATTTTCTTGAACAAGTGGTTGCTTGTCAGAATGTTTCGAAAAAATATTGACTCGCCAAAATTGTTGTGAATTATTTATAGGTAAGTATACACCTACTATTTTCAACTCTACGTTTACTTACCTTAACCAAGGCTTACGTATATATACATATCTTCATGATATTTTAGTCATGATGTTTTGGAATGTCGATATTTAGATGTTGATATTCTTGTAGTAAACCGTTGCCAATACAAGTAACTGTCAGAATACGATGAAACCAACTTCCACTGCTATCAATCACTTTGTAGGACTGCTGTGGTGTGTAGGGCTATTGCTGATTTTGAGTCCCCAACAAGCACAAAGTAAACCTTGAGAGTCTAACATCAGAATTATGCAAACACTGCATGGTATCCTCTTGTTCATTTAATTGTTATTGTGGTTCTTACAGATAAAATGCTGAAGTCTTGCCCCACTGAAGATGTCCATTTTCAAATGATTCAGAGGGAGAAATTAATGTCCTGCCTGCACGCTTGTGGAGAAGACAAAGAAAAAGATCTGCAAATGATTCATCGTGAATCTGATTTCTCAAATATGTATTCCTCAGGTACATTTAACCAATCAATGGAAGCAGATTTCAAAAGATGGCAATATGACTAAAATACGCATAAATGGATAAACATTTTAAACATCAGTAGTGTATTATGTGTACCCTTTGATGCAGATACACATCATCTGAAACATTGGATAGTTGATATAGAAGCTCTATTAACAAAACACTAAGCTGCTTTTCTGATTGGTCAGTCTTGCTCAATATAATTTGACACACATTTGTTTATCTTCACTCTGTGTGCACATTATTTCTGTATGCAATAGTTTATCTGTTGACAAAAATTACTAAATTTGATGAAATCCCATTTCCATTGTCTTCTCCTCCCATCCTTTCCCTACTCTCCCCTCCTTGATCTTGTCCTTGCATCTCCTTTCCTTCCCTACTCTTCCCTTCCTTCCACTTCTTGACCCTTGCCTTGCATCCCTTTCCATTGTGTTCCCTTCCCCTCTCTAATTTTATCTTATGTTTCCTCCCTTTCCCTCCCCTACTCTCCCTTATTTTTCTCCCTTCCTCCTTCCTTCCCTTTTATCCCTTCCCTTATATTCTCTTTCCTTCCCTACATTCAATTACATGCATCTCACTGTTGCTTGTTCATGTCCCATAAAAGTCAGGATATCAATAATTGTTCCAGAAAACAACAAATAGAGGCGACAGCAGGCCATCTCCTGACTTACACAGTCTCCAATACCTCTGTTGGTTCCTGACAAGAGAAAAAAAAAGAAAATACAGTGCATGCAAGTAGGTATTTCCCATTCACAATGACCAAGATGTATATGGCCCTAAAGAAAAAAAGACTTTGGAAGACCTGCCCTTGAAATGATGGTCCTGGTGGCATCTTAAAGGTGTATGCCATGTTGAGATTTAGCTACTGCCTAGCAATTTAAAAGGATGATGCCACTTTATACTGTGCCATCATCCACCAACCATGAATGAGCCTGAGAATCAGCAAATTTGACAAAGCGGACAGTCGCCATTTTATGGCATTTTATGGCAGATGACTGGCACCTGCCAATCTGATGAGGACTCACCTAGTGATTATGTGATTTTTCTTAGCTTCTGCTTGTTACCAACGTCTTTTGAGAATTTTTTTTTTGTATTGTAAATAAGGAAATGTTTTGTGTTCTTTTTGAAATTTATTTTAAAAAAGAGTCAAAAAAGTAGGGCCTCAACAAGGAGGAGCTACGCGGGCACCCTAGATGGCCGCGTGAGCACAGAGCTCTCCGGACCCCCGCCGCTCTTTGCTATTTATCCTGATGATATCCTGAATTCTTGGACGGATTATTGAAGAGGAACCTGGGCTGATCTCTTTACTCGCTTCAGAATTTGATTTGGACCCGGGGAACCAAAATTACGTCAATTCGAACTTTCCGGGCCCACCCTGCGGCGAGCCGGGGACTTGGTGGCGTGTGAGGCCGGGACTGAGTTGAACAACAACGGCAGAGGGGTTTCCCCAGTTGCCCCACCCCAACTTTCGGTTTCGTTTCTGCGCCTGGCATGATCGAACTGTGAGAAGGCTCCGCTTGGCGGGGGACCTGTCCGGCCTCTTTGCAGCGTGAATGAGACTTTACCACCTACACGGATTGGGTCAGGTCGTGTCCCTGTTTTGGCCACACAACTTCGCATCGGACGAACGTTGGTTCCCGGCCCGCGAGCGGCCATTTTCACCAGGTCTCTCGGGCCCCTTCGGGGCATATCTTCCAACATGACTTCCAGGGGAGACGCTGAGAAACAGAAGACTAAGGCGCCCCTTCGGGGGGGACCGGTCCAGTCCAATGTTATGGACCGGTATACCCAGCCTAAAGGATCCCCTGGCATTACCGGCCATACCCCGGGGGACGCGAAGGAGGACTCTCTCTCCCCTACGGACTTGTCCCTGCAGGACATCATGGGCGCCATTACCAACATGAAGGAGACCATCGGTCAGCAATATGAGGCTCTCGCTCATAAAATCGACACGGTTGTCATCGATGTCACCCTGATTAGAGCCGATCTGTCTAAGACCAACGAGAAGGTGAAGTCGTTGGACCTCAAGACTTCTAGCCTCACGACCGATGTGTCGGAACTTCAGACCGAACTTGGTGATCTTAAATCGGCGAATGATCTCTTGTCCCATCGGCTGGAGGATTTTGAAAGCAGGGCAAGACGCAATAACATCCGCGTCATAGGTGTTCCGGAGAACCCTGAGGCTCATTCTGTTGATCTCCTGGTTGAGGACCTTGTCCAGAACTATCTTGCCCCTTCTGGACTGTCCAAGTTCTTTGCAGTGAAACGCGCCCACCGTGTCCCGGGTGGGAAGCCAAAGCCGGGCGCACCGCCGCGGCCTATTGTCGCCAAACTTTTCCACTTCAGGGACCGTGATGCTATCCTGCAGACATCGAGGGTGAGCGGCCCGGTGAAATTCGAGAATTCCACTGTGAACTTTTACCCGGACTTTACTCAGCTTGTCCAGAGACAGAGGATGGGCTTTCGTGGAGTTAAGAAACGTCTACGGGACTTAGGATTGAAGTACGCCATGCTTTTTCCTACCAGGCTTCGTGTGGAGTATGAGGAACGGACATTCTTTTTCGATCGGCCAGAGAATGTGAGTGACTGGCTGGATTCCCTACCTGGCCGGGAAGACCCGACCGAGCACCCCGGTGGCGCCGAGGGTGGTGAGCCTTTGCAGGAGTGACGTTTCGGCCCCTGATCTTCGGACACTGTGCTTTGCTCATTGGGTTCTATTGACTTATATACTATGTTTTGTTGACGTTCCCTTCTGAGTGGCGGGAGGGACGGGGCCCTTTTCCTCCTCCAGGGTCTTTTTGTAGAATGGGACTGTTTGGGCGACAGGCACACTGCATGTTGGGGTGGCTTTTTAGTCTATTGCAGGGCTGCAGGGCGGGGGGAGTTGTAACGGGTGTTGGGGGGGGAGAGCATGGGTGTTTGTGGTTGTGTTCTTCTTTCTCAAGGCGACGTATTGTATTTTTCTCTATTTCAAGTGTCCTGCTCTCGGTGGGGTGACTCCTGCATTACTTGTTGGGATGGGGGGTAGTGGGTTGAGGTTACTATCTTGGAATGTCAACGGTTTGGGAGATCGTATAAAACAAGGTGTGATATTGCAGTATTTGCGACGCCTGTCTCCTGATGTGTTACTTTTGCAGGAGACGCATTTAGTGGGAAATATGTGTCATGCTATGAATAGGTGGAGTTACCGACTGGTTGCACACTCCGGGTTCACCACAGCCTCAAGAGGGGTGGGTATTTTGGTTCGGTCTTCTCTTCCCCTGGAGATCGATGACATAATCCTGGACGATAGGGGGCGCTACACCGCACTCACGGGTAGATGGGAGGGTAAGACTCTTTCATTGCTTTCTGTGTATGTTCCCCCGGGCCTCCAGACCTCTACGTTCTCTGATATTGGTTGTGTGCTGCTTGAGCTCCCTGATTGCTTTCTTCTTGTGGGTGGAGATCTTAATTCTGTGTTCTCCGGCACGATGGATCGTCACCCCCCCAGGGATCTTCTTCCTTCCCAGTCGTGGCTCAGTGGTTTCTTGGACACCTTTGGTCTGGTGGACTGCTGGAGGCTGATGCATCCAACACAGAGTCAATACACCTTTCACTCCGGGGCTCATGGGAGTCTCTCTAGACTTGATTACTTCCTCATGCCCGCTGTCCAGTCTTCCTCGATTAGGGAAATCAGACACCTGGCCCGGGGCATCTCGGATCACTCGCCACTTTGGCTCTGCATCGCCACGGGGGTGAATGCTGCGGGGCGGGTCGCCCCTATTAACTCCTGGTACTTGCGTAATACCGTGACCCGCAACCACTTGATCAAATCCCTAGACCACTATTTCCTGGAGAATGAGGGGTCTGTTTCCTCCTCGGTGTCCCTGTGGGAGGCTTTCAAGACTGTCATCCGTGGGCAGGCCCTATCCTTAATTGCTGAAACTAAGAAGGCCAGGAATCGGGAGGTGGCGAGTCTGGAGGCCGAAATATCGGACCTGGAGGCCGACCTAGTATCAGGTGTTACTCCTGACAGGCTTCATGCCCTCGGTCTGAAGCAGCTTGACTATAAATCCCTTGTTACGGATGCTGCCAAGGCGTTATACAGGGAACAGCAGGGTAGACTGTACGATGTTGGGGATAAGGCGGGTAAATTGATTGCATGGCTGGATAAGAAGGAGAGAGTGAGTCGTGTGGTCCCTGTCATTCAGACTTCGGATGGTGAGAGTGTGACTGACCCGACTAAAATTGTGGAATGCTTTGCTGATTATTTTAGTGCTGTCTGTTCCCCGGTGTCCGAAAGGGATGAGGGAGATTCCCATTTCTTGCTACGCGACATTGCGCTTCCCTGCCTTTCCGAGGAGGATCGGGTTTGTATGGATGCCCGTTGTCTGCGGATGAGATTGCGACTGCAATTCGATCTCTCCATTCGGGTAAGGCTATGGGCCCGAACGGCTTGCCTATTGAGCTGTACAAACTGCGCCCGGATAAGGTTGCGCCATATCTCCGCGATATGTTCAGGGAATCGCGTGACCTCGGCACCCTCCCCTGTGACCAGCGTTTGGCAATGATCGTGGTGATTCCCAAGGAGGGCAAGCTTCAGGACCGCTGTGCATCGTATAGGCCCATTTCCCTGTTGAACGCTGAACCTAAGGTTCTTGCCAAGGTTCTTGCCAATCGTTTGCTCACGGTGATCCAAGACTTGATCCATCTGGATCAATTCGGTTTTATCCCGCATCGTAACACTGCTCTTAACCTTCGGCGCCTGCATGGTGTTCTCGCGAGGGCGGGGTCTCTCTCGGAGTCGGCTATTTTGTCCTCGTTGGACGCCTCGATGGCCTTTGATACGATAGAGTGGCCTTATCTCTGGGCCGCCCTCGAGAAATTTGGTTTTGGTTCGGAATTTCTCGGGTGGGTGAAACTGTTATATAAGGAGCCTCTGGCCCAGGTGGTGGTAAACGGTTGAGTGTCCAAATCCTTCACTCTTGGGAGGGGTACCAGACAGGGATGCCCGCTGTCCCCCCTGCTCTTTGCCCTTGCACTGGAGCCGCTCGCTGCCTGGCTTCGATGGGAACCGTCGATAAAGGGCATTCAGTGGGCCCCCGATTTTGAGGACCGCGTCTCGTTGTATTCCGACGATATTCTTTTGTACCTTACCTCCCCTCGTAAATCCCTTAACGTCCTATTTGATGTTCTCACCTCATTCGGCAAGAATTCTGGCCTGGTTATCAATTGGTCTAAGTCCTGTGTGTATGTTATCTCGGGCGGTCTTCCTCCATTGCCAAGTAGATTCTCCATTCAAATTTCCCACTCCGGCTTTAAATACTTGGGGATTTTTATATCATTGGATCCGGCTGCCCGCTTTGAGTACAATCTCCTTTCTCCTCTGCGTAGGTTGAAACTAGACGTGGTTCGGTGGCGTAGAATGCCGTTGTCACCGCTCGGCCGTGCCGCACTCTTTAAAATGATGTCTCTCCCCCGGTTTTTATACGCCCTCCAGAACTCGTTTGACATCATACCGGCAAGCTACTTTCGGGAGGTAGAAAGTCTACAGAGGCGGCTTGTCTGGGACGGCCGTTCGCGAATCGCCCTCGTGAAACTCACCCTCCCCTGGTATGACGGGGCATGGCGCTCCCGGATATCAGGCGGTATTATTGGGCCTCCCAGTTGTCCGCAATCAATCACGCTATGTATTCACCCGGCCCGAATCCAGCTTTTGTGATGGACAAGTTCCAGCTGCCGGGCGGAGACTATAACAGAGCGCTCTATTCCCGGACGGCCGGGAAGAATCTGACAGGACCCACCAAGATTGCGGTGAATGTGTGGAAGGCCGCAAATGCGGCCATCGGATGGAGTGATCGATTGACACTTGCGACCCCTCTGTATGCTTCGGAAAGATTGGGATGTCTCTGGACGACGAAAGGGTTCGAGAGGTGGGATATGATTGGTATAAGTAAAGTGCGTGACCTTTGGTCGAAAGGGGCGATCAAGACCTTTGAGGTACTTCAGCGTGAATATGAGTTGAGTGAAAGAGAGTTTTTTAGGTATGCACAGGTCCGCCACGCCTTGACGTCAGTCTTCGCTGCCAACACTACGGTTCCCGACTCCTCCCCGCTCGAGGATCGTATACTTGATGGTCATCTGCCCGATAGCACGATCTCCTTGATATACAAGAAGTTAATCAACAGTCGGGCGGACCTCCTTGTGCGCCTCAGGGAGGCCTGGACCGGAGATGGGTTGGAATTGGACGACGAAGATTGGCAGTCAGCATTGTCATCCCCGAAGGAGGTCGCCATTCCCGCCCGTCTCCGTCTCGTCCAGCCTAAAATTCTACATCGGGTGTATGTTACTGGTCCTCGTTTGGTCGCTCTGGGCTTCTCTTCAGATGGGTTATGCAAGCGTGGGTGTGGTTCGAGTGCTACCTTCCTCCATATTATCTGGGAATGCCTGGAGGTGGCTGCGTATTGGACGTGAGTACATGCTGTAATGGAGAGTGTCACTGGGGTCGCTTTGCTGCCAGAGGCTCGGAGATGTTTGTTGAATGTGTGGGAACCGAATGATTACAACGTTGCTCAGGCCCGGTGGGCGGCCCTTGGGAACATGATCGCAAAGCGGGATATTGCGCAGCTGTGGGGTTCCCAACGGCCCCCCACCGTGTCAGTATGGAAGGAGAATATGGACTGGTGTATGTTTAGAGAGAAGACGGTGTACTCAGCTAGGGGTAAGCCTAGGGCGTGGACCAAAGTGTGGGGTCAATGGAGCGCATATCGAGGGACCATCTGTACCCCCCGCTTGTAGAAGCCCGGGATACTTCCCTATCCCCCTGATCCGACATTCCTGGATGACTCTACTATTTTCCTAATTTGTGACTTCCCCACGATGTCTCCCCCACCCTGACTATCTCCATTACTTACTTGTATTTCTCCTGTATTGATGGTCCCTCCCCTGGTTGGAGCACGACTTTGTCCGTCATGCTTTTCGCCTTGAGATATGTTTTGGTTTTTCTTTTTTTTTTTTTTTTTTTTTTTCTTTCCTAAAAAAGAAAATCGCTGTATCCTGACTACGTCATGTGTGCAACGAGCTGGATCCTGTATTTTGCCAGACCTCTTGGTGACTAGCCGCTGTTTCCTGATTTGCATATGCTATCTTACATGCTTTAGCGGCCGGCCCGAATGGTTGTAGGCCCATACTTGTAACCATATTTGCAATTTACAATAAAGTTTAAAGAAAAAAAAAAAAGTAGGGCCTGGTCTGATAAGGAAGCAACATCTTAATTTTGATCTGAATCTCATTAAATTAGATAAAAGAATTCTGCAATTAGATTCAGAATTCTACTCTGAATCTTACAACAGGACTCAGATAAAAAATATAGTGTTTTGATGGAGATTGTATTTTTTGGTTTGTCATAATAGGAATCCCCCATTTCCTGTGGTTCAGAATGAACCAAGACAGAAAATCATGTCTGCAAATAGATCCCAAACCTCTAGCAACAGAGGGCGAGAATATCCAAACATTTTTCCACATATGGGCTTCAATCATATTTGCACATATCATTAAATAAATGTGAAAGAAGAGGAATAAATAATGCCACAGAGCAAACAATATGAATCACTCCCACTGAAATGAAATCTCTTTTGAGGGTCCAGTGACAAACTAAAAGCTGCCACGCTAACTGCAGGTAATCCAGAAAGTAATTCCAGAGCTCTTATTTATACCTCATTCTCATCCTCTAAAGATACTAATATTTAACGTTAAGCTTAGATCACCAAACTCTGACCTTCAGAAATTGTAAATAGTCCTGTGTCTTAAGGATTACGTGTACAACATTTTGAACCCTGTAGCTATCAGAAAATGGATTCTGCATTACAGTGCCCTACATCTCATGAGGTCATAACTTTCAGAGCAGGTAAACTGTGATTCTTTTTCAGAATTGAAATATTTCATGTTCACCTCCATGGTTGTTTGAAGTACATCCTTGAGTCCTACACATGACTCGCTTTTCAGAGACCGCTTTAATATCAAATATTTGCCTTCAAAACCCAGATAACTAACTAGATTTTGGATCCTTAAAGAATGTAATCAGGGCTATCCCTTCTGTTCGACCACAACACATAGAAAGGTCCAGCAGTGGCCGCAGTTTTGTCTAAAATGGCTTCTGTAGCCCAAATGAACTTTACAAAATCAAACTTTGAAGTCAACAATGACATTTGACATTGGGGTCATTGGCAACTTGGAAGAAGACCAAATCAAGAAGCTCTAACTTCCCACTATGACATTGATATCAAATGCACTCAGTTATGAGCTAGTTGCAAAATACATCGTTCAAGTAAAGAAGGATGAAGGGGTTTCACAAAATGAAACATGCTCAGCAAAAATTAAAGCATCTATTTTAAACTAGTGACAGAAGAGAGGGTGTCTGTGCCCTTGTTTATGAGGAGAGTTGTACCACTGTCAAGTTCAAACCTTGCTTTGAGATTGACCTACTTCATCATAATTTCTGTGCATGGTGTGAATCTCTACCAGAATGTCGTATTTTGCATATATAGCTAAATATAAAATATCGTAGGCAAGGTATTGCAAAATTTGTACAACCATAATAATGTGAAAGTAAATCTATATGACTAGGTTTGGATTTGCGATATGGCCTTTCCACGTACCTTGATTGCACACACACAAACACTGATCATGTGTGTGTGCCATGATTTAGGCCTGTCCCACAGATTGCAGTCTTGTTGAACCGGAAGGGATGGCAAAAGTGCTACTTCGTGTTGATAGACTACCGCATTCACCTAGAGTTAAGCAGCACAAGCATGCTGTAGTGATCAGTAGGAGTGAACAGGTAATTTTTCCCTGTGTCACTGTAGTGATGCCTACAGGTTCACTCACCTTTTTAACGTTCCACTGGTGAGTGCCTAACTCACCCTTGGCCTACATCAGGTAGATGTGGAGTGCAGCGCAGCGCAGGAATAGTGACTGTGCTGAATGTATGTGTGCCTGGGAAACAGTGCAGTACATAGCCAGAGCAGTACTGTGTAGTACATGTGGGATTAGTGCATGTGCTGAGTGTATGCATGCCTGCAATGAATGCATTACATGAGACATGTAGTGCTGTGCAGTGCGTGCACAATGAAAAGCATGTGCTTGGTGTAAGTGTGCTTGCGAGAAGTACAATACATGAATGGTGAAGTGTTGTGCAACGCACACATGGTGAATTTGTGTGCTGGCAGTGTGTGTGTTTGCAAACAGCACACCATGGTATAATACAGAGGTTACAGGGCTGTTGACCTACTTCTATACAGAGTAACAAGTGACATTTGGAAAAGTAAGTATTTTTGTCCTTCTCCAGTAGAGAGTCCTTTTCCAGTAGAGAGCAACTAGTAAAATGTGGGGGTGCTGGCAGTGCTGCTCATAGTCTTCTCAGATTTCTGTGCCATTCCCAGAGTGATGGCACATCCCAGAGCTCTTCAGCCCAACAACTCATCAAGGAGCCAATCACAGAAGAAGGAGGGAGCACACTGCAAGGAATCCCAGCACACAAATAGCCCAAATTCTCAAAAACGCCACAGGTAGACCACAAGGAGTCTTAACTTGAAAAGGAATCTGTTATGCAATACTCTCAAGTAAAGATTCCTTTCATCCGCACGTTTTGGTGGGTTGCCACACAGATTCAAAACATAAAGCCTTCTTTTTTGAAAATGCTTCTCTGCTTGTAAATTGACAAACAGGCATTTCAATAAAATCCAGCTGCATCCTATTAAAGGGTCCTCCTAAACTCCTTATATGGCTTAATTTTACAGGTGTTCTTCTCACCACATTCATTTGCTGACATATCATGCACCTATGGCATAATTCCTCAGCTAGAAGTCTGAATTGGAAATTGAACCACTTTTGTCTAAACAACCTAACCATTGCATCCCTCTCAATGTTTGCAGTGCCATCGAAATGTCTTTTTATGGGAAATAACAGGCTATTTGTCAACACTAGTCTTCCACTGGCTGCCAACCAAATATCATTTGCATTTTCTTTTAATAATAAATTTTCTTAGGTGTTGTTGAAATATCCCAGCCTGTGGGCCGATGTACATAGGAAAAATAAAGCTGACAAGTTGATCATAAACAGTAACTTGAAACCTGCACAGAAAGTTCCACATTACACACCCCACCTTTCACCAGCAAAATTCTGAACTGTCCATAAGTGAAAATTCAAACTTTAATTTGCTCTCTTTGTCTACTTGCAACGTTCCTATAGGTTCAAATCTTCTTCTACTTGATTCATGTTGATTATGTGATTACCTAAATTCTATGAGGCCATCAGAACTTGAGGTACCTGCATCATCGGAACTTGTTCCTGGGTTGACATCTGCATTCGCTGGACTGGAACCTGAGCTAGAACATTTTTCACCTACTTTTGATTTACACCTGACGTTTACTACACAACTTACTCAATTAGGCTTCTGTCTATATTCCCTCTTCCACTGCCCATACTGCTGATTTTGAAAAACACTTTCTGTGCCAGCTTAGTGTGGGCCAACAGACATTTTTCTTTAAGTCCCTTCTGCTTCATTCTGTTGTATGTCGCAACCCTAGAACAAACTGTGACACAAAACTCCCCTGTGCTGTTTAAACACCTACAGTAATTGTTTGTAATAAGCTTGCACCAATTCTTTTGCTTCTTGAGTAGTTCTATTGCTCTCCAACCAATCAATATTTCTCACTGGAAATGTTCCTTTTAAAAAGGTAATCACCTCATCATATGTTGTCATTACTACAGGTGAGGGTGCACGGGTACGTCATCCCTTTAAGGTTCAGTATGAGGTCATTGCATATCTATTTTACATTCAGTCCATAAATCACTTGGTACCATAATATCAAAGAAAATATTCAAGTCTGTCCACAAAACCTTAAAATCATCATAAATCCATGAAAATGTGTATACCACTGGGCTGGATTCCCTCTCAGTTGTTTGTGAATGTCGCAAGATCACCTCTACTCCAAGGAACATTAACATATCTCCCTCTTAGGAAAAGTTAGGACAACATCTTCCTCTGGGGATACTGGTGGTGGTTTACTATTAGTTACTGCACTATCTGATTGTTTATTTTTCTTGCCTTGTTTCTTTGCCCACTTGCTCTCTAACCTGTCAAAGTCGCTCCATTTTCAAATGCATTTTACCAATTCAGCAACGTGCAATCTCAATCCTAAGGACCACATGGTCACAATTCCTTCATCATCTATCTGTACCCTAAAGTATTTTTTTTATAAAGGAACATTCTTACAGAGGTCCACCTTCTATTTTCTTACTAATTCTGTTAATCTATCAGGTGTGGTAGCTGCACATCTTGTGATTTCTTTACTCAGATACTTTAAACCATTTTCACGATATTGATTCAAATGTAAAATTTCTAGACATTCTATCATAATTTCTACCAATTCTACCTTCAATTTTCATACATCTATTGGTCTAACCCTTTCCCGGTTAATAGTTGGTCTCTATGTGTCTCCTGATTGTTTGTTTTCAGGAGTTTCCTCAAACCATGGAGGAAAAGTCCCATCATCAAATGGTCCTATCTCTCCCTGTGCAATGGTGTCGTAAAGACAATCCTTCTTCCTTCTTTCAATGATTGGACATTTTGTAGTTGAGTCCAGGCAACAATCTGTGAGTCTTGCGACATTGGGATAAACCCTCTTGAGGATGTCTTCCCACAGCACCTGCAACAACAGGATTCTGTTCAATATTTACTGGTGCAGTTGTTATGGGAATCCATAAGGTTTGACCTGATACAACCTGTTACACGGGTGCAGAAACAGCCACAATAGAGGCAAAAACACCTGGAGCAATTATCTCAGAGGCTGCTTCAACAGGTGCAGTTGCAACCGGAAGTAATGGAAGTTGTCTCTCAATTTGAGTTACATTCCGATCAACAGGGGCTGTAACACCCTCACTACTTATTGTGGAAGCCACATATGGAGGTGGACATGAGTATAACAAAAGCATCTAAAATGTAATCCCCGAATCAGTGTTAGTTTTTCTTGCAGATTCATCATCATCATTTCCCTGTTTCCGATTCTTTTACAACTTTTCTGTCATTATTGCACGATACATCCTAGCTCCCTCTAACATACATTTCCTCCACCTGTGCTGTCCTTTATCCCATTGACCATCTGCATAAGTTTGTGTTGCTCTCTTTGCTCCATTCTGATACCTTTTATGTTCTTTGGCATTAGCTGCTCGCTCCCGAATTGGGACTCGTACATCACCTCTCAGCAATTCTCCAGGGGCAAGATGTACATAAAATTGTGTTGGTGATTACCTAATAGAGAATTTTTGTGATCCACTGTTTGGAAATTGCAAACAACGATGTACTACAGTGTGTTTTTCACTGTTTGCGATGCCCAGTGTATTGCAAATAGACCTACCTCATTAATATTCATGGGAAGGTTGAAATTTGCTACCCATTGGAAATTGCTAAAATCACAGGGATGGTGGCCTTCTGGGGTGAGCAAACCACCATGTCTGTGATTGCTTTTAAATAAAGAAATGTTTTTTTTATTTGCAGCCTGTTTTCCCTAAAGGAAAAAGGGATGCATTCTACAAACAAAAATGAAAGGTTTTCTTTGTATTTTTTGCCTGCTCTTTAAAAAACATCTTTACAACCATTCAATAATGGTTACCACCAGCTCTGAGTTGTCTGTAAAATGTGAATATATTGCAACCACATTTCGGTTGCAAAACAAGCACACATACCACTGCTAGGTGCTATTAGGACGGGACGCCCTCAACCACCAAATCAAAAACCTATTATGTCATTCAGTAATAGGCTACCGAATTACAAAATAGGGATCTACACATCCAAAAAGGATTTTTGCTGTTGCAAAGGCCCAGATTGTGGGAATCTGCCCTTTTGCGACAGCAAAAAAGCTACATGCATCTGGCCCTAAGAGCTTTAAAACAATTCATGATTACAAAATTCAACAATAAACAAACAATTATCAATTCAAAATGTCTGTGTTTTTGTTCAATTTACAGTTTCACATACGTCAATATTTTCCTCCAAACCTGACACAATTCTCTTTTTGTAAGCCTATCACATTTAACGCTTGATCACTCGTCAATCATTCCCAGTGCATCACTTCACTCTAATTGACCTATCCCAGCGTAGCACACTATTACTCAATCCTCACTCCTTGCAGTAGTTTTCATTCCTCTAGAGTTTCCTCCTACACAAATTTCGACAACTTTAAGCAAGCAAAATAAGCAAATACCTTAAGTCTGCTCCACCAAGGAATTCAAAGTAGTTAATTACACAGGAAAAAAAAAATCAAAATTAACACTTGAACATTTTCTGACTTCCTCACACACGCACAAAGATGAATACTCAACCAGTGGAAATCATCCCGACTGATATAGTTTCCATTTTGGGCAATAGGTTCCACTAACACCAATCAAACATTAGTACAATCACAACAAATCATTATAGTCCCTATTTCAATTGTACACTAATGGTGCCTCACAAACCTGCGCCACGAAACCTTAAGAGACAATTAACACCACAACTTATTATTTCTTAACTATCCCAGGATATTGGACCACTCTAAGTCCAATAACAACTTCAACTGCTCAACATCAAATGCATAGACACGACTGCTCTATTAGCTTTTACTATAATCCCAGACAAATACCTTCAGCACAGTGACAAAACTTAATAAAGATAATTGTGTTTCTATGCTTCTCTAAATCTTTTTTCCCGCTAATGCCATTCTTTCTTATATTTCTTCATTTTGCTTTTCTCTTTGTTCCTATTTTCTACCATTTTGTTCTTTCTTCCCATCTTCCCCTGTTTTACTCTCCTTCTTTCTATTCTCTATCCCCAGGGTCAAATATAATAAGAAACCCCGAACCTTATTAGGCCATGGGGATCCCACCCATCACTGCCTTTTTCAGTTTAAAAGGGAATTGGTCTGCATGCCCCCTCCCTCGGCCTTAATAAGGTCTAGGGACCCCATACCCTAGGTAAAAACCCAATTAAAAAGGGGGGAGAGGTGTGGAGCCCCCCTCCCTGATCCTTCTTGGGCCTCGGGGACCCATTCCCCGAGGCCAAGTTTAATAGAAAAGGGGAGGGGGCTTGTGGCCTGAGCCTTATTAGGTCCCTGGGACCCCATCATCGGGAAAAGGATGGTGACTCATGGCCCCCTCCCCACCTTTATAGGCCCAGGAAACCCCATTCTCCTGGGTTGTATCTTTTTTATAAGGGTAGGCGGGCCACGTACTCCCCTCCCCAAGACTATTTTGGCCCCTAAGCCCTGTGGTAAATAAATAAATAATTACCGGTACTATTTTTCTATGCATTAAATAAAACAGATAGCTCAATAAATAAGAGGCAGGATCCGGGGTATCTGAGTCGAACAGGCTTTAATCAGGCACAAGGGAAGGGACAGGATCGGAACAGCCTGAAATAGAATGGCATGGAATGGAATGGCAGCTGCAACGTCTCATTAACAGTACATGGTATATATAGTAAAACATTACAATTGCATTGCATACAGTAGGCGGAACAAGTGACAAACGAAAGATAAGAACACATGGGCGTTAAAAGAAGGCGTGCACAGGGCGTGCACGAAGACATGTGATGTAGACGTCACAGAAGTGTCATAAATGGGTGGATACATGGAGGGGGCTACCTAGGCAGCTGGAACCTTTGACCTAGAGGTGCGCGCAAACGGGCTATGACGTGTATCTGGGGAGAACGGGGGCTCTGACTTCTGCACTAGAAGAGGAGACTAAAGTCTGGGATGTCAGGACGACATGTACCTATAGCATATCTGGTATCTTGTGTTTGGAGTACATGTTGATAGAATCTAAAAGTCACCAGAGCAAAGGCTACTTGACACTAAGGCTGGTGCATGCATATATTCTTCATGTATTGCGTGTACTATGATTCTTCTATGGATATTAATACAGTAATTCACTTGCATGGAGACAGAGAGACTAGACTATAGCTGAAGATGTTTATGCGGTTCGTTAGCTTAGGAATGTGAAGACAGAGAGCTGAACTGATAACTGTGGCCATAACATATTCTTGGCAGGCAGGCAGACAGAGCCAGGCCGGGCACCTCGCTGCGCGGCAGGAAGTAAGTGAAGGGTCAGGGATGCGGGAGGGGCTGCATCGCTCCTCGGAGTGGTTCAGGAGACTGGAGACTCGAATCTGGTGTCCGGGCCCTCATGAGGCCTAGAAACGGGGACAATTCGATGAATTAACGTGCACAATGTAAAAGGGTGTCAACATAGGCCTAGAAGCCTAATTCACGTTGCTTTCACGGGGGACTGGATAACTGGCATACTAAACGTTGGACACAACTATAAGTGCGTCATTATTCGATCATAAAGGGAATATATGCATATTAATCATGCACATATAACATAGGATGGGGAACACGTAGGCACACATGATAAGGCAAAATTCAATTTTCCTCATTCCCTCCTTGTGCCCTACGTTTCCATCAGGAAACATCAATATTCATGATACCATCTATCATTTCATATAGCATCATTTGCTCGTCTCGAATCTTCTTGGAACGGGACTTTGGACTTGGAATACAGGATGTAGCGCACAAGCCGCAAATCGCAGGGCCACATTGTAAACAGAGACAGCAACTGAATATGATCATTACTGCTATACCCAGGAATGACAATACTTTCCATCCCCAGGCAGATATAATACTCCAGAGCCAACCGGACCATGTCCAGGTGCCTGGATTCTGGTGCAACTGATGAGCTATTTTATGAAGTCTGGTTATAGCTGAATAAACAGACGGTGCGTTATTAGGAATGAAAATGCAGCAACTAGATCCGATGACTCTACAAGCTCCGCCCCTATCGGCCAGTATGACGTCAAGGACGAGGCGATTTTGAAGCACGACAAATCTCATAGCAGATTGTTCTTCAGTTAAGTTACCTAGAGCGGAAGTAGTCTCATTCACTACTGCTTCAAGGGTTCTGGTTAGCCTACGTATTAACTTACTATTCTGGACAGGACCTATGAAGAAAAAGAAACCTTTATTGAAGTCTGTATACTGTTCTAAGGCAGTTTCAGTTTGATCGACAATTGGGGACTCGATCTCCCTTCTATGTCTAACGTGTACTAGATGTGTGTTTCTGTGATAATCGGATGGGGCTAGGAAAACTGGTGGCAGTAGGAAGGCAATGTAACATGTTCCATCCCAATCGAGGGGCAGACGTACATATGCGGTCTGACCACACACAAAATAAGAATGACGTGAGGCTTTGAAAGTAGATTTCCCACTGTCACTATACTCGACCACAGTGGTACAATCCCTGTGTCCTAGATGCACTGAACCATTCTTTCGGACACATAATTCGCCTTTCACTGGTAAAACTGTAATAGCAGGCAAATCTGGAGTAGTCTCAGACTGAACATTCAAAACCATGAAATTCGAGGAATAATTACCCAGATCATATACTTCATTTTCTAGATCTAACCCTGTTCTATGGGAAAGACCTTCCTTGTCTGGGAAACATGTTCTATTCAGAAGGGACCTATCGTTTGAGGATGACGTTAACGTAGACCATGCTCCACACAAACCATTGTGTGAAAAAAGGATAGGGAAAGAGTGGCAGAACTCCCTTCGGTGTCTGAAAAGGGTGGAGTCGACCACACACCCAACAATTTGTGGCATTGCTGGTCTGGTGTGAATAGTGTAACATTCGGATAAAAGTATTATTGCGCATGGCAAGACGATAGGATAACTCGTGAGGAGGCAGTTCACTAAAAGTGTGCTCTACTGTAACATTAGAGGAAAAATGTACATGTGAAACAGTAGGAGGAAAATATACATATAAAACATAACTTATGCCTGTAATCATAAAACTCAGAAATAATAAAATTAAAAGAGTAACAATGCATCGGCTTCGGAGAGCTTTGTGATAACGTATTTTCTTAGAATTTTGACTAACTCTCTTACTATGTGGGTCTATCTCATACATGTCAGGAACCTGTCTAACCGCTTCACCCGAGAGGGACTTAGACAATTAAACTGGCTGACTTACTAGACCTTAATTTTTCTTTATACTCCTGCTGTGGAGTTTTCTCTAACAGGGGAAGCTTAGAGTCAGTATCTGGGCAGTCCTTGAGAACGGGGCAGTCTTTGAAAAAAGTCTTTGGACGGAGTCCATGGAATCGTTTCACGTGACTGGAATGTAGCCACCCTTTTCTTCCTTCAATCTTGACGGCGGTCTTTGTGGTCATCAGGACAAGTTTTGGTTCTCTCCAGCGGGGCTCCAGCGGACTTGAACGATCAAAATTTCTAATCAGGACGAGGTCGCCTGGTATGACCTCGTGCGGTTTCACTTGAGTGTTGTCTGGAAAGGCAGCAGCGACCTGTGAACGACAAGAGAGTAGTGCAGACATCAAGGAAGCCAGGTAATCTGTCAGCATATTACTGTCAACATCAGTTATTTTACGTGGCCTAGGTGTACCCCACATGTTTGGGGGACGACCGAAAACTACCTCAAAAGGGGACAGACCTGAACGGGAGTGAGCGACCATTCTCATGTAAAAAAGGGCGACTGGCAGTGCTACCATCCAATCTACGCCTTTCTCTGCGCAAACCTTAGCAATGCGGATTCTTAAAGTCTGATTATGTCTCTCGACGAGACCTGCTGCTTCGGGATGTCGTACACAGTGGAACTTCCACTGGTACCCTAACAGAAGGGATACTTGTTTCATGAGTTCGGATGAGAATGGCTGGCCGTTTTCTGAATATACGACCCTAGGTAAACCATAGCGGGGGAAGTACTCACGCACCAACTGCCTGGCAGTGGTCGCGGCAGTGTAATCTGGAACTGGATATGCTTCTGTCCATCTGGACAAAGCGCATACAACTACGAGGACATACTTGAAACCTCGACATCGATCCATCTGGATATAATCCATCTGGAGGACTTCAAAAGGGTGGTCAGGAGGATGGAATCCACCTTGTTCCACCGGGACACCTTTACCTGGATTGAACTGACAACAGATCATGCAGGTACGTACTTTCTGCTTGGCTGCTGCTCGTAAATGCTTGTTAAACCAGAGGTTCTGAATACTGTCTAACATGGCTTTTTCTCCTAAATGTGCTGGACTATGAGCGGTGTTAATAATGACTTGGACCATAGAGTCTGGGAGAAACCATGTGGATTTTCCCTTTGTCAACCATCCCTGATTTGTCTGGTCCCCTCCTTGTTCAGACCATTTCTTGATTTCGTCGGGGGTAGCATGTGACTGTATATCTAGTACGTCTTGTGTAGGGTCCTTAACTGTCATACAAGTAGTCTGAACTGGAACGTCTGTCTGTGTTGTGTTAACTGGAATGTCTGGAGTCTGAGCTGTAAGCTTGGCTGTTCGATCTGCCAGGTCGTTACCCTGGGAAATGATGTCAGTGACTTTCGTATGTGCCTTGCACTTCATGATAGCGATAGCTGTCGGTAAATGTATTGCATCTAACAGAGCTTGAATGAGGGGGCCATGCTGAATCTTGGTTCCATGAGAGGTCATGAAACCTCTTTCTTGCCAGAGTACTCCAAAGTCGTGTACGACTCCGAATGCATATCGTGAATCCGTATATATGTTTACCTTCAGGTTCTTGGCTCGTATGCAGGCTTGGGTCAGAGCGACGAGCTCTGCTGCTTGAGCAGACAGGGTGTCAATACGATGTGTTTCTATAACTTCGGTTTCAGTAGTCACTGCATACGCGGCTACTAGTTCTCCTGTACTTGTTCTCATACATGAACCATCCACATAGAGTGTCAGGTCGGGATCAGGTAATGCAATGTCCGTCAAGTCTTGTCTTAGCTTTGTCATGGTGTTAACAACTTCCACACAGTCATGTGTGGCAGGATTGGAAGTAACTGAGGGTAACAGTGTAGCAGGATTTAAAATGTTGCAGCGTCTGATTTCTATGTGTGGCTGAAACAGTGTCAGTTCATATCCTGTCAAACGTGCAATAGTCAAGTGCTGAGTCTGTGTTCGGTTTAAAAGGACTTCCACGGAGTGCGGAACTTGTACTGTCAGGGAGTGTCCTAACACTATGGAATCACTTTGTCTGATAGCTAGAGCTGTGGCTGCAACTGACTTGAGGCACGCAGGCAAAGCCTGGGCCACCGGGTCTAATGTGCTAGAAAAATAAGCACAAGGCTTGTATTGTCCTGCTTGATCTTGTGTGAGAACAGATAATGCAGTACCATCGCGTTCAGTAACAAAAAGTGTAAAAGGCTTACTGTAGTTCGGTGTTGCTAGAACAGGTGCTTGGCATAAAGCTTTCTTTAACTCATTGAAAACAAGTGTATGTTCTTGGGTCCAAGGGAGGACAGTCAATGTGGCTGCTTCCTGTGTCGTTAACTGTATCAGTGGCTTGGCTAAATATGCGTACTGAGGGATCCATTGTCTGCAGTAAGAAGTGAGGCCGATAAATGCTCGCACCTCCTTCTGAGTCTTGGGCTGTGGAAGATGTGCTATTAACTGGATACGGTCTGGTGTCAACTGCCTACCCCTCTTGGACAGTAAGTGTCCAAGGTAGACCACTTGCTGGACACAGAATTGCAGTTTCGAAGGGGACACCTTGTGCCCCATCTCGGCCAGGAAATACAAGACTGTCAGTGAAGCACGTTCGCAGTCACGTTCAGAACGGGCTGTGATCAATAGATCATCGACATACTGGATCAGGGCAGTGTCAGTTGGCATGTGAATATTGTCTAGTTGTCTCTTAAGTGCTTGACTGTAAATACTAGGACTTTCTGTGAAGCCTTGAGGAGCTCGTGTGAATTTATAGCTTCTTCCATTTAAACAGAAACCGAAAAGAAACTGGCTGTCTGGATGAATGGGGACACTAAAGAATGCGTTCTTGAGATTAATAACAGTAAAGAACGTAGCTTCGGAATCAATGGCTGTCAATAGGGAAGAGATATCTGGAACCACTGGGTACTGGGGTATGATACATTTATTAAGTTCTCGGAGATCAATCACTAATCGATAAACTGGAGGTGCATTGGGATCAGTACGTTTAAGAATCGGAATGATAGGAGAATTACATATATTGGAGTCAGTTTCTACAACTACTCCTTGAGCAATGAGCTCGTCAATAATTTTGGATAAGGCTGCTACAGCCTCGGGTGGCAATTTGTACTGTCGGATTCGTGGTAATACAACACCTTGTTTCAGAGTGACACGATAGGGTGTAATGTGCATACAACCTACATCAGTTGGACCTTGCGCCCATAAATGCTGAGGTACATTCAATAATCTTGGATCAAAATCTCGTAATACATAATGACCTTTAAAATCACGTAAAAACAATCTCACTCCTTCTGGGGAGCAGCAAATGATTGCTCCTAATTCTTTCAATGTCTTAATACCTAGTAAGTTTTCAGGACATGATTTCGTAAGTAACAAGTCTGTAGTTCGGGACAATGGACCAACTTCTAGGGAAACTGGTTTCGATATTTCATTAACAATAGGCTTTCCTGAAAATCCAAGGGAAACATTTCTAGAGCCTGAGAGTGGAGCCCCTGGAACCTCGTCATGACTGATGGTAGTCCTACTTGCCCCTGTATCAATCAGAAACTTTCTGTCTTTCCCTAATACTTGACTGTGTACATAGGGACCCTCTTGATCTACAGGAATCTCGATGAGAGGCAAGCCAACCTCCCTCTCTAGGCTGCTTCATGAATACTGCTGATATTCTGGATAATCTGACTGTGCGTACTGGTACATCTGTTGTGTAACGTGTTGTGCGGCAGCTATAGGCTGCGGTACTGTAACTATCTGTTGTGCATTCTGCGGTGCTTGCGTGTTCTGCGGAACATGTTCTTGTCTAGGAGGGCGTGGTCTCTCTTTCGTCTTACCAGTAGCTATGTTATGTTTCAGAACTGTACATTCGTTTATATAATGACCTGGCTGTTTACAGTAATTGCATGTCCCTTTAACGGGAGCTGCAGGATGACTGGTTTGATTCGTACCCCTCTTCTGACTGTCTTGTGGAACAGACTGTGCAACTAGTACTTTCATTTTCGTGTCTTTCATACGTCTCCTTTCGTGTTCTTGCTCTTCCCTGATTCTGTTCTGGTGATACTGGAGCATCTGGAGCATTTGTGACGGAGTATTAGCTTGCCAAGTACTCTCGACTTTCAGTACTCGATTTTTAACTTGTGGTAAAGAATTCTCAACTAATTTGGTAACAAAAAGATGTGGATACGATTCACTACTTGTTTTCAGACCGCTATTAATAATGAAACATTTCTCAAATCTAGAATAAAAATCACTAGTGTCTTCATCTTGTTTCTGTTTACAGGCTGAGATAGCATCCCAGTCTTCCTTTTTCGTTGCTAGTAATCTTGGCAAGACTTGTATTAACAATTCAGGCAATGCTTTAGCTTTTTCCCAAGACCGGTACCTGGAACTCGTGTGTTATCTTCAGTCTCTAATGCGGTCCAATCTATCTTTTTCTCTCCCACCTCCCATTCTTTTTCTTTGAGTTTTTCATATATGCCCGCAGGCAACAGGACCTTTAACATTTTAATAATATCAGGATACGTGTATTCTCCCATACGGAGCATGTCTTTTAATTCACGGTGGAACCCTGCTGGATCTTTATCGTGACAGGGTATTAACTTTTTCATTTCTAAGAGTTCTATTTTCGTGATAGGGGTGTAAACAAATACTCGTTCGAGGTCACCCCCCGCTCCCTTAACTGGGTGTACTTCTCGCAACGGATTCTGTCCGTCTATGTAGAATGATTTTCTTACTGGGGGTGGAACAGGAACAAAATGCGGATTCAGGAACGTTCTGTATTTATGGCGCTGTTCTAAAATGACGTTAATTAAATCGGTACCTAGACCTTTCCATCTGTTTAGGAGTAACTTGTTCAGAACATCATACAAGGGACCTGGATCAGAATGCTGATCCTCATACAGTGTGATGAGGTGCTGGATCATGTACATACCCACCAGACGCTGCTCGGCTGGGGGCAGCTTCAGAAACATTTGGGCCACTATTTCATCTGAAAACGTGGTAGAATCACTAGTCCATCGGACTGCTGATCGGGCTAGTTCTTGTTCATGCATGGTACTAAGCTCACTATAACCTATTCGTAGTTTCAGAATTTTATCTGTAGCCTGGAATACTTGCTCCAGAGAACACTGTTCTGGTACGGGAGGAGGAAAAACTTTCTTGTAATCTAGGCGTGAATGTCTGTCGGAAAGTCTAGTTCTACCTACATACGCTATTCTGTCAGGATTCTCGCTATCTATGTCTTCACTTGAAGAGTCATTCTCTTTCTCGGTTGCTCTTATTTCTTTCTCCTTCTCGTGTATACTTAGAATGTCTTTACGAATTTTCCTGTACATACTTTCTATACTATTCTGTGTCTTGTGTTTTCCCTCGGATATATTATCACTCCATCTTGTCAAGACTTTCATCTCGTCTTTGTCTTTATCAGGTTGATCTTGTTCTCTTATTAAACAGTTAATCAAGAACTGTAAAATCATACTCTGATTCTCGACTTTTCTATGTGCCATAGCTTCTTGAATACTTTCTGGATTCTCCCCTGTACGGATAAAACGATATATTCTGTCTAGATGTTCCTTCATGTCGGGCAGGGTGGCCAAATAGTTGGCAACTCGTCGTAAACGTATGGAGTATATTATCATGTGATCTTCGCCTGGAACTGAATCATATATGCAATCAGTAAGGTGTCGCTTGAGGTCTGCGTATGTAGTCACTTTTGGCGTGCGCTGTAACGCTGCGTCTCTCAGCGTCAGTCGTTTTACTTGAGGCGGGGTGGTAGGAGCACCTCCCCCCGCTCCTCCTGAACTAGAATCGTCAGTTAATGCTGAATGTGCTGGTAAGGTGACTGGCAAAACACGTGGTGTGGACTGGTCCGGGGGTACTGGCACATGGACAGGGTTCCCGGGACCAGTGACTGGAGGAACAGGAATTACATTATTAACAGGGTGCTGAGGTTGAGCAGGCGGAATAGGATTTGCATATTCTGGAACTGTATCGTCCAAATAGGACGAAAGAAAAATTTCAGCTGCAGTCGGTTTATGACGTAGCTTAGTCGGGACCAAGGGTGGCGGTAAATTACAGGATGCTTCCGGGGTTGCCTTCGGCAAGCCCTTGGCAAGAAGAGGATACATACCTTTAATAAGGGCATTTCTCTGTCTATCTGACTGTTCTGCTCTAACTCGTTCACCTTCTTCTAGAAGTTCCCTTTCTTGGGCTTTTTCTGAGGATTCCCTACTTAATTCTGCTTTTCTGAATTCCTTTTCAGATCTTTTATGAGATTCTTTACGCCATAATTCTATGGCATCTTTCTGGGATTGTCTGGCTTTCTTTTTCCATAATACTTCTTCTACTCGCATGATGCACTCGGCATCCCATGTACCTGATACAGGCCATCTATATTTCTCTTCAAGATTCTTTGTATAATCCACCCATAAGTCTAGATATAATATGGCATCTAAGCCATGCTTGTGATACATAAAGTGACCAGGACTGTCCCTAGGAGGGACAGGTACTGCTTCTTCGAGTAACCCTTTTCTGGTTTTTATCTGACGTAACTTAGAAAACAGCGGCATCTTGAACTTGTACTTGAACTTAAACACAATACCCGATAAACACAGTAATGAATAGCAAAACAATCACTCATACCACGACACAAAAATACATCAATAACAGTTACAGTTAATAACAGAATACTACCTGATACACTGAAAACATAACACTTGAATTTCTCGAGAACGGACTTAATAGAAATACTAGATGCACTGCTAAAACAGTACAGAACATACCGGTCTCATAAAGAGACACGTCATACCGTATCCACCTAGATGGACAAGTCGGACTGGATCTGTGTACCCAAACCCATCGGACCAGGGACAAACTAATGAACCTGTCTAGATACTTCCCCCGCAACGGTACTCACCGGGAAGCAGAAACTGAAGGCCTCGGACTGGACTGGACTGCTACGACGTCTGGTTACTGCTACGCATGCGCTTCGAGCTTCGGGCTTCGGTTACAGGTGGGCCTCCGGATACCTCGGACCTTGCTCTCTCGGCTTGGGCTCTGGTCGGGACGAACCGCATTCCTCACCGCCTCGTCTGGATGCCGGACCGTAGTCTCCGTCTCCTCCGTGGGCCTGAGGGAGACTTGATGAAGCAGAAATATCTGCACGTGCACGGTAGAGTTCCGTCACAGCTGTAGAAGGGTCAGGGGGCCTGCGTTACATCTCCGGCGCGTGGGGAAGGGGCTCGTCCCTATTCGGGCGCCATTATGTGGTAAATAAATAAATAATTACCGGTACTATTTTTCTATGCATTAAATAAAACAGATAGCTCAATAAATAAGAGGCAGGATCCGGGGTATCTGAGTCGAACAGGCTTTAATCAGGCACAAGGGAAGGGACAGGATCGGAACAGCCTGAAATAGAATGGCATGGAATGGAATGGCAGCTGCAACGTCTCATTAACAGTACATGGTATATATAGTAAAACATTACAATTGCATTGCATACAGTAGGCGGAACAAGTGACAAACGAAAGATAAGAACACATGGGCGTTAAAAGAAGGCGTGCACAGGGCGTGCACGAAGACATGTGATGTAGACGTCACAGAAGTGTCATAAATGGGTGGATACATGGAGGGGGCTACCTAGGCAGCTGGAACCTTTGACCTAGAGGTGCGCGCAAACGGGCTATGACGTGTATCTGGGGAGAACGGGGGCTCTGACTTCTGCACTAGAAGAGGAGACTAAAGTCTGGGATGTCAGGATGACATGTACCTATAGCATATCTGGTATCTTGTGTTTGGAGTACATGTTGATAGAATCTAAAAGTCACCAGAGCAAAGGCTACTTGACACTAAGGCTGGTGCATGCATATATTCTTCATGTATTGCGTGTACTATGATTCTTCTATGGATATTAATACAGTAATTTACTTGCATGGAGACAGAGAGACTAGACTATAGCTGAAGATGTTTATGCGGTTCGTTAGCTTAGGAATGTGAAGACGGAGAGCTGAACTGATAACTGTGGGCATAACATATTCTTGGCAGGCAGGCAGACAGAGCCAGGCCGGGCACCTCGCTGCGCGGCAGGAAGTAAGTGAAGGGTCAGGGATGCGGGAGGGGCTGCATCGCTCCTCGGAGTGGTTCAGGAGACTGGAGACTCGAATCTGGTGTCCGGGCCCTCATGAGGCCTAGAAACGGGGACAATTCGATGAATTAACGTGCACAATGTAAAACGGTGTCAACATAGGCCTAGAAGCCTAATTCACGTTGCTTTCACGGGGGACTGGATAACTGGCATACTAAACGTTGGACACAACTATAAGTGCGTCATTATTCGATCATAAAGGGAACATATGCATATTAATCATGCACATATAACATAGGATGGGGAACACGTAGGCACACATGATAAGGCAAAATTCAATTTTCCTCAGCCCCATCTCCTTGGACCTTCATCAGTTATAGGTGGGTGCCCAAGTGCCCGCCCAGGGCACCCACCGACCAACATGTTGGGGGCCGCAGGGGACTCAATGCTCCCACTTGGAGGAAGCAGCTATTTATGCTGCTCCTTTCAGGTGGGAGCACTCTATTGTTCTCTTTTCCCTGCCTGCATCAGCACAGGCAGGGAACTACATTTTTAAGGTCTGCAGACAAAATATCAAGTTTAAATATGGCGACCTACAGAAATATCGAGTCCTAAATATCGTGAGTGAGATATATCGACAGCAAGAATATTGTGGTGAGGAATATTGATTTAAGGTAAGAAATATCGGTTTTAAAAATATAGAAGTCATTAATATCGCTTGCAAAAATATAGTTCTTTAAAATCTCAATTGTTTAATTAGTGTTATGTATTTTACTATATATTTTAAATGTGTGTGATGCCTTTTTTTGTATAAGAATTTTTTATATTTTTTAAAATGTGTTACATTTTTAGTTGTTATTAATTTTATTTTAGTTAAATTTAGCATTTTTAGATCTGTAGCGAGTTGTGGGTTTATAGGGGAATAGGGTGGGGAGTAATTCGATTATATTACATTCATGATTATTGTTTATTTATTAATATGCATTTAATTGAGATTTTGTAGTGTTAATTGTGTGAAGTAATTTTTTCTTCATTAATTAATAATTGGTTGCTAATTAATATTAATTAATTAATTGGTAATTAATGATGGTAATTGTGTGATTAATTTTAAGTGCATGTATAGGGGGGTGAAGAGGTAAAGGGTGGGAAGTAATTAATTTATGATTAATTGATTAGTTGTTAATTGTTATTAAATAATTAATTGTAAAATAAATATGGACATTGTGTAATTAATTTTAGATGTTTGTTGTGGGGTTTATCCGCTTCCCTGCGGTGCACATTTCACCGCTATGTGGGCAAAGTCTATGCGCATGTAAATCAGACGGCAGGGGGCCGTCCGACGCACACGCCCACCTTGGCGTCAGAAGGCACGGAAGATGTTACAGTGGAAAGAGGTGGGAAGTAATTTGTGTTTAATTAATTAATAATGTGTTGTAAATGACTAATAATTAATTCATTGATATTTAATTAGGGTTTTTTTTGTGTTTGTTTTTTACTTTTAAAGGGGTAAATAGTGGGTATTAAATACATTTTACTTACTTCATGACTAGTTATTTAATAGTAATAGATTTGTATTTGAAAATAAGTTTTAATTGTTTAATACATTTTTTTACAGTTTAATTTTAGCTGTGGGTTGTGGGGTTAAAGTGTGGGAAATTAATTAGGCCTGGGCAGTGAACTTCGCTCCGTTCTCTGAGTTTTCTGAACTCTGCACTCCGCGGAGCTCGCAGAGTGCAGAAAACTCTGCTTCGCGATGTGCAGCTGAGTTTTTTCCCTGCTCGTGATCGCGAACGGTAAGTTCATGATCGTGAATGGTAAATTTGCGAGCGCGAGCTGCAGTTCGGGTAGAATTTCTACCCGAACTGCAGGAATACCAGCACAAACTACAGTTCGCACTGCACTCTGCCATTCGTGGAACTTCGCAGAGTTTTTTTGTAACTTCCCGGAGCTCTGCATAGCAAAACTCAACAAACTATGCCCAGGCCTGAAGTTAATGATTTTTTATTAGTGTTATTTTGTTATTAATAATATTTCTTTATTTGGTAAATAATTATGTTAATTATGAAAGTAGTTTTTTTATACATTTAGATGGGTTGTGATTTGTGTGGTGTTATAGGGTAGGAAATAAAATAAACAAATGTATGTAATAATTAATGTTTTAGTTTGTAAGTATTTTTTAGTTCAAAATATTTATTTGTTTGAAGTTTATTTTAATTTTATTTTATAAAATATTTATAGGTTTTTGTCATATGTAATTACCATTATAATGTGTTTTTACTTTTTTATGTTCAATAGTAAATATAATTTAATAATAAATATATTTTTACTTTACTTTTTAATATATATATTTATTTATTTAGTTTTTTAATATATTTTGGATTTTTTTAAATATTTTGCTTGTTTTTCAGTTTGAACTGACTGGAGTGGGAATAGTAAATTTTATCGTTCAGCTCTCCGACACTTTCCCCACTGTTGCACTCACTGGAGTAGGAATAGTAAATCTTATCCCTCTGCTATCCAACACTTTCCCTACTGTTGCACTCACTGCAGTGGGAAAAGTAATTTTTACCCTTCCGCTATCCAATACTTTCCTTACTGTTGCACTCATCAGATTGGGAATAATAATTTTAACGTGTCCGGTATCCAACACTTTCCCTACTGTTACACTCACTGGAGTGGGAATAATAATTTTTACCAATCTGCTATCCAACACTTTCCCTACTGTTTCACTGACTGGAGTTGGAATAGAAAATTGTATCCTTCCACTATCCAACACTTTCTCTACTGTTGCACTCACTGGAGGGGGAATAGTAATTTTGACACCTCCGCTATCCAACACTTTCCCTACTGTTGCCATCATTGGAGTGGGACTAGTAATTTATACCCCTCTGTGGTTCAACACTTTCCCTATTGTTACACTCACTGGAGTTGGAATAGTAGTATTTACCCCTCCGCAATCCAACACTTTCCCTAATGTTGCACTCATTGGATTTGGACCAGTAAATTTTACCCCTTTGCTATCCATCTCTTTCCTTGCTGTTGCACTGACTGTATTGAGAAATGTGTTTACATTTTTAAATAGTTTAATTTTTCAATTTATAATAGAATGCATATTTATTCGAAATTATAAAATAAATTAAAATTAATAGTTTATTAATTTTTTTAAAGTAAATATATATATATATATATTATATGATATATATTATTATGTGTGTGAGTTTAACTTTTTAAATTAAGTTTATTTGCTACATTTATATCAAATGTATTTTGTTAAATATAATTTTATTATTTAATGTATTTACTATTTATTATTTTATAATTAATATATATATATATATATATATATATATATATATATATATATATATATATATATATATATATATAAAATCAACTTTTTTGTACTACTATATTTTAACATCAATATGTTTTTCTCAAATTTGTTTCTTCTTTAAGTATAGGTAGTCGATATTTTTGTATTCTATATTTCTTCATCAATATTTTTTACATCAATTTTTTGGAGGTTGATGTTGTGACTGTGAACCCATTTTCAAAGACCCTGCCAGCTATTTACAAGCCTAGCGGTCTGAGGACAGCCAGACTCGCAGGGGCGCCGTGGTGGTGGTCCAGCCACCAACGCACTGGCGGTCTGACCGCCCAATTACGAGTTTGGCGGCCACAAAGCCCTGGGACCGCCATTCTATGGCAGTGTTGCAGAGCTCAGGGGCCGCAATATGCTTAGTGCAACCGCTGTGGTCTCGCCAAGCATATCACGAGTTACCTCTCCATCGACGGAGCCATGGAGGTTCTTACTTAATGTCCACTGTGGTGGAGGGGAAACACCTGTGCCTCCTCCACATGTGGATGCAAACAAGGGATCATAACATGTGTTCACCAGTTTCTGCATGGCATGGGTATATGCCGTGCATGAGCCTTGTTGTGCAGTCCCATTGGCACTGCCGCCTTTGAAAGAGGCACCGCCACAGGCCCGCCCACCGGCCATACCACTTTTAAGTTGTACTCTTGCTAGCCGTGGGTGGCGACTCTTGGTGGTGCAGGGATGTGGTGGCATGCCGCCCACCCCAGTACCACCCAAAGTCATAATCCGGCCCTTAGTGTTTACTCTGGTTAGGTGGGAGATTTGAAAAGGCTCGCACCAGATCAGAGCAAACATGTTTCCCCCTCCATGGTAGTGCGAGTAGGGAAACTACTGTGTCCTGGGGGTGGACTTCCCGGGACACAACAAGTGAACCGGCTGGGGCCATGAAGGCCCAGGGAGTGGCCCCCTCCCCTTTAAGTAAAATAGCAGCTCTGGGGATAAGGTCCCCAAGCCCATTTTAAGGCTCGGGAGGGGTACTGCATAGCCCCACTCTCTGAATTAATACATTGGGCCCCAGGGGATGGGGTCTCCAGGGCTTAATACAGCTCGGGCAAGGTGTCTGTGTGCTCTCTCCCCATAATAGTTAAATCCCTGGGTCCCTAAATGGGATGGGGAGTAGGGCCCAAATTAGGCTCCACTCCCCATATATACATTATAAAATTGCTGCCGCCATTTTATTTATTTACCTTTAGTCCACGATCCTGCGGACTCCATTATTTTTTATTTTGGCCACCGGAGGTAGTACTGGGTCCGTGCATGGTGCCCAGGAGAGCAGGGTATCCCTCCCCTGCCCTCTTATATTAGTATGTTTTTTAAGTAGGAGACAGTTGACTATGTATTCAAGTTCTGTGATGGCTGCCAGCCCTATTTTTCCCATGTTGATGACAGAGAATCAGTCTGACACCAGCGGGAGCAAGATGGCTCAAATGAAAAAAAGCTCCCTAGGCCAATCAGAGAGCTTTATTGTTAAATTGGCGCTCGCACAAGACAGATCTAACCATCCAGATTCACAAATATTTATAAACCTTCTGTTCTCCAAACCTACAGGGCGGAATTACACCAAAGTAGTAAAAGGATAATCTGCGGACCAAAATCTAGCATCCTACTAAATTTGGTGTAATTCTGTTGAGCAGTTTTTGCGGTTTTGGGACCCCTCTTTTTTCTCGGCTCCTGCTTGATAGATCACCCAGAAACTTTTGATGCACAAACTAGGCAAAAAAGAGAATTGTTTAAGAAAGTTTCGTTTTTATGAATGTATTTTATATATGTTTTAAAAAGTTTAAAAAATGACATACATACTTAATATAAACTATATAATGTTTTTGAAAATGCAATTATTACAGGACACCAAGACGCAACATACACCAGAGGGTTCTTTCATGACTTGTAATGTTCTTACCAGTTCTGGCATGTTGGAGAGGTTCTCAACTTTTCGGTTCTTGAGGATTGTGGTCTGTCTGAGGTATGGGCGACCCTTTCTGGTAGCCATGATGCTGCCGACAGTGACAAGCGTGCCTACCAAAAGGAGTCCCAGGAGGAAAAAAAGCTGTAGAGAAAAACCTCTTTTGAAGGCGGGACCCCAGGGAAGGAAGGAGAAAACTTACAAATAAGAGCAAACACCAACAAGGAGTGGAGAAAAGAAGGCAAGAATTCTAAATAGGAGTGGAAGGTTAAAAGGAATCCAAACTGGACCAGGAATCACCAATCAGAAACAAAAGTGCGCCAACACGAAGCAAAAATGCACCAAGCAGGAACAAAGGTCACCAATAGAAACAAGAGCACACCAGAAGTTACAAAGAGTCCTGCAACAAAAGGCAATGAAGGATTCAGCACCTTAAATATCTATAGACAGGAAGTTATGTAACAGGAAATAATCAGTTGCCATCTTGGATAGGGAAAAGGAAATGTAAGGACTAGGAAAAGTTGCCAACTTGGAAAGGGTAAGTGGAAATATGCTCCATAAAAGTCCTGGAATCCTACTGTGTATTAATGAGCATTAACAAGACGAAGTGTGGTGCTGCAGCGTGCCCGACTAGACATAAGCATTGTAACCGCAATGCTGAAACAGCTGCAGCTGTACCATAATCAGCTGCAGTCATTACAATACCAGCTACCTGAGAAGAATTGAGTGAGATGGTTACTCACTGAGCGAAATGCCACATCCTTGTCGCTATACACATGCCTTATGTTGATGCATTCTTGGATACAGTTGCTTCCAGTTACCACATAATGCTGTTTGAAGACTGAAGCAAGTTCTCTCTGTGCGACTCCCACAAAGCTATAGAAAGGCAAGTCAGCACGCTGGCCACGAACCTCACATTACTGAAGGCAGACCATAGTAAACTGACAGACACGGTTTCGCACTAATAAGCTACACTTAGAGGAACTGCCCCCCCAGCACAAAACGCACTCTGATCACATAGAATGTTTACAACAACAGCTACAGAACTCCAGGACTGGGTGGATGGCGCAGAGGGGAGGGCCCGCCGTAACAATATCCTCATTGTTGGACTGCCTGAGCAGTGCGAGTGGTCCAATCCCACCCAATTTATAGAACAGTTGTTGCGGGAAGCGGTTGCCCCAGAAGGCCTACAGCACTTTACAGTGTGGATCGAGCGCACCGGATCCCAGCACTCCCACCACCTCCTGGAGCCCGGCCAAGGCCATTCATAGCACGAATATTTAATTTCAAGGACCGAGAAATACTGCTCAGAGCAGCCCGCGACAAAGGCTCAATTCAGTTCGAAAACCAGATGGTGTTTCTGTATCCTGATTTTACCCTGGCAGTGCAAAAGCGCAGAGCATCGTTCCAAGGTGTCAAACAGCAGCTTCAGAAGCACAACCTTAAATATTCACTCCTTTTCCTGGCCAGGCTGAAAGTAATGTATGATCAGAAATCTCACTTTTTTGACTGTCCGGCCAATGCCGACAAGTGGGTTGAGGTGACACTGTCATTGAGCTCCACCCAACACTCTTCCCAAACTTCTCAATCAAAACCTGTTGTGCACCAACGAGCAGGGAGCCGTTGGTGCACAAGACCGGAACAGAGTACCTAGAACCAAGGCCACTGTCAGTCCATCTTCGAAACAGATCCTGGAAGGCAAGAAATCCGCCATTCAGGCAGTGGTGGTGCTGGAAGAACACAACATGCATTCGACGGTGGACTCACAAGACTCATCCGATGATCATACAATACATTCAGACTTTGAGAACAGTTTGCCTCTTATTTTCCTCTATTACCCCGCAAATGGTTAATGACTATATGGGCTGAGGCAGACGGTGGCATCGTCCTGGTGCCGCTATGTGGGGGAGTCGGACTAAAAGGGTAGGTCTATTCACTTTCTAAGATGTATGTACCCTTGGCTTTGTATATGCAAGACACACAGGGTTAGGGTTGGACCGGATGGGGGACCGTCCTAGACTGAGCTTCCCATAGACCGAAATTCGGTGTTGGTTGCCTTTTCCCCCCAGTGCGACTGCAAGTTTGCTTGTTATGGAAATGTTCTTAATAACCATGGTTTGGTCCTCCTTTGTTATAAAGGGTAACCTTGTATTGGGGGTTGCTGTTTGTTTGATTAGACTTGGTTCCTGTCTTTGTGCCACTAACCACCGAGCCTATGCTAGACTGGGCAAGGCACACAACATCTGGGCATGGCACGCCAGAGAAATACAAGATTTTAACTTGGAATGTTGGGGGGATGGGGTCTGTCCGTAAGAGGCACTGACTTTATGCACAACTTAAGAGAAGGAAAGTACACATTGTTTTCCTGCAGGAAATACACTTGTCACACTCGGAGGCACTTAAACTCGGCGGGGACAGTTGTTTAGTAGACCTTATAAGGTCTTTGTAAGAGGTGCTGCAATATGGATCAGGAGCGGGTCTTAGAGCAGAAGATAGTTGAGCATTGTAGAAATGTGCTTCTTCTTGGCACTTTGGTTGGAGAACCACTTATTTTGGGTAGTGTCTATTCGCCCAATATGGATCAAGAAACGTTTCTGGAGACACTGAACGCAGCACCCATGGACTTGGAGGGTCACCCCAGGGTTGTTGGAGGAGACTTTAATGCCACTCTGAGTGTAGAATTTGATTGCTCACATCCACATTTAGTGGGTGCAATTGGCCGGAAGCAAGCTGAAGCATTGTCTAGCTGGGCAAAGGGATGGCTACTAGAAGATGCATGGCGGATACATACCCATTAAGCAGGGAATACACCTATTACTCCCCTACACATTTGTTACACACACGTATAGATAGGGTGTTCTGCTCTATTTCATTGCTAGGTAGTAGCTCCTTTGCAACATACCTCAGGAAAACCCACTCAGGCCACAATCCATTGGAAATGCTGATTCCCACGCCGGTCCCGACGTGGTGAATACAACCAATCTCACTGTAGAGATAACACTCGGTTCCAGCGTGTACTAGCAAGTAACAAGAAAAAAGAAAAATGTACGAAACCTAATCTGAGCCACTCAATGGCTCCTGAAGGTTTGGAGACACAAACCCTTAGGTTACGCGGGAAAGAAATGTTCTGAGCCTACTGCGGCTCATAACCGCGCTCCAGCGCGACTACACAGAAGAGGCTGGGGCGCAGTGAAACTGTGGATTGCGATCAGCGCGAAGAATGAAACTGTCCCGCCGCAATGTTCTGAGTCTACCGCAGCTCGTAGCCACGCTCCAGCATGAGTACACAGGAGATGCTGGGGCGCAGTGAAACTGTGGATTGTGCTCCAGCGCGAAGAACGAAACTGCCCCACTGCAATCCTTATTGCAGACTAACCTCGGCAAGGAGGAAACATGGACTCAAAGTCTTCAGAGTGAGCTGGAAGTGAGTCGAGTATGGAAGCGACCTTCCCGGTGATATGACAAATCACAATTGACAAACACCGGGTTATCTCTAGGCGGTGCTTATGTAGTGTGTGGGTAGGATTGTGAAAACACCCGTAGCATTATGGGAGATGTAGTTCTGCACATTGCACACACCATACATCCTCATTCACTCACTCTTGTGGTTACTGACGTATTTCCCACGCTATCTATGCCTAAACGTGACAGACGACTTGGCGGACCAGATCTCAAAGGCAGAAATACATTCAGCGATTAAAGACCTACCCCGGAAGAAAGCACCAGGCCTGAATGGTCTACCCTTGGAATTCTACGAGACATTCTCAACTGAATTAGCCTCTCACCTTGAAAAGTTATATCACACAACTCTGGGAACTGGAGCATTACCTCTGACCACGAGTCAAGCATTGGTGACATCTCTTCAGAAGCCAGGTAGAGACCCCAAAGATATGAAAAGCTATCGGCCCCTTTCCCTACTAAACACGGATTATAAAATCCTCAGTAAGGTTTTGGCTCATAGGCAACAGCAACATCTACCGCGCTTAATACACATATACCAGTGTAGATTCGTACCAGGCAGGATCACCTCCCTTAACATTAGGCGCCTACAACATATAATCCCCTCGACACCTCCGGGGACTACATCTGCCGGTTGCATCTCCTTGGACCTGACACAGGTGTTTGATACGCTTCACTGGGACTATATGCTATGAGCTCTTTCCTTATTCGGCATTCCCCAGGGCTATATCCAGTGGGTGCAGCTCCTGTTCACGAAACATACAGCTTGTGCCAGAACCGGGGCGCATATATCACAGCCATATGTAGTGGCCAGAGGCACACGCCAGGTTTGCCCTTTATCGCCCCTGCTTTTTGTACTGGGGCTGGAGCCTCTTGCCATTAAGGTGCGAACTGTGGCAGGAGATAGGGGTATCAAAATGGGGATCGACGCGCATATTCTCTCAGCCTATGTTGATGATATTATTTTGTACCTCAATGACTTACGCGGACCCCATGATCCACTCCCTGATACATTTAAGCACTTTCATACGGTATACAACGGTTACCACGCATTTTTTACAACGCGGTACCGTTACCACGCTACTTTTACCACGCAAGTCGTTACAACGACTTGCGCTGGGGGGCGCTCCAGGATAGTAAATAGTTTAATTTACTATCCAACTCCTTTCCCTAGAGTCCACGGGGACTGGAGTTGGAATAGTAAATTAAAAAATTTACTATCCAGCGCCCCTCCACGCAAGTCGTTGTAAGGACTTGCATGGTAAAAGTAGCGTTGTAACGGTACGCGTTGTAAAAGTACGCGTGGTACCGTCATACATCCCTTTCATACATTGTTGGGCCTTGCTATTAATGAATCCAAATCAACTGCTTATTTCTTTCACAACTCTGATTCTGTAGACCCAGTCAGATTTGGCCACTGGTCATTTTCTATGGCTCCCGTTACATTTAAATACCTGGGTATCCAAATTTACAGGCAGCCCCAGGACTTATTGGATGGCAACCTGAACCGTGCACTTAAATCACTCAAATCTCTTTTTGGATTTCACTGCCACTCTCCGTGGCAGGGAGAGTGGCCATTTCTAAAATGGCCATGCTACCCAGACTGCTATATTTTTTCACTAATATACTGGTAGTTATACCGGCTCACATATTTTGAACGCTAAGCACACTACTTACTGAATTGGTCTGGTGTAAGGGATGAAAGAGAGTGGGGCTTGCTAAGCTGCAGCTCAGCACTACTCAGGGAGGTCTGGGAGTCCCGGATTTCCAGGCATTCTTCTTTGCCAGTCAACTGCAGTGGTTGTCCTATTGGAATGCTGGCCGCCACCTGCAGGAGATAGTCATGACACAAAGAGCATGGGAGAAGGGAGCACTGCTTGTGCTGTTACTCTCCAAGTGCGGGCCTCCCCGTTCCGCACCCCCTTTACTCAAGGTGGCCATGACCTATTGGAAAAAAGCCATTCAGTACATCAAAGGGCTCAACCCGAACACCCCTAATATCCCACTGATGGGGCTCTCCACACCCACCGGTATAATTTCGGCTAGGTAGTTGTCCCAGTGGACTGAGGAAGGTGTAACCACTGTAGGCATATTATTCATTGACAACCTGCTCATGGACCATAATGCTTTTATTAGAGAGCAAGTGTCCCCAACTCGCTCTATATTTACACGCTAGCATATGTAGAAATATGAGAAGCACCTGGGCGCTGGATGATACCGAGCCCCAAACAAATGGATTGGTACACATGACATATCTTATGGGGAACAGGGGACACCTGACCAGATGGCTATATAGAAGTATCCGTACGCATGCTTCGGTCTCACTTCAGGATCTCCGGGATAAATGGTTGGCAGATCTAGGCAATGATTTCACGGACAAAGAATGGGAGAAAACACTGGAATACCCCAATAAAGTGTCACACAACACTAAATTTAAGCTAATTCAATTCATGGTGTTACATAGCGCTTACTTGACCCTTCACAAACTGAGCAAAATATTACCGGACATGTTAGACACATGTCCCAGATGCCACTGCTTCATATGATCTGACCCTGCGCAAAATTGGCACCCTTCTGGGAGGTGGTATATACACTCCTCACAGATGTGACACCAGGTGTGGGACACAATGGAGCGAAATTTGGCGTGCTGAGCCTTTGTAAGAAACGCAAATCACAGGGGACGCAGTAACGGTTTGCCAACTTAATGCTTATTCTGGCAAAACGATCTATCATTATGAGATGGAAATCTCCCCATCCCCCGTCAGTATTGACTTGGCATGCCAAAGTGGTACACTGGGGGAGGGCAGAAAGTATGGCATTACGTAGGGAAGAAAACAGAGGCCTCAGGAAGAACCCAATAGCTCTGGAATGGGATATGATGGTAGAACAGTTTATGGCTGCTGACTCCTCTCTGGGCTGAAACATTACATGTGTCTACTATTCTTCAATTGTACATGTGATGACTAAACAACAGACCCCATCGCATCCCCCTACTTGTATATAAACGGTATGCATACAAACTTTATCTCCCAACTACCCCACTTGGTTTATCGGTGGATGATGGCTACACAGTTATTTAGTACTGAGTCTAGGGTGGGAGAGGGGAGGTTCTTTTTAGTTAGCTAGCCCAGGAGGGGGGTGGGATTGTTGGGTTGCTTAGTAGGTTCATTCTATATTAGGAATGTTAATTATCGATGGCTGATCAATGGGTTCTTCCTATTGCGATGCTGTTGTTCCGATACCATTGTGAATATTGATTGTATTGCATATCACTGACACACCGTGAGTGTGTAATTACTTGCTTGAAACAATATAATATGTTTTTTTTAAAAGAGTATTGGTATGGGGTTTTATATTCAAATCGACATGGCAGTAATAGTGCACACACAGTCTCAGCAGTGGTATGCCTCAGAAAGGTTTAAAGGGCTATTTGTATGCATGGCATAATTATTGCTGCAGGCCAACTATTACTGTTAGCCCCTAGGCACAGGTAGTGCACTCTACTAGAGACTTACAGATAAATTAAATATACTAATTGTGTTTAGTCAATCAAACCATGTTTAGTGGAGAAGCAAAGCACTTTACTGCTATCTAGGATTGGTAAACTGTTCAAATTTCTACTGCAAACTGGTTGCCTCAGTATGTGACTGGGTGTCTTAATGAATGTATGTATGCTCAAATTGATATCTAAGTAGCTGTACGGATTACTAAGTGGCTGCGTTAGTCATTGTTTGACTCTGTAACTGTGTATGCAAATGGCTGTGTTAGTGTTGGCTACATAAGTACTGTGTAGGTGTGTGAATGTATGTGTTAGTGCCTCTGTTGTTCCCTCACTGGGTGCCTTGCTGCTGCACTGCTCTATGGCAAAAGAAAATGGCAGGAATGCACTGTATCTATTAGATATGGCACATTCCTGTCTGTTTCCGTTGCGTCGTTGCACAATGGGCTGCCATGTGCCAACGCTGGTGCCGTTGCAATGTGGGACAAGAGTGCCTGTGATGCGGGTGATTATTTTTGTGCAGGAATCAAAACCTTCCAGTACAACAATTAAAAGGCGCAATTTCCTCGTTCTATGTGTGCTGCAGAATGCAGCACTCAGAAAAAAGAGGAGAAATAAAAATATTTCTCCTCGTTGTCCCTTCCTTACGCAATCCCTGGGAAAGAGTAAGTTGTTGACGCTGCCTCAGTCTTATGATTTATGATTTCTCATAAATCTGAGGCAGTGTCGAAAAGACATGGATGTTGCTGGGAATGCCCCCAGCAACACCCATGGAACACCCCTTTCACGCAGTTTTCTGTGTGAAAGGGGCACATATTTATAAGGCCATAAAAAGCCACTGAACATGGCTTTACGTGGGCTTATAAATATGCCAGTGGCACATTGCGCCACAGTGTGCAAAAGTGCAGGCAGGGCCTCATAAATGGGTGTGTGAGTGACTGTATGGTTTTATAAATAGGTATGTGAGTTGTTGTATGGGTGGGTGACTGGGTGTATAGGTGTGTAAGTGCATGTATAACTGACTGAGTGCTGGGTACATGGATGGCTGTATGGGTCTGGGAGTAGGTGTGCCTGTATGACTTAGGGCAGTGTATATATAGGTGAGTAAATGGGTACGTGAATGGTTTTATGGGTTTGTGACTGGGTATGGCAGTCACTGTCTGGCAATCTGAGTGGTGGGTACATAAGTTCTTTTGTGGGAGTGTGACTGGGTGTAAAAGTGCCTGCTTGACTATGAGTGGGTGAACATTTCATACTATTACATTCATACTATAATCAAACACTCACATCTAATTTCAAACACATTAATTCATACTAGCTTAATAATATTGCTAAATTGTCAATTTACCAATTCCTCTTCCTCGTTTCCTGCTCACTTATTTTCAGTTAATGTTCTTATCTAAGCTCCTTTCTATTTTGCCTTCTAGTATATCGCTAAGAAGCGTCACCATTTGCTCTTACTTTTTCACCTGTAGTTAACAAATCACAGGCTTCCTTTCATCTTTTTTTTTTTATATATTAATTGTATCCGGGCAGTATTTTCTTAACCCTTTTCATGTTTCCTGGGAAAAAGCCCAATTTGTTCTTTTTTTGTGTGAATCCGTGGATCAACCATGATGCTCAGCACCCCCCATGCTCAATTAAAAGCCAAACCCTCCCTATTTAGCAATATTTGCACCCCACTCTTAATTTGAGTTTCACAGTGCAGTCATTTTTGTTCCCTTCCCCCATATACTTTTGGCTTCATGTCCATGGGGACCATGTTAGCACCACTCGCTTTCTACCACTCGGTCAAAAGTACACATTACCTTCTGCAAGCAGCATACTAGCTTCAAATTAAACTGTAGCAGGTGTGGTTGACTGATTGCAAATTCAAGCATATCCATAAATCAATAACAACATAATTTTTCGTATTTTCTCAAGAGCAATCACAGATGTAGTTACTTTTATCTCCTGATCACAACCTAATTTTAGTTCCATGAATATTTCCATCATCCAATCAAAGATGTTATTTTATATCCTATTTGCTGCCCTTCATTTTAGCTCCCTTTCATCTTTAAAACTGCCTCATTCTACAGCAGCCTTCTCCTCTGTGCTACTCCGGCTTCCCTCCAAAATGGCCAAAGTGCATATTGTGGCTCATAATTTACTGTTTTGAGCATCGCAGATCCCACACCAATAGCACACATTCAACATATAATAGCAACGGGGTTTCCTAAACCAATTTGTGTAAAACAGTAACACATTTAACACAGTAGGTGTATAACTGTCTACATAGGTATGCACAAAAGTGTGGGAGTGCCTTTATAGGTCTATGAGTAGGTGTGTCAATCGTTTTGATGTGCGAGTGGATGTATAAGAGTCTGTATGGGTCTATAACTGGGTGCATGAGTGGCTGTAGTTTGTAAGTGATTGGGTGAGTGAGTAGGTATTTTACTGGTTGTGTGTGTGTGTGAGTAGGTATGTCACAGTCTAGATAGGTGTGTTAGTGGGTGTTAGTGTGTGACTGGGCGTGTCAATGGTTCTGTGAGTTAGAATATGGGAAAATATAAGTCCCTGTTTGAGTCATTTGTATGGATCTATGAGTGGATGTATAGTGGTTGTATGGGTGTGAATGGCTGTGTCAGTTTTTGTATGCATGCGTAAGTGAGTGTGTGAGTAGCTCTGTGGGTATATGAGTGGAGGGATGACTGGTTGTATAGGTGTGGTAGTAGGTATGTGAGTAACTTTATAGGTGTGTGATTAGCTGTGTGGGTATGTGAGTGGTTCTCTCAGTGTGTCAGTGGCTGTGTGAGTACCTATGTGGGTATGTGATAGTGTATGAGTATGTGAGTTGGTGTGTGACTGTATGGGTTTGTGAGAGGAAGTGTGAGTGTAGATCTGCGAGTGGATGTGTAAGTGTCTATGTGCATCTGTGAGTGGGTGTGTGAGTATCTGTGTGGGTCTGTGAGTGGGTATGTGAGTGAGTGTGTGGGTCTTTGAGTGGCTGGGTGAGTGAGTGTGTGAGTCTCTGAGTGGGTGTGTGAGTTCCTGACTTTGATTGGTACTGTGTGTACCTGTATAGGTCTCTGAATGGGTGTATGAGTACCTGCATGTGAGTGTGTAAGTGGATGCATGGGTCTGTGAGTGGATCTGTGAGTGGGTGTGCGAGTGGCTGTGTGGGTATGTGAGTGGCAGTAATAGTGCTTGTATGGATCTGTCAGTGGGTGCGGGAGTGGGTAATTGAGTGCCTGTATGGGTCTATGAGTGTGTGTGTGAATGCATGTGTGAGTCTGTGAGTGGGTGTGTGGGTCTATGAGTGGGTGTATGAGTACCTGTATGGGTCTGTGGGCAGGTGTGTGAGTGCCTGCATAGGTATATTAGTGTATGTGTCAGTGGCTGTGTGGGTCTGTGAGTACCTGTGTGGGTCTCTGAGTAGGTGTGTGAATGGCTGTGTGGGTCCTTAAATAGATGTGGGAGTCTTGGTGGGTCTGAAAGTGTTTTCCCCCCCAAAGTGCACCAAGATTCGCAGATCCATGGCAGATTTACACAGGGTCCCTGCTTAGCCTCGCTCAGTTCTGCAGAGTCCCTAATTGGCAAAAAAACATTACAACTCAATTACTTACCCAACATAGGTCCCTCTCACACACCTCTAACACACCCATGGGGTCATTTTGCAGATACATTTTAAAGACCCCCGAGACCTCGAAATAACAGCCACAACCTCCTGTCAGGTTGTGGTCAGCCAAATATGGGGTTGCTAGTGGTGTGTGACTTAGAGGATCCACCGCTGGGAATCTGCAGAGGGTCTGCGTCCCTAGATGTACGATTTCGTTTTTGTTTAATAATAACTCTGCAACTACTAAACAGAGTTACACCAAACCAGAAAAAGAGCTTTTCTGGACCAAGAGCTACCTCTCTGCCAAATTTGGTGCAAATTCCATCCAGCAGTTCAGGTTGTAGTCGTGTTCAAAATCCCTATGGGAAATTGCATGAGACCCCGACCCTTTCTATGCAGAACTAGACGACTGGCCACTTTTTTTCGGAGAATTTCATGAAGATTTGTCAAACAGTGCCAAAGTTATAAGCAAACCAAAAAACAATTTTCCTATGGACCACAGCCGATCCACGGCAAGATTACACGTTACCATTGTGTTACAATTTTGCTCAGAAGCCGATACAAGGCTGCTATTGTGGAGGCAATATGCTTGGGTATGAATTTTGGGCATCAAATCTATATTAAATGTATTAATTGATTATGATTTTTACAAATAGATGTAACACTGTGGCGAAATGTAATGTATTTGTAATGAATTGAGCCGCTTTATACATAATGTATATATATAAGACATTACAAAATGGCGCTCACTGTGGCACAAGTGTGCTGTTATGCACAAATGGAATGTTTTTAAACATGGTCTCTTCCGGTGTGTCAGTAACACCGAAGAAGGCAGATCGCCAAAGATCGTTTGTTGCTTTTTGCTGGAGAATAAAGTTCTTCAAACGCCCCCGTGAGTGCTGATTTTCTTTGAGCACATTTTTTACTTCCATATATTAATGTTTCTAATGTACCCTGTATGTGCTTATGGTTTATTACCCAGCGACATCATGTACAATTTTACTTGCAGTATGTATCACATTCTTTCTTTTTAAGGGTATGGTACCCACTTCCCAAAGTGCATTTTATATAGACTGCATTGATGAAAGATTAAAGATTAGAGTTCTTGAAGACTGTCTTTAAAGAAAGAAAACTATTCCTAATGAACATAAAGTTCCTCGTCATTATTAATACCCCCAGGGTATTTTGTCCTGAATTTTATGATCAGGCGCGATTCAACTTGATGCAGCTAACGGACATGATTTCCACCTCGATCTCTTTGTGGTATCATCCTTATCCCATAGAAACACATCGCTCTTCCGTCTCCATTTTGGCACATACTAATGTGTTTTGCTGTTGCATATGCCATATTGGCATTTTTCACTGCATGTATGTGTTCTAGAATTCGTTTTTTTAAAATGCATGTTGTGCTTCCGATATACTTCATACCACATTTGCACTCTATCATGTATATGAGAAATTTCGATATACAGGTTATATTCTCCTCAATCACCATCATTTTGCTATTCGGTTCTTGAATAATTGTCATACTTCTGCCTATTTTGCAGGCTTTACACGATTTGCATGGTTTGAATCCATTACGTTGGTTATTAAGCCAGTCTGTTTTTTGCTTTGTCTGAAAATGGCTTTTCACTAACATATCCTTTAGGGAGACATTTTTTCGATAGGTCACCGTTGGTTTATTACCTACTAGTTCACCGATATCAGGATCCCCTGAAATCAAGTGTCAGTATTTTTTCATTTTATTTAAGATGCTTCCACTCTCCTTGCTATATGTCGTTATGAACCGTGGTGAATCTTTGTCTGATGGGATTTTTTTTTTTTCAATCAGGATTTCTGCTCTGGTTTTTAGGTCAATTCTCTTTTTGCACTTGTTGAGTGTACATTCATTGTAACCTCTTGATTGTAACCTTTTCTTGCTCGCTTGAATTTTCTCTTCCGCATCTGCTTCCTTAGAACAATTTCTTTTCATCCTTGTAAATTCCCCATAGAGGATGCTGTTTATTAGTTGCTTGGGGTGGAAGCTAGTCCCATGTAGAACACTGTTTGTTGCGGTCTTCTTTCTGAAAACTGTTGATTCAATTTTACCATTTTCTATGAAAATTTGAGTATCCAGAAAGTCAATTTGTTTTTTGTTAGTAGTGCAGGTAAATTGTAGACCAACTTCATTCTGATTTAATTTGGAGAAGTATTTACGGAATTCTTGATCTGTTCCATTCCAAATAAGGAACAGGTCGTTGATGTAACAAACCCATAAAATGACTCACTCCATCTCCATTTGGTTCTCAGTGTTCCACGCAATGTTCCGCTCCCACCACCCCATGGTGATATTAGCATAGTTCGGGGTTAACGAAATTCCCATTGCTGTACCACATTCTTGTTTAAACAGCTCTTTGTTAAATAAAAAAATATTGTTGGTAAGGCAGATGTTTATCATAGCAAGGCGCATTGTGGTGTGGTTCAATTCTGTTATGTTGCGTTGCTTTAAGAAGTATTGGCATGCTGTTAGCCCAATATCATGTCTGATCGATGTGTACAGCAACACGACATCAATTGTGACCAGAAGATATCCTGTATTACATGCTAATCCTGTGAGTATCCTAAGGAAATCTCCTGTATCCTTTAAATATGTACTCATGTTCTGAGGAAATGTGGACAGAAATTTGTCCACATATTTGGATACATTTTCATACAAAGAACTGCAGGAGGAAACTATGGGCCTCCCTGGAGGATCGATCAGAGTCTTATGAATCTTTGGGAAGAAGTAAATACACGGTATCACTGGAAAATCTGTTGCCAAGAATATTCGTTTCTCCTCACTGATTAACTGTTCCTCATACCAGCCTCGTTCCTTTTCTTTCAGTTCTTTAGTCATTTTTTCAATTGGATTGATTTTTAATCTACAATAGTTCTTAGTGTCATTTAGTTGTCCTAATGCCTCTCTGAAATAGTCCCACGTATCCATGATAACGATGTTTCCCCCCTTATCGGCGGGTTTTATCGTAATTTCACCATTTTCTGCTAGTTTCTTTACTGCATTCCTTTCCTTTGTAGTTAGATTTTCCCTCTGATTGATGTTTCTAATTTTAGGCAGTCTTTCCAGGTCCTCTATCATGGCATCAGAGAATAGATCAATTTTATTGCCTGGTGACAAGGCAGGGCAGTATCTGGATTTCTTTTAGTGTCCGGTATCAGCTCTTTTGTTCGTTTGAATCTCCAGATATTCCAAAACTTCTTGCTCTGTCATCGCTTCATCCTCCAGTTCATACAGAATATCAAACATATTTTTCAAATCTGGCAATTGGTTTATTGATATCGGTAGTTCGCTTTCCATATTTGTTGGTTCAATGTTAGCATTATGAGCAGTATGTACTTTATTTGCATTGACTTTGGCTAATTTCAATCTTCTAATGTATTTGTACATGTCAATGCGTACCTGGGTATAATCAAAGTGTGATTCCGGACAAAATGATAACCCTTTATTCAGGACTGATTCTTCTTCTTTGGATCAATTGTATTGTGAGAGATTTATAATTAAATTTACTTTTTCTATCTCCTGTTGCGAAGGGGGTAATACCTCTTTTCGCTTGGACCTTCTGGTTTTTCTCGTGTTTCGGAGGGATTTGCTGTTCCTCTCCCGCGGCCTTGGCCGGCTGTTCTTCCTCCGCCGCCCCCCCCCCCCCTTGTTATTGACTTGTCTAGGTTCATCAATCTCACTTCCTCTAAAAAAAGATAACTTAGTGCCTTTATCCCTTGTTGATTCATTTTCGCTTACGTCTGATTCACTTGTGCTCATTGTTGTTGTCTTCGTATATTGAGCTGGTTAGTTCCATTTTAGGTTATCATATCGCCTTGCAAACGTGAGTATTCTCCTGTGTAGATAGTCTTGTTCAACACGTTTGAATTTTCGTTCTTTGCGCTCCTGAATTTCCTGCTCATATTTTTCTACTCGTGCATCCATTTCTTTTCGTAGTTTAGAAATTTCTTTCTGATTTACCTCTTCAATTAGACTTTCTTCCATCTCTTTTATTTTTAGCGTGATGTCACTCACATCCATTTTCGCATGCTCTATGAGAATACGCATCATATTGTTGGATGGGGTGTGTGTAACTCTATGCATAGATGTGTGAATGGTTGATTTACTAAGTGTATAGGTTTAATAGTGCATGTGGAAACATTGTTTGGGTGGCTGAGTGTATGTATTTGTGTGTTGGTGAGCGAATATATATTTTAGTTGTACATCTTCAATAAAGTAAAAAAATAAAAGACATTTTATGTGAGAGTTGGTGTATATAAATAAGTATATGTAAGAGTCAGTGATTGTGAGAGTAACTATATGAATGAGTGTATAATTGTAATGGTGATTTTTTAACATATTAACTATGAATTACTATGTGTTTGAATAAATGAGGTATTGTGTGTATAATTGTGTGAGTAAATGTAACTGTGATTAACTTTTTTTCATGAGTGAGTAGGATGACTGAATAATTGACTAAGATGACTGCTGATGTGTCAATGTATATATGTGTGTATAAGTGCATTTGATAGTGTTCTATTAATTATTGACTGCATGTATAAGTGATTCTGTTGTTGAATGGCTAGTTGTGTGTGTAGACTTAGGAATCAGTGAGTGGGTATGTAGTAACTGGTATTGGTGTGCCAATGGTTTCAAATATGGTACGCTGTATTTTACAGTGAGTGATGAAAGGTTATACTAGGGTATGATGAGGTGTATCAGATTGTCACATGGATGATGTCATTTGAGATGTCATCAGTGATGTCACTGACCATGTCATGAATGATGTAATATGTGACATCATCAGCAGTGCATTGCGGGCGAGCGAGTTATAGTTAGCAGAACTAACTATAACGGAGGAATTTCTATGTTTTTGTACGAGTGAAATGTCCAGCTGAAAATTGCAAAAACATTTTTATTTTTTTTAATCAAACTGAAATATTGTTTTTTTTTTAATCTTTTCTTTTAATATATTTATATTGGAGAGCAAGGGACCCACGTCTGGGAGAATTATTTGTTATGAAGTTTCCTAATTTCCTCATTTACTACAGTCTCCTCAGTAGGAAACACTTTCAGTTTTTTTACTTTGGTTACATCAAGAAGGCATTCAGATGTGTCACACATTTGCCATAAATTCTGAATGTTAGCACTCTAGTTGCTCATTAGATCACTGTAGTAAAGCTACTGCTCACCAAGGAAGTTTGCTGCTGGTATTCAAAGTGCATGTTTCAGTCTGCATGTCAGAATTCTTTAATGAAATAGAAGAGGATTTGAGAAGTCAAAATGTGCCCTAATTTTTATTTCTGCAGCACTAATCATAATTTCTATGGCAAAATGAACCCCCTCATTTTGTTCCTTTGCAAATTAAGTGTAAATTTAAGTGTAAAAATAAATAATAGGTCCTAACTACAACTACCTACTCGCGACCACCAGTAGGTAATATATATAAATATATATATACATATATATATATATACATATATATATATATATATATTCAAACAAAAGAGGCCCCCACGGAAACAAAGCGCCTCTTAGAGTGAAGATTGCAGCCCCTTCGAAATGCCGCCTTTCATCTTGCTTTGGCCTTACGCGTTTCAGATATTACTCCTTGTTCACAAGCCATGCGCCGACAAAGACAAACAACAGCCAGAGTGTAGATCACCTGCATTTTATTTGATTCAGTCAGGCCCCTTCGGGCCTGTTCTCCCGCCCTTGTGGGCGTGTCCATCAAGGCATTATGGTACTTGCAGTCTCTACACCCGAGTATTTCCCAAGTGGGTGTTGCTGTGCCTCTTATTATAGCGATAAAATCCCCAGTGGGTAACAGTAGGCAAAGTTGAGTGCGCTGCTCATTTCAAATCACTCACTCTTAAGCCGTGCCCTGGCCGCTAGGAGGAACCGCCGCTCAGAAGCAGACCTAATGTGTCAGAAGGTTTTTGACACTGGTGCAGGATGTGCACATGCTTAAGAGTGAGTGATTTGAAATGAGCAGCGCACTCAACTTTGCCTACTGTTACCCACTGGGGATTTTATCGCTATAATAAGAGGCACAGCAACACCCACTTGGGAAATACTCGGGTGTAGAGACTGCAAGTACCATAATGCCTTGATGGACACGCCCACAAGGGCGGGAGAACAGGCCCGAAGGGGCCTGACTGAATCAAATAAAATGCAGGTGATCTACACTCTGGCTGTTGTTTGTCTTTGTTGGCGCATGGCTTGTGAACAAGGAGTAATATCTGAAACGCGTAAGGCCAAAGCAAGATGAAAGGCGGCATTTCGAAGGGGCTGCAATCTTCACTCTAAGAGGCGCTTTGTTTCCGTGGGGGCCTCCTCACGTTGGGTAAACTTTTGTTTGAATTTGAGCGGCCGTGCCCTGGCCGCGAGGAGGAACGGCCGCTCAGAAGCGGACCTGATGTGTCAGAAGGTTTTTGACACTGGGTGCAGGATGGACACATGCTTAAGAGTGAGTGATTTGAAATGAGCAGCGCACTCAACTTTGCCTACTGTTACCCACTGGGGATTTTATCGCTATAATAAGAGGCACAGCAACACCCACTTGGGAAATACTCGGGTGTAGAGACTGCAAGTACCATAATGCCTTGATGGACACGCCCACAAGGGCGGGAGAACAGGCCCGAAGGGGCCTGACTGAATCAAATAAAATGCAGGTGATCTACACTCTGGCTGTTGTTTGTCTTTGTCGGCGCATGGCTTGTGAACAAGGAGTAATATCTGAAACGCGTAAGGCCAAAGCAAGATGAAAGGCGGCATTTCGAAGGGGCTGCAATCTTCACTCTAAGAGGTGCTTTGTTTCCGTGGGGGCCTCCTCACGTTGGGTAAACTTTTGTTTGAATATATATATATATATATATATACATATATATATATATATCCAAACAAGTGCAACCTCCCAGGCTCCAACCGTAGCGACCCAGGAAAATCACGCAGATCCAATACAGCTTTGATATAGGCACAAGTTTATTTACGAGCTGAACCAAACAATCTGACGCGTTTCGGGCATCCGCCCTTGCTCACAGATAGTCAGTGTTGGAAATGGCCACATTTAAATATCCTGTGCCTCACAGTGAAAGTGCATTTTTTTCTCATTTTTTTGTTCAGTACCACGTGATAACTGAAAGCGAGGACACACTACCAATACTGCATGTTTGTAGTCTGTTTTTCAAACATTTGCAACTTGATATACCAAAATTAAGGTACAATACTGTAGTGTAGCTCCTATCATCCCAATAGGCTCTGCGCATTGGAATAATACCTACAGCAGTAAAGGCCTAGACCAGACGTTAACTAGGTCTACTACTGTCGATACTAGACTTAAAGTTTTGGGTTTGCCAGCTTAGCTCAGAGTTCACTAGAAACTTTCTCGAATGTTCAAGGAGGACTTAACTTCCCTGATTAGACAAGAAGGGATTTAGTTTCTGACAACCATAGAACATGACAACTTTGCTCTCCCCTAATCAAGAGTAAATCTTGAGAGTCGTGTGAACAAAAGGCAATTTATTTTACTCAGTCAGTACGTGCATTCTTAGTCTCATCAGATTGTAGAGAAAAGGAAGAGACGGGCGTGTTCAATAAAAGGGTGTTATTTATTGATCAGTCTCTTTTCTCATACAAGAGAAATGGATCGATATTATTGCAATACTTATAGTTAAGTAAAGTGCATACATTAAAAGCAATAGTATAAAGTAATACTGTAAAAACATTGATATGGTTTCTAAGCCATATGATGTTTTAAAATGATTAAAATATATTTACATACACATATACATTTGACTAAACGTACTCAACTGGTGTTTCTAGATACGCCTACCCCGTGTACCTGACCTAAGTCTAATACGTGGGCGGGAATAGAAAGTTACAGTTTAAGTTAAGTTTGTTTTTGCCAAGTGAATAACTAAAGAATTCTCTGCGAGGGGTTATTCAGTTCTGTACCTGGAAGTTAGGATGAATGAGGGATGGTATCTCTCTCTCTGCTCTCGATATTCCAGGCTGCCTGCGAGGGCTACCCAGAAGCGCCGGTGCTGGTTTTCTCGGCAGGATAAAGCAGCGCGTCTCTCAGCGCGTCAGGAAGGCGGGGCTGCGCCAGCGGGGTCTGCTCTGCTCTGGGCTTCGGCAAGTATGGCTGCTCCGTCTCGTCACCACGCGTGTGTTTGCATAGGGCAAGATCGGTAATATTTATACCTTTAAGGTGCCGAGATTGACGTAAGGATGGACATAGATACGTCAATAAAGATGTCATACGACTTGCTCGTTAGCACATTCTTTTGCTGAAGTTCTCTGTGAAATCAAAACAATGGCCGCACGGTTTTTCCAGGTTGTCATAGGTTTGATTTGTTATGAGAACTCCGTATGCCTTATCAGGGGCTGGAGGAATATCGCTTGTCTAATTAGATCTCAAGCGTTATGACCTAATCAGATAACACGTTCCTGTGCCGTAGTGTGACTGCGTCAGATAACGGTATCTGCATCATGGGGGTTTTCTGCCTCATGGGCTGACTGCTAGTTAACTTGTTGGTTAGTTTAACTAGAATAGGGTCAGGAATAGGGGGATCGGTTCAGAACCTATAGGAATACATGACACCCACTCCACGCTAACTATGGACATATTTACTAATCTAGGCATAGTATAACATAGTACAACATACTATAGAGTAGTGTGTATACCTTACCACCCCAAAATACATAAATGCATTTCGAAATTTTTCAAATATACGGAAAAATTGCAGTTATATAAATTGTATGCACCCAAGCTGTATATTGATGCTAAAGTAATCACGCATTTGTATACATTAATGCTTATTCGGTATATGAGAAATTACACATGAAATGGTTTCTTAATACAGAAAAAAGTTTCGAGACCATTCCATCACAGAATAAAATATATGTGAACATACCAGCGTGCAGCTAAAGTCTATAAAGTATCTAAAAATAGAAATCTTAGTTCTCTAGGAATAGTTTCTTACTTTAAGCAGAAGATAGTGTCCCGAAAAATTGTAAAATTTAATTTGGGGCTGCTAAAAAATTGCTGTCCGTGAACTGGAGGGAAAATTGTTCATGTGACTTTATTTTTAAAGTTGAAGGCCGAATTCAGGGAACGCCGTGTGCGAGCTTGCTCAAAAGTCTCTATTTCTGTTCGGGTGAGAACATCATATATTTAGGCTTTCGAAAAAACTGTCAACAGCTTCCTGGGAAAGTTCCACTAACTCGGAAATAGGTGTAATCATGCATTCATGCGCATGATTGTCTCCATTGACATTCTGATTCGCATTGCTGACAGAAGGTCGTACCTGTTCGATGCTGCTTTCATCTTGAACTTCACTACCCATCAATCGTAGTGGTGAAGCTTCCACGAATGCCGTCATCAGGATTGGCAGCCTTTGAGGGCAGCACAAAGCATGAACCTTGATCGGGCTCAACAATGTTTCTGCATCCATCGGCGCATCTGATTGTAGCGTCAGACAGGTGTCTAACACGCATTCTTCTCCGCATAGCAGACACCTTAGTACAGGTAAAACACATCTTTGCCACATTGGTCGAAATGATAGAAACCAAGTCATGTTCAGGTCTCTAAGCCGGGAGAGTCCCAGGATCTTTGATATCCGGTCCCGGTATCCAATGGCTAGGATTGTTTCTTCCCTTGTCGCAAGAGTTTTGTCTTTGACATGGGTTGCCATAACGAAAAATAAGGACTAAGAATAGGATTCCTGCAATTAGTCCCAAGATGAGGGGAAGTCCGCCAAAAATCGAATGGACGAAATCTGGAAAAATACCCAGTATGGCTTTGAATGGTGTTAATGCCATCGAAAATACTGTCTTAAATACCCCTGAGATCCCATTGGTATCAGAAATATTTAAGATTTCGTTCACGATTTCCGCGAAATGTACGGGGGAATTAGTTGATAATAATGTATGTATCTCTGCAGTCGTCCTTGCGACTTGTAGATCATACGTTTCTTTTGATGACGTGAGCCTTGTAGGCGTCTGAAGAAGCACTGTTTTCATTCTGCTTAAAGTATCTATTCGAATAGAAGTAATTTTCAAATTGGGCCATGCCCTTGCCTCCCTGTCTGGAAAGGAGCTGGGGAACAATGAGCGTCCACAGCACTTGACCTTCGCAGTCGTAGTTACTAGATAAGGAGTCCCGGGCATAAGACTACAACATCTGCGGTCTACAATTAGAATGTAACTCCCATTATAGAGTCTTTGAAAGAATGGTTCTATCTCAGTTGCAGGTGCGCCTTGCTGGTCACATGAAAGGTTGTATGAATTCCCTTCACAGGCTCCATGCAAACTAATTCCGTTACACAGAAGTGTGCCACTTAGTGACATCGCACAATTGTTGCCACTAAGAAACACTTTCTGTCCTTTATTACTGACACATGCATGTGAATAGGGCAGGTTCCAAGTTGTTTTAAGGTACCCCTTTCCCAATTTCTCGTACATGCCAGCCTGTATATATTTTTGGCAGTATTGAAACCTGAAGGTGGAGATTGGAATATTTATTATCCCATGTATTATCCATTCACTGACAGGTCGTTCTGACATTGTCACTGGTAATCTTTCTAGTTTTTCAATGCTCAAGATTGTATAATCAGCACCCTTTTGTGCCATACTGATTTGTCTATCAGTAAGGTTAAAGATTTGGAATAGTGACGTTGTGTTGATTAAACGCCAAGGCACATAGCCTGAACGCAGATTTTGTAACGTCCAGCCAAGCTGTACAATAGAACGCAATTGAGAATGACCGTGTTGTAATAACAGTAAGTCCTGCGATAATATGTCGATTGCTGAAGACACAATGCTGTCCAAAGAAAAAATTCTGGAGGACAGAGTCATTAACCCATTGTCCACTACAGAAAGTGATTTTTCCAAATTAATACGGTCAATTTCCCGTATTCTCTCTGCTGTTTCAATTTGAGTAACCTTCCAGGCCTCATTGTATGCTGCGTATACAGAGGCTGCTATGAAACGATTTTGACGCTGTTTGCGTGGTCCCATTATGAAATCACGCAAGTCAGCACCATCAGTAAGTAAAGTTAGGTGTTGCTTAATTTCAGGCAGTGTGGAAGTTTGTAGCCATTGAAGGCATAATTTGCCCACACTGTACGTGGTTATTATCCCTGGGTGATGTCTTTGAGGATATCTAGGGTCTGGCCTGGTCATTTTGAACCCCTGTGTTTTATTCAGGAATCTGTCTTGACAGTTATTAGTATCTGTGGGCCAGATCAACCACTGTTTCCAATCAGGATGTGTTCTGTTTTGGTTTAGTATATGGTTTACGTCTATCTCTTCATCTGTAGAAGTGTTGCTAAACATTGCTGGCTTTGGAATAGACGGTTTATTTAAATCTTTGATTTTGGCTAGGCCAAGACAGGTGGTTTGTTGAACAGTGTCATTTAAAAATATCATTTGTTCTGGGATCATGCAGGCTCTAAACAAAGCTTCTATACCCTGTACTTGCCATTCTTTTGTACCCCAAACACTTTTCAATTCCACATTTTTGTCCCAATAATCAAATCCAAAAGTATTCATTTGTTCAAAGAATGAATCTGAATATATCAATTTTGTGTTTGTTATCATGGTCTTGGTCCCTGTTTTGTTTGTCAATTTGAAATAAAATGTTTCAGCATTACTTATGTTAAAACCTGAAAACTATGAATATTTGTCGTAAACGGTTCTTGAGCTCCCTTTTGGAGGTGTTGCACAATGTTCCCATTGATTATAATTTAAAACATTTCTAGGTTGTGCAGATCTATGTAAAAAATGGTTACCATAGTGGTTATAACAGTACATACTATCATAATTTGTAGAACCCTGCAAATAATCATGTTTGGTAAATTTAGCAGACATTACTAAGTCAGACATCATATTTTTAATGCTTTTGAAGTCCCAATCATCAGCAAATGAGTTTGGTTTTACAAAGTCACTCAATGAGATCTTAATTTGGTGTGGATATTTCAGGATTTCGACCGGACCATAGATTTCATAGTCAGTGTTGTCCCATGCTACCCCACCAGGTATAGGATTGGCTGTGAAGTTGGCTGAAGAAAGTTCTCTTTTCTCGACGTGTGAAGATGTGTGTGGTTTGAGGATCAAGTTGATTTTCTGACTTGCTGTGTCCATTTTAGCATATTTTCCCTCAATGAAGCGTCCCAAAGTTAGTACCATGATGAGCCAAAGTATGAGGATGAATGCTCCAAAACCCACCCAAAATTCAATCCATGGAAAAATCAGATATGTTTCTTTCAGTTGTTTCAAAAGTTCTTTAGCTTTATCTTTAAAGGTTTTTGATGATGGCTGTGTCTTTGATTCACTGAAGCCTTCAGAGGAATCATCGAAGTTTATGAAGTAGCCGGATGCAGTTCTGTCAATTGTCCCAATTGGTTCAGGATTTCTGTTTCTTGCATTTTCACTTGGTACTTCATTGTAGATTGGTGTGTCTCTGCTAAATGTTTTTATTTGGGTTTTCAGAGGTCTGAGTTCTATTGCATTGTTGCATAGTCCTTGTTGTTCTTCTGTAGGCGTTTCGAATGTGATGAGCCTCTTCGTTAGGACCTCTGTACTGGTAGCAAACCTTGGTGTTCTGCTACTTATTGGGAGTCCACTTGGCCTACTGTTTGTTATCGGCCACATGATTGTGGTTTTACCAGGTCGATGGATACAACTCGGTTCTCCTTTTTACCAGCAAGTGGCGGTAGTACAACTGATCTTGTCCCGTTGACAGACAAGACAGGAACTGCTTTTCTGTAAGAAGGCCCAAATTCCTTCTTTACCGCGATCTTTTCCCTGACTAGATCCCCGACTTTTGGAATCCAGAAAGGTCTTGCTGGGACAGGTGGTGGTTCTTCAGTGGTTGTTGGCTGTTGTTTCAACTTTATGTTGTTCAGGTCTTTTCTTGTTTTGTTTAAGTCCTGCAAAATAGCCAAACGGTCTTTGATATCAAAGCTTTTTTCTTTCACCACTGAAGTCTGACTATCAATGTCAGAGATCATCATCCTAGTTCCAAATAATAATTCGTACGCACTGAATCCCTTCAGAGAATTTCTTGGCAAGTTATTGAGACTACGTTGGACACTTATTAGATGTTTGACCCACCCAGCTCCCGAACCTAATATCCTTTCCGTTATAGATTGCTTTATGCCTTGGTTTTTTCTTTACACCATCCCGTATCCCTCAGGAAGGAAGTGAGAAGATTCCCGCTGGGCTATGCTCATTTGGTCATGTTTCCCCTCAGGCTGGAGGGCTAGAGTGAAGACAATGGTCAAACGTAGCATGCTCTTAGCGTATATGCCATTTAGACTCGCAAATCTCTGTATAACAGTCCGGACGTCAGCCGAGTGCTGGTGATCTACATTATAAGTGAAAACTAGCCTGTATATGTTAATCGCAACCCTTCCTTTTTACTTCTGATTTTTTCTGGAGTAAAACGACGAGGTATTAAACTGTTTTTCTCCCCACTGCGATCTCTGTTGCAGTTTGGGCAGTTTTTTACAAACATGGTGTGGCGCAGGCTCATGCCTGGCCACCAGTACCGTGATTGTAATTCTTCCAGAGAATCTTTTAGTTTAAGGTGTCTGAGACCCTCGCCCATATGTGCGTCTGTGATTAACAAGTTTCTCCTGTCCATGTTTGGAATCACTCTATCCCCCACTCCAGGGATTCGAGCAAAAGGGACGGAGTTTCCATCGATTATGTATGTATAATTGAGTGGATAGTTGATCGGTAACGCTGAGCAGTCGCCTTTTGATGACGTTTTCACCGCCAGCACTGTTTCACCGTCAATGTATTTTAATGTACGCTTTTTTCGAACTACGGGAGCCGATTTAGTGGCTGCCGCTGTGGCTGTTTCAGCCAATGAATTCCCTGCAACGTGAACGCCATCACGCTGATGACTCAGTGAGTGTCACGTGAGTCTTTGGTAGTTCTTTTTGTAAAAGAGCTATTTGTTCCCAGAGCAGTTTCTGCTTTATTGGTGCATCTGTGTCATCTTTGTAACCTTTTTCAATCCATGTCTGCAAATCCTTGTTATATGATTTGACGCAGTAATATGAATCGGACACTATAAGTGTCGGGAATTCGCGATCCGCATTATCAAGCGCCATTTTCAATGCTATTATTTCAGTCTGTTGTTCTGAATTAGTTTCAACTGAGTGTGTTTTTGTTAATAGAGGTTTTAGTTTACCTCCGCGCCACACTTCTTTTGTAATTCCACATGTGGGGTTGTATGCTTGTTCTCCCCAAACGGGGGGTTGAGCATGTCCGTCTGTATAGATTACACAGGCGTAATGTCGTAAAGGCAGAATGTCGATTGGCAGAGGATATGTTTTTTCATATTCTAGATTTTTTAATTCTTCTAGTTCTGGATCAAAGTAGTAGTATACTTTGTCCGTTGTGATTGAATTCACCCATTGTATCCATTCCGGATTCAATGTTGTTGTTGGTAAATTACACGGTGTTGTTAGTGCCTCAAAGGCTGATTCTGCTGTTCTGACTGTGATATGTCTACCGTCAGCTATGTCTTTTTCTCTAGCTATTGCGGTTTGAACTGCATGAACAATTTTTTCTTTGTTGCTGAATTTCTGTTCAGCTTCTGTGTACAAGTGTGATTTGAATGCAATTGGTACCTTTTCTCCCTCATTAGAGGTCAGGTATGTGAATCCGCATCTCCCTGGGATGACTCGAATCACAAGATTGCGTGTGTTATCACGTGTTTCTAATTTTGTTTTAATTAGCATGTCTGTTTGTAAGGATCTCAAAATTTCTGTGTGTATTTGAGTCCAATTGGATTTTTTAAAATCTGGTTTTATCAGATCATAAAGGGGTTTGACCCTTTCTGCGTAATTTGCAATGTATGTTCTTCCGAAATTTAGGAAGCCTAGAATTGACTGTAGGTTTTTTAGTGTTCTAGGTGCTTGGATCACGGCACATTTCTCTAGGAAATTGTCAGCCAGGCTTTTGCCTTCACTTGATAATTCATATCCTAAGAACAGGACTGTCAGATGGGCAATTCTGGATTTTTTAAAGTTGAATTTGTAACCCTCTGCTGCGAACCCAAGTATTATGGTGTTCACTCTTTTCAAGTGAGTATCCAAGTCATCATCTGTTAAGTAAATGTCATCGACATAAGATAATGCTTCGTCATCATATATTTGTAGCAATTCTGTTACTCTCGCTGAAAATACTCCCGGGCTGTTTTTGTACCCCTGGGCTAACCGACAGAATTGTTTTTGAGTGCCGTTTATTGAGAATGCAGTTAAATATCTGCTCTCTGGTGCTATGTTCTGACAAAAGAATCCATTAGAGATGTCTAAGGTTGTTTTGTATTTTTTGCGCACTATGTTATTCATTAGTGCAGCACTGTGTGAGTTTTGCACTGCAAAAGTTTTGCAACATGTGTTAAGGTGTCGGTAATCCAAAACTAGACGATATGAATTGTCTGGTTTGGAGACCGGAAACAAAGGGTTGTTCATTTGTGAGGTGCAAGTTTCAATCACCACCTGGTATTCTAGCTGATCTAGTATTTCATTTACCTGTTTTTTAGCTTCTTGCTTAATTGGGTACTGCCTTTGTGCAGTAGGTTGTGATTTTAACTGGATTTTGTGAGGAGGAGAGTCCTCATCCCATCCTACGTGATTTTTATATAATGCAGGAGCTAGAGCCACTGCCCACTTTCTAGCAAGTGTGTATTTTTTATGAATTGGAATTTGATTTGAGAAGGCAGGCATAATTATTTCTTCGCCATGAGGGCACTCCCTGACGAACTCTGGTGGCCAGTCTTTTTCAGCTAGAAGGATATCATAGCCCTTGGAGAGATTATCCCAAAATAGTCCCCTTATTTTTCTAGTCTTATCTCCCTCTATCCGCAATGTTATTTCGTATATTTTGTGAGGTTTGCTAACTCTGGTGTCCGCAGTTTCCACTTGAAGATATTCATTCGTGTCCACTGTCTCCAGATGATTCATAAGGACTTTGCGAGCTATGCTCACTTCTGCTGCGCTGTCTAGCATTGTCTGAGCCCATTCTCCGTTTTTCAGTTGTGTCCTCAGTATTCTCGGCATTGTTAACTACTTTGATACTGGCTACCTTCTTTTTTGGAAATTGTAATTTCTTTTTTAGTTGAGCAGGTTCCTTGTCTTTGGACTTGGTGTGCTCTTTTCTTTGTTCTGATCGTACTCTTCTTTCCGATTTCTGCGAGGAATTCTGAAAAGATTGAGAGGGACGTGTATCACTGTCTTGATATCTATCAGGTTTTTTTATATTATCCCTATTTCTAAGGTTATATCTTTTCCCAGAGGGGTCACTCTGGGGTGACCTGTGTCTTTGGTTCGGAGATTTTTCTCTTCGCCTAGGAGACCTTCCTCTGGACTGGAATTTCTTTTCTTTGGGATTGGATTGTTTGTTTCCATCCCAGTTCTTTTTTGGTGAATTATTATTAAAAAATATTTTTTCAGGACTTTCAGTCAGTTGTGGTTTTACTGGTATTCCACCTAAACTGTCTCTACCTAGTTCCTCATAGGATTTTTCTATGATTCTGGCAATTTCAGCTGGTTGGTCTGCTATATCTGTCTCCTTTAACCTCTGGCGGATCGCCACGTTTGCTGCTTCACCTTTTATGTTGGCTAATAATATAGCCGAGACCTGCTTGAAGTCTTTCAGTAATTTCATACCAAGAGTTAAAGCGGGTTCTGGACCGTATTCGTCTTGAATTTGTTTTAGCACATCTGGTATTACCGAAATGGATGGAACACCGTGCGTTTTTGTGTAGATGGAAGCAAAGACTGTACCCCAAGTGTCACAGTCCTCAATGTGTGGTGCGATTCCCATTGGAAGACAGATAGTCAGAATCCTATGTTTTTCGAATGGGGTGGTGTCAGGAAACACCGCCTCTATTTGGGTGATTTTCTGTGCCAACCAGAATGGTATTTGTTCCCGTTTAGCCGGTACTTTACCTAGGCAGGACTGGATGTTCTGTGGTGTAATTTTGTTTGTGTTCCCCTGGTGAGGGGTCAGCTGTGGAAGTTTAATCGCTGGCTGAATTGTTGAAGTCCGCATCACATACTGTACTAATTGTCTATGAATTTTTATTAATTGTTTTAGTTGTACCAAAAGATCTACCGCAGGCATTCTTTCGAAGTCTGGATGTGGTGTGTATCCGGCTAGTACCGGCCACGTTGCTCCTGGTCTACCTAAAGGACCGAGCCTGGTGATGTGATTATTATGTTTTAGGGCGCCATCAAATAAGAGCAAATGCTCTTGAAATTTGAGTGGTACTTCCACCTCCTCGAAAGGAGTGTACTCATTAGGAGGTTCCTCTATTTTGTAATAGTGAAAGTACTTTGTTACAGCATTTGCTGCTGGAAAATGTTTCCATGAATAGTATACCTCTGTCTGCCGATATTCGTGTGCCTCAATTACGAATATGACTGTGCCACCTCTAGGTGTCAGTCCATTTTCTATAAGTTTTAGAGTTATAGATCTCCTTTTAATGACCAGGATGAGTATTATATCCTGGTCTGCATCTAGTGCTGCAGCATCAGCTGCTGCGAGTTCAGCTGCTAATCTAACTGCCTCTCTTTCTTCTTCATTGTCTGACATTTTACTGTCCTGAAGGTTATTATGTTTGTTTGCAGATCAGGTTTCTTATGGAACAAAGATTAGATGCACAATATTTTGGAACAGTGTTTCCTTCAACGTTGACTATACCAAGAACCATACATAGGAGTTCCCTCCTGCGAGGTTTTGGAGGATATTACCTTTCACCCACTCCAGACGTCTTTGGAGTATAATGGGAAAAAGGGGTCTGAGTGAGAGAGCACGACTGAGTTACTCTAAATGTCTTACGTTAGTTTTATCGCCCTTTCCAAACGCGTTGGGCGCCATGTAGTGTAGCTCCTATCATCCCAATAGGCTCTGCGCATTGGAATAATACCTACAGCAGTAAAGGCCTAGACCAGACGTTAACTAGGTCTACTACTGTCGATACTAGACTTAAAGTTTTGGGTTTGCCAGCTTAGCTCAGAGTTCACTAGAAACTTTCTCGAATGTTCAAGGAGGACTTAACTTCCCTGATTAGACAAGAAGGGATTTAGTTTCTGACAACCATAGAACATGACAACTTTGCTCTCCCCTAATCAAGAGTAAATCTCGAGAGTCGTGTGAACAAAAGGCAATTTATTTTACTCAGTCAGTACGTGCATTCTTAGTCTCATCAGATTGTAGAGAAAAGGAAGAGACGGGCGTGTTCAATAAAAGGGTGTTATTTATTGATCAGTCTCTTTTCTCATACAAGAGAAATGGATCGATATTATTGCAATACTTATAGTTAAGTAATGTGCATACATTAAAAGCAATAGTATAAAGTAATACTGTAAAAACATTGATATGGTTTTTAAGCCATATGATGTTTTAAAATGATTAAAATATATTTACATACACATATACATTTGACTAAACGTACTCAACTGGTGTTTCTAGATACGCCTACCCCGTGTACCTGACCTAAGTCTAATACGTGGGCGGGAATAGAAAGTTACAGTTTAAGTTAAGTTTGTTTTTGCCAAGTGAATAACTAAAGAATTCTCTGCGAGGGGTTATTCAGTTCTGTACCTGGAAGTTAGGATGAATGAGGGATGGTATCTCTCTCTCTGCTCTCGATATTCCAGGCTGCCTGCGAGGGCTACCCAGAAGCGCCGGTGCTGGATTTCTCGGCAGGAGAAAGCAGCGCGTCTCTCAGCGCGTCAGGAAGGCGGGGCTGCGCCAGCGGGGTCTGCTCTGCTCTGGGCTTCGGCAAGTATGGCTGCTCCGTCTCGTCACCACGCGTGTGTTTGCATAGGGCAAGATCGGTAATATTTATACCTTTAAGGTGCCGAGATTGACGTAAGGATGGACATAGATACGTCAATAAAGATGTCATACGACTTGCTCGTTAGCACATTCTTTTGCTGAAGTTCTCTGTGAAATCAAAACAATGGCCGCACGGTTTTTCCAGGTTGTCATAGGTTTGATTTGTTATGAGAACTCCGTATGCCTTATCAGGGGCTGGAGGAATATCGCTTGTCTAATTAGATCTCAAGCGTTATGACCTAATCAGATAACACGTTCCTGTGCCGTAGTGTGACTGCGTCAGATAACGGTATCTGCATCATGGGGGTTTTCTGCCTCATGGGCTGACTGCTAGTTAACTTGTTGGTTAGTTTAACTAGAATAGGGTCAGGAATAGGGGGATCGGTTCAGAACCTATAGGAATACATGACAATACAAGGATAAAATCCAAACAAAATGTGACAATGAAAAAATATATACATATATATAAATATACACATATATACAGTTCATAAGAATAATGGAAAGGAAATCAAAGCCTAAAGTGCTTACAATCCATTATAACAAATATTAGCAGTTAGTGCCCCAGCATGTATAGATTGATATCAAAGTGCAAAACTACGCAATAAAGTGCTTAATGCATGGTTTAAAATCAAAGTTCATATAGATGCAATAAAATAACAAATGTATGTGCAAAATACGCAATATTGTAAACATCACTTATTGCATTTCTTCATAATATGTGCAAATCCACGCTGTTTGTAAACATCTGACTTATAGCAGCATAGTAATAGGGCAAGAACTACATAATATAAAAAGTCACAAATTGTAAATATTGCAAATGTATATATATATCTCTATACAAAACACCCTCCAACAACTCTGAAAGTAGGTGCCACAGGCAGGAATTTCAAGCGAGGTTCTTTAATAGATGGCAGATAAGGCATGTTGCATTTCTGCTTGTGCCTTCCTCAGACGCCACTGCCCAACTGAAAGTCCGTAGCACCCAGCTTATAACAGTTTCTGCATCACTCCCTAATTACAGAGTACACGCCTCCCCCAACCATGTGATCTATATATATAGTTGGTAGTTATAGTTAGGTCCAAAGTTTCCATAGGTAAAGCGTTTTTTGGTTTGCCAATAACCTTAGCGCCGCTTGACAAACCTTCTAATTTTCCTAAAATTTCCCTGTTTTGGTTGTGCTGCTGTGTTTTCCCCATGTTATGTTTATGGCGATTTTTTGTTTTTTTAACACGACTACAGCTCGAACCGCTGAAGGGAATTACACTGAATTTGGCTCAAAGCAATATGTTGGTCCAGAAAGCATGCTTTTTGTGATTTGGTGTTCAGTAATTTTAGAGATATTTAAGTTAAAAAATATTGATATCTGGGGGCATGAGTGCTTGCAGTGGACTCACGCACCCTACTAACATTTGATTGGCTGCTTACACTTCAACCAGGAAGTGTTGGCAGCTATTCTGGAACTCGGCTTGAAGCCGGGTCTGACAAAAAAATAAATAAAGGAAAGTAGGCAGGGAAGAAATACTCTGACCACCCAGATATGGTGGGGAGGGCCCCACAGGGACCCTGCCCATGGTGAAAAGAATTTAAAAAACATTTCCCACAAAATTGCAGGTAGATTAATGTCAAAATTTTGAAACAAGGCCCTAGATGGGTCATATCCCAGGGGCATGTTTAAAATAATAAAGAGATGCGGGGGCCGCATGCCTTCTCATAGCCTCGCACCGGGGACCGCCACCTCCTGGGGGACCATTTATTAAATACGTGCAGAGGAGGCCGATATGGCCTATCCCACAGACCCAGGGACCACCACCTCCCCAGAGCTTTGTATGTTTTAAATGGGGGGCCTCACAGACCTGACCATGGGACCACCACCTTTCCAGGGTCTTTTATAGAAATGGGAGGGGTCTGCGTGGGCCCCCTCCTGAGCTGTTCTTGGCCACGAGGACCCGCACCTTCCCCGGGCAGCCACTATAAGAAAGGGGGACCCCTGAGAATGGATGTAGATAGAGAAACAGGCGAAAAGATCAAAATTTACAAAGGATGAACTCTACCTATTTCATTTTCTAAGTCATATATTATATAGACCACTCTGGCTGGACCATTAACATAAATATTAGGGCATTCAAGATAGTGTATTCATCACTTAATTTAATATTTTTTTTATATCTTTCCAATACAAAATTATTAGTGTAATCATAAATAGATAACCAAACTGCAGATTTTTTAGAAAAAATCAGATCCCATTGCACAACTTTCACTCAAAAACACTCAACCACCTTCATACTCAAGCCATACTCACGCGAAATCACAAATACAAACATCGCGTATATACAGAAAAGCTTAATATGCACCAAACCCCCTTACAATGTATATTAATGCTCAAACAACAGATTTCCCCTACAGTGCAATAACTCATAAATAACATTTTAACAATTAATATGATTTTATTACAACAGAGCCCTCAGAATAAGTGTAATCAGCCAAATAATGTTTTCACTTCAAAAAGAAGACTTTTAAACTTAATTCATCAATTTTCAAAACACATAGATCTGACACATTTATGGAGGCAACTAATTCAAAGCAGGCCCTTAATTAAGGAAGGCGGGGCCGTGTAACCTCCCTCCTGGAGCCGCATATGGCCCTGGGGACCGCCAGCCCCAAGGCCTGGCTCCTGCTATGTCCTTGGGTGCCCACCCCTGGGACATAGCTGTTTGCTTCACTGCTTCCACCAAGCCATAGCAAACTGTGTTCACTTTCAGTAAGCAAAAGCATTGAAAATGCTCTCGCTTGTTGAAAGCGAGCACACTTTCATTGACTGAAAGGGACCTGCATGTTAGCAGCTCCCTCTGTGTCAAAGCAATGCTGGCTCCCACGTTAAGTCGGGCAGCCGTCAGGGACCACGGGGGCTTTGAGGCTCCCCGTGGTGAGAGGGCGCCCTACAGGCACCCACTTTTAATGGTCAGGCCCTGGAGGATGGGGCCACCGGGGCCCAAATCCGCCAGGAGGGAGGATGCATTCCCCCCATTCAAAACAGCTTGGACGCGTGGGATGGAGTCCCCGGGCAGAAATCGGCCCAGTGAAGGGGCCCACACAGCCCCCCTTCCGTTAAAAACTAATAAATAAACAGACTGGAAAGTCATCAGAGGTCCCGTCCCCTTTCTGCACCACTCTCTAAACGCACCTCCTGGCACAGAACTGGGTGGGGGATGAAGTCCCCTTGGCTACAGGAGTTCCTTTGGGGTCTAGTAGCCCTCCTGTTACCTCTAGTAAGTTCCAAATGGCAGGATTGCTGAGAGGTTGTCAGCAGCTACACCCACTTTCTCTACCACTCTGCAAACGCACCTCCTGGAGCACTGCTGGTTTGAAACTGAAGTCCACTTGGCTTAAGAGGATCCTTGGGGGCCAAAAATCCTCCTTCTAACTTCAGTAAGTCCCACAAGGTGGGATTGCTGAGAGATCTGTGGAGGCCGTGCCCCTTTTCTCCACCACTCTGCAAAAGTGCCTGCTGGCACACTGCCGGTTGGGAGATGAAGTCCCCTTAGCTCTAGAGTGTCCTTGGGGGCCAACAAGCCCTTCTGTTAGCTGCAGTAAGTCTCACACAGCGGAAAAGCTGAGAGGTCTTAGGAAGCCATGCCTCCTTTCTCCGCCACTCTGCAAACGCACCTCCTGGCGCACTGCTGGTTATGGGATAAAGTCCTCTTAGATGCTGAGGGTTCTTGGGGTGCAGAAGCCCTCCTGTTACTTCCAGTATGTCAGTCACACAGGGATTCCTGAGAGCTGGTTGGAGGCCCCACCCCTTTCTCCACCACTATGCAAACGCGACTACTCATTACAAAACCTTTGAAATTCACTTCGAAAACCAAAGGTCACAGGGATGTTATAGTTAGGAAACAGAGTTTGAAAAACCTTAAAAATCTACTGAAAAAAACAAAGGTTACAAGGGCAATACAGGCTCAGATTTTACTCATATAAAACCAGTGAAATTCAGCAGTTATAGTTACCTGAGCTAACTATAAGTTATACCCCTGCAGTGCAACGCTTATGACCTCACATGTTACCACATCACTTATGACATAGTCAGTGACATCACTGAAATATATATATATATATATCAGCCTTGATCACATGATCATGTGATCAAGGTGCTTTAGCAGTCAAAACACGTAGTCAGATTGTGGAATAAACTACATGTACTGCAGCGTTGCTCTGTCCTCAAAGTGCAGTTTTTGGTTCGCATGTGATTGGATTTAATTACCGACGTGCTCTGCCGGTGCACGGCCACCCTTCTCAGGTCCGTGGTCCTGGAGCATATATATATATATATATATATATATATATATATATATGTATATATATATGGACAAAGCTTCGCCAGGCGCTACAAACGCCTCCAATTATCCGGTTCTTATTTTCAACAGGATAAAAACGAAGAGTAGAACCCAGTTTAGTTCCAAAACAAAAGGTGCCATTATTTGTGCAAAATTCCGCTCAGCATGCCACCACGACGCGTTTCGACTGTCTCCACAGTCTTGATCACATGGTGTGATTGTTATGTCACAGGTGAGATTTAAATAATCAACACAAAGGGCGGACCATATTGTCCCACCCACCACCAGTCACAGGTTCATATCAAGGAAACAAAAGAAAGACTGAAGAACAAGTAATAGTTCTCTGTCTGAAATGTGGATAAAACTCATAGTGAGTAAAGATCATACACAATTCATTGAATAGATATATACATGTGCAACAAATCGCAAAAGTCATATATATGTACATTTAGATTAGCAAAAATATATAACAGATTAAAACCATATGCCGATTTAAATCACATATAAAATCTTTTTACATTTCCTTGTTAAAACCCTTAAATTGATAAATCCCATATATATATATATATATATATATATATATATATATATATATATATATATATATATATATATATATATATATATATATATATATATATATATATATATATATATATATATATATATATATATATATATATATATATATATATGCACAACCCATGCTCCCAAAAGAAAAGAGCACACACACGAAGATTGCAGGACTGCAGCTTCTTTAATATTATGGGCCTACCTCGACCCAGCAGCCAGGAGAGACGCGTTTCCGCTGGAACAATAGCCTTTGTCAATCTGGTGAGCACCATTTTTCTTATTGAAAAAATATAGTGACAGATTCATAGATGCAGTAAAAATACGTCATGTTGATTCAAAATTATTTAAACTGCCTAATACATAAAATTACATTGCAATATGTATGCGATCTCATTATTACCAGTCCCAGCTAAGATCCTGGAAACTCATTTAAACTCTCACCTTAGTGCCTAACTAAAGGATCACCAATTACTCGATGGTTCACAAAACGGGTTTAGAGCCATCATAGTACAGAAACAGCATTGACTGCCAAATTCAACAATATCCGTACTCAAGTGGACGCAGGGCACACCACTCTGCTTGTTCTACTTGACCTCACCGCGGCTTTTGATACCCTATCGCCTCTGAGGATGGTTGACCATCTCAGAGAGATAGGGATCGGGGGCTCAGCCCAGGGCCTTCTTGCTTCCTTTCTCAGTGTTCGGGCACAGACAGTAAAAATCAGCCAATTTTACTCAGCCTCTAACCCCCTGTCGTGTGGTGTTTCCTCAGGGCTCCTCTCTAAGCCCAACACTTTTTAATATCTATGTTGCCCCACTGGCTAAGGTTGTGAGATCCTTTGGGTTGGAGGTGTTGTCCTATGCGGACAACACCCAATTAGTGGTGTCCATCACTCACAGCATCAGGGATTCTGCCCTTAATTTTAGGAATTGTATGCAGGCAGTCTCCTCCTGGATGGAGGAAAACTTTATGACGTTGAATGGAGAGAAGACTGAGGTCCTGATTTTCGGCAGTAAACTGGACATTTGGTCCAGGGATTGGTGGCCGGACACCCTTGGCGTCTATCCATGCTCTGTATCCCATGGGACAAATCTAGGGGTCATAGTGGACAATTCACTTTCCCTGAGCCTGCAGGTCAGCAGGACAGTGTCCACCTGTTTTGGGATTATCAGGAGCCTCAGAAAAATTTCCCATTTTCTCTCTTATGACTCACGCAAGCAGGCTATTATTGCCTTGGTAATGCCAGATTGGACTATTGTAATGCCCTTTATATAGGGCATTAATAAAGGCCTGGTGCGACGTCTGCAGTTGGTGCAGAATGCGGCAGCAAGGCTGGGGAGTAGTCTACCAAAATACCACTCAGTCTCAGCCTCTCTTATGACGCTGCACTGGCTTCCTCTGGACCGTATCATCCTCTTCAAAACATTGTGCCTAACTCATAATGCCTATTATGGCGCAGGCCATGATGGGTTTAAGGCAATTTTCCATCGCTATGCTCCCACCAGACAGCTCCAGTCAGCAGATAAAAATCTGGTAATAGCAAGGTTCAAAGGGCAAAATGGGGAGGTAGAGCCTTCTCCACTGCTGCTGCACTATCCCAAATCAATAAATACGGAGAAAACTCTCTCATGTGCAGGCGTTTTCACATGGGCAACCTTCTTGTTTTTTGGATAATAGCGTCGCGCGTCGCCGCGAACAAGCCCCACCGCATAGAAGCGGACCTGTGGTGCCTGGAGTTCCGGGGACTGTGAGGACAAGGGAGTCCAGTGATTTGTGACCTGTTATTTGCTGCAATTCGATGTTTTTTACCCCTGAAGTAACCCACTTGGGAAATGTACTGTTTTTATAGCACTAAGACCCGACAGCACCTACTGTAGTCGAAACAAATGTGTCGCGATTGTCAGTAGCCCAAGAATAGAAATGCCACTAACCTTGTCGTTCGAGACCAGCGGAGACGATGTCTGATGATAGGCCTCCCTATTCCTCCTAGACACGAACCCCAACAAAAGGAATATAAACACCCCCTGCGTGGACTCGTGCCCCGGGGAAAAGGGAAGTGGATAAAATAAAAAAACTAGCTGTGAGTTCTGTGATTCCCTCAAGGTCTGGGTAAGAGAGCAGGTGGGTCCCAGGAAGTCTGTCCTCACAGAAAGTCACACAGCCAGGCAGGGTATTTCAAATCCCTTGTATCCCAAAACAAAGTAAAGGTAAACACCAAGGGTATAAATGTCTGATTCCAATGTCGATTTTCAGGTACCAGGTGCACCACAAATTCAGCACACTCAGCAATGTCTAAATCCAAGAGTGTTCGCTTTGTTTCAGAAAACACAAAGCTAAAGTTCACAGCTGCAAGGTCGGTGCAAGTAATCACTGAGGCAAAAGGAAACGAAGTCCAAAGATAAGTTTTAGCAAAGGAATCAAAGACTGCGGTTACAAATCACCAGCAGTACGTAGTAGACAAGGCGCCCTCTCCACTAACGCTATAAGGAAACTCACTCGAGCGCGTCTTAACATCAGGCGCGCTCAAATAATTTACCCTTCTCTTTCCGCTACTGCGTTGTGAACGCGTAACAAATGCGTTCACAATACACCGCGGCTTCCCTGTACTAATTCTTGAAGACCAGGTCCAAAGCGAACGCGAAGGAGGCGAGCCCGCGCTCCTTCCACTGAAATACCTGGCGTGACGTTAAACTCGGAAAAGTGTGTCCATAACGACTTCCATCTTCATGCTGAAATCCGGCGGGGAACACCATCCGCCATTCCCAAGACAACAGGTTGATTGGCAAGCACCTTCCCTGTCTGAAGGAAGTGCTTTTGTAAGTTCCGCCCTGAGCACTCGAGAGGCATGTCTCTAGGCATGCTGGTAGTTGTAGTCATCTGGTAGTTCACCCTCTTCTCATGTCGTATAGGTGAACAGCGGTAACTACCGCAATGGTATGGCCTTATTCCTCGTGTAACCAGAATCGCTACAAAATGGAACTACTGGTACCATAAGGCATTGCGACATGACGCCCACTGGGGCATGTCTGAGCAGTATTTATAGTGTTTCTCTGGGCTGCTGGGACTTGGTTTGCAGCCAGTGATCAAGGGCAGAGTGGTGACAGAAATGCGTATTGCGCTTTGTGAACTTAAGGAGTAAGCACGACTTGCCTGTATCCCACATCAATATATATGGAGAAAACTCACTTTTATGTATGTGTATATATATATATTACCTACTGGCGGTCGCCAGTAGGTATATATAGTTAGGATTTTTTCTCTATGGGATTTTTGAAAATTCTATGTCTAATAACTTTGGCGTTTGTGGACGGAATTGGCTGAAATTTTCAGGAAAATGGCACATTTTGTTTCTGAGCAGCCCTTGAAAATTTGGGGGGGGTTCGTCAAGGGGGGGCCGAGAAAAAAGGGGGGTCCCAAAACGTGTTTTTAACATTGAGTTTTCCATAGGGCGGTTGGCCTCACTTTTAGCCCGAACGGCTGAATGGATTTGCACGAAACTTGGCAAAATTGTAGGGACTGGTAGCCCGATGTGCCTTTTGTAGGTCTCAATATATGTGCTCCAGTGGATTTTGAGAAATTAACGTTTAAAAAAAGATATATATCTGTAACAGCGGACCTGGCAGCGCCCAGGACGCGTACTTTTCGCGCAACGGAGCTTAGTGAAGCGAAGCTGATTGGTTCTCTGGCGTCTGTCAACATTCCAAAAAGTCCGTAGCGGCCGCCATCTTGTCTCTCGGTAGGATCGAGAGACAAGAGGAGGCCAAAACAAAGGGGGAAATAACTATAAGGGGGCATAGTAGATCCTCGCTGACCCCCTAGGTTTGATGTGGAGGTTTTAAAAGGGCCCCGCGGGGCAAAAAAAAAAAATAATAATAATAATCGAACGGCTGAATGGATTTGCACGAAACTTGGCAAAATATTAGGGACTGGTAGCCCGATGTGCCTTTGCTAGGTCTCAATATATGTGCTCCAGTGGATTTTGAGAAATTAACGTTCAAAAAAAGATATATATCTGTAACAGCGCTCCGCTTCGCGTAACGGAGGTTTGCGAAGCTGATTGGTCATTCTGTCACTGGGCTATAGTTGGGCTACATCTGGCTGATATTTGGGCTACATTTGTTTTTTTTGTCTCTGGCGGCCATCTTTGGGCTACATTGGGCTACATTGGGCTTCATTGGGCTACATTGGGCTACATTTGGGCTCCAACATATATATAGGCCAATGTAGCCCAATATATATTTTTCAAAGTTAATTTTCGTAAAAACCACTGGAGCATATATCTTGAGACATAGCAAAGGCACATCGGGCTACCAGTCCCTACAATTTTGCCAAGTTTCGTGGAAATCCATTCAGCTGTTCGAGCTAAAAGTGAGTCCAACCGCCCTATGGAAATGAAGGAAATGAATGGGTAATTTGTAATTAGCAAATAGCTAATTGCAAACTAGGAATGGTAAAGAATCGCTATTTATTCCTTAAAGTTCGCTATTTAGGAAATGCAAAAAACTTTGATGATACATATGGCGGTTCATCTCTAACAAGATAAGAAGCATAGGGATAGATTTATGATGACTGGCGCATCACCAGGGATGTGTTAGTCATTCTGTGCCGCTGTTCCGTCACCTATGGTGTGCTGCATTTACAATGCGGCGCATCATGGGGCAAAAACAGCACAGATGCGTGATGTATCTGTGCCGTAAAGGTGGCGCATTGCTGGAGTTGTATCGCAAGTGTGATGAAGCTCCAGCAAGGGTCGGGGGTGCCCCTGTCGCAGGGTTTCTGTTCTCACACAGAACTGTGGACAGAGGATTGGAACCTCGGCGAATTAGGGTGTCCCAAAACTCACGTTAGTAATCAAAAACCCCTTAGCAAGCTAGGTACAGTGTCACATTGGATATAACAAACTCTCAATGTTTAGACAATCCAGAATATGAACTTATAGTACCTCAGGATACGTGGAACTCATGAACAGTCGGTCGTTATATATTTCTTAGAAACCAGAACATGGAGTTAAGAAGAACACATGTGTATTTGAAATGTTTATTTACTAATGCCGTCTTCTCAGGCGTAGTATCTTAGATAATACAAGTACACATATTATCAGTAGCAAAATTACCAGCATAGTTTCTAGTACATAAAAAGCGAATGGTGATAGTATGTTAACATGCTGTAAATGAATAAGAGTTAGCAACACTTATAAGCAGCCGCGGGCCGTGGAGGGAGTTACGGTGAGGCAGGGAGGCGGGGAGGGGGAGAAGCAGGGTGGAGAATACAAGTACATATATTATCAGTAGCAAAATTACCAGCATAGTTACTAGTACATAAAAAGCAATTGGTGATAGTATGTTAACATGCTGTAAATGAATAAGAGTTAGCAACACTTATAAGCAGCCGCGGGCCGTGGAGGGAGTTACGGTGGGGCAGGGAGGCGGGGAGGGGGAGGGGCAGGGTGGAGAGGGCTCCACCCTGCTTCTCCCCCTCCCCACCTCCCTGCCTCACCGTAACTCCCTCCACGGCCCGCGGCTGCTTATATCTCACCCTCCCTAATACACTTATTATATTATTTGCTAAGAAGGTCTCTTTGTGTTGGTTTAGGGCGTGCCCATACTTTAGTGTCTTAGATTTGAAGGAATCACATCAGCATACACCAGCTCTCTCTTCATGTGAACCGCATCAAGTGTTGTGTATGTGTGTTCGGCAAAGTAATATAAAACCCGCCTCATGCCCAGAATTGGCAGAAGTTGCACTTATGTTATGAGTATGAAGTCGTGGAGATCAGACCTCATAACAATTCTGTATCGTGTTGTTCTTGAAACTTTAGCACTCGCTGTACAGATATAGTTTAACAAGCAAAGCAGATAGTAGAGCAATAACATATTATTCTCATGTAAACCGCGATGAACTACTAGGTTGAAAGCTAAAGCAACAACTAAGTGTCGTGTGCAGAAGTTGCAAAAAAGGAAAAATGGCGTTTAAACCGGTAATGAGCCCATGCTAACTTAACACGGTGTAAAGATATCCAGGACCTAGATGACACCTCCCCATGATCCGGAAACGAACTGAATAAGATAATAGAAGTGCCATCTCATGAGAGCAGATTGCAAGTTTATATGTGGACGGTCCGCAAGGTAAAGCATTAAAAACTAGGAAAATGTAATGCTAAAGAAAAATAAAACAGCCAAGTACTTTATCGAGTCTTAAGCCAATAGGCAAGGTAAATAATAAAAACTTGACAAATAAGTCAATGAATTGTCAATGAAATGCTAGTACTCAGCATATCAAACATGAAAAAGGTCTATGACATAACTGTGTATGCAAAATAAGCTGCAACAGCCTCCAATAGGAAGTCACCGTCTTCATCCGAAAACAGTTCAGCCATCCAATTTAGAAGCGGAAAAGAACATACGTGCTCTCCCAGCACCGGATCCTCTATGACCATCAGAGGACAGCTCGGTGGGTTTTCAACAAAGCTCTGTTCCAAGAAAGACTGTGCTGCCGCCAGTAAATTCCAGGGACCAATTAGTCCATGCATCAATGCCACAGCCATAATCCTTTCGCCAGGACAAACCAACTCGTGAGTAATGATAGGAGTCATCAGCTGATTAAAGTCGACGTCAGGAGAAACCGGTCCGCAGAGACACAAATCAATGGCCCAATCGAAATCACAGGTCAGGCAGTGAAATACAGGCTGGACACAGGTGAAGTAGGAGAATCGAAAAGATAATCCATATGCCGTGCTTAATATCGCCAACGGCATTGTGCCATAATATTCTAGCATGCAATTGCGGAACAGTGTCAGCAGCTGCAGGGCGGGAGGTTGCATAGGAGGGACATCCATATTTAAAAATGTAAAAAAGCACAAGAGCGTCCGCTGGTAATGCAAGTAAAAATGGCAATCCACGAAGCAGAGTGGAGAAAATAGAATGAAAGAAAGCAGGGATGACTCCAAAGATTTTCTCAAATGAAGTCACGAGACCACTGGTAACAACTTTAAAAAAGTGCGCCAGGGCCTTTGTGGAGGATGCGTTAAAGATAGTCCGAACCATCTTGCTGAAATTGAAAGGCAAATCTGAATTGAAAAGGGTCTGCACCTCTGTACGGGTGTTCGCTATGTGAAGCACGAAAGTTTCACGGGCCGAACTCAAGGCCACCTCTCTCTGAGACAAAAGAGCTCTTATTCTTGCCATGCCGTTGAAATCTGCTCCCAAGGTTGGTATTTGTGGCCAGATTGAAAACTCCCTATGTTCATGTGTGGGAGGAAATAGAACATTTCTGCAGCAAATAACCCGTTCACTTACTGTTACGATAAAAGGAATACTTTTAATTAACCCAGAACAATCTTCATTATTGAGCATCAAATAACTACCATTTTCCAACAATTTGAACGTGGGGATGATAGCAGGAACTGGCGTGCCTTGCAACACGCAAGCCATATTTGGTCGGTGTTTGTTGCATGAACCGTGTAACTGTATGTGCCTACACATTAGTGAATGATCTGGCGTCTCAGTGCATTCCTCTCCATTCAGATAAACTTCTTGATCATCTTTGAAACATCTGTATGTGTATGGAAGCGACCAGACCTCATGAAGAAAAGCACTACCTAAAGGTTCATAACGACCTATTGGTATATATTTCATACAATTTGAAAACTTATATAAAGCAAAAGGCAGCGTTATTAAACCGTGGATAAGGCACGTTGCCAAAAAACCCGCAATCCTCTGCTGATGATGTCACTGAGCATGTCATGAATGATGTAATATGTGACATCATCAGCAGTGGATTACGGGTAATAGTATCTCTAGTTTACTCCCCTATAGCTGTCTTTCTTTTAACATAAGTGTCTGTTTCCTTCCCTTATACTTACTGTTTTTGGTTCGCTTCCAGTTCGCGTACCGGCGAGCGAACTGGGAAGCGAACTAAGAGAAATAGAGGTTGGCACAGTTCCAAATATTGTACCAATTTTTTAATAACGGGGAGGTAGTTCTGAAAAGAACTTTTTTTTTTATTGTTTTTGTTGTTTTATATTTTTTTTATTATTTTTCGGAACATTTTTTTACTTTTTTTGAATTTTTCTGAACAGTTTTATATTTTTTGGGGTTTTTCTTGGAGGGGGCAATGAAAACGATTCATTGTAAAGGGCTCAACAGGAGCAACAAAACAAAAAAAAAGTATTTATTATTTTGGGCGTTTCGTACAAACTTGCATATGATAGTCAATAGCTCTGTTGATCAGAGTGATGCTTCTTTCTCCGTAGCAAATGAATCCATCGCAAAATACGCAGATGTGTTTTACTTCACCAAATCTCATTTGTATATTTGGCACCATCTCCCTGCCCTCTGGTCCCGTTACTTCCGGTGCAACAGATCTTCTGGCCATAATAGGGAGATTATCTAGGTCGTTCCGAAACTGTGCAGCACTGTAGTTGTTAGGATGCCACCTAGTCATATGGCGATGCATTGTGTAGTTTCCGAAACTGTATTTTTTCTCGGTTCCTCTGGACAGTCTATCTTGACATATAAGGCAAGTTACGTATCTTGCATTTACTTTTTTCTGACCTTTGGGAATTTTAAAAAATTGCCAAATGAAGTTTTCTTTCCGGTGAGACGTCCTGGGCTCCTCAGGCAAAAACTGCCTCTCTTCCTGCTCTTCCTCGTCTTCCTCTTCTTCCTCTTCTTGCTGAATTATAACTTGAGCAGGTGGTCCACTCTTCCTTGGATGTGGTGGAGGTGGTGGGGAAGCACCAGCTGAAGCTACTAAAGAAGCCATTGCTCAGTGATCACAAAGGGTCTTTCTCTCACAATGATGAAAGTCAGAGTGAGGAAAGAAGGAGGGATTTTCATCATTTGGGAAAAACAAGAGTTCTCAACCAATGAAAAGTGTTCATTTTAGATTATATGACCTAGTCTTACATCATTAGGAAACCAAAAGTGAAATGAACCAATGAAAAGTGTTATTACCAAGTCACATGACCTGCTGTGTTTACGTTAAGCGCTTTGCAGGGCCTCCCGGTTTGCTTCCAGAAACCTGCGCTTTGCGACTCGCTTCGCGTACCAGTTCGCTAACGTAGCACGTCATATGACGTATCACGCGACAACGTGAAACGTCATGCGGACGGGAGGCGTCACGATGTTGTTTTCTAACGCGGCACTTGCGGTAAAGAAACGTTTACCGGCTCGCGGTCTATTTCGCGGCATCAAGGTCAGCTAACGGGAAGCTTCCCGATTCGCGAAGCGGGAACGAAGAAAAAAAAATATTTAAAAAAAAAATTATTCATAAACATATAAAATATATTTTTGGATTTAAAGAAGAATACATTTTACAGCTACAGATATTAGCTGTTAAAAAACCAATGAAATTCACTGAAAAAACCATAGGTTATAGACCATATATAGTTAGGAATTAGCATTTACAAAACCTTGAAAATTCACTGAAAAAACCATAGGTTATAGACCATATATAGTTAGGAATTAGCATTTACAAAACCTTATTTTACTCACACAAAACCATTGAAATTCCATATATAGTTAGTTGCACTAACTATATATCGCGCATCCGCAATCCACTGCTGATGATGTCACATATTACATCATTCATGACATGGTCAGTGACATCACTGATGACATCACTGATGACATCTCAAATGACATCACTGATGACATCTCATTTGACATCAATGACCACATCACTGATGATATCATTCATGTGACAATACAATGCATCTCCTCACATTTTAATATAACCTCTGTTACAACCAGTGTTAAATACAGAGTATAATTTTTGAAACCATTGACACACCAATACTAGTTACTACATACGCACTCACTGATTCCTACGTCTACACACACATTCACTCATTCATCCATACAATCATTCATACATACAATCACTCATCTTTACAACACTATCATATGCACTCATACACCTATACAGACATTTACACTCTGTTGCTCATCCATGGAGTTACTCACACACCTAGTCAGTCATGCAAAGAATCAATCACACCTCCATTTTCTAATCTATACAGTTAAACATAGAGCACCTTACATTTTCAAACATATACTAACACATACTTACTCTCTTATACAATCACTGATACAAGTACACATTGATCTGCACAGAGTCACACACCTCCCAACCAGCCACACACACACTCAGTCTCCCATACAAATACTTGGCCAACCAATCAATAACCCATATAGCCACTCATATAGCTACTGATCAACACATGCAGCAGCTTGCACAACAACAGACATACTGATGCAAACTTTCACACAGTTTAGTCACTAACCTATGCATTCAGTAGGACGCATTTAATCACTCACTCATACAGTCAACCACGCACCTACTAAAACCTTCATTCAGACACTTATACATCTACTCATTCTTCAATATGTAAAACATATTTTAACTTTACAGAAACATACAGTCACTGGATGTTGTCATCAGTGATGTCATTTGAGATGTCATCAGTGATGTCATCAGTGATGTCACTGACCATGTCATGAATGATGTAATATGTGACATCATCAGCAGTGGATTGCGGATGCGCGATATATAGTTAGTGCAACTAACTATATATGGAATTTCAATGGTTTTGTGTGAGTAAAATAAGGTTTTGTAAATGCTAATTCCTAACTATATATGGTCTATAACCTATGGTTTTTTCAGTGAATTTTCAAGGTTTTGTAAATGCTAATTCCTAACTATATATGGTCTATAACCTATGGTTTTTTCAGTGAATATATATATATATATATATATATATATATATGTATATATATATATATATATATATATATATATATATATATATATATCAAACAACAAACTGGTAGCTCCAGGTAAGGATGTCCTCCCGGAGGGTGAACTTCTATCACGGAGGCCTCCGTAATAGAAGTTCACCCTCCGGGAGGACATCCTTACCTGGAGCTACCAGTTTGTTGTTTGATGTTTGCGGCCAGGCTCGGTCGCGAGGATGAACCGCCGCAGAAGAGCGGATCCAGGCACTTGTAACATCGGGTGCCAGAATGGAGCGGAGGGCTCTATACGGACTGCAGCTTTACTCACAGCGGGATGCAGTTTTACGCTGTTTCATCGACCCACTGGGGTATTTTAATATATTTTTAAACTTTGAACTACGTCTCCACCCACTATGGTAATACAATCTATTGTGACTGCCAATACCACAATGCACTTGCAGCAGACGCCGTGGAGGTGCGAGTACACGCCCACAAGGGTGTGACTCTTTTCAAATAAAGGCAGGTTTGCAATAGAATGGATGCCGTGGTTTTTATGAAGTGAGGCTCGTGAACAAGGGTGCAAACCCGAAACGCGTTGAGCCGCGTATTGGGATGGACTGTGTTTCCTGATCCTGCTGTGGCCTCCGTGATAGAAGTTCACCCTCCGGGAGGACATCCTTACCTGGAGCTACCAGTTTGTTGTTTGATGTTTGCGGCCAGGCTCGGTCGCGAGGATGAACCGCCGCAGAAGAGCGGATCCAGGCACTTGTAACATCGGGTGCCAGAATGGAGCGGAGGGCTCTATACGGACTGCAGCTTTACTCACAGCGGGATGCAGTTTTACGCTGTTTTATCGACCCACTGGGGTATTTTAATATATTTTTAAACTTTGAACTACGTCGCCACCCACTGTGGTAATACAATCTATTGTGACTGCCAATACCACAATGCACTTGCAGCAGACGCCGTGGAGTTGCGAGTACACGCCCACAAGGGTGTGACTCTTTTCAAATAAAAGCAGGTTTGCAATAGAATGGCTGCCGTGGTTTTTATGAAGTGAGGCTCGTGAACAAGGGTGCAAACCCGAAACGGGTTGAGCCGCGTATTGGGATGGACTGTGTTTCCTGATCCTGCTGTGGCCTCCGTGATAGAAGTTCACCCTCCGGGAGGACATCCTTACCTGGAGCTACCAGTTTGTTGTTTGATATATATATCTATATATATATATATATTTCCTCTCACATGCCCTTGAGCTTTGCAGAAGTCACACAATGCAGCTCCTACCATCCGGTCTGAAAGCCTCGAGGCTGCTTGCAGCTTTTTGCATCCATTTCTTTTTTCGATTCCTTTCTTGATTCCCGACGCGTTTCGAGGAAGAACGCCTCTTCCTCATGGGCTGCTACACAGGGGAAATGAATAACTCACCAGTGTTGTCTCTGTAGTTACTTTATTGAGAACACCACCCACAATGGGCTTTACACACAAGAGTTGCACGATGGCATGCTGGTTCATGTAGTCTCTGAGGTGAGTACTATATTAAACATTTCTTAAAAAGTTCATTGTCTCTGTGTTCTTGTTAGAAGCTTATTTTAATCCTTGAGTAGGTTGGATTGCAAAACTGCAGGCTTCGTTTGGGGCTGCATGCTCACACGGAGAGAAGTGGTTTCTTTCCAAGCCTTTCCATTCAGTTGTAGGAAATGGTGCTCCTCTGCCACCCCAAGAACTACATGAACCAGCATGCCATCGGGCAACTTTTGTGTGCCACGCCCATTGGGGGCGATGTTCTCAATAAAATAATCAGAGAGAAAACATTGGTGAGGTATTCATTTTTCCTGTGCAGCACCCATGAGGAAGAGGCGTTCTGCCTCGAAACGCGTCGGGAATTGAGCAAGGAATCCAGAAACAAAATGGATGCAAATAACTGCAAGCAGCCTCGTGGCTTCCAAACCGGATGGTAAAGGGCTGCATCGTGTGACCACTGTAAAGCTCAGGGCATTTTGAGATGAAGATTGAACACACAGCAGTCCTGGCCGTGGCAGAGGAGCACCATTTCCTACAAACTGAATGGAAAGGCTTGGAAAGAAACCCTTTCTTTCCGTGAAAGCATGTAGCCCCATGGCAAAACGAAGCCTGCAGTTTTGTAATCCAGCCTACTTAAGGTTTATAATAAGCTAAATAAAAGAACACAGAGATAATGAACTTTACTCACCCCAAGAACTACTTGAACCAGCATGCCATCGGGCAACTTTTGTGTGCCACGCCCATTGGGGGCGATGTTCTCAATAAAATAATCAGAGAGAAAACATTGGTGAGGTATTCATTTTTCCTGTGCAGCACCCATGAGGAAGAGGCGTTCTGCCTCGAAACGTGTCGGGAATTGAGCAAGGAATCCAGTAATTAAATGGATGCAAATAACTGCAAGCAGCCTCGAGGCTTCCAAACCGGATGGTAAAGGGCTGCATTGTGTGACCACTGTAAAGGTCAGGGCATTTTGAGATGAAGATTGAACACACGGCAGTCCTGGCCGTGGCAGAGGAGCATCATTTCCTACAAACTGAATGGAAAGAAACCCTTTCTTTCCGTGAAAGCATGTAGCCCCATGCCAAAACGAAGCCTGCAGTTTTGTAATCCAGCCTACTTAAGGTTTATAATAAGCTCCATAAAAGAGTACAGAGATAATGAACTTTACTCACCCCAAGAACTACATGAACCAACATGCCATCGGGCAACTTTTGTGTGCCACGCCCATTGGGGGCGATGTTCTCAATAAAATAATCAGAGAGAAAACATTGGTGAGGTATTCATTTTTCCTGTTCAGCACCCATGAGGAAGAGGTGTTCTGCCTCGAAACGCGTCGGGAATTGAGCAAGGAATCCAGAAACGAAATGGATGCAAATAACTGCAAGCAGCCTCGAGGCTTCCAAACCGGATGGTAAAGGGCTGCATCGTGTGACCACTGTAAAGCTCAGGGCATTTTGAGATGAAGATATATATATATATATATATATATATATATATATATATATATATATATATATATATATATATATATATATACATATATATATCCAATCCAATTATATCTATTCTAGAAGTTATCAGATGCACGAGTTATGAGATTGACTCTTCCCATGCCCACTGAGGTAATAACTTTGAACAATATTGGCAACGTGGAACAGCTCACTGAAGTTTTATTTCGGCACTACAGAGACCATCAGGCTCAGCGCGGGCCGACGCCCACTGGGGCGGGTGGTTAATCAGATCAAGTACTGCCATATGCGACACGCTGCTGTTATAATGGACTGCCTCTGAAGAAATGCTGCAAAGCATGAAACGCGTCAGGCGGCTACACTGTTTGGCAAGACTTGTCTCTACTGTGCATGCAGCTTCTATAATAAAACGGAAGATTTACCTACCTGCGTGTGGCTCTCCGAAGTTGGGAAACTTTGTTTTTGGATTTTGTCACGGCTGGTCCCGGTCGTGGGAGAAGCCCACCGCAAGAAAGAAAGCGGACAACGCTGGAATCACACAGTTACCAGCGCGAAAAGCAGGAGGTCGTTTCTAGAAGTTATCAGATGCACGAGTTATGAGATTGACTCTTCCCATGCCCACTGAGGTAATAACTTTGAACAATATTGGCAACGTGGAACAGCTCACTGAAGTTTTATTTCGGCACTACAGAGACCATCAGGCTCAGCGCGGGCCGACGCCCACTGGGGCGGGTGGTTAATCAGATCAAGTACTGCCATATGCGACACGCTGCTGTTATAATGGACTGCCTCTGAAGAAATGCTGCAAAGCATGAAACGCGTCAGGCGGCTACACTGTTTGGCAAGACTTGTCTCTACTGTGCATGCAGCTTCTATAATAAAACGGAAGATTTACCTACCTGCGTGTGTCTCTCCAAAGTTGGGAAACTTTGTTTTTGGATTTTGTCACGGCTGGTCCCGGTCGTGGGAGAAGCCCACAGCAAGAAAGAAAGCGGACAACCCTGGAATCACACAGTTACCAGCGCAAAAAGCAGGAGGTCGTTTCTAGAAGTTATCAGATGCACGAGTTATGAGATTGACTCTTCCCATGCCCACTGAGGTAATAACTTTGAACAATATTGGCAACGTGGAACAGCTCACTGAAGTTTTATTTCGGCACTACAGAGACCATCAGGCTCAGCGCGGGCCGACGCCCACTGGTGCGAGTGGTTAATCAGATCAAGTACTGCCATATGCGACACGCTGCTGTTATAATGGACTGCCTCTGAAGAAATGCTGCAAAGCATGAAACGCGTCAGGCGGCTACACTGTTTGGCAAGACTTGTCTCTACTGTGCATGCAGCTTCTATAATAAAACGGAAGATTTACCTACCTGCGTGTGGCTCTCCGAAGTTGGGAAACTTTGTTTTTGGATTTTGTCACGGCTGGTCCCGGTCGTGGGAGAAGCCCACCGCAAGAAAGAAAGCGGACAACGCTGGAATCACACAGTTACCAGCGCGAAAAGCAGGAGGTCGTTTCTAGAAGTTGTCAGATGCACGAGTGATGAGATTGACTCTTCCCATGCCCACTGAGGTAATAACTTTGAACAATATTGGCAACGTGGAACAGCTCACTGAAGTTTTATTTCGGCACTACAGAGACCATCAGGCTCAGCGCGGGCCGACGCCCACTGGGGCGGGTGGTTAATCAGATCAAGTACTGCCATATGCGACACGCTGCTGTTATAATGGACTGCCTCTGAAGAAATGCTGCAAAGCATGAAACGCGTCAGGCGGCTACACTGTTTGGCAAGACTTGTCTCTACTGTGCATGCAGCTTCTATAATAAAACGGAAGATTTACCTACCTGCGTGTGGCTCTCCGAAGTTGGGAAACTTTGTTTTTGGATTTTGTCACGGCTGGTCCCGGTCGTGGGAGAAGCCCACCGCAAGAAAGAAAGCGGAAAACGCTGGAATCACACAGTTACCAGCGCGAAAAGCAGGGGGTCATTTCTAGAAGTTATCAGATGCACGAGTTATGAGATTGACTCTTCCCATGCCCACTGAGGTAATAACTTTGAACAATATTGGCAACGTGGAACAGCTCACTGAAGTTTTATTTCGGCACTACAGAGACCATCAGGCTCAGCGCGGGCCGACGCCCACTGGGGCGGGTGGTTAATCAGATCAAGTACTGCCATATGCGACACGCTCCTGCTATAATGGACTGCCTCTGAAGAAATGCTGCAAAGCATGAAACGCGTCAGGCGGCTACACTGTTTGGCAAGACTTGTCTCTACTGTGCATGCAGCTTCTATAATAAAACGGAAGATTTACCTACCTGCGTGTGGCTCTCCGAAGTTGGGAAACTTTGTTTTTGGATTTTGTCACTGCTGGTCCCGGTCGTGGGAGAAGCCCACCGCAAGAAAGAAAGCGGACAACGCTAGAATCACACAGTTACCAGCGCGAAAAGCAGGAGGTCGTTTCTAGAAGTTATCAGATGCACGAGTTATGAGATTGACTCTTCCCATGCCCACTGAGGTAATAACTTTGAACAATATTGGCAACGTGGAACAGCTCACTGAAGTTTTATTTCGGCACTACAGAGACCATCAGGCTCAGCGCGGGCCGACGCCCACTGGGGCTGGTGGTTAATCAGATCAAGTACTGCCATATGCGACACGCTGCTGTTATAATGGACTGCCTCTGAAGAAATGCTGCAAAGCATGAAACGCGTCAGGCGGCTACACTGTTTGGCAAGACTTGTCTCTACTGTGCATGCAGCTTCTATAATAAAACGGAAGATTTACCTACCTGCGTGTGGCTCTCCGAAGTTGGGAAACTTTGTTTTTGGATTTTGTCACAGCTGGTCCCGGTCGTGGGAGAAGCCCACCGCAAGAAAGAAAGCGGACAACGTTGGAATCACACAGTTACCAGCGAGAAAAGCAGGAGGTCGTTTCTAGAAGTTATCAGATGCACGAGTTATGAGATTGACTCTTCCCATGCCCACTGAGGTAATAACTTTGAACAATATTGGCAACGTGGAACAGCTCACTGAAGTTTTATTTCGGCACTACAGAGACCATCAGGCTCAGCGCGGGCCGAGGCCCACTGGGGCGGGTGGTTAATCAGATCAAGTACTGCCATATGCGACACGCTGCTGTTATAATGGACTGCCTCTGAAGAAATGCTGCAAAGCATGAAACGCGTCAGGCGGCTACACTGTTTGGCAAGACTTGTCTCTACTGTGCATGCAGCTTCTATAATAAAACGGAAGATTTACCTACCTGCGTGTGGCTCTCCGAAGTTGGGAAACTTTGTTTTTGGATTTTGTCACGGCTGGTCCCGGTCGTGGGAGAAGCCCACCGCAAGAAAGAAAGCGGACAACGCTGGAATCACACAGTTACCAGCGCGAAAAGCAGGAGGTCGTTTCTAGAAGTTATCAGATGCACGAGTTATGAGATTGACTCTTCCCATGCCCACTGAGGTAATAACTTTGAACAATATTGGCAACGTGGAACAGCTCACTGAAGTTTTATTTCGGCACTACAGAGACCATCAGGCTCAGCGCGGGCCGATGCCCACTGGGGCGGGTGGTTAATCAGATCAAGTACTGCCATATGCGACACGCTGCTGTTATAATGGACTGCCTCTGAAGAAATGCTGCAAAACATGAAACGCGTCAGGCGGCTACACTGTTTGGCAAGACTTGTCTCTACTGTGCATGCAGCTTCTATAATAAAACGGAAGATTTACCTACCTGCGTGTGGCTCTCCGAAGTTGGGAAACTTTGTTTTTAGATTTTGTCACGGCTGGTCCCGGTCGTGGGAGAAGCCCACCGCAAGAAAGAAAGCGGACTACGCTGGATTCACACAGTTACCAGCGCGAAAAGCAGGAGGTCGTTTCTAGAAGTTATCAGATGCACGAGTTATGAGATTGACTCTTCCCATGCCCACTGAGGTAATAACTTTGAACAATATTGGCAACGTGGAACAGCTCACTGAAGTTTTATTTCGGCACTACAGAGACCATCAGGCTCAGCGCGGGCCGACGCCCACTGGGGCGGGTGGTTAATCAGATCAAGTACTGCCATATGCGACACGCTGCTGTTATAATGGACTGCCTCTGAAGAAAGGCTGCAAAGCATGAAACGCGTCAGGCGGCTACACTGTTTGGCAAGACTTGTCTCTACTGTGCATGCAGCTTCTATAATAAAACGGAAGATTTACCTACCTGCGTGTGGCTCTCCGAAGTTGGGAAACTTTGTTTTTGGATTTTGTCACGGCTGGTCCCGGTCGTGGGAGAAGCCCACCGCAAGAAAGAAAGCGGACAACGCTGGAATCACACAGTTACCAGCGCGAAAAGCAGGGGGTCGTTTCTAGAAGTTATCAGATGCACGAGTTATGAGATTGACTCTTCCCATGCCCACTGAGGTAATAACTTTGAACAATATTGGCAATGTGGAACAGCTCACTGAAGTTTTATTTCGGCACTACAGAGACCATCAGGCTCAGCGTGGGCCGAGGCCCACTGGGGCGGGTGGTTAATCAGATCAAGTACTGCCATATGCGACACGCTGCTGTTATAATGGACTGCCTCTGAAGAAATGCTGCAAAGCATGAAACGCGTCAGGCGGCTACACTGTTTGGCAAGACTTGTCTCTACTGTGCATGCAGCTTCTATAATAAAACGGAAGATTTACCTACCTGCGTGTGGCTCTCCGAAGTTGGGAAACTTTGTTTTTGGATATATATATATATATATATATATATATACATACACCAAAAAGGAAAGCCCAACTCCGACTTCCTTTTCATGCTGACTTTAATTCGTCAAGTGCTCGGCAGCCTCCACACTCTTTACATCCTAACCGGTTTCGGCATCCTAGCCTTGTTCACAAGTGAGTGTGATTTGTAATCTCCTTGTGGTCACATGGTCCATAGCAAAAACTACAGGCCCCAGCATGCACCCAAATGTTAATATTAATGTCACAGTGATCGTTTCATCAAAGGTGCACAAACTGTTAAAATCATCAAAAGCGCAGTGCCCTTTGCTGCCTTGCACAAAAATAAATGCCTGAAAATGCGGTGTCATGGAGAAAGAATCATCTTCCTCCTCTCCCTTTCTCCTTCACGTTACCAATTTGCCTTGGTAATTCCTGTGGCTGGTGCGTTACAGGAGCAGGTCATGCCCCCTCAATTTGCCTGTTTTCCAAAAGTCTCCATTTTACTGGGGGCCCCCGACCCTGCAGGGCGGGCTTTCTAAACAGGAATGGAGAATCCTGTACTTTACAACATCCACCAAAAAGGAAAGCCCAACTCCGACTTGCTCTTCCTGCTGACTTTAATTCGTCAAGTGCTCGGTAGCCTTAACACTCTTTACAACCTAACCGGTTTCGGCATCCTAGCCTGTTCACAGGTGAGTGCGATTTGTAATCTCCTTGTGGTCACATGGTCCATAGCAGAAACTACAGGCCCCAGCATGCACCCAAATGTTAATATTAATGTCACAATGATCGTTTCATCAAAGGTGCACAAACTGTTAAAATCATTAAAAGCGCAGTGCCCTTTGCTGCCTTGCACAAAAATAAATGCCTGAAAATGCGGTGTCATGGAGAAAGAATCATCTTCCTCCTCTCCCTTTCTCCTTCACGTTAGCAATTTGCCTTGGTAATTCCTGTGGCTGGTGCGTTACAGGAGCAGGTCATGCCCCCTCAATTTGACTGTTTTCCAAAAGTCTCCATTTTACTGGGGGCCCCCGACCCTGCAGGGCGGGCTTTCTAAACAGGAACGGAGAATCCTGTACTTTACAACATCCACCAAAAAGGAAAGCCCAACTCCAACTTGCTTTTCATGTTGATTTTAATTCGTCAAGTGCTCGGCAGCCTCCACACTCTTTACATCCTAACCTGTTTCGGCATCCTAGCCTTGTTCACAGGTGAGTGCGATTTGTAATCTCCTTGTGGTCACATGGTCCATAGCAAAAATTACAGGCCCCAGCATGCACCCAAATGTTAATATTAATGTCACAGTGATGGTTTCATCAAAGGTGCACAAACTGTTAAAATCGTCAAAAGCGCAGTGCCCTTTGCTGCCTTGCACAAAAATAAATGCCGGAAAATGCGGTGTCATGGAGAAAGAATCATCTTCCTCCTCTCCCTTTCTCCTTCACGTTAAACAGTCAAATTGAGGGGGCATGACCTGCTCCTGTAACGCACCAGCCACAGGAATTACCGAGGCAAATTGGTAACGTGAAGGAGAAAGCGAGAGGAGGAAGATGATTCTTTCTCCATGACACCGCATTTATATATATTTATATATATATATATATATATGTGTGCTTCTCCGGCGTAACGAGACCCCTCCTCTAGAAGCGGCAGAACGGCAGGAAGCTGTGACCCCTGGTGACCCGGAGGTCGTTTGGTAACTCCCGTTGGGGAGAGACTGTTCCAGCCCCTGGACCCTTGAAGAAACGTCGTGTACTGAAATCGGGCTGGACGCGGTGGGACGGTTGTCCTAGACCGAGTCCGCTGCTCATTGCAGGTTGGCGTACGAAGGAAAGTCCGGACGAGGAGTGTTGTTCGTGTTGGGCGGTTTGACCATTTGTGTGCACAACCGTCCCACAAGTGAGTACGCGAATACGCGTTTCTATCTATCTAAGGCACCATGTCAACTGGCGCAAGGAGAGGGAGGGAGGTGACTGCCCTCGATGTTTTTGACGATTCCCCGGCTGGGGGATCGACTACAATTGCTTCTTCAGAGCCGACTACAAGCGCTGGTTCGACGATCCGTGATAAGTTTAAATTACTGGAGAAACTCACCAAACGTGAGCAGTCCAAGTGGTGGGAGCATCGGTCTTTGAGCCGTTACTTAGAAGTCAATCGTATTCCACGAGGGCGCAGGATTATGCTAGCTCCTAGCTATGAACAACCAGACCCAGAAATGTTAAGGGAGTGGGCCGAGTGCAATCTGGACTCATCTCGCAGACTTGTTGAAATCTTGATCCGCTATGCAGACTCAGACCGCAAAAAAATTCAAATATTAATTGATGAACTCAATGAAGAGATAGACAAGTTAGGAGAGGATTTACTGACTGAGTGCACCAAACTTAGAGATGAAATGTTGGTGCGCGTTCAGAAGGAAGAGGATATTATCATCAAAAGGAAACAATACAAGTTTCAAAGAGACAAAAATGATTATTTACAGGGGCGCATTTTCACGTTTGCGCGAAAGTACGATGCAATTAAAGCTGCTAAACCCAATGTGTCTCAAGCAACCCCCAATAACTTGCTAACCTTTTCCTCTAGACTATCTCAGAGCTCGTCTAATGCTGATCTGAGTTCGAATATGGACAGCGGTTCAGAATCAGAAGCTGGCGCAAATAGATCTCAGTTGGGGTTTACCCGGCTTACCCTGGCACAGGAACTGGACTGTGTTCGACAGGACAGACGCGACACTCTACGTCCCAGGGTCAAGCCTCAGCCAAAAACAAAAACCTCAACCACAAGCGTAGAGAGCGACGGAAAGCCAGCGCAAAACGCCAAAACAAAATGGAAAAAACAAAACAACAAGAAATGGAACAACAAGAAGTAATGGGTGTTGTACTAGCTCGTGACTGTGATCTCTCAGTTTTAAATCTCACCCCTACAAAACTTTCAAGTTCGGATCTGCGCATTTTGTCAATGGGCCTTTCATTTTGCCCACCAAATGATTTCAATTATGCTAAAACACGTATAGATCTGTTCAAATATACACGCAAGTTGAAACTAAGGAAACATTTTTCTGGTAGTAAACTCCGTAAGGGTCAGGAGAGACCAACACATGCCGCTACATATTGTTAAGCCTCCGGGGAGACCCATTATATCAGCATGTGGGGGATTGTTGGAAAAAACTACCATCTATGTGGATTCCTTTCTCCAAGAATACGTCTGTGGGCTACCATCCTACATCCAGGACTCGAGTGACTTCTTAAGAAAATCAAAGAGGTGGAATGGAGTCCTGAATACTTGTTGGTAACATTAGATGTTACATCTCTATATACCAGCATAGTCCATGTGGATGGGATATGGGCGGTACAATTCTATCTGGGGCAAAGACCATTGGAACTGGTAGAACACAACAAAATGATCATTTCTATGATTAGCTTCTGTCTCCATAACAATTACTTCATGTTCCTCAAACAATATTACCAACAAATGAGAGGGGTTGCCATGGGGGCTTGTTTTTCTCCCAGCTATGCCTGTCTGCACATGGGCTATTGGGAGAGACAGGTCCTCTTTGGTGAATACCATGACATCTGTATGAAGAACATCATTCGACGGTACAGATACATCGATGATGTTTTCCTAATTTGGCATGGAACAGAGGCAGAAGTCGAGCAGTTCATTGACAAGGTAAACTGCAACAAGTATAATTTGTCTTTTACCTCAGAAGTGAGTCAACGTAAAGCACACTTTCTGGATGTTACTCTTGAAGTTAGTGAAGGTCAGTTAGAAACCACCTTGTACAGAAAACCCACTGCGGGTAATACAGTGTTGCATGCAAAGAGTCATCATCCTCCCCACTTGATAAGGAGCATCCCCTATGGGGAAATGCTCCGAATCAGGCGGGTATGCAGCACCACGAGCCAATGCAAGCTGGTCCAAGAGGCCAGTAAGCAGCGATTCCTTGCAAGGGGCTATAGCGTTAACATCATAGATGCTGCTATTAACAAGGCTAATGCTATGTCTAGAGAAACTGCCCTCATTCACAAGAAAACCCTAATAACCACTACTGATGTCAAGGAACAACCCACTAGATTGATTTGGACCTACAACAGGCAGCATGGGGCTTTGAGAAAGATCATCAATAAACACTGGGATCTTGTAAGATTTGATCCTGTGATTGGAGAACGTATGCCCAGGAAACCGGCTATTACTTATCGGAAGGCATTTTCTCTTCAGGACGCACTAGTAAAATCAAGTCCTGAAGTGGTTCTGCCCGATAATTGGATGTCAGGCAGCGAGGTTTTTAGAAAATGCTCAAACTGCAAAGCCTGTTTACATGGTGTGAGTAAAACTGAATACACCACGCCGTTCTCAGCCACGCCCGCAAAATCTTGAAGCAACTGACCTGTAAAAGTGAGTACGTGGTATATGTGCTGGAGTGCCCGTGTGGACTGCGTTATGTTGGTAGTACCAAACTGCAGGTCCACAAGAGGGTGCTCCAGCACATCAGGGCGATTAACACAAATTATGCCGCGTACCCAGTTTCTAAGCACTTTAAGGAGTGCCATAATAACAACAGTGCACTCCTTAGGTACTATGCAATTGATGCAGTGGGTCCTCTCAGAAGAGGTGGTAATAGGGAGGGTTTCCTTAGAGCGTTGGAGACTAAGTACATCATTGAGTTGAACAGTAAATCCCCTTGGGGATTAAATTTCACTGAAGATCTTTACACATGTCTTTGAAATATCTTGACATAATCAACCAGTGATGCTGCTATTCCATCTACATAATTCTTGATTTTGGGCTAATGCTTTGTTGTGATAATATCCCCTCTTATGACTATAATGCACTTGTAGCATATAGGAATTCATGTAAGAATAACAGGGGTTTTCATATGACCTTTGCTTGTGATCGGTTCTGGAAGCAAAAAAGTGTATCTAATACATTATCATAGGTTGGGATCAGCCTATGTAATTCACTTCAATTGATTTTAAGTCCACATATACATAATCACTTATGATGTATATGTTCTCACATTCACTGATTTGTTTGTTTTTTATTCGACACGAATAATTTGGACATTTGGCATGTGATTATTTAGGCATGTTTGTTCCGTTTATTTTGTGGAACGGTTGGTGCAAATTTTATATTTGTGTAACTGTATTTATACAGCAAATTTGTTATTGATTGGTTTATTAACAACCGTAATGTATGCATGGTGTCTCTTTTTCTGCTCTTGGTATTGTGTATAATGGATTAACTGATTATATTGCAGCGCAATTTAGAGCAAATTGTTATGAGATTGCTATCAATATCTATAAAAGCAGCTTCAGTAACATACATTTCTACATGCCGAATAACAATGCACTAAGTCACTTTAATGTACAAATGAAATTCATGTTGGATTATCCAGTGTTTTAAATGCACTAAAAGTCTGTCTTCCATATTATTTGTGAAGACTACATGGTGTCCAATCAAATGTGGTCGAATTTCAGCACTAGCACTTTAAATTTTGATCGAGCTCTCTGTGTGTCATGTGACCAAGGCCTTTCGGAGGCCGAAACGTTATGTTTGACGAAGGTGCCGATTAAAATCTTCTCACCTGAACTTTGGGTCTCGTGGTCTTTGCTGCAGCGGCGCCAGGGAGTTGTCGGTGGTGTCCTCCAGCTTTGAGCGTTTGTGGAATATATATATATATATATATACATGTATATATTCCCAGCATGTGACCGGATCTCCTGGCCACCAAGTGAGGCTCACACACATATATGTATATATATATATATATATATATACATATATATATATATATATATGTATATATATATATATATATATATGTTACCTACTGGCGGTCGCCAGTAGGTAGTTATAGTTAGGACCTAGTTTCCATAGGAAGAGTATTTTTCGTTTTGCTCATAACTTTGGCATTGTTTGATGAATCTTCATGACATTTTCAAAACGAATTCTTTGTTGATATCAGCTCCTATGTTGAAAGTTTGAGGGTGATTTGTCAAGGGGGGCTGAGAAAAAAGGGGGGTCCCAAAACATGTTTTCTCCATGTTAATTTCCATTGGAAATTTTAGAGAAGGCTACAGGTTGAACGGGTGAATGAAATTACCCCAAATTTGGTATAGAAAGCAGGCTTTTGTTTATTTGGTATAAATTTGTTCAGTAGTTTTGGAGAAATATCTAAATTCACAGATATCGATATTTGGGAATTCTGCCATCTGTTTGGCTGAGGCGTTACGAGGACAACCATGCTGCTTATTGGTTCCGAGAGCTGCGAGTGGTTGCACTAGGAAGTGCTAGCCGCCATTTTGTGATTCTGTTGAAGCGATTAAGGGGAAAAAAGGGCGAAAAAAGTAGGAAAGGAGAGTAGGAGCACTGTAAGCTCTGTGGGGGAGTGCGAAGCGAAGTAGTCACTCCTACCCGTCTGAAAGTGCGGTGTTGCTCAGAGTGACATGGTGCTGAGATGATATGCAACTACACTCGGGCATGAAACCGAGAGCCTAAACCGTGAGCTCATTGCTGTAAAGTGATGTGCTCTGGTCTTTGTAGCATACATGTGCAAGTAGTGTTAGTACGCATTTATACCATACAGGGAGTGGGAAGCGAACTACTGACCGCTATCGTGGGTTTATACTATAGCGGAATCGAGAAGTGAAGTACTCACGCCTACCGGTGTGAAGCCTCGGGAATGAAATCAAGTGTGCTCTGGTCTTTGTAGTATATGTGTGCAAGTAGCGTTAGTAGGTGTTTATACCATACAGGGAGTGGGAAGCGAACTACTGACCACTACAGTGCGTTTATACTATACGGGAAGCAAAGTACTCACGCCTACCGGTGGGAAGACTCGGGGACCAAACCGAGCTGATTTCTGTAAAGTGATGGGCTCTGGGCGCTGTAGGAAACTAGCCGCTGTAGTATTACTGTGTAAGTAGTGTTAGTATGCGTTTATAGTATATAGGGAGTGGGTAGAGAACGACTTTGTCCTACTGGCCCTGAAGACTCGGGGATTAATCTGTGAGCCTAAATCGGGAACTCATTGTTATAAAGTGATGTGCTCTGGGCGCTGAAGTATACCTGTGGTTGTAGTGTTGGTTTGTGTTTATATAATACAGGGAGTGGTTAGCGAACTACTCACCCCTTCCGGTCTTAAGGCTGCTGGATGAAACCATGAGCTCATTGCTGTAAAGTCATGTGCTCTGTGTAGTGTTCCAATTTAAGACATAGTAGAATGTTAGTATGTAATTCTACTAGAATGTAAGTATGTAATGTTAGAATGTAGGGCTGTCATGAGGGGAACCTTGGGGAGTTTGTAAACGGTGCAGGAGAAAATGTTTGCCTTGCTGTCTGCTCCTGTTTGTGGGTGTTTAAGGTGTCTTGTTTTCCTGCAATAAATCTACTTATCGGATCCACTGCTGTCTACCTCCTCAGTACATAAATTTGCCGATGAGCGGAAGAAGGTAAATAGAATGCATCACTCACCAATACTTCAAAGTTGCTTGCGTTGTGTTGAAGACCCGTTTTCTTCGTGTAGCTGTTTCTACTCATCCCAGGGTCGTCGGCTCATTGAACTATGTCAACCTACCTCTGGTAGGATTTATATTTTTAGAGTTTGTGCTTCCTCTGCCTCTTCAATACACTCTGGTCACTGTACTACACGTGTGTAAGTAGTGTTACTATGCGTTTATACTAACCAATGCATCATGGTCCTAGGGAGCGCGACCTCCCAGGCGCAGCTCATAAAATCTCCCGGGGTGTGCATCCGCGGGACATTTATGTTTGCTATTAGAGGGCGGGTGCATGGCTTCCACCCTGTGATAGCAAATCCTTGTTTGACTTTTTGAAGCGAGAGTAGGAAAACCTTGTATCGCTTTATTAGAGCGGATCCGGATGGGAAAAATGGAGGGGAAAAAAAGCGGAGTCTCACTCGTTGATTTAAATTAAGCTCCTGGTGGGTAATGTATTGGCTAGTCCCATTATTATATTGCGGGGTCTCTGTGGGACTGGGGATCTTAATGTCACATGTAAATTAGGCGCCGAAGGGCAGAGAGACATCTCGTAGCCTAGGGGATCGCCACCTTCTCGGGTATTGTTTACTAATTGTTCGGGGGTTTCGAAGCCAACTGAAGTCCAGGGATTGCCATCCTCCGGGGCTTTACTTAAATACGCAGGGCAGGCCTCGGCAGTCCCTGAAGGCGCTTGGGTCCTAGGCAGTGCTTATTGTTTCTGTAATCACATGGGCATTTCTCATGGTGTTATAAAGTGATACACGCTTAGAAAGAACACTTGCAGTTGTAGAATTACGCAGGCTTCATTTATGTAATAGTCTATTGGTTTATATTTGGTAGGTGCACCGAAAAATTACAAATGTTTTGCTCATAACCTCCTATAAACAGACTATTTTCACAGTAAAGTATAGACAAGTGTTGTCAGAAAAAGAAGACGTATACACTCAGTTATATATTGGAGAAAAAAAAACCTTTAATAAAACACAAATAAATGGAAACGTAAGTTTATTAGAACAAACAACAGTATAAAATAAAATACGTGGGTTGGAATCCTGTGGAAGCAGCGTTCAAAACCTGCAGGACAAAAAGGAAACATACGAATGTGTGCCATGTGGAAGAGGTAAACAAAGGTAGTCCAAATGAAAGGACAATAGTGAGAATGGGAGGGAAAGGGAGTGGGTGGAAGGGACAAGGGGAGAGAGAGTCGAAAGAACAGAGGGAGGAGGGGACAGAGCGTCGGCCTCCTGTACCCAGCCCTCAGTGTTTGCCCTCCCGTCGCCCGTTTGTCTAGGACGCTAGGGTCCGCTAGAAAGAGTGTGGTCCAGCAAGTCCTTAAAATGAAACATATGAATGAGGGCAGAGATTACATTATTAGCTATGGGAAAATCACTTGCCTGCACCTGTGCATCCAGGGTGCTGCACCCCAGCCCCTTCTCGCGCACTGTGCTCAATTGTAGGTCCTGCGCACCGAGGCTTCACTGCTCACCTGCTACCATCGGTGTGTCCAACGACGTGTTGGTGCAAGCTCCGAGTCCGGGGATTGTTTGTATGGTAGGGAAACAGGTCTCCTGTCGGGGACAGTGTCTTGATACCACGATGGCAGGTGTCAGAATGCCCAGGGCATCATTGCGGGGTGAGCTACCGCTCCGCCCATTTTGGGTCCATCAATTCAGTGTCTGAAAAGGGAGAAATAATTTAATGTTGGAAACATCTGGAGGTAAATGGAGGCTTATTTCAAGCTTATTAGAATACAGCAATTGAGTGCATCCTTTCTTTTTGAAGTACGATCTACCAACTGTTAGTGGTAATCGTGGTTCAAAGAGGAGATGGAGTGCACGAGAATACACAAGGTTAAATAATAATATGTTATACGAAGGTTCACATAGAAAGGAACAGAGCACATGGTAGAAGCATAATGTGTGCCTGTAATGCAGTGGTGGAAGGCTGTGTGCATGTACACTTAGTAATGAGCTCACTATAGTGCCCTAAAAGGCAACGCCACGTGTCTGTAGGGCAGCGCTGCCTGCTGGCTGAGGCCTACAGTACGGTGCAGCAGGTCCTTAAAATGAGACAGAGATGTGACTGAATGAGGTCAGAGATCACATCATTATGCACGGCAACATTGCTTGTTCGTACCTGCGGACCCAGGCTGATGCACCCCACCCCACCCCTCTTGCAGCACTGCGCTCAACATGTGTTTGTAGGGCAGCACTGTCCGGTGGCTCAAGGCTACAGTACAGTCTAGCAGGTCCTTAAATTGAGACAGAGATGTGAATTATTGAGGTCAGAGATCACATCATTACGCACAGGAACATCGCTTATTCGCACGTGCACACTCAGTCTGATGCACCCCACCCCTTCTACAGCACCACGCTCAGCACGTGTCTGTAGGGCAGCGTTGCCAGCTGGCTCAGGCCTACAGTACAGTGCAGCAGGTCTTTAATATAAGACAGATGAGACTGAATCAGGTCAGAGATCACATCATTACACAGAGCAACATCGATTGTTCGCACCTGCCCACCCAGGTGATGCACCCCACCCCTCCCCCAGCACCATACTCAACAACACATGTCTGTAGGGCAGCACTGCCCGCTGCCTCTGGCCTACAGCACAGTCCAGCAAGTTATTAAAATAAGACAGAAATGTCACTGGACGAGGTCAGAGATCACACATCATTAAGCACAGCAACATCGCTTGTTCGCAATAGCGGATCCAGGCCGATGCACCCCACCCCTTTCGCAGCACTGCGCTCAACACATGTCTGTAGGGCAGCGCTGCATGCTGGCTCAGGCCTAAAGTACGATGCAGCAGGTCTTTAAAATGAGACAGAGATGAGACTGAATCAGGTCAGAGATCACATCATTACGCACGGCAACATAGCTTGATCACACCTGCCCAGCCAGGCTGATGCACCCCATCCCTCCCGCAGCACCACGCTGAATTGGAGCCTCTGTGCAACCAGGCCCCACTTCTTACCTGCTGTCATTGTTGTGTGTGCAAAGACTACGGGCAGCAGTGTTCACAATTCAGAATGAGTGTTGATTGCAGAATGCTGCACCCCTCATGTATTCCTTCGGAAACACAACGTCCAGTAGGGTTCACAATTCATGTCCAGTTTTGATTGCCAGGATAGTGTACACCTCATGGATCCCTTTTTTTTATTGCGCATTGTGATATGCAAGGTGGATGCGGCCATATCACTTGAGGCAGTTTGGAAGAACTGGGACATGTGGCGTCGTCGGTATCCTAATTATATGTACCCAAAGTGGGCTAGGCTTGTGTACGCCAGGCCAGCTTAGGGGTGTGAATAATTATTCCGGGGACCTGGGCGTTGCTCAGTTCCTGCCTGGCCAGGAAGTGTACTTACGTGTGTTTCTTTTGTAGTTTTGACGTCGCAGAATGCGCAATTTACGTTAATGTAGCATGTGTCAGGAGGGTGGCAACTATCGCTAATGAGATGCTGTTCAAAAAGATTGAACGGCGAACATCACATGTCGTTGTCAAGGTTGTGCATATGCGCAGACACGCATGTCAATGGTGTGCGGTATTATTGAAAGTGTTGCTATCGCGAAGTTCACACATGTGAATGTGCTCGGATGGAGGGAGGATCAGCAGTGAGGCTACGTCATAAACAGTGATAACGTTCATTACAGTCAAGCAATGCATGTCAAATGTGAATTTGAATGTCTCATATATGACACACTACTATACTGGTAAAGCCTGACAACAGAGCGTACAGCAAAATAAATCTACACATTGCTGTTTACTGTTTGTCACATGTGATCTAGGATGTGCACTCTGCCCGTGGCTTCTGAAACTTCTTAGAGCCACCAATACCCAGGCTGAAAGTCAGCACAATAATGCACGTGCACACACACACCAGGGGCATCGTGTAACACACATTTGTTTTTTGATGTAACGTTTGAGACGCATGGCCATCACACGTGAAAGGCTAATGTACAGACCATGAATATTGATCTAGATGATAGTTGCATGTTGTGTGTAGTATAAGATATGTGTACACAGCAAAAAAACATTTCAAATAAGCTCTCTAAGCAGAAGAGGTGTCAATCATCAAATGCTGTAGACAGAATGACTAAAATAGGTGGGGCCCTTCAACTGTTACAATGGAAAATGTTATGTAGCAATCAAATGTTTTTTTTAAGGTCACATGGCAATCGCGCACCGATCGTGCAAGGAGGCCGCACCCGACGCGATTTTGACAAAATATATTTATCATAATATAAGTTTATTACAGTTGAAATATATAAATGTTTAGCCAGGAAGTGTACTTACGTGTGTTTCTTTTGTAGTTTTGACATCGCAGAATGCGCAATTTACATTAATGTATCATGTGTCAGGAGGGCAGCAACTATCGCTAATAAGATGCTGTTCGAAAAGATTGAATGGCGAACATCACATGTCATTGTCAAGGTTGTGGATATGCACAGACACGCATGTCAATGGTGTGCGGTATTATTGAAAGTGTTGCTATTGCGAAGCGCACACATGTGAATGTGCTCGGATGGAGGGAAGATCAGCAGTGAGGCTACATCATACACAGTGATAACGTTCATTACAGTCAAGCAATGCATGTCAAATGTGAATCTGAAAGTCTCATATATGACACACTACTATACTGGTAAAGCCTGACAACAGAGCGTACAGCAAAATAAATCTACACATTGCTGTTTACTATTTGTCACATGTAATCTAGGATGTGCACTCTGCCCGTGGCTTCTGATACTTCTTAGAGCCAACAATACCCAGGCTGAAAGGCAGCAAAATAATGCGCACACAAACACACACACACACACACACCAGGGGCATCTTGTAACACACATTTGTTTTTTGATGTAACGTTTGAGATGCATGGCCATCACACGTGGAATGCTAATGTACAGACCATGAATATTGATCAAGATGATCATTGCATGTTGTGTGTAGGATAAGAAATGTGTACACAGCTAAAAAACTTTTCAAATAAGCTCTCTAAACAGAAGAGGTGTCTTGCATCAAATGCTGTAGAGAGAATGACAAAAATAGGGGGGTCCCCCAACTGTTACAATGGGAAATGTTATGAAGCAATCAAATGTTTTCTTTAAGGTCACATGGCAATCGAGCACCGAGCGCGCAAGGAGGCCACACCCGACGCGATTTTGACAAAATATATTTATCATAAAATAAGTTTATTACAGTTAGAAATATATAAACGTTTAAAATATTTTAGATTATCGCTTGCTGTCATATACTGTTTAAAGTTATTTAGATATACTTTTGAGACAAAAAAAAAGAGGGAATGGCGTACCCGGCACGACACCATACGTCTGTGACGTAACACAGGGCCTGGCGGTGTGCACTCGTTACATACACAACGTGCAGCGGGCGTGACCCCATACATACATGATATAATGCGTGGCTTGGTACTGCGTACCCGTTGGATTCCAAAGTAGCAGCTGGAGCGACTTCATGCGTATATGATGTTCCGCGGGACGCAGTGTCACAGACCCGTTGGATACGAAATGTGTATAATTTACGAGTTTAGCAATATGGTGGATCAGATTCGCGTGGTGATGGAACTTGGTACGCTACCAGTATGGGAGTGCAGTTTTCTCAAAAAAAACCAAAGAGGCTTATTTTTGGGGGAAAATATAAAACATTACATAATTTTTAAAGTAAAAAAAAGAAATATAATAGAGTTTCAAAATATTTAATAATATAATATAAAAAATAGAGTTTTTACAAACATAAAAGTATGAAATTAACATTTAAAAATCCTTTGAAATTCGCTGAAAAAACCATCGGTTTCAGGGACGTTATAGTCAGTTGAACATTTGACTCATATAAAACCATAAAAATTCGCCTGTTATAGTTACTATAACTCGCGTGCCCCAATGCACTGGTGATGACGTCACATATTACATCACTCATGACATGGTCAGTGACATTACTGATGACATCTCAAATGACATAACTGATAACATCACTGATGACATCATCCACGTGAAAATCTGATTCATATACTTATGCCCTAATATAAAGTTTGATTCACGCACTCTAAAATACAGACTACTAATTTTGAAACTATACACACAACAATGCCAGATACTACATACCACCCACTATTTCCTAGGTCTGTACACACATCCAGTCACTTATACGTGCAGTTACTGATCAATACAGTACTATAATATGCAATCATACACCTATACATACAGTAACACTCCGCTACTCATCCATAGAGTTACTCACACACCTAGTCAGTCATGCAAAGAATTACATACCAATTTACTTAGTAATACAGTTATACACACCAACGCCCTTATTTATACACACATCACATCACGTATTTATGCAGATACTAACACATACTTACTGTCCTATACAATCACTGATACAAGCAGACACTCATTTATACACCCACTCTTCAAAAAACTTACTCTCATGTATAGTTATTTATATACTCCAACACTCACATATACTGCCTTAAAACATTTGTAGTTACTCACACATATACATTCATTCACTCATCAACACACCCATGTACACACTAACTCACCCATGCAGCCCTTCCCAGATGCACTTTTGAATCCATACAACCAGTGAATCACCCACTCAGACATCTATGCACAGAGTCACACACCCCCACCCACCCACACAGACACTCAGGCACCCATACCAATACTCAGACAACAAATCAATAACCCATATAGATACTCATGTAGCTACTCATCAACCCATGCAGCCGCTTACACTCCAACTGAGAGACAAATACAGACTTTCACACAGTTTAGTCACTAACCCATGCATTCAGTAAGACACGTTCAATCACTCACTTATACAGTCAGTCACGCACCTACTAAATATTCCCTTTAGGCACTTGTAAATCCACTCATTCTTCAATACACCTTGGCATTGATATATGTGAAAAATATTTAAACTTTACAGAAACACACATTCACTGGATGATGTCATCAGTGATGTCATTTGAGATGTCATCAGTGATGTCACCAACCATGTCATGAGTGATGTAATATGTGACATCATCACCATAAACACCCTACGCGTTTCGGCAGAAACCGCCTTGCTCACAGGTAAATAGATGTTGAAACAGATCGTACATATAAACCAACATTAAAGGTTACGTGCAACGTAACGTGCATGAACATAAAAAGTGGACTACCGTTCCAAAAAAGAGTCGGTCCTTTTGTAATGGTTTTAATTCCGATTAACAATAGGACACAATTCATCTTAACCTAAAAGAAAACAAAATAAATATATTATTTGAGCGTACTGCATTAGCCATATTGCGTCAAAAAGCACAATATCATTTCTTTTTCCAAAGATAATTTACCTGTCATGACCATCATAGCGGGCATCTCATTATTAAGCTCTGATAAGCTGGGTATTATACCGCCCTTCGTGCTAAGTAAGACAGCAAATGAGCCGCACAATAACAAAATGCTTTGCAACCCCCTAAAATAATGAATGTAACCTGGTGATGTACACAAATATCAACCCTAAGTAGGTACATTTGTATTAGACGTACATTTGGTACGCCTAAATATAATGCATTTAGAGAGTTGAAGGGCCATCGAAAAAGTCTGTGATTAAATTAGAGTTCCAAGTGGGTTAATCAATCTGATACATATAAATCAAAAGTCTAAAGAATAAAGAATAAATATATTCATCTTCCTCAGATGCCCTAGTGAGCATCCATAAAGTTTCTAAATACAGACTTCAATGATCTAAAGGAAAGCTTTATACATCACTTCGCCCAAGTGGGCTCAGATTCCATCTTCTCTCACGAACTACCACTGTAGAATATCTATGAAGGTAATGACACCACCTAAGTAAAAAACAAGAATAAAGACGAGGAGGGGGGGAATTGGGTGAGTAGGGATGGTCTGAGGCGAACTGCATACTAGGAACATGTAAATAACTCAAGTGTGTGTGAATTAAGAAACGTTTAAAACTACAGAGATATTACATAGTAGACTCATCAAAGATCACTGTATACATCAAAGTTAATCAGCTGTAAACTTTGCATGATACGTGAACATTGTATAAATAGTAAACGCAAAGGGGGCAAGACAAGATTATTCAGTTTAATGGTAAAAAATAGCCCAATGAAACAGATACTGGTTCCGCACACACAATATAGAACACAAAAGGGGGAAGGTCTAATCACCTAAGTGCCAGGACAGTTCTTCTTCAGAGTTTAGTCCCCCCGGAATCTTTGTATCCAGATCCAGAATATATCTGGATTCCAACTGAAGTAATTTGCTAATTCTGTCACCACCCCTATTTGTAGAGGTGACTCTGTCAAATACAAAGAATCGCAATAAATTGTGATTACTTTTGTGCAAGTCCTCAAAATGTCTTGCCACAGGGGATAGTTTGTCTTTATTTTGGATGGCCCTCATGTGTTCAAAAATACACCTTTTTGCTTGAAACATGGTGCTGCCTACGTATTTTTTAGGACATGGGCAGACTAGCACATAGACACAGTAATCAGACAGACAGGTGAGATGTTTCTCTATGCTCCTTACTTTGTCACTTACTGGATAATGAACATTGTTCACGTTGGAACTGAATTTGCACGCTTTGCATGACATGCAAGTAACAAATCCTTGAACACCTGAAATGCCGCTCTTGGTACTCGAAACCTCATTGCTACACAACTTGTCTCTAAGAGAATCTGCCTTTCTATAGGTGATATTAGGGGCAGGACCTACTACATCCTCTAAGGTAGGTTCAGTTTTTAGACCATTACAATGCTTGTTAAGGCAATTACGAACCTGCCAGGAACCTGAGTGGTAGGTGGTGACAAATCTGATAATTTGGTCACTCTCCTCAGTTTTTTGTTTTTGTGAGCTTGCTGGCTTTCAGAAATGCTTCTTTAATAACACTAGGGTAATACCCCCTCTCCAGGAATCGTTTGGTCATACATTTACCTTCCAGATTAAAGTCTCTTTCGGTACTGCAATTTTTCCGCGCCCGGAGAAACTCACCAAAAGTTATACTACGAATCAAAGTTCTAGCATGCCCACTGTCTGCATGTAGGCCTTGCGGTAAAGTTTGGAGTCCATTGCTTCTATGTGTAGATCCAGAAATTTAATGCTTTGAACATTCATTTTGACCTTAAATCTCAAGTTCACCTCATTGTTGTTTAAAATAGAGATGAATTCATTGGCTTGTTCTTGCGACCCTTCCTAGATGATAGAAAGGTAATCTATATACAGCAGCCATAATTTAACAAGGCTGTGGTATTGCTCGTATGACCTGGACACCTGCTGCTCCTAGCAACCCATGAAAAGGCTAGCAAAACTGGGAGCAAAACAGGTGCCCATGGCCGTGCCCTGCTTCTGTCTGTAGAAGGTTTCATTCAAAATAAAAAAAATATTCTACAGACAGAATTTAATCATCTGTAAAACCATTTCTGTGTGTTTTAAATAGGAAATAGAGTGAGAACTAAGGTACAGTCAACATGCCTGAATACCATCTGCATATTGAATCGATGTGTATAGGCTACAGACATCTAAAGTAATCAAAACATAGCGTTCCTGCCAGTCGAAACCTTTGATTTTACTCAAAAAGTCCCGACTATCCTTTAAGTATGATGGTAAGCTTTCTACATAGGGACGTTAAAAATAATCAATATATTTTGAAGTCTTCTCTAACAGGGAGCTCATTGACGAAACAATCAGTCTCCCCGGAGATTTAACAGGATCTTTATGCAATTTTGGTAAAAAATAAAGGATTGCAACTCTGGGATTACGGTTTAAAAGAAAGGAATATTCATCCCATTCCAAGATGCCTGCTGAGTGCCATTCTTTTAACATACTATAATAGATAGCATTAGACTCTTCACCAGCACCTTTGTTAACTTGTTCATAACAATCCTGACATTTTAATTGACGTAACCCTTCCTGGATATATTCCTCCACATTGAGTACGACAACGTTCCCCCTTTGTCCGACTGGCGGATAACAATACCAAAGTCTGATTGTAAAGATTTCATCACCAGGCGCTGTGGTTTGGTTAGGTTGTCAGGTACCCATCTTTTCTTTTTGGCCAGATTCTTTAAGTCACTAATAACCAGTGTTTCAAAGGTATCAATGCCACATGGAGGTATGGATGGGTTAAACACAGACTTGGGTTTAAAATTGTTACGACAACTTAGATCAACTCTGTGCATTAATAGATCCTGAAGCCACCCCATCCCACTCTAATTCCTTAAGTGCGATTAAGTTATTTACCTCATTGATGGTTTCAGGCACTGGAATAGTTGTACTCGCTTCCCTGGACTTTTATGGTATTTTTCACTTCCAACTTATGCCATTTATGTAACTGTAATTTTCTTGTGAAATAAAATAAGTCAATTCTTTTTAGGTCTCGCCTCTCAATGCGCATGCGCATTGAGCGGAGCGAGACTATAGGGGCATAAACAGACTTTACCTAGACTGGCGATTTGATGCTGTGCCCGTGCGCTTTTAGGTCAATGCGCAAGCGCATTGACCTAAAATGCGCGTGCACAGCATCAAATCGCCATCCATCTGTTCTCCAGCAGCTCTTCCCGCTCCGCCCACAAGCTTCCCCCAGCATGCGCTCTGCCTCAGCCGCACTCCTCCCACACCTTACAAAGGCCCCAGCTGCTTCACCCTCATCGCCACTCTCCCCGCTCCGCCCCCTGCTGCGGCCGTGTCGCATTTCTCCTCCCCCCTCCCCACAGCAATGCCCTCTGTCTTGTTTTATTGTAGCTTCTTTGTTGTTGTATTTGGTGCATGTAAAGAGTACGTATGTTAAAGCGGTGGTACCAACCTTTTTGTGAGTATTTCTTTCATGTTCTGACTGTGCTTAAAACGGAATTACCATGTTATGTAGCAGTCTCTCACTAGCGGCATATCACACATTCCTAATATTCCCTACATGCAGCAGCATTTTTTCCATGTGGTTACAGCGCCAGAGACCTCGATTTGAACTACATTTTCCCGGATTGCTATGACAAACATATTTTTATGTAAAGCGAGATGGTTTAAGCCACGAATACCGATTCTCATGACCTACAGCGCCGGAAATGTGTGTACTCACTAGCCAAGCAGATGTAGATCTTTTACGTGCCCTTACTGTACACTTATAGATGTTATTTTTGAGAAATGGCCGTACTGGGCCATTAAAGACATAATCGCCATGCCTATGTATCTGTTCTTTAAAGGACGATTGTTAAAAGGTCGTCAAATTGGTGTATTAAAGACTGACGTATTGGTAATAAGTGCCAGCGCTGCACCATTGAGATGAATGACCTTACATTGTGCCAATGCAGGTTCATTGAAGAGTGACTCTGCTAATGTGATACGACTGCTGGTTTGCTAAATTATTGCTCAGAATAGTCTGACTTGTTGACATTTGCCAGTACACCCTTTGGAAAAGCGGGCATCCACATAATCACATCCAGTCATTTGCTGTCCATTGGATACTACTCTGCAGTACAGTTACCCTCTTCTGGGACAGGGTCATGCAAAATGCTTTTAACTGGTAAGCTGTCACTACGGCACGTGCGTTCATTATTGGGAGTAGATGCATGTACTTGATATCTCGTGATTCACGTTTGTCATTTGCTGAAGTGTTTACACATTACGTTTCTTTATCCTGCTACCTTTGCGGTGTCGTCATTGACGCACGTGTCCTGTCTGTCCATTTGTATGTGTGAATTTGAAGAATTATAAGGACAGTTTGACAGCTGTCTTAGACCATTATCCGTTGTTTCTAAAATTGCTATGTTGACTCTCAGTTGCAGAGCCGAATATGCATCCAAGTTGAAAGAAAAGCTATATGGTTTTTGGTCTGTCTTATGCTGCAAGTGGGTGTTTATTACCTTTCTGCCTTTCTATAGGTGATATTAGGGGCAGGACCTACTACATCCTCTAAGGTAGGTTCAGTTTTTAGAACATTACAATGCTTGTTAAGGCAATTACGAACCTGCCAGGAACCTGAGTGGTAGGTGGTGACAAATCTGATAACTTGGTCACTCTCCTCAGTTTTTTGTTTTTGTGAGCTTGCTGGCTTTCAGAAATGCTTCTTTAATAACACTAGGGTTATACCCTCTCTCCAGGAATCGTTTCGTCATACATTTACCTTCCAGATTAAAGTCTCTTTCGGTACTGCAATTTTTCCGCGCCCGGAGAAACTCACCAAAAGGTATACTACGAATCAAAGTTCTAGCATGCCCATTGTCTGCATGTAGCAGTGTGTTACCTGTAGAGGTCTTGCGGTAACGTTTGGAGTCCATTGCTTCTATGTGTAGATCTAGAAATTCAATGCTTTGAACATTCATTTTGACCTCAAATCTCAAGGTCACCTCATTGTTGTTTAAAATCGAGATGAATTCATTGGCTTGTTCTTGAGACCCTTCCCAGATGATAGAAAGGTAATCTATATACAGCAGCCATAATTTAACAAGGCTGTGGTACTGCTCGTGTGACCTGGACACCTGCTGCTCCTAGAAACCCATGAAAAGGCTAGCAAAACTGGGAGCAAAACAGGTGCCCATAGCCGTGCCCTGCTTCTGTCTGTAGAAGGTTTCATTAAAAATAAAAAAAATATTCTACAGACAGAATTTAATCATCTGTAAAACCATTTCTGTGTGTTTTAAATAGGAAATGGCGTGAGAGCTAAGGTACAGTCGACAGGCCTGAATACCATCTGCATATTGAATCGATGTGTATAGGCTACAGACATCTAAAGTAATCTAATCATAGCCTTCCTGCCAGTCGAAACCTTTGATTTTACTCAAAAAGTCCCTACTATCCTTTAAGTATGATGGTAAGCTTTCTACATAGGGACGTTAAAAATAATCAATATATTTTGAAGTCTTCTCTAACAGGGAGCTCATTGACGAAACAATCAGTCTCCCCGGAGATTTAAAAGGATCTTTATGCAATTCTGGTAAAAAATAAAGAATTGCAACTCTGGGATTAAGGTTGAAAAGAAAGGAATATTCATCCCATTCCAAGATGCCTGCTGAGTGCCATTCTTTTGTTTAACATACTATAATAGATAGCATTAGACTCTTCACCAGCACCTTTGTTAACTTGTTCATAACAATCCTGACATTTTAATTGACGTAACCCTTCCTGGATATAGTCCTCCACATTGAGTACGACAACGTTCCCCCCTTTGTCCGACTGGCGGATAACAATACCAAAGTCTGATTGTAAACCTTTCATCCCCAGACGCTGTGGTTTGGTTAGGTTGTCAGGTACCCATCTTTTCTTTTTGGCCAGATTCTTTAAGTCACTAATAACCAGTGTTTCAAAGGTATCAATGCCCATATGGAGGTAAGGATGGGTTAAACACAGACTTGGGTTTAAAATTGTTAGGACAACTTAGATCAACTCTGTGCATTAATAGATCCTGAAGCCACCCCATTCCACTCTAATTCCTTAAGTGCGATTAAGTTATTCACCTCATTGATGGTTTCAGGCACTGGAATAGTTGTACTCGCTTCCCTGGACGTTATGGTATTTTTCACTTCCAACTTATGCCATTTATGTAACTGTAATTTTCTTGTGAAATAAAATAAGTCAATTCTTTTTAGGTCTCGCCTCTCAATGCGCATGCGCATTGAGCGGAGCGAGACTATAGGGGCTTAAACAGACTTTACCTAGACTGGCGATTTGATGCTGTGCCCGTGCGCTTTTAGGTCAGTGCGCAAGCGCATTGACCTAAAATGCGCGTGCACAGCATCAAATCGCCAGCCATCTGTTCTCCAGCAGCTCTTCCCGCTCCGCCCACAAGCTTCCCCCAGCGTGCGCTCTGCCTCAGCCGCCCTCCTCCCACACCTTTGAAGTGAAGCTTAGCTTCACTTCAAAGGCCCCAGCTGCTTCACCCTCATCGCCACTCTCCCTGCTCCGCCCCCTGCTGCGGCCGTGTCGCATTTCTCCTCCCCCCTCCCCACAGCAATGCCCTCCGTCTTGTTTTATTGTAGCTTGTTTGTTGTTGTATTTGGTGCATGTAAAGCGTACGTATGTTAAAGCGGTGGTACCAACCTTTTTGTGAGTATTTCTTTCATGTTCTGACTGTGCTTAAAACGGAATTACCATGTTATGTAGCAGTCTCTCACTAGTGGCATATCACACATTCCTAATATTCCCTACATGCAGCAGCATTTTTTCCATGTGGTTAAAGCGCCAGAGACCTCGATTTGAACTGCATTTTCCTGGATTGCTATGACAAACATATTTTTATGTAAAGCGAGATGGTTTAAGCCACGAATACCGATTCTCATGACCTACAGCGCCGGAAATGTGTGTACTCACTAGCCAAGCAGATGTAGATCTTTTACGTGCCATTACTGTACACGTATAGATGTTATTTTTGAGAAATGGCCGTACTGGTCCATTAAAGACATAATCGCCACGCCTATGTATCTGTTCTTTAAAGGACGATTGTTAAAAGGTCGTCAAATTGGTGTATTAAAGACTGACGTTATTGGTAATAAGTGCCAGCGCTGCAGCATTGAGATGAATGACCTTACATTGTGCCAATGCAGGTTCATTGAAGAGTGACTCTGCTAATGTGATACGACTGCTGGTTTGCTAAATTATTGCTCAGAATAGTCTGACTTGTTGACATTTGCCAGTACACCCTTTGGAAAAGCGGGCATGCACATAATCACATCCAGTCATTTGCTGTCCATTGGATATAATAATAATAATAATCCACATTTGTAAAGCGCACAATCACCCGTTAGGGTCTCTAGGCGCTGGGGGCCGTCGGGAAGATTAAGCAAGCTATTGCCCAGAGTCACATGGTGCTGGGCTAATCTGCCGCCGGTGCCGGGGATTGAACCGTGATCCCCAGATTCCGGAGTCAGTCGCCCGAGCCGCGGCGCCACACCTCTTCCCTACTACTCTGCAGTACAGTTACCCTCTTCTGGGACAGGGTCATGCAAAATGCTTTTAACTGGTATGCTGTCACTACGGCATGTGCGTTCATTATTGGGAGTAGATGCATGTACTTGATATCTCGTGATTCACAATTGTCATTTGCTGAAGTGTTTACACATTAAGTTTCTTTATCCTGCTACCTTTGCGGTGTCGTCATTGACGCACGTGTCCTGTCTGTCCATTTGTATGTGTGATTTTGAAGAATTATAAGGACAGTTTGACAGCTGTCTTAGACCATTATCCGTTGTTTCTAAAATTGCTATGTTGGCTCTCAGTTGCAGAGCCGAATATGCATCCAAGTTGAAAGAAAAGCTATATGGTTTTTGGTCTGTCTTATGCTGCAAGTGGGTGTTTATTACCTTTGTGTCGATTTAGCTTACAAGCTGTAAGCATCGCATCAATGTGTCTCCAGTAAAATATGCTTTTTGAGCACGAATGTTCCAAGGAGTAGAAACAGCACAACTCTCTTCGCTGTACGCTCCGTGCTGCAAAGCCCACGGCCCCCCTCCCTCTGACAAACTTTAAGAAATCCATTAATGCTGCTGATTTCATCTCAGTCGTTAAGAGCCCGCAGCGTCTCAGAACCAGCGTGCTTTTTTTTTTTAGTCATGCCATAAGTATGCGCTCACCACCACATCCACCACCACCACATCCACCGCATCCACCACCACCAACACCACCACATCCACCACCACCACATCCACCATCACCTCCACATCCACCACCTCATCCACCACCACATCCACCACCACATCCACCACCACATCCACCACCACATCCACCATCACATCCACCACCACATCCAACGCCACATCCACATCCACCGCCACATCCACCGCCACATCCACTGCCACATCCACCACCACATCCACTACATCCACCACCCCCACATCCACCACACCCACCACCACTACATCCACCACCACCACCACCGCATCCACCATCAACACATCCACCACCACCACATCCACTGCATCCACCACCACATCCACCACCACATCCACCATCACCACCACATCCACCACCACATCCACCATCACCTCCACATCCACCATGACTTCCACCGCCACATCCACCACCACATCCACCACATCCACCACCACCACATCCACCACTACATCCACCACCACCACCACCGCATCCACCATCAACACATCCACCACCACCACATCCACTGCATCCACCACCACATCCACCACCACATCCACCATCACCACCACATCCACCACCACATCCACCATCACCTCCACATCCACCATGACTTCCACCGCCACATCCACCACCACATCCACCACATCCACCACCACCACATCCACCACATGCACCACCACCACATCCACCACCACCGCATCCACCACCACCACCACATCCACCACCACATCCACCACCACATCCACCACACCCACCACATCCACCACCACATCCACCACATCCACCACATCCACCACCACCACATCCACCACATCCACCACCACATCCACCACATCCACCACCACATCCACCATCACATCCAACACATCCACCACCACTTCCACCACCACCGCATCCACCACCACCACATCCACCACCACCACAGCATCCACCACCACCACATCCACCACCACCACCGCATCCACCACCACCACATCCACCACCACCACCACATCCACCACCTCATCCGCCACCGCATCCACCACCACCACATCCACCACACCCACCACCATCACTTCCACCACCACATCCACCACATCCACCACCCCTTTCACCACATCCACCACCACCACATCCACCACCACCACATCCACCACTTCCACCACATCCACCACCACATCCGCCACCACCACCACATCCACCACCACATCCACCCCCACATCCACCACCATCACCACCACATCCACCATCACCACCCCACCACATCCACCACCAACCATATCCCCCAGATCCACTACCACCACATCTATATGTGTGTGTGTGTGTGTGTGTGTGTGTGGCTATGTGTGTGTGTAGGTGCAAATGCAATGTTCTTCGATTTTCGTCACAATAAAATGCACTGAACATAATCTTCACAAAAGTTATTTACAAACGTTTAAGCTATTGCCATTATAAATTACAATAACTTTTATTTAAGTATTAATTATTTACGAAATTAAAAGCCATTGTTATTTGTAATATCAATACATCTAAGTCACGTAAATACAACACACATTGCATTACAAATGCTATAGGTGTCACATTTGAGAAAGTTAAAACTATTGACATTGTAACTGACAAAGCTATTAATTTTGCTATTTTCAAAACCAACACATAAATAAAAAAAGTGTCATTTACAATACCAATCGCTCAAACTTTCCTAATGCGAGACCTATTGCATTTCCAATGCTTGTTTGGGGATAGGAGAGAGTGGTAGTGGGGCAAACGGAGAGACCGTACTGTAAAACATCAAGTTCGACATTAGTAAGATAACGTAAAGAAAGATTTACCACATTCCTGCAGAACATTTTCCACGCTTCTTTGGACCCCTTGTTTCTACTCCCGCTGGGGTTGTCGTTACTCTTCCTCCATCCTCCCCTCCTGATTTGTTTGCGGATGGTATTGCTTCTCCTGTGGCTCTTCCTTCCCTCGGCCCCTGTCTATTTGACAATTCTGTTGATTTGATGACAGGTTATATATGTATTATTTTTTATTACAGAATGTGGTAGCTATAGTTAAGGTGACCAAAGATAGGGTTTTATAGGATTTATTTTCTTACTAACTAAGAAAAAAGGGGGGTCCCAAAATGGGCATAATATTTAATGCATTTTACATAGACTTAGCATGAAAACCATCAGACAGATTTTCATCAAATTTGGAAGGATTATCTATTATGGTGCCTAGACAATTCTTTGAGGTACTGAGCCCCAGTCCATGCTCACTCCTGCTCTACAGCGTGGGAAGCCCACGGGCAGCTACGCGCTCTATAAAACTCACAAATTAAACATAAATTGTAGGTAAGTAGTGTTAATATTTCATACTTTTTAAGTATTTTTAATTTAGGTACTCCTGAGGTATATAGCAATGACAAGTCATTAGCTGATTGGCTAATGACTGCCTCCTGAGGTATATAGCAATGACAAGTCATTAGCTTATTGGCTAATGACTGCCTTTCCAAATGTTAAAGGCAGGCATCTTGTTTTCTCAACGAGTTTCCCTGTGTTCAGCAATACGCTATTCAAAGTAGGTAAGTATTATCTGTTGTATTTTTGTCATACCTATTACCACTTTAGTAAAGTGGTACTAGGTAGGGAAAAATACTGCTGTACTGGGAAAAATAATTGGAAAAACACTATAAGACTGTATTTTAATAATATATTGTGATAAGTGTCTATTTAAATATTTTATATATTTAAATATACACAAAAAAGTGTACAAGGTAGCATGTTTAATTAGTAATAATTACCATGCTACTTCGGAAAATAACCCACAGTTCACCGCATACTGTCATAAAAATTTTGAAACATTTATACATAAAAATGATAACCTTAGAAACACATTTTTGGGTACCATAGTACTTCCACACTACTCAGTAGTTTTTAAAACAAATATCTAAAAACATATAAATATTTTGCTTTACTTATTACCACTTAACTAAAGTGGTAACAGTTAGGGCAAAATTACCAAACCAGGGGGCTTAGTTACAAGCCCTGTACGACTCCGGGACATTCTGGTGGTGCACAGGGCTCAGCAATATCTACAAGGCCAGATAAAGCCACCCTGCATGGCTTTTCATGGGCTTGTACATATGGAGTAAGGCAGCAAAGCGCACGTCGCTACATTGCCTCACACACGATTGGGAGGTAGGCCAGGGTCCTTACAGTTGGTGTTTCCACTTAACAGCCATGGCCTTTGACACATTCCCAGATTTATAACAAGATGTAAATCTGGAAATGCTTCAAAGGTCTATGTCTCCCAAAGGTAGGCATAGGGGAGGTGCAACAAAGAGAAATAACAATATTTCTCATTATATTTTCGTCGTTCCATGTGTGCTGCATTCAGCAGCACAAATAAAAAGAGGACATTGCCTTCATCCCTACAATGCGGACACCCTTGCACCATGATACAAGGGTGCCTGGACTGGCGCATGACAGCCATTTGAGCGCCAGTGAGTAACAATGGACAGGAATGTGCTGTATCTCATAGATATGGTGCATTCCTGCCCTTTTCTTTTGACGTGGGACAGCACCGCAGGAAGGCTTGCAATTCTGACCTATACCAAAAGTTTGTAAATGAGCCCCCTAATACCTACCTGCATTGGAAGGCGTAACGCACAATACTGGGAAAGTGTACCTAAAAACAATATGTCTGCTTTAACTTTTGTAATGCCAATGATTAACTAATCAGCTAATGACTTGTGATAACTATGTACCATGGTACTACCGCAAAATACCCCCGCATTTCATAAAAATACAGCAATAACAAATATTATGAACTTTAAAAACTTTAACACAGGTAAAAAGTTACATTACTCAACTGGACTACACAAAATAAAGATGTGTGCACCCAAATATGCAATTGTTGCAAATTTAGTCAAAAGAGGACTCCTGGTTTTTGCACAATATAAAAATGTTAAAGTGTGTGTTAAATATATTTGATTTAAACACATTTTGGGCAACCCATTTTTTTCTTAGCCCCTTAACTGCTGGGCCTTCATACAAAGGCCCACAACCCTGCCGCCCAACCTGCTGTGCCATTTTTGGGTTATTTGGGTTAGTTTGTGCTTAGGGCTCCATACATTTGTTCCACATAAGGTATCCACATGGCAAGTGTGTCTCCTTTTTTCCAAACTCCATGGGATTCTAAAAGTAACCATGGTTTGTGCATTACCCTAGAAGGGACGGAGAAAATAGAGGATGGACAAAATATAGCTACATTTCGAGTTTTGGGGGGGAAATGTGCTCTGGATAAAAGTGTGCTTTTTTCTTAAAAGTAACACATGGTTTGCTGTTGTAGAAAATGGAAACCTTCTCAGGGGTCTCACTGATACACCTCGTCCTTTTAAACCAGAAAAGAAGAGATTGGCACCGAAGCTGTAATATAAAAAACATATTTATTGACCTCAGATGAGGGAGACTACATCACACAGTACCCTCAGGCAACTGTAGGAGGCATTCTAAGAAGTACAGAAAACAAGGGCCTTAAATGTGCTTAGGTTATGTTAGTCAGCATAAAACCAAGGGGAGGTCCTGGCATGTACCAGCATACAAAATGACTAATATGGGCATACAAGATTTGCTTGCTCAACAAAGTGGGAGGAGAGATTGTTCTCCTTACATCAGCAAGAATAGCCTGATAGTTATAACATAAGAGCAGGTGTATTCTACTAGCTAGGCCCCTCTGAGCATGTGCAAGTCTCTGGAAGAGGGAAATGGCACATGGCAAGCACATGGCTAACTAAGATGGCTGCAAAGTACAAAATGACTTTCAGCTCATGCTAACAAATCCCTGCAATCTTTAACAGATAGTCCTTTTAGCATGAGCTAAAGACATTCCTATAATCCAGTAGGAACATAGAAAATATTTGCACATTTATTTTCATAAATGTATCAATATCCTAATTCATTGCTAGGTGGCCATTTTGTATTCTAAACATTTCAGTAAGAGGGTATATATAAGGTATAAGCAGGAATAAAAAGGGAACAAAGCATTGGGTCATAGTTAACATAAGCAGGAGAGAGTAATGACTATTATCACAAACAGAATTATCAATTTTCTTTTCAGCCCTAAGCAAAAAGCAAATCCTAGAACCATCTAGTAGAAACATTTTCAGGGCTCCTATGCATTTCAGCGACCATCCATTTCAATTTCAGGATAGCCAACAGCACATATCTAATAAAAACATTTACAATAGACTTTTGCAGTGTTCCCTTTATGAGGGCTAGAACATCAATTTAATGTGAATTTAATGTACTTTTAGGAGGAGGGCAAAGTCACATTGCAAACAAAAAGAAGTCCTTGGGAAATTGAAGCCGCTGTACAACCAGCCAGAGGGGAGTCTTCTCCCTGTGTCCGTTTGAGCCTCACAGGCCGGCTCTTGTTGTTTCCACGGTGGAGCTCCACAACTCGCAACTCAAGAACCACTGTTCAGTTTCAAGGGAAAAGTTTCTTCTTTCAGGATAGGGCAATCCCTCCCCCCCCCCTCCCAGGGCAAATGCCCTCAGCGATCCTGTCCAGTGTCTCAGGCAGTGCACCAGTTTTCTTCACTGCAATCTAACAGGCACCAGAGACACAATACCTGTACCCTAAACTCAAGTCATTCCCTAACTCCTATATCACTCTGCTGGCGCACTGCTCTTTTGTAGGGGCCACACATTGCATCCAGTGTGCCCAGGTATCTCTTGACCAACAAACAAAGGTGCAAGCTTGCATTCACTTTGGGACCAGGATTCAGAGGCCTGATGCTAGGATCTCTAAAGCAATCCTTGTTTCAAAAGGGGTCACCTCAAGCAAAGCCTCCTTGCCGTTCTGGTCGGTCTGTGACTCTGTCAGTTGGGCATCAAAAACTTGATCCACTATTTCTCCTTTCTGATTTGTGACCCCATCCTTCGCCCAAGACAGTGACAGGGGTACACAATTAACATCCCAGGGCTTCCGCTATCACTGAGGCCCTAGTTGCCAGCAACGCCTGTGCTGGTTACCTTCACCTTGACTTCAAGCTGGACTGGTGCTTACTCCCCAAGCTGGATCTGATGTCCGGGTCCCTCTGGCAATGGTTGTAAGGCAGCAAATATCTATGGGTGGACAGAACAAAAGGTCTTTAGACAAGGCACGTAAATATTCTATCAACAGAGAGGATCGTCTCAGAACACTTCCTAGTCTTGGGACGCCCAATATATTAGTAAGGCACCCAAGAACCACCTCATCTATCTGAGAGTAAAAAAACAACAGCCTTGACCTATTGGCAAGTATAAAAGGAACATTTTGGTGAACTGACAAGAGTAATACGTCACCCAATCCCAAGCAGGCAAGGAAGTCTGTGTTCATTTACTAAATTCTGAGGAAAAGAGAAAACTATACAGACATACCCTGCTAAAAAAGCCGAAGTTAGACCCCTCCGATGAGAAGAGTTATCGTCTCATCTCCTGCCTGCCATTGCCAGCTAAGCTGGTGGAGAAAGCCATGAATGGGGAGTTATCTTTCTATCTCGAGACATGCCATAATCTCGACAGCACCCGGCATGGCTTCCGTGTAAATCATTCCACGGAAACGGCCTTACTGATGGCAGCGGAGGAAATTCGGAAAGGGATGGATGAGGGAGGCAGAGTCACATTGGTTCTGCTGGATCTAACAGCGGCCTTCGACACCGTAAATCATGAGGTACTCATCCAACTGCTGCAGGATGTTGGTGTGGAGGGCCCAGCGTTAGATCACCTCACCTCCTTTCTATCTGACAGGGAACAAGTCATTATCTGGAATGGCCATTAGTCAGACAAATTTCCCTCCCAGGAGGAGTCCCTCAGGGTTCGGCGCTATCGCCCACCTTGCTTAACATTTACATCTCCCCTTTGGCCAAGATAATAAAGAACCTGGGCTTCAAGCTAGTGTCATATGCTGATGACACTCAGCTGATCGTCTCTGTGTCCCACTCTGTGGATTCCAAGGCTGCTGATTTCTCCGGCTGTATGTCGGAGGTCATGGAGTGGATGAACTTGAACTTTTTGAAGTTGAACACAGAAAAGACGGAAGTCCTAGAGTTTGGACAGAAAGCATCTATCTGGAACCAAAGCTGGTGGCCCACATCGGCGGGAGCCTGTCCGGTTCCAGTGGCGAAAGCAAGGAACCTAGGGTTCATTTTTGATAAAGATCTGTCCTGGAAGCCTCAGGTGAATCAGGTGGTCTCTGCCTGCTTCTTTACGCTTAAGGGGCTACGAAACATTCTACAGTTTATTCCATATCATCTTAGGAAATCTGTCATAATCGCTACTATCTTTTCTGGAATAGAATATGGCAACGCCCTCTATCTGGGAGTAGGGAGCGCTCAAATGGCCAAGTTGCAATCCATTCAGAATGTCACAGCCAGACTACTTCTCCACCTGCCTAAATATCACTCCACCTCACAGGCCATCAGGCAGCTTCATTGGCTCCCAGTTCAGAGGCGGATTGACTTTAAAGCGATCGGTTTGGTTCACAAAGCATTGGCGGGAGTGGGGGCCTCTGACCTTCAATACCTATTCACAAGGTACCAGCCAATTCGATCTTTAAGGTCTGCCTCTCAAGGGCTGGCTATGGTCTCCAAGATCAATAGACAACGCTGGGGAGGGAAGGGTTTCTCCCATCTGGCCTCTAAGCTTTGGAACTCTTTACCACAGCAGTTAACACGAATTTCCAACCATAGGCTGTTCAGGAAGGAAATCAAGACGTGGCTTTTTACTCTATAGGACATCGGCCAGCACATATCTTAGTTACCATGCACAGCGCCAAGACGCCTCGGCAGTAGTGCGCTCTAGAAATACCTTCACTCACGCACTCACTCACTTATGTGTATTTCTATATTACTAATCTGAAGACCCTCAAGAAAAAAAGGAAACGTTCTACACTTTTACTCATAGATTTTACATTACTTGTACAGAACTACATACACTTCTAAAATGATTTCTCTTAATAAAAGAACCTACATTGTGCGCTTAGGACCATGCTCTCATGTTATAGGAGCAGCAGGAAAATCTAAAACGGCTAATTTAACAGGGATTTCTATTACAAAAAGAACTTAAAAAAACTTCAACATAGTGGGTACATTTTCTCCAGCAGAACAAATTGTGACAAACAAACTCCTATAAAACAATATTTTCTTCAAAAATGTTTGCTAAGGATCACATGGGCATCTTCCCTGCGTTCTACTTTTCACAATCGAAACTATGCAACATCAACTCTAATAAGGACTAGCTACTAATAATAGTGTTATCACCTGAGAATTGTAGAACAAAAACTACCCACATCTAGTTCCCCTTAAAAGTCAAATAAGGGAACAGCAATCTAGACTATTCATCCTTTCATAATTTCATCAAACAGAATGGGCAGTAACATAGCATATTTATTTATTCATTTTATTAATGCTAACAATGGTTAAAACAGTATCACTGAATAGCCAATTAAATATCTCATGGCTATTTCACAGACAGCTTAGACAGGCTAAAAAAAACATTGAGAAAAAGAGAAAGAAAACATAAATTTGCCTACCCTTAATTTGTAGAGGAGCTGGCCTCCTTCCCCCATTTTGACAGTAGGAAACCTTGAAACAGGTTTCACTCCTGTCAACACTATCAACCCCTATTTGTAGCAACTGGGCATAAAGAAACTCTGAGGAGGTAAATAGCACATTGAGCTAGGTAAAGAACATGAATAACCAACCACCAATCCCTTTAGCAAGTATACTAGTTGTAACATAAGGGCACATGAATTCAAACTAAATCCCATTACGGTCTTATCTCAGCCCTTGCACAGTAATCTTCAAACTAAAAGCATTAATGCTGTATATATGGCAAATCTATCTGTTAATCAAAGCTCATATATACCATTATATTGTCTTCTGTTCATATGAGTGCATAAGAACTTGCTTATCCAAAAAACAAGTAAGCAAAACTTCTCTTCCTCTCCCTGTGCTGTCACCTCATCTTTCAAAACGTTTCAGAGGTCAAAATGTCAAAGCAAACCTCCCACCTGCATACCATAGATAGTTGGTGGTACAGTTTGGCACAATCATGCTATGGTATGCTGTAACGCTTTGTTTCTTTTCTTCATTTCCCTGTTAGTTCACTGGGATGGCTTATCGTTATACAGGGTACGACGTACATGCTTTTTGTACAGGGTATTCAGTTTCAGACGTCTTTATTTAGAATATTCTTCATAAAAGACAACAGATAAAATATATACAAAATGCAACATTGAAAATACAATTCATTCAAGATACAGTTCATTCATTTATAAGCTAAAATTTGATTAAATGGTATCGAAAAGACGTTCCAAAAGTCAATAAAAATTTACAATACATTCATGATAACAAAATTTTTAAATAAATTCCTAAATCAGCCTCATTTTTTACCAAGTATATAAGTGCCTAGGTGCCTTGCTCTAATGGTCCAAGCCCATCCTAAAAATTTGGCCATGCCTATGGACACCCACTCTGAAGTGTTAGATCTTAGCACACTGAGAGCTTCTTCACACACCCTTAAGTTTATCCTCCTGCAAATGGGCTTAGGCCACTTGCGACGGGGTGCGGAGTAAGCTGGGCATGCAAAGAGGAGATGGCCGATGGATTCCTTTTGCTCACTACACCAGGGACAGTACATGGTGGGTTGGCTGCGCCATTTGTTTGTAAACTCCCTTACTGGTAGCGTGCCAACTCTAAATTGGTGATACAGTTTCCTATCAAGACTTTTGGTAATGTTGTCCCAATAGGTCTCAGTATGGGGGTCCACCTTGTGGAGCAAGAAAAGACCAGTCAAATTCGGGGTCTGTGAGAGCAAGACAAGATCTTCTTTTACAGTAGCCCAATATAATAGTTTAAATTCTTTTTTCGACGGGAATACCTGGTTTCCCGGATCTGACCACTGTAGATTCAGGCCCATTTTTTGGAGTATAGACTTCACTTCCTTGAACCATGGTAGGTTTCCTGACCCTATAATCGATCTCACATCCAGAATCTCATTAGCAAACATAGATAAGTCTGGAGTGGACCAGATACATCTCCACTGGGCTACCATCCTGTATCGAGCCTGATCTCTAATGGAATGACAGCCCATATCTAACATAAGGGGAAGTATCGGTGTTGATTGCGGGAGTCCTACCAAGCTACAGAGGAACTTATTTTGGATTCTAGCTAATGGAGCAAGATCTACATTACCCCATAAATCCGAGCCATAGAGGATGGCCGAGCTAATTTTTGCGTTGTAGATCTTTAATGCTCTTTTAGTTTGAGAGCATCGCTGCTCTTTAACCAAGCAACCCGATAAACGGGCGAATTTTAAACAAAGGGCCTCGATCTGCTCCTTCCAACGTAGCCTATAGTCTATAACCACCCCTACATAGGTCATCACCCCTACTTGCTCTAAGGTGATGCCATTCATTGTAACTTGACCCCGCAAAGGTTTGTTCTTAGTTAGGACCATGAATTTGGTTTTGGATACATTGATTTCAAGGTCATTAATTTTGCAGAACTCCACAAATTTATTTATTGCAGTCTGAAGTCCCACCTGTGTTTTTGACAAAATCAACGTATAATCTGCAAAAATTAGGAGGGGGAACCTTGTCCCGCCCAATACTGGCGCATCGGTCGGGGTATCTGTTAGGAACTGCACTACTTGGTTTATAAAGAGTAAAAACAAAGTTGGTGCCAAGACGCACCCTTCTCTTACACCACGAGTCACTGGGAAAGGCTCCGTCACCTGACCCTGACTACCCCATCTTACTCTGGCGAAGTTATTATCATGCAGCCTAATAGTTAGCTCGAGAAGTTCAGGTGGCATTCACATTCTTCTTAAGGCCGCCCACATCTTCTCTCTAGGGACCAGGTCGAACGCGGATTTGAGGTCCACGAACGCTGCATAGATAGAGCCCTCACCTAGGTGGACTGTCTTCCAGTATATCAGAATAAATCTGAACACTTGGTCGACAGTGCTTGTACTTGGCCTGAAGTCAGCTTGCAACGGGGACAAGATGTTTTCCTCGTTCATCCAAGTCTGGATTCTACCCAAAAGCATCCTAGCTATATCATTCTGCAGGGCATCTATAAGACTTATAGGACGATAGTTCCCTGGGAGGGACTTATCGCCTTTTTTAAAAACAGGAAGGATTTCGGCCCCTTTCCAGGAGTCAGGTACCCTGGCGCCTCTGGCGATGGCATTAGCCAAAGTAGTAATATAAGGGGCCCAGTTATCCAAATCATGCTTAAAGAGATCCGCTGGGACGCAGTCCATACGAGGCGCTTTGCCTGCTTGGACCAACCTTGATGCATTCACCGCCTTGATGTTATTAAAGACTAGTGGCCCACTAATAGCTTTCAATAGAAGTGGCAAGTCACTCTCCCCGCATTCGTTTATCCCCGTCGCCATGCCGCAGAACTGGGATGAAAAATACTCAACCCAGGCCTCGGCAGAGACATGGTTTACTGGGGTTTGCAGGTCCCTTGGCCTACCCCACTTCACTACCTGCCAAAATTTGAGCTGATTTGAGGACAAACTGGCCTCATAGAGTTCCAGCCAGCGATGGTCATCCCATGATTCCTTCGCATATTTTAAAACTTTCTTATATCTCGCCCTTTCCGCTTGGATAGCTAATGTCACCCTAGTTTTAATGGCAGCAATCAGGGAACTATGGGCCTGGCGGCAAGTTTTATCATACCATTTGGTACCCGAAAAATTCCCACCGGTTTTCACTGAAGTCCCAGATTTTGTAAAAAAAGTTTTTAATTTATCAAAAAGAGACTCGTGAATTGTGCTAATTTGGTCGAGTGACCCCAGTTCATCGGATGCTAATGTGGCTTTTATGACCGCCGTTGACACTTCTTGTGAGATTTTATCGACGGTGACTTGGTCCTCAAGGACCCTACACCAACGGACCCTACGACAATCATTAGTGAGAATGGTCTCTGCTGTAATACAGTTTGTTGCATTCCCTCTAACCAGACCACCATCAACTTTCAAGTTAATAGCCAAGGGATTATGGTCACTTTCGGGTCTTTCGATTATTTCCATATCCCCTAGTAATGTCCAAAACTCCATTTTAATTAAAAAATAGTCAATGCGACTAGTACTGGAGCCATTGTCAAAAGTGGCCTTTCCAACCAAATCTGATGTCGTCCTTCCATTTGCTGCCCTTAAACCCCACTCCAAACACAAGCCAAGCCACTGCATTACAGCCTCTGTAACCTTTTTGACCGGTGCTATAACTAGACTGGGGATATTCCATAACTGATCGATCTCTCCATAACAACCGTCATCCAAATTGGGCAATGGTTCAAACGTACAGTTTAGATCCCCTGCCACTAATACACACTTGTCTCTGCCAATTGTATTCAATAAAATATCTAGATCCTCTATTATTGCAGGGCTCTTTCCTCCTGGTAATCCCCTTGCGTATATGTTAATTATATACAGATCCTGATGATTAGCTCTGCTAAGTTTTAGCTCCAGTATATCGGCACTTTGGGTAAACAATACGAGTGGCCTAAAGCATAGGGATTGTCTGATCCAAATAACAAGCCCTCCTGACGGTCGTCCCTTTGTCCCCTTAATGGCAGATTTAAAAAAGTTTAAGTAACCAAAACGAAAAACTGCATCAGTTGTCCAACTCTCTTGAAATATTAGGATGTCGTAGTGATCTATGAAATCCCCCCATTCTGCCCCATCCAATTTCCCTTTCAACCCCGCAATGTTCCAAGAGGCTATCTTGAGAGTGTGCGCCTGATCTATTGGTTCATTAAAAATTGGAGCAATGTGCCCTCTACTACTCTCTTCTGTTAATGGCCTACTTTCATATCCCTCTACCGAATGGCTAACAATCGGGCCATCTCCTAACAATTCCCCCGAAAATATTTCTGCAATGATACTTGGGCTTTGGAAGCTACTAACCACCTCCAACGCGTGTGGGGAATAATGGGACTCCTGTCTACATATTGGTCTGGACGCTCTAATATTAGTATCGACTAACCCCCGATCGAGTCAGTCAACTCCATCCAACCCGCTTAGCGGTGCAAATTTATTTGAAAGGTGAGGCAAGAACATGGGGTAGGTGGCTACGTCGGGGGGATATCTTCCTCTAGGTCTATTATTATGATAGGATGGCTTTTGGCAGGGGTACTCCCTAGATTTATCAAGTTTGGGATAGAAGTAATGTAGGGAAAGTGTTTGAACATCACCCACCCTTCCAAACCTTGGTTCCCTACAAATAAAATCCACCACCCAGGGCTCCCTAAAACTAACAACTATACAATCCCCCTCTTGATCTTTTTCGCTGTACCCCACCCAATCCACTCTCCTAACATTAAGAATCTCAGCTTTGGACATTGGTGGAAGTGTTCGGTTCTTATTAAGCCAAAAATGTACTTTATTGTACAAATCTCGATATGATTCCACCTTCCCCTCCTCTAGGGGGACCACTCCCGTCAAGATTATAGTGTATGGCAGTGACTCCGGTGGGAGATTGACACTTTGTTTTCTGGAAGGAGCTTTCTTCCTGACAAGATTTTCATGGACTATGAGACGGGTAGATTTAGGGGACCCTCTAGGAGCAGGCTGGGAATTATTAGCTGGGCCTGCCTTATACGATACGTTATTTACCGGTATACTCTCTGTCCTGCCAGTAACCTGCTTCTGCTGTGGGACTCTAGAGAGTGATGATACGGGTTTGGCTTGTTGCCCTGGGCTCCCATTAATAGTTGGCTTTTGCCGGTCACACGGTGATGGTGCAGGCCCTGTACTATCAAGTGTATGTGATATCTTTTTCAGGGTACCCGCGTTTTCTCTTACTAATGCCTCCATCTGATCCATTTTATCGTTTAACAACCTTGTTCGTTCAAATAGGGGCAGAAGAAGAGATTTAATCAACGGCTCTATTTTGTCCATGATAATACCTTCAACATCGTTTATGAGGGAGTGATTTTTTATATTCAAAGGACGGTTTAGCGATAGGGCTACAGTGTTTTTTTTGGATGTGACAACATTATTTGTTCTCAAAGCCTTCTTGATGCCCCCCTTCTGCGTTGTCTCTTCCCGTTTCCTTTTACTAGATGTAAGTTTGGACAATTTAACTATGGGAGGGTTTTTTGGCTCTGGGCTTAGTACAATACTAGAGCTAGCGGAGATATCAGTCTCGATATTTACTAGATTATGATATAAAGAACTGCTTTGTGATGAATCTAGGGCAATAGCATCCCCCTCCGTCTCCTGGTCCGCTAACACAGTGTCTGAGATCATAACATTACTATCAGTACAGACCAGTTGGGTTAAGGGAATGGGGGAGACAGCCTGACCAATTTTTCCTAGTGATGAACGCTTTCCAGTGACCATGTCAATAGATAAGCGTTTTCTCGACAAGGGCTATTTCTTTTTCCAGAATGCTGGTAGTACGTTTAAAAAATTGATCAATAGTACCTGTAAACACCCCATTCGTTGTTGATACCTGAACCTGCCTTTCCTTACCAGATCGTAGGGACATTTTTATGTATTGCACTTATCAACTCTTATGACAGATTACCACAACAGGAATTATAAGGGAGATCAAACAACTTCTAAATACACAAATGTAAGCTAACTCCAAAGGCCAAGATCACAATGTCAGGGAGGTGGCCCAACCCAACCGCTTCTCCCGGGACGCTCCCGCGCAGCGGGCTGCAACGTTAGTTATAAGGAGGTGAGGGTGGGCAGGGGGCGTGGCAGCAGGGAGAGCGGGCCAGGTGCAGATGGTTTGAACCTGCAGGGACTCCTGGGATTACGAGTCCCTGCGTCTCCGCTCGCAGCCCTGCAGCTTTCACAAACCTCCTAGTCTCTGCCCCATGCCCGGTGCACGGAAGACACCCCTCCAAGCAGCGAAGCGGGACCCGCGCAGCGGGTCCGGAAAGCTGTAGCTGCGATGACAGGCAAGTGCAAACAAAAGCTCCTCGTGGCCCAAAACAGCAATTCCTCTTAGCGTGTACAGGGTATTACAAATTCAGGCACCACAAAATCATGCAGCTGCCCAAGCCTATAATATGCAGTTTTTACATGGCTTCTCAAGGAAGGCGCATACCTCTTTCACAAGATAGACCAAAATAATGTCCCTTGTCAGACTGGCCTCCACGTTTCGTCATATGGCCACCATACCAGTGTCAGACACGCACTAATACAATCTTCCAGAAAGGGCAAGCCCAGCTCTTCCTGGCATATGAAACTAGGGGATGAAATGGGTATAGAAAGGAAACTCGTACAAAAGTAGTTTTTTTGGCACTGAATAGCCGCACAGTTTGATATGCCCCATACTTCAGCACCGTACATTGTGATGGAAATACATTGGGACTTGCAAATCTCAAGTAACGGGCTGAGTGAGCTACTTCCTAAAGGCTGCGGAAGTCTACATAGCAAGCTATATATATTTCACAGTTTTGCTGTTTGCAAGGCAATGTTGGGCGCCCAAGACCCACAGGTAAAAAAAAGTAACCCCCAGATAGTGAAAAGTGCTTGTGCTATTCAGATAGTTGGCTCCAATAGAGTGGGTGGCGAGTTTGGGCCACAGGCCATAATGTTTGATTTCGCAAGGTTTGTGCGTAGATATAGAGTGGCAATAACATCTACAAAAACAGGCACCAGGCAATGCAGTGCCTTAGGTGTATGTGCCATAAGCTCTGAATCATCCACATACAAAAAAGTAGGTTAAGGCATGCCTTTGATTTTGGGTATGTCCTGCGTGACAGTGTGTAAGAATGGGTGAATGTTATTGATATATAAAATGAATAAGAGAGGTGCCAAGACACTCTCTTGTCTCACCCCCAATGCACATTTATGTCCCCAGATACCTTGCCTTGCCCGCTGATGCTGATTCTTGCCTTCATGTCTGTGTGTAAATAAGCCAAGAAGTGCACTAAAACTTCATCCATCCCATGCAAGATGAACATATGCCAGAGCTTGGAACAGGTAACACAGTCGGAAGCTGAGGATAGGTTCATAAATGCCAGGTAAAGGGGGGTTTCATATAGCAATAGTGTATTTCCCAATCACTAAATGCAAATTAAGACAACGCTCAACTGTTCCCAGTTTGTTCATAAACACATACTGACACGAATACAGGACTGACTCAGTCTGGATCCACACCTTTATTCTGTTGTGTAAAACCCTCCCAAGGATTTTAACTGTTGTACCTATCAAAGAGATTGGTCTATAAGAACGTGGGTGAGATCAGTCGCCTTTTTAAAAAATAGGTACTATGATTAATGTAGACCATGAGGAGGGCAGTGGGGAGTGCGCTAGATTATTAAAAATGTTTATTTACAAATGTGCCCAAAGGTCAGTATTATATTTTACAAGATCAATTGGTACACAAACGGGCCTGGGGCCTTACCACTAACAGTCTGGTTAATAGCACCTTCTACTTCACCTAGGCTTACTTTAAAACTTATCACGCAGATGAAATTCATAATGAACTCAGCAGTCAATACAGGGGCTGCATAAATGTTGGCAAAGTGGGTTTCACTAACAATATTATAAGTAATTGAGGTAACTGACTGATTTTTGCACATCAAATCTGACAGTGTGGCCCATAAAGACTTAAGTGTTGTTTACGAGTTGTGGTGGTCTTACGACCGCCGGCATTATGGTCTTGTGGTGGATGCGGCTTCAGCGGTCTGGTAGTTGGACCGCCGAAGACCTAATAAGGCCCTTGCTGTCTTTCAATGTGGCAGCACATGCCAGCATATTCCACTGCTGTAAGAGCCTTTTTATGTGACCTCTTTATAATGCTTCTGTGCGATGGTCACAATCGCACGGTCTCTGGGTTTAGTTGGAAGGGCCTAGTGCAGCATATGATTAGCTACTGAGCATTCATGATTAAACCATTTAGGGGAATTAACTGTGGGGCAAAAGAGCTTCAGTAGTGCTTTCTTAAAATTCACGCTGAGACTGTTAAATGCTTTAGGTACCTGTTGACCCAGGCCCTTCCCCGCTAGACATAATTATACCAACCAAGATTTTCTCTGTTTACAAGATAAAAAAACTGAGATGGCTCCCGCAATCTCCACACTAGCCTGAGGTTATCTGTTGAGGTTTGGAGGTTGCTTACTCCTTTGTCCAACCTAAAGTTCTCCTTGGGAGCTATATTCAAAACAACTTCCAGGGAATTATGAGCACCACAGTTTGAATAGATTACGGACCCATGTAGAAGTGTGTCTACAAAGCTATGTGCAATAAAAATATAATCTATAATGGACGGATTACCTCTGACTCCATAGGTATGGGTCAAAGTGTCTAGGTATGGGTCGTAGAGTCTGTTAAACCAGCTACTTCCATTACGTTAACTAAATCACACAACGCTAAGTGAGATACCAAGTCCAAGTCCTAGCTCCTAGGCTCTGTGTTACCTAAGGAATACATGTCAGTACATGGTGTGCTCAGCTTGGGCAGCAGCTTAACAATAACATCTCCATCCAGACATAAGTAAGCTAAATGCGCTCTGGAAGTAATTCCATCTATCAATGTATTATTATAATCAAACAGTGCAGGGAATTTAATGTTCAGAGCATTATTGAAATCATTATTGTAGAAGTTTGCTCAATTCAGACTTATGTGGGCCTTTAATATTACAACTTCCAAATCACTGTTAGGGGATTCAAGGACGCAAACACAGCCCCTTATAGTTATCTTTTCTCACACAGCTAAGCTCCCCGATGCACGGCCATGACAGAAAGGTAAGGCAGGGTCACTGAGACATTGGGAACCATCAACCACAGAGGGCGATATGTTCCAAGTCTCTTGGAGCATAACAATGTTGTATCCCCTTTTAAAGGACAACCAATTGGGTAAGCTGACCTTCAACCAAAACCCTGCAATGTTCCAGCTTAGTATTCTCAGCAAGTTATCCTGTGAGAAATTCACAGCATTAGTAGATAAGGGAACACCAACAGTCATTCTAAATCCCCTCGGCCATTCAGAGATGCATCCCTATTGGCACAAACAAGAAAGGGCACCATATCTAAGGGAGAAAACATATGAGGGCTTTGCGAGTCTGGCTTATAGAAGTAACCAATTTGCAATGCAGTGATTTATGATTCAAAGGAATAACTAGATTCCTTCATGCCCAATATTTTTTGGACACAAGAGTGATTCCAGAAGTTGACCACAATTTAGTCTCTGTCAATAGTTTTCTTTGAGTGCACACCCAACTCACTCTTCTCACCTCTTTTAAGTCCTGATCATTTATGATTCAAAGGAATAACTAGATTCCTTCATGCCCAATATTTTTTGGACACAAGAGTGATTCCAGAAGTTGACCACAATTTAGTCTCTGTCAATAGTTTTCTTTGAGTGCACACCCAACTCACTCTTCTCACCTCTTTTAAGTCCTGATCATTAAAATGTTTGTTCTTGTTTAACCAAGCAACCATTTTATTACAGAGCTGATCCTATGTTTCCTGTTGCCCGGGCCTAAGGTTAAGGGCTCTGTCATCACTAAGACATACGGACAGGCCACTGGTGGTAAGTTCAAAACATCCTTATTCAAAGTGCTGTCATGCTCAGTAGGTCCACCTGTAGATGAGGGATGGCCATTTGGCTGCATAACGTCTGGCGTTGCTTGATCTGTTGAGTTCCTGACTAACCCATGGAGGATACCCCCTAATCAAGCATTACTAAGGTTAGAGAGTTGCAGGCACGCTTTGAAGGGTCGCGACATGCTTGGCATCGGCCTGAGTGTTACTAAGGCTGTGCTCACCACAAATGGTTGGCTTTGTACTGAGTGGCTGCTTCTGCCAGTACTGGCACATTGACTATTGATTGAGCCGGCTGGCAAATTTTCAATGCACTAAAGATGGTTCATTCTTGGTTGCAATTACGTTGCCAACACCAAATCAAATTTCTCCACCATATGATCGAATCCTGTAAAAACCTGTGGTGCGTGGTCTTGGGTTTGAGTCTTAGTTGTGGGCTAGACCAACGTCCAAAGATGGCTTTTGTGTCCTTGTGGGGCTAGTTGCTGGTTGGCTTGACAGGTACGTTTGTGATGATTAGAGGACTGATTCTTCCCTGTGAGTTTTTTCCTTTGCAGTCGGGCCATCCTGGGACTGAATAGTGGATTGAGCAATAACGAAATTGGGCGGCTCGGACTCTGAATTATTTTCAACAATTAGCGTTGTTTCAGCATGGCCAGTGATGGGGGAATATAGTTGCATTTCACCAGCTCCTGTATCACTGGGTTCTAAGCACTCTAAGGTGCTAACACTTGAAGTGGAACAGGCACCGATGTTATTTAATGGGGGGGGGGATTGCATAAAGAAAGTCTGCACTCCGCAAGAGCGATTTCAGGGCAGATTACCACAACAACCATCTCAAGCATGCTATCAATAGTTACAGTTGACTGGGATGTATGACGTTACAACGCATACTTTTACAACGCCTACCTTTATATCGCAAGTTTTACAACGCATACCATTACAACGCATAATGCTTTTGGGCGCTGGAGGGTGAATAGTTTAATTTACTATTCCAACTCCAGTCCCCGTGGATAGTAGGGAAGGTGTTGGATAGTACCTTAAACCTATTCCCTATCCTAGAGCGCCCCCCAGCGCTATGCGTTGTAATGGTTTGCGTTGTAAAAATTGCGTTGTAATGGTAGTTCGTTGTAAAAGTTTCGTTGTAAAGGCTGTAGACCGTTGGCTGTGATGCATTAGCCGTTCCTGCAGTTTTTCCTTTGCCCCTGATTATAGGGACAATGGGAGCTCTCACCTGTTGACAACACCCTCGCAAAAGACCACCGATGTAGGGCTTCAAAGAGAGAGGGCCCAGCCTTGTCTGGCAGCGGACGATCTCAGATGGGACAACTCTTGGTCCAGTGGATTTATGCACTCTGGGGCATGGTGAGCTCTTGCCTGCAGTCAAGATAGCTGAGAGATGTAGTTCCACCCCAGCAGCTTGCAGGTAAGTACGCAACAACCAGGTCCAGCATCTAGCTAGGGCGCTATAATGGTTATTATGTAGTTACACACAAGGACTTCACAGGTTAAGTTTGTCCTCCAGAGCTTTTGCTATTGGAGCTGTCCCCTGTCTTCTTCTTGTGTCTGGTTCAACTGCCCATCTGTCCCATGAGAAGCGACCTTTAAAGCGGAAATAAAACACAACCTTAATATATCTGTACTTATGTGTGTTTGTGTGCCACCCTTCACCAGCACCTTGTGTTTTTTTCCTATATGTGCCTGTTATTGCCTCTTTATCCACCTCAGGTAGTGGTCGGGGTATTGCCTGTGTGGTTGGGGATACACAGAAAGGGTCCTGTACCTGTATAGAAAAATCCTAAGCGGGGAAACACCCTGCTTCCCTCCCAACAGTTTCCTGATACAAAGCCCTGCACTTGCCTGGCGCCACAGCCCTTAGACAGGACCGCAGCCATCTGGTCCTCAGCGCTTCTCTCCTCCAGTGCTCCTTTAGCTTCAGCAAGGTCCTCCCTCTGCTTCTGCTTCTCACCTTTGTGCTTGCCTGCTGTGTCTCTGACGTCCTGCAGTGCTGTCAGGGTCATTAGTACACCCATCGTAGTCAATGCCACTCCACTGTATGGCACTCCACTGTACCCCACTCCGGTGCACAATATTAAAGTTCACTGCACTCCACTGTACCAAACTCCACTCTATGCCACTTCACTGTACACTATTTTAGTATGCAATATTCCACTGCAGTCCCCTACACAACACAATACTTCACACTATAGCATTCCACTATACACCACTACAGTCTATGCAAATGCACTCTACAATATGTACATGGCCATACTCCACTTTACTACACTCCACTCTATGCTATCCCACTGTATTCCACTGCCCAGCACGCCAGTGCACTCTATTCTACTGCAATTTACGCCACTTGAATGTATCTGACTTCAGCATATGCCACTCCTCTGTATGCTACTCTCCTCTAAGCCACTACGCTGTATACCATTCCAGTTTACGCCACTCCAATATGCCTAATTCCACTTCATTCCACTCCAGTATAGCATAATATACTGTACCACAATACACTTTACAACACTATCCTCCACTATATTCTACCACACTTCACTTAATAATATTCCACACCACTCTACTGTACCAATATCAAACATCTGTTACTAACATTAGAACAAGCATTGGTCTCGGCAATATTATAGTTAGAGCTGTTGGCATTGCTCTTTAAAAAAAAAAATGTTTATCCCTAAATAAATGGCATTGTCATTTCTATTGGCAATAGCTTAATTCTTTGCATATGTGAGACTTATTGCATTAGCAGAGAGATAGTGAGGTATTTAAATAGAGAGTGAGGTAGTGAGAGAGAGTGAGGTAGTGAGAGAGAGAGTGAGGTAGTGAGATAGAGAGAGTTAGGTAGTGAAAGAGTGAGGTAGTGAGGGAGAGGTATGTTGTGAGGTAGTGAGATATAAGCAGAGAGTGATGTTGTGAGGTTTTGAGCTAGAGAGAGAGGTAGTGAAAGAGAGAGTGAAAGTGAGTTAGTGAGATAGAAAGAGAGCGAGTGAGATAAAGAGTGAGTGAGGTAGTGAGATAGAGAGAGAGAGAGAGTGAAGTTGTTATGTAGTGAGATAGAGAGTGAGGTAGTGAGAGGGGTGGAAGGCAGGTGACCACAGACCTCTTACCTTGATCCTAGCTCCTATGCCTCGATGCCTCACAGTTTCCGCGGCATGCCAGTGAGGCTGTGCAGATGGTGACCAGCAGGAGACCAGACCCTAATCTCTTGAGTGCAATCATACACGGACAGCGGGGCAGAAGGCAAGAAAAACACGAGTGCAATCAGGGGGAAGAATCTATCAATGGAGCAACACTCGCCAACGAAAACAGTTAGCAGTGCAAGCTTGTGCAAGTACCTTTATGGAGGGAAGCGCTCCGCAGATAGGTATATGTTGCACCATGCCTCCGCTTAAACTCACACCTTGCCAAAGTACCTAAGAATAAATGCAAGCACTGATCCCAGGCTACGCATGTGCAAGCTGGCCTTAAGCATCAAATGCAAGGAGGAGCGGACGCACAAAGGCAAAGTAGGAGAGCGGTCAGGTACATACAGCTCTTGCAGAGCTTCACATGTACATGGCCCGGGGTCATGCTTTCGCTGAGTGTATCCCGAGAGCCGTCAGAGAGGCAGCACATGCTCATTACACTCATTGTGTGATACGTCACAGCATTGCACTGATCACTGGAAGGTTGCATGCTATGCTGAAGCGATGACGGGCGATGACGGGCGCCAGTATCTGGAGGGAGGGGGAGGGGGGTTGTGAAGAGCATTAAATTGGAGGGGGGTACAGATGTTCTGGGGAGGGAATTCCAGATGCAGGCTCCACTTTCACAGAAGCGCCCGTATCCCGCGTCTGACACTGTTCCCGTGGTTCATCGGCGTGAGCCAAGGGTTGGCAATGTGGCCTCAGTGCCTGAAAGTGAGGGTCCTTCTGGTGGGCGGGGCGTAGAATCATGAATAACATCCTGCAGTGCACGGTCAGTCAGTGAAGGCTTCCCAGTCCCTTCAGAGCTGGCCCACTGATGCTTCCTAATTGCAAAACTAGAAGTACCGCAGCTGCAGGGAAAGTGCACATCGAACCAGATGGATTGGGGAAAGAGGCATGTGACTCATTGGATCGCAGACTGGGGAGGGGTGTCTGCAGCTGCACAGTAAGAAGAAGAGAAAATAAACGAACATGCGGAGAATGACAGATAGGCTATGGGCAGTTCTCCAACATGGTACACAGGGAAAGGTCGTGCCGATGTGCCCTGGTGGTTGAAGTGAACAGGGCGTGACTCGCCAACCCATGCAGCTTTTTTCCACGTGTGGCTGTACCTGAGCAGTTGATCCCTTTGCTGCCCTGGCCTGCTGTCTAGAGGCGAACCATGTGTCCACAACAACCGGTTCCCTCGGCGCTGAAGAGCGTGCTGCTAATGGAAGAAATGCGAAGAACACCCAGGCGTGCTAGGCCTAGCCGCTACACTGCCTCTAGGTGCTAGGTGCAGCACTTAAATGCCACTAACCCTCGGACTTCTAGCTGTTCCTTCCAGTCTGGATCGGAAGGTCGAGTACACACAGCAAGAGAAGAAAGGTCGACTGTGTGCCTGTAATATGCCATGCGCAGGTACGGGGTGGGAGTGATGTCGGCATGGCGTGTACAACTCTCATCAGCCCAGCCAACGCTGCTTCCTGGAATTGTGCACTCAAAGCCCTTGATGAGTCTGACACAGGCTTTCATTTCCAATCCCGTGAAAGGCTCCCAGGCCAAAAGTTGAGTTTCAGGCACTATACCTCACCCTGGCATTCCAGCCGTTTTAATCAAAGGTGTTGTGGCATTCGTTGTTGGACGCCAGGCTGATGGACACGCAGGACACGGCTAGCACCAGAAGCACCCAGGTGAGGCACAGCGGTGCCTCCGCCATGGCGGCCCGGAGGTTGGGGCGGGGCTGTGGGCCTGGGGTCTCAAGCTGAGCACAGAGCACCACCGCCTGTCTCCTCCTGCACAGGGTGGCCCTCCAGTATGCCCGGCCCACCCAACGTCCTGTGTCCAGGTCTGCCCTCAGCACCCAGTGCCTCCCAAGGGCATGTTGTGCGCCGCAGCTGCAGATTTCCTGTCCCCGTCTGGGAGCCGAGGTTTGGGACGCAGAGTCCTGGCACCGCTTTGATACTGTCACAGTGAGCGAGTGCAAATGAGCAGAATTCCCAAACTCTTGTTTTTGCCGCCCTCTCCCTTCTGCCGCCCTAGGCGACCGCCTAGTCTGGCCTAATGGTGGGAACGGCCCGTGCTTTGAAGTGGTAAAATAAAACCAGCCTCACAGAACACCCACGTAGGTACACATAATATGAGTGGCTTGCTCAACATTAACCACACAGACCTGATCAGCGAGAACACGCACATGCGGAAGACAGGCACCACCCAAGTCTGTCTCCGAGATAAAATGAACTTATGTTCCGCTGAAATGCAAAAAGGAGGAATCCTCAAGGAGAAGTGGACGCACTATCTAGTGTATCCCCAAAAGTGAGAAAAAGACCAGTGGGGTTACTACAATGGAGTATCAAAAGTAAGCACATTATTTTCACATGTAAATAGATTTTTAATACGTTCAGAGCACTTTACATAGCACCAATTACGTTACACAAGGACACACATTCATTTTGTGAGGCACGGGGATTTGCCCAGAATCACAGGAGGTTTTCGTGATATTCCTGAGACTCGAACCGTGTTCCCCAGGTCCGAGGTCGAGCGCCCTAGCCGTTAGGCCAACTCCTCTCTTCTTACCACTGAATGCAGGAGCAGGGGAACTGAGTCATGCCTTTCGTTGCAGAAGCAGCATGTACTATCTATGTTTGGGTGATGCTACAATGACCCATGCTTATCACATGTGGTGTATTTGTAGGAAGAGAAAATAAACTTAAGCACTTTCCCTCCCTCGATGCTTCGATGCACCAGAAATGCTTTAATATCAACGGGAGGCAGGCGAGCGTGGGTGAAATAAAAGAACCAGCGTTTGTCGGGCGATCCGCCCATCCTGCATAAAGAGAAGACTGCGACCTGTGTACTTTTGAGAAGAGGGAGGAACACTACAAGCTGCTCTACCAAGTCGCACAGATGAGAGAGTGCGTGCCTTGGGAGCAGGCGTGAGCACGAGCAGCGTTCTGAGTTGTGGGAGGCTGCTTTCCAGGAGGACAGCACCTGGCCACTGCGAGCGCGTTCGCGCGCGCGTGGCCGGCGCAAATCACCTCCTTCGGCAGAAATGCGCGCGGCCAGGTGCTGTCCTCCTCGGAAGCCTAGCCGCCAACTATAGAATTCCCAAACTCTTGTTTTTGCCGCCCTCTCCCTTCTGCCGCCCTAGGCGACCGCCTAGTCTGGCCTAATGGTGGAAACGGCCCGTGCTTTGAAGTGGTAAAATAAAACCAGCCTCACAGAACAGCAACGCAGGTACACATAATATGAGTGGCTTGCACAACATTAACCACACAGACCTGATCGTCGAGAACACGCACATGCGGAAGACAGGCACCACCCAAGTCTGTCTCCGAGATAAAATGAACTTATGTTCCGCTGAAATGCAAAAAGGAGGAATCCTCAAGGAGAAGTGGACGCACTATCTAGTGTAGCCCCAAAAGTGAGAAAAAGACCAGTGGGGTTACTACAATGGAGTATCAAAAGAAAGCACATTATTTTCACATGTAAATAGATTTTTAATACGTTCAGAGCGCTTTACATAGCACCAATTACGTTACACAAGGACACACATTCATTTTGTGAGGCATGGGGATTTGCCCAGAATCACAGGAGGTTTTCGCGATATTCCCGAGACTCGAACCGTGTTCCCCAGGTCCGAGGTCGAGCGCCCTAGCCGTTAGGCCAACTCCTCTCTTCTTACCACTGAATGCAGGAGCAGGTTAACTGAGTCATGCCTTTCGTTGCAGAAGCAGCATGTACTATCTATGTTTGGGTGATGCTACAATGACCCATGCTTATCACATGTGGTGTACTTGTAGGAAGAGAAAATAAACTTAAGCCCTTTCCCTCCCTCGATGCTTCGATGCACCAGAAATGCTTTAATATCAACGGGAGGCAGGCGAGCGTGGGTGAAATAAAAGAACCAGCGTTTGTCGGGCGATCCGCCAATCCTGCATAAAGAGAAGACTGCGACCTGTGTACTTTTGAGAAGAGGGAGGAACACTACAAGCTGCTCTACCAAGTCGCACAGATGAGAGAGTGCGTGCCCTGGGAGCAGGCGTGAGCACGAGCAGCGTTCTGAGTTGTGGGAGGCTGCTTTCCAGGAGGACAGCACCTGGTCACTGCGAGCGCGTTCGCGAGCGCGTGGCCGGCGCAAATCGCCTCCTTCGGCAGAAATGCGCGAGGCCAGGTGCTGTCCTCCTCGGAAGCTGAGCCGCTAACTATAGGTCTCTGGCGAGAGCGAGCTTCGCTCGCTTCTAGCCGAGACCTAAAAACAATAGAAAGTCACACAAAACCAAGTATTGAAGATAAGTTATAGTTAGGAAAACTTTCTTTATGTTTGGTATACAAACCCAACTTAAACTACAAAAAACATTAGAAGTTCTACTATTATACATTTATCTTTAATTTATCATTTAAGCACCACTAACAGAGTTATATGTCATGCTTATAACTCAAATGTATATTTACACACCACCTTAAAATTCAGATAACTCACTCACCTATGTACACAGTCTTCTCACCTCACTCGCCACACTACATTTACTATAACTTAACACCGTACTATACAGTGTGTGCAGGCAAATTGTGTAATTTGAAATGTTGTGAGTATTGTTATTAAAGCAGTGATTTCATATGTTCTAACTTCTGTAATATGCAAGGGTATAGGTAGTGTATGAAAAAGGGGCGAGTTATATTTAATGTAGTGTGGTAAGTGAGGTCAGAAGTCTTTGTACACCAGTGCAAAAGTTATCTGAATTTTTATTTGGTGTGTGAATATGAGTTATAAGTAGGACTTAAAAAACTTTGTGCTACAGGGCTGCGCCCTAATGATGCAGCACCATGGCAGAGAGTAAAACGCATTTACAGGAACCGCCATCACAGCGGTTCCTGGCAATGTGTTTATAAATGACCATCACCCTGTTGGTCGTTTATAAAAGCAGCAGGTGGCCCTTCCACCAGCACAGTGGAGTAGTTTATTCCATTGCCCTGGCAAAGCCACGGGCCGTCTGCCACAAATTAAATCACGCTGTACAGATTGTAACAAATCTTATACTGTCCTCTGCTTTCTGTTGACTTTAAATGTGTTCTTAAGAAATTCAGCAATTTTGTATCTGTCTTTGCAAGTCATTTATTCCCAATATTGGATCTGTATCCTCTTTCCAAAAAGCTGTTCTCAGTACTCTTTCTTTCCCTAAACTTTTCTTCCTTACTACAGTTACACTTTGCACTAATAAGGACCCGTATGGAATGTTACACATTTGTTTCTTGGGATGGTCCGATGTAGCTTGCAGAATACTGTTCACTGCTTTGATTTTAAGTCATTAGTGCATTGAACCCATCAGACTAAGGTTAGCCCATTTGACATGCTGCACAAAAGGGACAAATGCACTTTAAGCAGAAACTAGCTTTAAGGTTGGTTGTACTGTTTTGAAAAGGCATTGTAACTGTGATGTCAATAATAAATCACGTTAGATCTTTAAAAACAACCATTTCTGAGGCCTTCTACACAAGCAGAGGTAAACACACAGTATTGCAAAGCAAACCTGCTGAGGGTTCACCAGTAGTAGTTAGCATCTGTCTGTATTCTGCACTCAACCTGTGCTAATTACAATGTTGAGACTAGATACATGATTTCTGAAGGGAGTAAGATATTCCAAGAAAACCTTCTTTGACCTTAATAATAAAAACCCTGTTGTTTTAGTAGCAGAAGGGATTGCATATTTGGGGCATTACAAATATCTAGTTTGAGAGAGTCCAGAAACTGAGTCCACTCTCTTAGAATACATGGTTAAAAATTAAGAAAAAATATTCGACCCTGAAGACATAAATGGTGACATTTACAAATGTCCTGGAGAACAATTGGCTTTGCATTCATGCTTGCCTCATACTTAGACTCTCTGATAGCTATGGATCCTTATCGAAAGCCTCTGAGGAAGCCATGAAAGTAATCTGCGGGTTGGTTATTGCAGTCTAAAATCACAGATATTGGTTGTGTTCTAGCTGGAAAAATGCTCAACAATACAATTAGAAGCCCAGTATAGGAGGCCTTTTCATAGTCAAAAGTTTGTGATAGCAAATTATGAAGTAATGATTCACTTACTTGCTGAAGAGGGTGAGTACGTGCAGAACTCGAAAGCTAAGATTAAATTTCTAACTGTATGCACTTGTCTGTGCTGCAGTTATGCTGAAATCCTTGCTTATTGTGTTATTTAAGTAACACACTACAAAACATCTTCGCAATATTCGAGTGCAATCAATATAACATACATTATATTGAAACTGTAGTCAAAGATAAAATATACTTCAAGCTATGGGCCCAGTTACACCCTTACTGTGTGGCTATCCCGACACTAATATCAAAGAAATTCAACAAAGTTCTTTATTCTCCTGTCCAGTGAAAGTCTGATTAACCTCACTCAAATGCTAGCGCTTGGCTTAAAGTACTGAAACATGTACACACTTGAGATAAGGGGATATAGAGTAATTCACAGTTGGTGACTCATATATGCCAAACAAATACCCATTAGTACTGGTATTGCATGCGTTAACTGCTAAACTACAGCATATGTGATGCAAACAATAAATAAAATAAACACAAAAATTGTCGTGATACCCTCAGAGAACTGCTGTTTGCTTAATCTGCATGTCAGCAGGTTAGTATCAGAGACCCAATGAGTTCTCTGTGTGCTGCTAGTTGTTTGTTACCTAAATGCAAGGCAATTCCAAGAATTGAACGAGGATGGCTCACTCACGTAATGTGACATGCTTCATCATTTGCCACCTCACCCCTCCCCGGTAGAATGTTTTTCCACAAAATTATGGCTCTGCCATATTTGCCACGATATATCATCTGCTGCATAATCGGCCAAATTTAACTACTAAATTGTTTGTAGCTTCAACTGATCAAAAGTTACAAAAGAATGTGACTTGTAGCTGCGAAGTGGAGAGCCCTTTGCAAAGGTTGACTGGTCATCTGTCTTACTGCTGCATTTGCATATTACACTGGTCCTAATGAGGCAAAATCTTTGCAGAGACTGTTAGTATATGTACAAATGTCAAAATTATGAAGTATCAGAAAATATACCACATTATACTACAGCCATTATTTTGCTGCATACTTTAGTCAACTCTGAGACATCATTTTGTCCTCCATTGCTGCATAATGTCAGTGGCTCCAAAGCAGGCAAACATGTTAAAAGTGCTTGTGCATGAAGCAGAGCGACTGTGAAATTTGCAAACTTAGTTTGGTGTGTGTGCAAATCCTGCATTGCAGATCGCTGGTGAGTTGCACTACTACTGCTGAAACAAGGCCAATGGAGGTACCAACGGGTGAGGCGGACTGGCCTTAAGGGTCCTGTGACCTCAGTGACAGAGCCACTGTTGCTCTAGAGTGTGTTGCCTGCCTGCAAGACTGGAGGTGAACGTCAAAATGGCTTTCAAATGGCCTTCAAGTATGTAACGTTTACAACGAAATTTTTACAACGCACTACCATTACAACGCAGGCATTACCACGCATACCATTACAACGCATTGCGCTGGGGGGCGCTCTAGGATAGGGAATAAAGTTTAATTTTCTATCCAACACCTCCCCTAGTGTCCACGGGGACTCGAGTTGGAATAGAAAATTATACTTACCACTATCCAGCACCTCTAAGCGCTATGCGTTGTAATGGTATTCGTGGTGAAAAACGGGTTGTAAAGGTATGCGTGGTAAAAGTATGCGTTGTAACGTCATACATCCAGCCTTCAAAGTAAACTCCCACTTGCCTGCCACCGCTGGGGTCCACCTCCTGGCGCTAAGAGACCAGGGCTTCTAAGGTCTAACATGGAAATGTGCTTGCACAGGAGAGTGGTCTGGTGGATTGGTCATAAATTCAGCAGCTCTGGCCATAGTTCCACATCCTCTCACCCACTTAATACCATGCTGCCCCACTGAGAGAAGCTCACACTGCCTTCAGTAACAACCCAAATGTGCCCCACTATAAACGCCTGCGTGCGACTCAATTCAAATTATGCACTGGGCAAGAGTACTATGCTACCTGAAAACAAAATCATAAAATCCTGGACCAAGCGTAAACTCATGCGGAATGCAAGATTGAGTAAGCAGAAACAACATGGTTACCAAAACGCTTTTATACTAATTATTCAAACATAAATGAGTGTTTTTGCCTAAAATGTTAAGGACGTGACTACGGGGACCAAAAGGGACCTGTTTTATTGTCCATTGCTTATATCCTTACAAAACATAATCAGTATGGTTTTAAAAGACCACATCCCTGAACAGAGAGCTGCGGTACACATTTTATAAACTAAAACAAGGAAAACAGTTGATAAGGATCACATTAAATGATTTGCACTCTACTCATCAACCAGGTAGTGAAGTGCCTCCAGGAAGGTGCACTTCCCTACTCAGGGAAAACAATGTTGTTCAAAGAAAGACAAGAAAAGTAAAGTAGTGCTTCACTGGCAAACCCTGTAAAGTGGCACTAATCTGTTTTAGTGTGACTGAAATCAATCTGGTCACTTTATAACCACTCTGTCTTGCTTTAGTTAGTTATTTAGTTATTTTTCATATTTTTAACCTTTTTTTCTCTCTGTCCCGAGGTTGCACTTGGGAATAGAAAAATGTCAAAAAAAGATTACATTTCCAGCAAAAGTGTTTCTTTCTTTTTTGGATCCATTTCACGGGGAAATAAATGACGGAAAGGAGAGGAAAGAGAGGGTAAGAGCCATTTCTTGAAGTCACGGTTTTCATTTAGCAAGTGAGGTGGAGCGAGACAGAAAAAGAGGGAATCAGAGGAAGAGGAACAATTAGAGAGTGAGGAGGGGAAGTTGACCGTGGCAGGGGAAGTGGACACTGTCCTTGTCTTTTCTGGGCAAGAAGGAAGAGACAGAGTCCTTTTCCTTCTCTGTCCACCCCACCCGTCCCCTAACAGTCACGAATGGGCGAGCCTTAACTATTAGCCTTGGCTATTTCTGCCAGTCTGGGACGCATTTTTAAAATAAAAAAGTTGAAGAAAGGATTCTATTAAATTGAAAAAAAATAGGGGTGCGCTGTGTCCTGTCAATCCCGCCCACTTGTAGTGGAAACACCTACTCTTACAGTTCGTTCTTCTCTTACTTTTAATGATTTCCTTCACTCTTGGAGCAACACTTTCTGTCCAACGTATTCCAGGGCAGCTTTCTGCTTGTTTACAATATTGTTCTACATGGTTGTTGTGCTTTTCAAATTGTTTTTGATGCATGTAATTGACTCTGTGTTCCTCCTAGCTATGATACTATTGAATGTGTTTTTACAAAGCACATGCATACATACGCACTGAAGAAAATAAATCAATTAATAAATAAACCAATATTTCACCACCAAGCTCCAGTTATCCTTATGTGTGGGTGAGCTCCATGTGTCCTTCTTTTTAGGTCTGGCTTTAGCCAAGACATGTTTGCTTTAAAAAAAACAAATAAATATGTATATACATAAAATACATATCTGAAGGTGCTTTCTGTAAGCTGTCTTCATTGATTCGTCTGCTGTGTGGATTCACATTTTGTTTCCACCCACTACAGTATACAGCATGGGGCAGAGTGTCAGTCCACTTCAGCCACTGGATGACTTCACTTAGAGTGACTTCATGTTGCTCTTTCACAAGGAGTACTTCTGCACACAAAGAATTTCTCTTTAGTGCAAGCATGTTTGTGTTTGTTTTATTAATTTGATGTTGCCTTTGTGTTTAGAGTCTGATGTTATAGCAGGACATCTTAAACCAGCTGTTCCATGTTGATCACAGGACACATTCTTACTATACCAGTTCCTGTCTATCTATCTACTTTTGCAACCCTATTTGCCTGTCTATCCAGCCATCTTTGCAACTCTCTCTTCGCAAATCTATCTATGGATTGATCAATCAATCAATCTATCTATCTATCTATCTATCTATCTATCTATCTATCTATCTATCTGTTTGTCTATCTAGCCAGCTATCTATCTATTTATATATTTATGCAACACTTCCTATCTTTGCAACCCTTTCTGTCATTCTAAGCCTCTCCATTGATCTGTTTTTGCAAGCCTCTATACTAATCTTTTTGCAATCCTATATATTTGCAGGAAAGTGTTACAATAATATTAGAAAAAAATAGCAAAGGCAAGAGGTCAATGTCAAACCGATTGACTTTTGTGGGTGTGGTGTTAACCAAGACCTTTTGATTTTACTACATTATTTGTATAACATAGTTACTTATAGGGTTTGCAGGCGTAATCCATTAGTCTGTTGTGTCTTCCACATGTTTCTTCCAGCCACTGCAGCAAGCATCATAGGGCAATGGGTTAGCACACTTCAGCCACTGACTGACTTCAGTTTGAGTTAAAACATGCTGGCCTTTCACAAGAAGCCCATTCACACACAAAGTAGTCCGTTTAAGTGTCAGGGACTATTATTGTAATGTGGACTTTTTTGGAACCCCAAAAATTTATTTCCTCTAGTCAATGATGATTTTTTTTTAGATTGAGGATGGCCCAAACAAAAAGGTTTTGCACAAACATTGACTTATAAAAGAAGTATTGCCAAAGCCAAAAGGCTGCGGTCCAAAGCCAAATTGACTGGTTTTGCAAGTGCTTAATTAGATCTGTCTTGATAGCACACCTGGCACCAGCCCTACTGTGATCAACAGGAAAAGAACTACAGAGATAGGGCTGTAGTTTCCTTCCCACAGGGAGATTACTTCTGAGTAAAGCCTTCAATTGGACAGAAGATGTGTGCTTCTGCTGAAAAGGAGTATTTGTATTGCAAAGATTGCGCTCAATGCTGTAGGCCTGAGTTGGTAATGGTATCAAGCCAATGATCAAGGCTATAAGCCTGATTGTTTCACTGGAAAACTATATGTCTGATTTCATAGTTCTGGCCTGTTTATTACAAACACTCATGACAAAGGCAGTATGCCTTACATCATAAGCTTATGCTAAAACCAATAGGCCTTTAAGGGTGAATTGTTATTAGGCCACGCTAGAGCCTGTACATATGGATTTACATGGGATCTTATAGATTACAGATGCTGGCATTAGTTTTGGTTCTGGTTTCATCCTCTGAGAAACATTGGGATAGAAGGTTTACATTGAATAGTGCTTTTATGTTGCTTTGCAGCTGCAGGTTTGTACGTTTGTAACTGTATGAATTATAAGCCTGATGACTTGGGGTAAAGTTTAAACTCAATACACTAGGCCTCGGTTATGGTGACAACTTAAAGGCAATGACAAAGGCTATAGACCTGATTGGTTAAAGGTATGTCAGATGCCATGGGTCTTATCTACTTATTATGAAAAGTTAAAAACAAAAGGAGTAGATTTAGCTTATTCACTGTGAAAAGTGTAAGTTAAAGCACATAGGCCTTTAACCATGGATTGTCATGACACTGTATGACAGCACATACACTGATATTGTTTCTGATTAAATCTTACAGATGACAGTACTAAGCAAGTATTTAGTGTTGCTTACCCCCTCTGACAAATCCAGAAGTCGACTATTTGCAATGTTATAATTATAATAATTATTCTAAGTCCTACATAGAAGTTGTAGTTTGTTTTGTTGCCAAATGTAATTGTTAACATCTCTGTAATTTTATGACTTTGTGCCCGAGGTTGCCTTGCGGCAATGCTTATGCTTAATGCAGTATTCTTGAAGTTGGTTAAGATGACAAGCCAATGATAAAAGGCTATAGGCCTGGTTGCAAACTGCACAAAGTTAAAACAAGTGCCATTGATCTGATCATTTTTTAATGAAAAGTAATGATAAAGGCAGTAAGGTTGACTTATTTATAGTGCAACTTATCTGTGAAAACTAATACACTTTGAAGGGTGAATTGTTACTACGCTGTGGGAATCTGTCATAGATATGACATGGGTTTTCGTGCTGGTTATCCCTTCTGAGAAACTTTGGGTGGTTTTCTCCCTGATAATCCTTCTTAGATCAGCGTAGGAGGAGATGTATAATGTTTTTCCAATTGTAATTTTGAACATATTTGCAATTTCATGTGTTATTATAACGGTTTGTGTGTATTGAAGCACTTTTTAAATCTGGGCTGTCAGCTTTAGCAGTCTTTCAAGCTCTTGTGATCGATTTTTTTTATAAAGAAATATATTCATATATATTTGTACATGGAGGGCTTTTGGGGGCAGTTCTCTTCGGTCAAGGGTCCGATGGAGTATTATTCTTGTTTTACTTCCACCAATAACAGGGTATAGAATGAGGCAAGGGGCAGCACACTTCAGCCATTTGCTCCATTGCCTGGTGACTTGGTATTTTTCCTGATCACAAGTTCACATCAATCTGAAAAGGAATGCACTGGAGTGGCAGGGCCGGTAGACATGTCTTTGGTTTTCCATTTTGTCCAGTTTTAGGTCCCTGTTAACGTATTTACTTCTCTTTTTTACTTTTATTTTTTAGATCTACAGTGGTTCCTTTGACAGCTCTACTGGGCTCATTTCATCTGCAGTACACTGCAGCCCATGCAGCCACCCCCTCTATAAATTGGGTGGCCCTCTTGGAATGTTTATGGCCATAGTGTATCATTTGCATCCATTACAAAATGACCAAAATGTTGTCTCAATATGGTGGCCATGTTAGAACTTTAAACCAATGATTACTCTGCTCAGTACCTTTCCATAGGGCCGACTATCGGTGTGTTTTCTACTTTTATTGTTTTAAAATACCTTGCAAATGCTCGATGAGTGTTTTCTTGTTGTTTTGTTTTGTGGACATGTGAGTGGGTGAAAGAATGAATGGGTCTTTGAGTAGATGAATACATTCATGTAATTGTGAGTGGCACTGTGCATATTTGGTGAGTTATTGAAGGCCTAAACTCTACAGAGGCGGAAGAGGAACTTTCTGTTAAAAGCCATACCTTTTGGCAGTATTACTGCGGTCTGCCTAAGTCTCTACACCCCTTTGTCAATAATTTGCCCTTTAAACAGATTGGAAGTGGAATCCTTGCTTAATAACTCTGCTGCCACATTACACTGGACTGTTCCATTTTTTTCTGCACCCTCTGTCTCTGTGATGCTAGGCGCCGTCTGTGGCTCTGGTGCCAAACTCCCACCTTCCTTGTGACACTCTGCCCCAGAGGCACCTAGTCTGAACCCACCCTTTCTAACTGGCCATAATGTGATTGATACCAAAGAGTGCAGAAGAATTATTTTTGTTATTTTGTTTTATTTTAACATTATTTCTTCAAAGGAAATCCCTCCTGAGCTTTCAGAAGGACTTGCATTAAAAAAGTGCCTACAAAAATAACCGCATGTAATTTGCTCTGAAGCATGACATTTCCAATAAAATAGGTTTAATGCTTTGACTCTCTCTTCTTCTTTTAAAGAGTTGCTGCCTTCAAGGAATGGGGAAAAAAACACAGAGGAGTTCCTGCTTGAGGTGGTGGATATCCTTTTAAGTTACATTAAGAAAACATACGATGGGAATTCTAAAGTTTTGGACTTTCACCACCCTCACCAGCTACTTGAAGGTTTGGAAGGGTTCAGTTTGGAGCTACCGGATCAACCAGAATCGCTGGAGCAAATACTTGTTGATTGCAGAGATACCTTAAAATATGGAGTAAAAACAGGTAACTACAAAACCAATAAATCATTAGATGACTCACCTTATGGAGGACATTTGTAATAAATGAAAACAATATGTAATAGATACATGTTCATGGTTAGCAGCTGGTCACTCCAGTCTGCTTGTGGGCCATACAACGTAGCACCCATGCCTCTAATTGTACCGAAAAGAGGGAAAGGGACATGCCCACGCCTGTTTGCTTTATGGTCCTGCCACTGAACCAGAATGAAGCAAAACAGCAGTTAGCAGTAGCACCAGCGTTCTAAATAGTCTGATTGACGGAGGCCATTACAATATTAATTATAAGCTGCTAACAATGCACAACTCAAAACTATTTGCCGTTTTGTTTATATGATCACATGCTTCAAGGAAACCGAACATGTTGCCTGGAAATACATTGTACTGTTGTAAAATTAAATTGTGTATGAATTGACAATTGTATATTTACTAAAGTGTTAGGACAATCACTAAGCTCTTCATTTAGAGTTTGAAGTAGTGGGTGACAAACAATATATTGATTTTTCTCCCTCTCAGCCAATCTCTGGGTCCCACACCCCATATAGCGTTGGTGGCATGACAGGGTTTTGGATCCATTTTTGCCATGTGTGTTTCCAAATATTTGCTATAGATATACAAAAGATGAAGCATCGAGAAATGTTACTGGTTAAATTATATTTTCTGCTAAAGCCAATAAAAACCAGAACCAGTTCCAGAATGCAAGTGGAACTAGCTAGTGTGTTCTTTACAACACTTTCATGTACCAGCAGATGGTTTCAGTACACGTTATTTGTAACTGGTCAACTGGAAAATCCACCAGGAAAAGTAAGAACACATGCTGTGTTGATAAATTAAGTCCCTGCTCTATAGTGCATCGAGGATTGTCACCAATCTCAACAAGCATGACTTAATCTTCAAGAGCAAGCCCATGTGAGTTTCTTGATACGGTTTTCATTTAGACACAGTTAAGAGTGTAGGCTGTTTAAGACTTTAAACAATCCTCTTTAAATAACTTGGCAAAAGATTGCAGACGTATGAGCTGACTAAACCAATTCAACCAACTAAATCACATTATCGGCTACCTCTAGTAAAAGAGTTTCGAAATTTCAAAGGTGAAGAGACAATATAACCCCAAATGAAAGTGTTGCTTAATGTTGGACTGCATATATGTATTTCTATTAAATCTATCAGTTCTGAAGAGTGTGTTCGCAAATTGCGCCTCTCACATTACCCAGTGTACAAAACATAACCAATCAAGGGACCCCTCAGCAGGACTAATGTGTCTTATAGAATACTCAGAAAGACAAAGCCAGAAGACTTTTTTTGTGATGTAAGGGACAAAGCAACGCAAGCAATGTCAAATGGTGGGATCCCAAATAACATTGTTGTATCACTTGCCACCTAAACCTGTTGACCTATTCTCACACTTGTAACAATCTAGAGATGTTGAACTAACTGCTACTCACTTAAGATACGTGAATAGCTACCCTTGCTATGATAACAATTATTTAGTAAATTCAAAAAGGTGCTGGTGGTCAATATATCTGAGAGAGAAAAAAGGGAAGGGGGAGTTTTTGTCATATGTTTTTAATAGTCCAAAACACTCTAAAAGTCCCTTGGAACTGCTCGTTCAAATGTGTGAACCTCCGGGAACATCATTGCAGAGTATCTTCGAAGCAATGCTGCCTCCTAAGCCCTTTTCATGATCAACGGACACAGGATTTTCACAAATCTACTCGGGAACCTCAGGTCGAGAAATCGTTAGCCAATCAATCATTTCAGGTCCAATTTACCATAACTTCTAAGAATAAGAGACTCTCAATTAGATTTAGTAATTTATTACAAAGCCAAGCACAACTAGACATACAGGCACCTCAAGGCGATGGTGTAGAAACACATCAGAACTAATACAAAGCCAAATCTACGGATGAAGTTAAGGCAGTGCAACATGCACGAGATGATTAGTTCACAAATCAGGATACAAAAGATGGCTGAGCAGACGTCAAGTTTCCCCTTCATTGGAAGTTTGTTGGTATAAAGCAATAATCTGTCCCTACACTACAATGAGTGTGACATCCCTACATAGCATTTCCCAAGGCAAGATCCATTAAGGTGTCACTGTATGAAGCCTTTCTAAGAAGTCTCTTCACATGAGATGGGTCTAGTAGCATAAAGTCAGCACACATGGAAAAATCAATAAAGAGGAGAAGCATTTCTTCTCTTTTTGCCATCTTAAGACCAGGATTTTCCTGGTCTTAAGTTCAGCACTGCCACCTATTATCACCACCCTTGATAATAGGTGGCAGCGTCGAATTCAATGGGTGTTGCGGTGGAACTCCCACTGCAACACTCACTTCACTCCCCTTTCACACTAAATTTAGCGTGAAAGGGGGACTATTATCAAGGCAGCGTTAAGCCACCACGTTAAGGGGCTTACCGCTGCCTTGATAATAGGGAGCTGATCCTATCGCCACCACAACGTCACAAAAAGTGACGTTGTGGTGGTGATAGGGGATTGATAATATGCCCCTGAGGATCTAATGCACACTGAAGTTGCTGGCCGAGGTCTGCACACATGTTCACCATTTTAGTAACCCAAATTCTATGAATTGTTTATCTGATTATAAGGATGCTGACCTAACAATAGTACGACTGTGATATAATGGAAAGCTTCAGTAATCTCTACCAATTACAATGATAATGTCTTATCTCTTTTAATGATTAAGGGCACCCTCGTTTCTTTAATCAGCTTTCAACTGGCCTGGATATTGTTGGACTTGCAGGTGAATGGCTGACTTCAACTGCAAATACGAACATGTAAGTATAGTTATTTATATTATATTCCCTCTCTACTTTGCGTGCACTGGCTGTGCAGTACTTCATATATAGTGTACACTCAGTGTGCCTCCCATCATCCCGTTCGCTCCTGTGTCCATGTGTATAATGCAACATGGTCACAGAGGCAAAAGCGTCCATTAATTTACCTGACCCAAGGCCCCAGGCAAATGAGGAAATGTCATCGAAGGATTGATTGCATGATTTCAAAACATGTAGTCACAAAAAACACAGGAGCCCCTTCTGTAATGCCACAGTGCCCGGGGGGCACAAAAAACAGGCACATACACTCTTCATGCTCCAATGGCAGTGTCTGTAATTGATCCAGGGACACAACAAAAAGGTAGACAGACTACCTAGGTTAATGAAGAATGACAGACCAGAAGGTTCAGGATATGACAATGCATGATGCTGTCAGTCCCTGGTTAGTCTGAGAGAGCTGTCTTTTACAGGACCTGTGAGAGAGAGATGCAGATGTGCGCTAGAGACTGGAAGCGATTTTCCACAGGAGACCTTAGGAGCCATGAAGACTTCTAAAGGGGACCAAGCACGTCTTTCTGAATATTTGCAAGACAATATAAGATTAGAAGTGAAGTGATTGTGTTTTCCTCTTGGAATGCTGAAGAGTTGGGTATCTGACAAGAAACGAGGGACATTGATATAAGCAACAATGTTTATGTTAGTGCAGACCCCTTGCTAATCCTTTCCATCAGTGGTGTATGGCCATAAAAGTAACTACTAGTGGAGACTACCACTCACCTCTGATGGCAATTGGTTGGAGTCTACTCTCTCTGAACATTTCCCGCCTTTAGGATGCCACTTTTCCTACACTATGTTTTTCAAGGATGGTCATGTGTTCTTCCATCTCTCATTTATTAGCAATACTGCTAGGATTGCCTCAAGGATAACCCTTCACTATCAATACACCATGTAACCAGTTGTACACAAACGGTAAACCCGCATGGGGTGAACAGCTACATACCTGTATAAATTAATCAATGCATTTTTCTTTATTAGCGAGTGCATATGTTTTGTGTAACAAAAGATTACACTTCTTTGTTTGGCAAGTTAACCCTATAATTTGTTCCACTTTAGATTACTTTAGATTAACCCCTGTAATGTAATGTAATGTAACACGTTTTTATATAGCGCATGGTTACCAGGAGGCATCCCAGCGCTGCGGTAGAATCAGACTCGAGAGGGGAAAAGGAGAACAGGGGGTCATTTAGGGAAGAGGAAGGTTTTCAGGAGCTTCCGGAAGTGCAGATGGCCAGGTTCCGCCCGCAATTTCAAGGGGAGGGAGTTCCATAGCAAAGCCGCATTCACAGAGAAGCGGCGGCCTCCTGTGCGTGCTTTCTTGACTCTCGGCACTCTCGCCAGGTACTCATTGTCGGAACGCAGGGGCCTCTAAGGTTTGTAGGGCGTAACTAGGCTCTTCATAATCGGGGGACCTTTACCTTGAAGAAGTTTATGGGTAATGCATAGAGATTTGAACTTAATCCTCTCCCGTATGGGGAGCCAGTGGAGCGATTTGAGAGCAGGTTTAGCTGACGTCCTAAGTGAAATGCCCATTAATAGCCTCACTGCGGCATTTTGAGTCTGTTGGAGCTTATTGATGGTGGCTTCGGGGGCTCCTAAGAAATCGCATTACTAAAATCTAGTCTGGACAAAACCAGTCCTTGTACTAGTAACTTCCTAGAATGCTGCGGGAGGAGAGGAAGGATTTTCCGGGCAGACCGAAGAAGACCGAAGCAGGTTCCTGCTGTTTTTTTTGCTTGTGTTTTGAGCGAGAGATCCTGCTCCAACCAGACCCCTAAACTTTTAATTTCTTTTTTTGGACTGGGAGACCAGATGGAAATGGGCATTGAGGTCAACTTATGGCCTAGTAACATAATTTCCGTTTTTGACCCGTTTAATTTAAGGTAGGAGTCACACATCCAGGCATGTATCTTCGTCAAACATAGACGAAGACTGTCAGGGCATTGGCCGAGTTGCGAAAGTGAGACGACCAATTGGGTGTCGCCTTCGTAACTTACATGCTTATGGAAGGGTATTGCATACTCTTGATATCTCCCTAAGATCATGATTCTATATCAGGCCCTTATAATTGAGCTTTAAATTAAGATTTTATTTTCTTGAACCTTTGTCGAGAGTGGAGAGCTCAGCAACGTGTCTGAGCTTTAGTCACACCTGGTACACAATAATCATTATTCACCATTTGGGTTACTGGAAAGGTGACTGTGCACAGCAAACCGATAAGAGACTCTGCCATAACCAAACGTACCTCGAAATCATATCAAGCTAGAATGGAACAGGAGATCAAAGAGCTGTTTGACTCTCACAGTTCACATCAAATGCCAGAACTGTTAAGAGCTCTGGAACAGAAGAAAACTGATCTAAATTTAAATTGAAACTGGAATATGGCCAAAGCCGACTGCGGTAGCCCCACTGTGAGCAAATTGTGAATACTGGGTGCCTTTTAGCAGCCCAGCTCTAATGAAAGAAATCACAGACTGTAATTTCTACCATCCTTGACTCCCCCCCATGCTTCTCCCACATCCTGACAAAACCAGAGTCACTTGACTCATTTTTTCATCATCTCTATCACTCTGGTCGTATTGATAGCTCAATGGGCAAGGGGGTGTGCCTGTCTGGTATTTCACTTCCCAAGCTATCTGACCAGGGGCAGAAGCCTCCAGAAGGGGGTAATTCCCATTGAAGATATATAGGAGGGGGCAACAGAGTCATACTTTCTAAACGCTTCCAGGTCCTGAGCTATATAATTCGCGCCTACCATCCATTGGGAATGCCTATCGAACCAAGCTAAAGCCAAGCCTGCTATCTGCCCTGAAAGGTGAGCTGAATGATACCTTAGAAGCGGACCTGGACCACTGGTCTTTTCTGTTGTGTCTTAGGAAGAATTTCCCAACCTTGCGGCCTACTCAAAGTCCCAAGGGAAGAACCGTGGTAGACGAGGCGGTGCCCATTGCAGGCTGAGAGGATCCTGGTTGAGATTGAAGAAGCACGGGGACCACCCAGGGTAAAAAAGCAGGGACAGCTGGCCTCTGCGAAGACCGGAGTAAGGTCAATAGTGAATTAGCGAAGCTGCAGGGCAGCTGTGGCATGTGACTGAGAGTGCCAGGGAGCATGCGGTTCCGTCGTACTGTGGGGTGCTGACTGTTGGGGTTTGCTAAGTACACTCATTCAGCAGGTTGCCTGCAATGCAAAAGCATGTGAAGTCCATCATTGTGGGGTCAACTGCTTGGGCTAAGTACTGGGGCTGCATCAAAAGAGTCTGATTTCGGATTACATATGTGATACGATCATTGCACTGAGCTCACTGTGGATCACAGACATTGACTTGGCCTTCTGCTGGTTGATGCTGTGGTGCCAATAGCAGGGTGCCATAGAGACTTGCTAGAATCACAAAATGCTCACTGCAGACTGTCAAACTGCAGCTACCTGAGGATTAGACTTCTGACTGGTCAGTTGTTGAGAGGAGCTGAAGTTGTTTGTGGCAGGATTTGGTGAAGCAGTGAAACATCATCAACTTGGGTAAAATAGACAGAAGGCAACCCAGACAAATTTTTGACTCAAAGAAGTCTGCACTCTTGCAGCAGCGCATGAGAGATTCAGATGTAGCCATGAATGCTAAGCAGGATGATGAACCATGGGCTCAGCAGGACATTAAAAGCCTTTTTTTTTATGGAAATAGAAGGCAGCCTATCCTCACTGGACTTCAAGAAAGACAATCTTGAACAACACCTGGATGACGTGAAAGAGTGCCTGGATAAATGAAATACTTGTATTAATGTGGCACAGCACAGGATTGTTGACATACAAGTTGGCGCAATGGTACGAACTGCAAAAGGTGATGAAGTGTAAATTAGTAAAAAGAAAACATAAAACTGAGGATGTAGAGGCCTGGTCAGGCGTGATAATCTCCACATCATTGGAATCCCGAGACAACAGCGATGATCCGTACAGAGCACTGTATAGAGTCTGTGCTTACAGAGCTGTTTGACTGAACCAACCTCTTGAATGTCTATGTAGTGTAGAGGGCTCACAGTACCTTTGTTTCCAATGTGGTCCGTGGTTCCCCACCACACCCAATCCTTGCTAAATTACTCAATACAGGAGACCGTGGTACGATTGGCAAGATAAGGAAGAAATATTCACTGTACCGGAATCACATTCTAGAAGCCTATAAATGCCTACATACGGACACTAAGGCTCGACTCAGGTTTGGAAACAAAGGAGAAGTCACTGATGTATTTAGTATTGGTAAGGGGGTTCGCCAGAGGTGTATTTTAGCTCCACTCCTTTTTCTTTTGTATATTAACCATCTCAGTGGGCACCTTAATAAGTGCACCCAAAATGTACCCCTTTTCAGCATTAGTGTACGCTGATGGTGTGGTGTTAATTGCTCGTATCCCCAATGCTTTTTGTCATCTAGTTCCCTTTGTCAATTTTATGGCCAGGCTGGATTTATTAACTAATTTTACTAAGTCTTTTATAATGACCTGTATCCCAAAGAGCATACGACCCTTAACTATTACGATGGGTAACGAAGTGTCATTAAGCACCAGTTCCTTCTCTTACCTGGGGATGACTCTCAGCTTGTCTGGGACATGATCTGTGCATATTGCACAAAATAGGGCCAAGTTCTCCAGGTACATTGGTTCCCTGATTAGTCTTCCGTCACCCAAGGGAGAGAGGGTTCTTACACCCCTTTTGGAAATATATTCAGCACAATGAGATCCTATAGTAATTTTAGAGGGTAGGCGTATGGAGCTTGGGTGGCTTTACTGCCCTCCAAAGGGAGGAAAATCATTTCTGTCGGACAGTATTGTCAGCCCCGTGGCAACCTCTAGCTTTGTATGCCACTCCAAACTTGGATTAGTCTTTCTGCGCAATTTTATTCTTAGCCGGCCAATTCTCTTGTGGCTATCACTGAAGAAGCAAAATTAACTAGTCAGATAGTTTTAGACTGCTTGACATGTGATAAGGGTCTTTTGATCCCCTGGATAGCGTATGTCAAGAAAACCCTGGAAGCCATTGGATTGGCTGATATGTTTTTAGACAGAACGCCACAGGCAGCCCCTTCAGAAAGCAAGTGCAAGTCTTGCTGTGAGAGCGAGCTAAAGAAGAGAGGTTGAGGGCTGAAAAGCAATAATCAAGTGTTAAGCATTATTTATATCTTAATCCTGGGGTCATTTCCACCACCTATTTGCAGAAGAGTTGAGAAAGGCTTTTCTGTTTAGCTTCTGAGCGGGTATAGTGAAATATTATGTTTGTTTTCCGTCAGGACACCAACCCTAGCTCAACTCTAGAGAATGTCCATGTACTAACTTGCACAAACAAACTATGGTACGTTTTCTCTTTTTTTGTGAATGTCATCAAATCTTGACCAACAAATTCAGCATACCATTTTTAAGGCTTAGGAGTCTACGGCTTTGTATGCAAACATATCACTTTTTATTTTACTGCCCTTACCAGACGACAAAACGTGTGAACATGTGATTCAATTTCTTAAAGCTGCAGTCCGCTCCAGGAGGTTGATGCTGTTAGATCTATTTTAGTAGCGTGATGAATTAGGACCTGTCTGTTTTAATTTCGGTTTTGTTCAACCCAGCCTGTTTAATTTAGATGGTTGGCTATTAATTTCCCAAACCTGATTATTTTATCTATTTTATTTATTTGTTTTTAATAATTTGTATGTATTTCATTGCTATTTTTCGCATATCATGCATGCTTTTATGGAAGAGAATTCTGAATCTGGCTGGGAACAAAAGATGTATCTGGCTGGACTGATGTGATAAAACATGTTCCCAGAATTTAATCAGACCACTCCTGTGTAAATGCTGACATTAAACGTTCCCAACAACATTCATAGACATAAAATATGGAGACCTCAACCCAGTGCATTACTGGATCCTGTGTTCAGGAGAAGATACAAACATTCATTAAAACATATTTTCAAATAAACCAGGAATCTGTTGTCACATACCCTATGCTTTGGGAGGCATTTATGCCTGTAGTACGAGGAGAATGCACTGCCAATGGACATGGTATCGTAAAATTGATCAGCCATATACTGGGTGATCTGGAGGCAGATATTAAGTCAATAGAACGTACACTCTACACATCAAATGACCAAAAAGAAATTGTAAAAATCCACTTGAAACTTTTAGAAAATAAGGAGGAAGCAGTGAGACAAATGAAATTCCTTGGAAAATAAGCATCAGCTCAGTTGCAGCCTGATCAGTCTAATTTGGACACAGTGGGCAGCATTGGACATTCTCCATATAGCTACTGCAAAGAATTCCCCATGTTAGACCTGACATCCTTGGCCTGGTATTTTCACAGACCTTTTGTCTATAACCCCTCCCCCCCCACCCCTTTATTTTTGCTGAACTTTGTTTGTTGCCATTAGGACTCTGTGAACTTCACCCATGCTAGCCAGTGGTAAAATGCTCGAGGTCTCTCCCTTGAGCTTGGAAAAATTAGAGTATGCCTATTTGACACATTGAATTTACTTTTAAGTCCCCAGCAAATGGTACTACGTATACCCAGGCTAAGTAAATCAAATAGTACTAGTGGGATGCAGCATTTGTTGTGCCACCCACTAAAATAGTACTTTGAAACATGTTTATGGCCTGTCACTGCAGGCTGTAGTGCAGTTTTAGACTGCCATTTTGAACTGGCAAAACACACCTTTTCAAGGCCTAAACCTTCCTTTTTAATATTTTTAAGTCACCCCTAAGGTAGGCTATAAATATTTATGGGGCAATGTTCATTGTATTTAAAAGGTAGGACATGTGTGTTTTATGTTTTACATATCTTGACTTTGAAAAACTCCTGAAGTTGTTTTGCACTAAAGCAAGGCTATCTTTCCCATAGACTAATACTTGGAACCTTTTTACACTTAATAAGTAATTGTTTCAGTTTGGGAACAGATAAAGAAATGCTTCATCCGCTCATTTTTATTATAAATGTATTTATTTTGAAGTTGTATATAGCGCTGGCCTGACCCGAGGGTACTGGAGAGCTTTACAACAGTCATAATGCAAAAGATAAAAAATACAGTGAAAGTAAAGAGCATGGATGGTGAGTTTCAGTGGGTTAAGTAACCAAGAGGCAATGAAGACTTGTAGTGCCTTCGCCAAGTGTCATAGTCTAGGGTCGCACTCCCCATCCAGGGAGTAATGTCATCAGCGCTTCTGGTGATCTAGTCCCTTCGCTAGGGAACAATCTAGGTAAAGATTTTTGAGCTGTCCTTTGAATTTTGCAAAGGAGGGGATAGTTCTGATGCGGGGGGGAATAGCGTTCCAGATTTTGGGCGCATTACCCCCGAAGGACTGGGCAGCATTTTTTTGTTTGCGTGCTTTCAGCGGGATGAGTAGTAAAGTGTCCGAGCTCTGGAGGATCCTGGTCTGACCGGCTTTTTTAAGTTTAGAGGCCAGGTATTCCAGTTTGCCCGTGTGAAGGGCTTTGTGCGTGAGGAAGGCTGTTCGGAAACTGGCACACAATTCACCTGGGAGCCATTTTAGTTCTCTGAGTGCAGGAGAGATACAGTTGAATTGCTTCACTCCTGTGACCATTCTAGCTGCTACGTTTAGAGTTGTTTTGAGGGGAGCAAGGTGTGCCTTTGATGTGCCTTTGATGTGCTTGAGAGGACTGCGACCCCATAGTCTAATCTAGATAACACCAATGCTTGGGTGGATTGTTTGAGGTCCTTGGATAGAATGAAAGGTTTTAATTTGATCAGTAGCAGTCGGTCAAGGAAGGCGCTCTTGGCGGAGTTCTTAATGTGTTTGGCATGTTCAGTTTCAGGTCTAGAGTGATACCTAGTGATTTTACAGAGTCCACCAGGGTGATGTTCCCCTTAGCACACCGATCGCATTTAGCCCTTCAGCAATTTGGGGATTCTCTTCTTTTTTAGAGATGAGGAGTATTTCAGTCTTGTCGTGATTAAGTTTTAGGTGGTTACATGACAGCCAGTGTTGGACTTCTCTAAGCATGTGATTCAGTCTCTGAATGTCCTCAATGGAGGTGGTTTCCAGATATATCTGTGTGTCATCATCATATAGGTGGAAGGGGCTCTTTGCTTTTCTAAGTAGGGTTGTGAGTGGTTCCATGTAAATGTTGAAAAGTTGCGAGGAGAGCGCGGAACCTTGGGGGACTCCCCTGCTGACGGGGTGTAGGTCGGACGCAAAGTTTTTGATTTTTATTCTTTGGATGCAGTTGTGAAGGAAGGAGGCGAACCAGTGTAAGGCCACCTCATCTAGACCTGCTCTTTCTTGAAGCACCTTAATGAGGAGTTTGTGGTCAACCGTGTCGAAAGCTGCTGGAGAGAGAATGAGATGGCAACATTTGTCAGAATCCAGTGATTTATGGATATCACCAATGACATTGAGGATCGTGGTTTCCACGCTGCAGCCCTTTCTAAAGCCCGTTTGGTGGGCTTCGAGGAGGTTGATGCTATCCAGGTGCTGAGTTATTTGCAGGGGCATGCATCTCTCTAAGGTTTTGGATAGAAGAGGTACATTAGAAACTGGTCTGAAATTATTCTGATCTTTAGTGTCTAGGCCTAGTTTTTTAGCAGTGCCGTGACTTGCCCGACTTTGAGGCAGTCAGGGACAACTCCGGATCGCAGGCTGCTGTTTATTATCTTGCACCAGAGCGGGGCAAGGGAGAGTTTAAGCTTTTTGGTCAGTTGTGGTGGAAGAGGATCTAGGGTGTGGGAGGAGGGCTTGGATGTGGAGATCAGTTTGACTATCTCTGCTTCCTGTATAGGGATGAAAGATTTCCAGGATTTTGTAGGGGGCTTGGATGTGTTGTTCTTGGTCCCAGGCGAGATGCTCTTGCTGAGGGGACTGATGTTGATGTCCAGTGAGATCTCAATCTTGTTGGTCTTTGCCTCAAAGAAGTTTGAGAAGTTGTCACCGAGCTCTTTGGAAGCCTTCACTGAGGAGGTAGTGGGCTTGGAGGTTTGTTGTCTAATGATGTTGAAGAGCTCCCTGGGCCTATTTTTTGCGTTGTCTAGCGCAGTGCAGAAAAATGAGGTTTTTTCGTTCTGGATGTGTTTTTTATACTTCCAGCGAGCTGCTTTGAGCTGCTTAAGGAGGATGTCGGAAGAGTTGCTTCTCCATAGTCTCCTTGTAGCTCTTAGTTGTCTCCTTTCAGAGTTGATGTCAGTGTTAAACCATGATCTCGATGGAGTGTTCCTGTTTTTTTTTTATTTCAGGGAGGCTAATTGATCAAAAATGGAAGTCATATTTTAGATGTAGTGCAAGGTGAGTTCAATTGCGGGGAGGTGGTCAGAGGAGATGGGGAGGAGCGACCATATCCTTTCCTCTCGGACGGTTAGGGGAATCTGTGTTAGATTTCTGGACCATTTGGGGGAGTTTATGAGGGCGGCAGGAGTAGAGGCTTTTGGTTGATATGTAATAGGATGTTGTGGTGGTCAGACCAGTCCACAGAGAGGATGCGGTCGATCATAACTGCATCACGTTGAATGATAATGGCATCTAGGGTTGCTCCTTTATTGTGCGTTTCTTCTTAGCAGAATTTGGTCAGACTGTTGTCCTGAAGAAGATTGTTTAGGGTTAGAATTAGAGAATTGTTTGCCTCATTCCAACGTAGGTTGAGGTCACTGTGAATTAGGTTGTTTGAGTCACTGAGTGAGCAGTTAGCAATCAGATCAAACAAGTGTTCCCTGAATGCAGAAGTGTTGCCTGAGGGACGATATGGAAGATGGCAAAGTATTGCTCTATTATCGTTTGTCTTGATGTTGGCTGTAAGACATTCAATGGTGCTGTAATTGAAGGTGTCCATTTCTACAATGGCAATGTTGTTCTTATGTATGATTGCTATGCCTCCACATCTTTGGTCTTTTCTGTCCTTGTTGATGATATTTAAGCCTGGGAGCACCAACATATCTATGCTTGGTGCGGAGAGCTCGTTTAGCCAGGTCTCGGTGATGAACGCAATGTATATGTCATGGGAGAGGATGGTTTCTGCTAATTTTGTTGCATGTTTGGAGGCTGATCTACAATTAATGAGTATGCAGTTGGTAGTGGACTCCTCTTTGGTGTGTTTCTTTATGAGGGGGGCCCTGGGTATGGTAGTGAGGAGGGACGGGGTCTTGGTGAATTCAGGGTGCCGTGATCTCTTCCGAAAACGGTGATCACTTGGATCTTGGATTTAGGGGAGGCTGTGGGGGGAGTGTCGTAGGTTAAAGATACCTCCGCAGCCTCCTTTGAGGATATGGCTGCTTTGGTTCTACTGGGTCTCTGAGTTCGGTACTCTGTATCGGTAACTCTGGGTCTCTGTGTCAGGGTCACAGGGGTGGTTGTGAACTCACTCGGGTGTGGCATGTTGTCCAGTCTTAGATGGGTGGAGCTGGTCAGAATGGGAGTCCATTGAGGAGTTAACCTAGTCTTTCGGGCCAAGTCGAGGCTGGTTATGATTTCACTCAGGCCCAGGGTTATCAGTTCTAGCTGGCTTTCTAGAAGGGCGAGACGCTGCTCCAAGTTTACAGAGGAGGGGATAGGGGCGACTTGGTCAAGGACGTCTCGGGAGGAGGTGGGCATGTCAGTGTTGTGGGGTCTGTTGGAGGAGGAGCTGACCGTATTTAGGACCGAAGGCAGGGGGAGCAGTGGGTCATGATGCGTTTTCGCCGTCCTATTGTCCACAGCCGGAGTGAAGTGGCTAGAGGTCTGTGATTGCAGGTGAGGATCATTCCTAGCTTGAAGGTTGGGGTGCTCGGGGGAGGAGGATGGGGGTGGCTCTTGGCGGGAGGTTGTAGCTCTTGATTCGTGGGGGCAGGGGTGCGGTGGTGACTCGTGTAGGAAGGCTGGTTGTTCTGGAATATGGAGTGAAAATGTTTGATTGTCTCTCCTAGCAAGGAAGACTAGCCAGGGGTACGAAGTAGGGCAGGGTGGGTAGTGACGTGTGAAAGGGGGCGATTTGCAGCACGGGGAAGAGAGAGTCAAAGGCCTCTAGATTCTCATTGTTGGATTGAATCAGGACTGTGCCGTTCGTGTAGATGGTCACAGAAGTGTTGCAGCTCCGTATCGAGTGGTTAGTGAGTGATGTCATCAGTTTGCAGCTGATAAATAAAAATCCTCTATAACATTAAAGTCGGATTTTCAGTTACTATTCTGAAAAGGCTGCTTTTAGACAAGCATCAACTGTACCTGCCTGTGTCCTGCTGCTGGCCTCTGCTGGAGTGAGTCCTGATCCCCCATGTCCTGGACAATTGCTTGACATTGGTGTGTACTCTTCCTGCTCCTAGACTGAGTTAAAGCTGGAAATCTTGAAGTTTGAGCTCTTCGCAACTGTGAACATACTCTTTCCATCAGTTATCCATAAATGCGGTGACCTCCAGTGTGTAGTTGTAACGGCGACCTGCTTTTTGAAACAGCAATGACCTCCAGTGTCTCAACCACCCCAAAGCCCTGACTGTGACCTTTTGCTCATGTAGTGATGATTGCCAGCGACTCCACCAGCACGAAGTTCTAAAGGTAGCCTGCTCTTCACGCCAAACAGCCACCGTCCATGTGAACAACTAACGCGAAGCTCCAGCAACAACCGCTATTCGTGCAGACATCACCTTCCTCACAGCCCCTACCAAAGCTAAGCTCTAGCTGAGGCTCCTTGCGTGGACTTTGAGAAGGTAAACTATTCACCGGGTTGAAGTCTGGTCCCTTTATCTGACCTGCACTCCATTGCGGTCGGCCTGAACTTGTGAATTTGACCCAGCCCAGCGCAACCAGATGACCGCGAGTGGTGCTTTGTGCTTCTTGGTGCTATTTTCACCTGGAACTATAAAAAGTAATAACTCATGTGCTACTTATTAGATTTTTGTTGTTTTTATATCATTTTATTTATGAAATTGTACTCTATTTTTCTAAATTTGTTTCAGGCTTTGGGTTTTCACTCTATCACTGTTTGACTGCGGCATAAATACTTTAAACATTGTCTCTAAGTTAATGTTATGTTATGTTATGTTATTTTTTTTTTATATAGCGCAACGGTTACTCAAAAAGAGTGTCCCGGCGCTTTAGGTAAAAAGGGGCTGCTTCGCAATAACATAACACAGTAAAAGAAAATACAGAACTGACAAATAAAGCAAGGGCTACACAAAATACCTACTGGGTGAACAACCAAGTTTTAAGACCTCTCCTGAATTCAAGAAGACTCGATGCCCCCCTGAGCGGAAGCGGAAGCAAATTCCACATCTGTGGGGCCAAAAGGCCGAAGGAACGGCCACCCAGGCGCGCTCTCTTCACTCGTGGCACAACCGCCAAGAGTAAGGATTCAGACCTCAAAGAGCGGGCCGGATGGTAAAAGACCAGTCTCTTTTGGAGGTACTTTGCTCCCACCGCATGGAGAGCCTTATAGGCCAAAGTCATAGCCTTAAAGGCGATCCGTTTGCGGATGGGCAACCAATGCAGCGTCCGCAATAGACCCGCAGCACCGGCACGTCTATTTAGACCATAAATGGCCCTGGCCGCCGCATTCTGCGCGACTTGAAGCCGCTGCAGCAAGTACTCTGGAAGGCCCAGGTACAGAATGTTGGCATAATCCAACCTGGAGCCAATCAGAGCCTGCACAGTCACCTTCCTGTGTTCCTCCGACAAAAGAGGCAAGAACCTGCGCAGCATCTTTAATAGACCGAAACAGGTACCGGTCACCCCAAAGATCTGGGCTTTCATCATCAGCCCCTTGTCCATCTTGACCCCCAAGTTCTTAGCCATAGGGGAAGAGCAAGACGGAGGAAACATATCGACGGGCCACCAGGCCTGCCAAGCCGGCTCCGAGTCACACCCGAAGAAGAGTACCTCAGACTTGTCGGAATTGCACTTGAGGCTGTTCTGTTGGAACCATGCGAACACAGCCCCAAGGCAATCCCGGATACTCTCCCCGTCAAAGTCTGCCCCTCTCTTACAAGAAAAGAGGAGCTGGGTATCGTCGGCATACGATACAATCCGGGCACCGAACGACTCCGCCACCGCCGCCAGAGGGGTCATAAAGATGTTAAAGAGGGTCGGGCTCAAAATAGAGCCCTGAGGGACCCCGACTCCCAAAGGCGGCATCACGGCGGTGTCAGACGATGTCCAGACCGTTTGCCGGGGGCCGGCTAGAAAGGAAGCAAACCAGCTGAGCACCGTCCCCCGAAGACCAATCTAATAGAGTCTTGCGAGAAGGCCATCATGGGGGACGGTGTCAAAAGCCGCCGACAAGTCCAACAACACCAGCATGACTTTGCCCCCGGTATCCAACACCCCTTTGATGGTTTCAGAGACCTCAAGGAGCGCGGTCTCGGTGCTCCGGTTTGATCGGAAGCCGGACTGGGTGTCGTGCAAGATCTCGTGGGTCTCCAAAAAATTGGAGAGCACCGACTGAACATGTTTCTCCAGTATTTTTACGAGGGCCGGCAATAAGGAGATAGGCCTGTAGTTGGCTGGGGCCTTCGGGTCGAGACCCGGTTTTTTAAGCAACGGGATGACCATTGCCTGTTTCCAAACTGGCGGCACCACTCCCTGACTCAACGAAAGATTCAGAAGAGGGTTGGCCAGTGGATTAATCACTTCCACCATCTTACCCAGAAGCTTAGCTGGGCAGGGGTCAAGTGGAGACCCAGATTTCAAATTGCCCATAAGCACTAAGGAGGCAGAGGCAGGCAAAGATGGAAACACAGCCAATATAGCACCGTGCGAGGCCAGAGGAGATCTGTCAACCACAGGTGTAAACGGACCAGCGGGTTCCCCAGAAACAAAAGAATCCTGTATAAGTTTTATCTTGCTTGTAAAAAAACAAGCAAGGTCCGCCGCCCAGGATTCTACGGGCACCTCTTCAGATGTAGTGGTCCGGGGAGAAATAAATTCTCTTACAATGGTGAAAATCTCCTTGCAGGAATTGGAGGCCGCTTCGATTCTCCCAGCAAGATAGGCCTTTTTTTCAAGGCGGATGTCCCGGTGGTACACCTTGACCACTGCCTTATAGGCCAACCGGTCCACGCTATCATAGTGTGCCCTCCAGGCCCTTTCGGCTACCTTACACTGCTGCCGCTTAGCCCGCAGTGCAGTAGTAAACCAGGGGGCCGAAGCCCGCTTCGGTGTCAAGCGGGGGGGCAACACCGGGGCCAGGTCGTTAAGCCTGTCAGAAAGCCACACTTGCAGGGACTCCAAGTCCCTCTCCAGCTCACCGGAGAGAGGACAAGGATGATCCAGAGCGGCCTGAGCCAGCATCTCCGGAGTCACTCTATTGAGCGCTCTGAACGCACGACCCCGTTGCTGTGGGGCAGAGATAGACGGCCCGGAGGCGCCACTGATCGCAAATTTGGCCAGCCAATGATCAGACCACAAAACCGGGAGAATCTCTTTCACCACCAGAACAGAAGTAGAAAAGACCTGGTCTAGAGTGTGACCCTTAACGTGCGTCGGCCCGTGCAAATAGGGGAGAAGGCCCAGCGGTGTCATTGCCTCGGAGAGCTTAATAGCAGCGGGGTCGGACGGATCGTCCATCCGAACGTTGAAGTCCCCAGCTACTATACAGTGTTCAGCTCTCAAGGCCAGTCCCAGCAAAACCGAGTCAAGGTCTTCAAAGAACGTTCCAAGCGGGCCAGGAGGTCGATAGACTAGTAGTCCCTTCACTGATTGGTGCGGCGCTAACACGATTGAAAACGCCAGCGATTCAGAACCGCGGATATCCTCCGCAGGCAAGATGGTACACAACGTGCCCTTCTTCACCACCAGTGCGACCCCTCCGCCCCTACCCTTGGCTCTATCCTTCCTGAAGATGTTATACTCAGGCGGGATAGCCAACGTCACGTCCGGGTTGGAAGAATCTCCCCACCACGTCTCGGTCAACATTAGACAAAGTGGCTTCTCTGTGTCGAGAAGCTCAAAGATGTCCTGCGCATGACTGCACGCCGATCTGGTGTTTAAGAGCATGCAGGAATACTCAGCTCCAGCTGTGTTACTAATGGGGGCAGATGGTTGCGCACGGTTGGGGCGCCAACCACAACATGGGCAGCGCGACTTACCTCTATGGCGCCCGGGGAAAACAGAGCAACAGCAGCTCTCCCGATGATTTAGAGAGCGCAGCTCTTCAGACGAGTAGCGCAAAGTTAGTGCAACAGACTTGCACATGCTGGATAACAGAGCCCCACCCGCCGACCGGAACGCCACCGGGACGCTGACGGGCGCAGACGGGCAGGACTCTGGCTTGACTCAGGCGCGAGTCAGGCGATCCCGCTGCGCGATCTCGCTGCGCTCGCAAGGGAGCTTTATGTAGGCGAACATCCACACCCACCGAGCGCTAGTCCGCTCGTGGTCACCGCCTGACTGTTTGTGCCAATCTACAGGAGGGTTAAGCACATGTTCATTTAGTGGCTGTTGTTGTTCCCCCTGACTAGTACTGTGTTTATTACTTGATCGGTGCTCTTGTCCCCTTCAGCTATTATTATTATTATTATTTGGAATCTTGTATAGCGCGTGGTTACCCTTGGGCATCCCAGCGCTTTAATAACCCAATTTTCTTACACTGAAGTATACTACCCAGCAGATATCCTAGTAGAGTTGACTTAATTCAGCAACAATCTGTATACCATAAAGAAATGTGCAGTTGCACACGACATCCACATTATGCTTGAGAAAATTAAAAATGTGATGAAGAGCTTCAGTTATGGGAGCTCTGGGATGGAATGGACTCCCAGTATAGTTTTGTAAGGCGTATACGGAGGAGCAAGCCCCTTTATATTTGAAAAATATGAGACGGTGGGGATCGTGGGATTTTAGATCTGTCTCTGCAAGAACATATCGCCATTACACTTCTCAAATTCAGCAAGTCCCTACATCTATGTGATTCATACAGACCACTGTCCTTGATAAATGTAGACAATACATTTCTAGCAGAGCTCAAAGATAACAGGATTCTGTCAATCATGCAAGCATTCATCTGCCCAGCTCAGTCTGGCTTTATTCCCAGTAGGTCGACAGTGAATACTCTGTATACATTGCTAGATGTTACACAGCAAACAGACCCTGATATTCAAGCTGTGACCACTTTCCTTGATGCAACCAACGTTTTTACCTATACACAATGGCCCTTTCTGCTTGCCATACTTGAAAGAATGGGATTGGACAAAACCATGGTGAATGGATTAAACTAGTCTATGCCCTGTCAGAAGCTAGAATAAAAATAATCAATCAATTATCCACCCCTATAAATATTGAATGAGGAACTAGACAGGGATGGCCCCTGTTACCGATCTTCATTGCTTTAGCAAGTGAGCCTCTAGCAAGTATACTTAAAAAGTTCCATCCCAGTAGAGGGATTAAATTTGGGACCCTGCGAGTTTTGTTATCAATATACGCTGATGATAATATCCTGCGAGATGTTAACTTTATTTCTATAACTAGGATAATGATAAACTATGGTGGGTGGTCAGGCCTGACCATTAACTGATTGAAGTTGATCATACTCCTTTTCACTAGGCGTACCCTGGTTCTGTACATTCCAATAAAGTAGCAAGACTCATCGATCCATTGCCTGGGCACTCATTGTAAATGGGATATGAACCTTATCATGAAGGAAAACTGTGGAAAATGCACATAAACGAATGTCCTCAAAAACAGAGAAATTGAACTGCTTCCCACTATCACCGGCGGGTTTGGTGGTCATAGTGAATATGGTTCTATTACCCAGATTACTGTACCTTTCCAAAATATCCCCACCCCTCAAAATCTGAAATGTTTCAATTGGCTAAGATCCCTTATGATTAAACTTGCCGGGCAGGTAAGCAGTTTAGAATGAGTTGGAGTGCATTGAAACTTATTCTAGGCTGCTGACCTGCCCATATAAGAAGGGTGGGTTTGCTGGCCCTAGTTTTGAGGTGTTTTATTTAATCTCTCAAACACTGTTTGCATATCACTGGTTCCATAATCTGAGGCAGACCTGCACTACCAGTTCAAGAAGAGACTGGCGAATCTGATGCCACTGAACACTATACTTATGAAGAAGGTTTGGAGACTGAACAAATAGATTGAGACCCCACCAAGTACAATTTGACCCTGGTGTAGGCTAGCTGAGATTTGTAAGATTGATTAAATATACTCTCCCTGAATGCTCTTGTTACGCAATCCCTGTATTGACATCTCAAAGGAGTCAACAGTGATAAAACAATTATTCAGTAGACAGCTAGGCACACTTGGAGACATGTATACCAACAAAAGATTTCTTATATTACAGGAATTCTCTGCTAGAGCTCAGTTTATTCTCCTAGATATCAAATTATATCATCAGCTTTATAGAACTATGTAAGGATTGTTTCTTTCGCTGCTGTAGGATTGGAAACTACTAGCCATGATCATATCCAACTCCTTCCCCATTAAGCAGATCACTAACATGTATAATCGACAGTTTAAGTTGTTGAAGATGCGCCACTACTGATGTAGTATTCATGCGCCTCACCGGGACTGACAACATATCTGGTTATTGGTAGCACCTTTTAGATGCACTACAAATAATTATTTAAGGTAATCTTGCTTTGTCTTTGTGGATAGCCCATTTAGGGAAAGTGAAAGATACTCCTAAACCATAAAAGATATATACTGCACAGGCACTGTTGTTGGGTAAGCAGAGAGTTGGCATGAAGTGTGGGAGGAGCAAGCCACCTCAGGTCAAGGTTTCGCTCAAAGACTTTTATAAGTGTAATGAACAGAATGAAGTCAAAACCTCTTTCTTATTGAGTGCATCACAGCCTAAAGATATCTGTGCCCCTCTGAGAATGTAACTATCTGGGCTGGGTTCATAATTGTGACTGTTGTGGTGCACCACATTCTCATTTTCAAATAGAAATTGCCAATTCGCTGCTTTTGTGAGTGTGTAAATGGCTCCTGTGTTGTTTCTCTCAGCTTCCATGTGGCGTGACTATACCTTTTTTGACTGCTCAGTACATGTATTATTCTTGTCAATTAGACATAAAATATTGCCATGTGGGATCATTTACTTGTGGAAAATTGATGAATAAAACTTACATTGAATTAAAAAACTGAAGATATGTTGGAATTAATATCTGGACTGTGGTCCAGCAAAAGCACCGGGGACGAGGGCTTACCAGGCACATTTTATAAAATTAGTAAGGCTCAGATTGCTCCATTTCCATTTGTGCCATTTAATAACGCTGAAACTACTGGCAGGTCTGTAACAAATTCAGTAAGATGATTATAAGTTTTCTGTCCAAAACCAGGGAGGATTGCTTAATATGTCCCAGCTATAGGCCCATCTGCCTAAAAAACCCATATGTAAAGATCGTGGCCTTGGTGTTAGCAACTCACCTGAGAAAAGTGAGCCTAAATCTCCTTCATGATTCCTAGGAGGGGTCTGTATCCAATCATGCATCCACAAAGAGCTTACAGCTGCTTTCCCACATTATCTTGTAAGTGAAGGATGACCTGGGGGAAACTGTGGCAGTCTCTCCAACACTATCTCCATCCACCTTTGAACAAGCCAAAGAGCCCTTAGGTCTTTGTTAGACTGCTAGGCCTATGTCTGCAGAAATCTGAAAATATGTAGGTATTCCCATGCTGGGGTTATTTTATGGAACAATGCAGGTATCAAGATTGGAGGTGCTTTCTTTCAATGGTCACTCTGATCCTCCTGTGTAATACTTAAAGTGAAAAAACGGTTATGTGAGGTCTCATTAAAGACCTTTGGCACTTTATTCACTGAGCCTGAGGCAGGATAGATCTCAATTTTCTCCAGGCTTAGGCTTGTGTACTTTATGAAAATCTATAACTGGTATGGATCCCAACCTGATTGTATAAAGCAAAATTGACTATGAATAACCTCTTCTGGATATGCAAATCCTAATGTGGTGACCTAATGCATGTACTTTCATCTTGTTTTGACATGTTGCATTACTACTTAGATGTAAGGTGCTTACTGACCATGACATAACCAATGTCTTCAGCCAATTTAGCTATCTTTCATGACACTAAAGAACTCAAAGACATACCATTGCTTTGGCAGAAGTGGATAGCCACCTCTTTTGTGCTGCAAAAAAAACTGCATTTGTAAACATTGGAAGTGAGGCACAATACCCACACAAAATGAAAGGGTCTCAGAGCTTCTCTGACTAGCAGCACATGGAAATATCATTTATAAGCTGCATGACCAGACAACTGTTATCGACCGTATATGAGGACTATGTTTAGAACTCTATGGATCATCAGAATTCTAGGCAGCCATTACATACATTTCCCCATATACTGATCTACTAGTGCACTGTGACCTTGGCCCTTGCACATCACAGACTTGACCGATATGGTTGACATCAAATGGCAGAACATGATGACTACCGCCTTGGGACATGATCTTGTTCCAGCAATATGCAATCAACCCCTCAACATCATGCTTCCCACTAGGCTACTGGAAATGCACAAACATCCATAGCCCACTGGCCCCATTCTTTGCGTTTTCACATCCAGATAAACATAGTAGTATCCTGTGTCTGGGTAAAGGGGTGGGGGGTAGGAGTGGAGGGGGACCAGGGACTATGGACAAACAAACAAAAAATATTTTAAACTTACCTGCTGCATATGAGCACCCTCAATTTGTGCTCCCAGTGAGACTGGGGGCCTGTGGGAAGAAGGTCAGGCGGAAGCAAGATGGCGGAGTGAAGACGCCACAGAGGGAATGCTCCACAGAACCCCTGACCCTCGAGTTTGAAGAAATTCGAATGAGCGCTGTAAATCTATAATTGAATGGCTATCGAGTGGAAGATACAGTGACGCTATTGAGGTGCCATCATTTAAATGTTATAGCTGTCCACGACGGTATCGGGTACAAGGCTGGCGTGATATAATAACGATTCAGCAGAACGTACCTATGAGCCATCTATCTGCCTGGCTCGGAGTTTGAGGAGTCGGGTTCTGCGGAGATCTGCAGAGACGCGGTCTGGCGGACTGGCGGACTGGTGGACCAGCTGGTCCGGTAGAGGCCGGTAGAAGCTGCAGCTGCGGTAACCGAGAGAGCTGAGGTGAGCTGGAAAGAGGAGGGGGAGGAGCGCTCGCAACGCTGAACGCTGAACGCCGAAAAATCAGAACAGGGACGGCTGCAGCAGCGGAAAAGCGGTAAAAGCAGCAAGGAGTCTGTTTATTAACTCACGAAGGGGTATTCTTTTGTTAAAAAAAAAAACAACTCTGGAGGTGTTTGGGGTGGTCTCAGGCTGCTCAAAATTCGTCGGGAGCTATTAAAGGGGCCGCGCCATTGCAAGGAACTGGTTTTGGGACTTTGTTTTGCTTGCTGAGTACTGAGCACCAAGCACTGGGACTTAAGAAAAGAAAAGAGTAATACATACCGGGCCCCTTTATTTCTTTAGAACTAGCTCCAGTAACATTGCCTCAGTTGCCAGCTGCTAGTTGTTAGGGGGTCAGGTACATCTGGTACATCTGATACATCAGTACATTGTTTTATTGTATACTGAGCTAAATCATCGTGTCAATGGCTCCTAAAAACACCAAGAGCAAAGCAACCAGAGGCAATCCCTTGGAAGATGGGCTTTATGAAGGGGTCTCTCCAGTACTCAAACCAATTTCACCAGCAGTGGTAGCGAGGATGCCTCGACAGGTGGATAAACAAGCTGGTAAACAGCAAACTATTCAATTCAATATAAAAACTCCTAATAAAGTTAACACCACTGCTGCCACTGCTGCCAAAAATAAGGATAAAGGAAAGGATCAAAATTAAGCTGCAGAAATATATGACAATAATTCAGAGCAACCGATTGGAAACTTAGCTAAAGACCGCAAGGGAGTGCTAGATACAGCAGGTAAGAGTGCTGCAGTTAAGGTGGATAACGCAAGCAAGACTGAGCAATATGAAATTATCACGACTGATGCTCTTACCGCTCCTACCTCAGATACAGCAGATGCTGCTATTGAACTACACTCTAAACCTCCCCAGCCTTTACCGGTTTTAGATTTAACTGAAGCAGACGAGAGAAGCTCTGGTTATCATAATGTTACCGACGTGATTGATGCTACTGATAGCGAGACTCAATTAGAGGTTAATTCTGATGATCCAGAGTATGAGGAGATGGTTGAAACTGGTGATAATGAGAGTGGCGAAGATACAGGTGCGGACATAGAATATACCTCTGCACAATTAAAAGCTATCAGATCCTCCGCTTTAAGAAAAAGGGGGAAGACAAAAAATAAAGTCAAGAAGGGGGGGAGAATTCTGACCCCTGCAACGTTATTAAATACATTGATACCAACTATGAGCGGGGGGAAGCTGCTTACAGATCAGAATTCACTTGGTAAGTGGCTCCAGGCTCAAAAAAGAGAGGCCAAAATTCTTCCACCAAGTCTACCAAGTCTACCGGGAGGAAGCACTTTGGTAGGGGTGAGCCCGAAGTCACAAGCCACTCCGTCCAATAGTGATACTTTACTTAGAGCGGAGGTAAATCGAGTCTCTGAACTGACAATATCGCCTTTTTTAATTGATCCCTCTGCTCCTCCAAATACATTACCTATTGGTATCACTAGGATTGATAACAATGCTACTGCTACTGTTATTGCTGGGGGCTCTCAGAAAGACAAATTTATTGCAGCTACCACTTCACACTGCGGGTCAATAGTAACACCTATTATTTCCATCTCCTCTTCACCGGCCTCTGTTCATGCCAACGCTGATGTTAACGCTAATGCTTCATCTTTGGATTTAATCTTAAAAACTTTAATGGATCATCGCCAAGAGGTACAAGAGAACTTTCGACAACTAAGAGAAGATAACACTAAAATGCACAATTCCCTCCAGGAAGTTACTAATAAACTAAGTGGCGTGACTCAAGAAATCGAGGAACTACAGCAAAGAGTTGTAGAAGTGGAGGAAACTCTTGCTACTACTTCAACATCAACAGATCGTCATAACGAGGAAATAGGGGCTCTGCAGAATAAAGTGGAGGATCTGGAAAATCGACAGAGGAGGCAGAACCTGAGACTCTTTGGGATACCCGAGGGATCCGAGGGAGCAGATGCAAGGGCCTACATGGTAAAGATTTTACAGAGGGCATTCCCGGATTTGTCAGATTGGGACTGGGACTCTCAGCTTCAGCGGGTACATAGACTTCCTATCACCCCTAGAACCCAAGAGAGCAAATATCCACGGCCTTTCCTAATCTACTTTGGTAACTATCTGTTGCGACAAGCAGTCTCAATGAAAGCTAGGCCAAATTCTCCAGCCCAATCCCACTACAGAACATGTTCCATTGGTATACTCCGACCAGATCCCTTCGCTCGGCTTCTGCCTACCTGGCTGTGGTGCCTAAAGTATTGAGATCACGATTGGGTGGCCGATCTTTCAGCTTTACGGCAGCTAGGCTATGGAATGCTCTTCCATTGGGATTGAGAAGCACGAATGACCTCAATTCTTTCAAGAAAAACTTAAAAACCCATCTTTTTCCCAAGGCTGGGATACATTAGTTTCTTTTGATCAGCACGTTGCGAAGCAGGCTCCTTTTAGTCAAAGCGCCAGGATACCCGTTGGGTGACAGATACGCGCTATAAAAGTATACCAATACATACATACATACATACATAATGTAACCTTTTTTGTTAAATCCGACCTCAGCAAGATCACCATGGACAAAAGATGGGGGCTACGTAAACTGATCGATTCTTTTAAGTCCCACGGAGCAATGGCCTACCTACAAGAACCTGCTCCTGCACCTGAAAAACCTCCACTGGCTCCCCGTCAATAAGAGGATCACTTTCCGGCTCCTAACCCACGCACACAAAGCACTCTACGAAATCGGACCCGAATGCCTCAACACACGACTATCCTTCTACACCCCCTCCCGCCAGCTTTGATCCTCCAACCAAGCCCTTGCCACTGTACCTCGCATCAACAAAACCACCATGGGAGGTAGATCCTTCTCCTACCTAGCAGCTAAAACTTGGAACTCACTTCCCACTCACCTTCGCCTTACTCAGAACCACCTAGCATTCAGAAAGCAACTCAAAACGTGGATATTCGACAAGTAACTCCCCACCCTTCTTCAAGCGCCTTGAGACCCTCTGGGTATGTAGCGCGCTATACAAATCTTTTGACTTGACTTGACTTGACTTGCTCGCCTCAAAGTTATCAAATCTGGACATAGTCACTTCTTTCATGATGTCAAGGAAGTGGAGCTGTTTCTTTCAAAAATGGACTTAAAAACTTAATTAAGTTAACCTTGAAAGTAAATGGGTAGAAGGAAATGGAGGCAAAAAAAAAAACAAACATATATAATACTAATCTGGTATGGGCACTACTTCTGTTTAAAACTCACTAGTCTCATTTTCTTCCTTCTTATTTTTGTATATCACCTTTTGGCTGATGGCCATTCTAATTGACGGCAATATAGAGGGCTAGGGTTCATGTGGACTCCTCTCAGGGTGGCTGCCCCTCTAACGGCAGCAGAAGATAGAGGGAGGCTTCCGGGTAGGTACGGGGGGGAGGGTACCAGTGGAATGGAAGGGAGGGAAGGGTGGGGGGGGAGGATGGACGGGGGGGAAAGAAAGAAAAAGACAAGGCAAGGTTAAAAGTGGTTAACAATAAAAATTGTAGACAAGGAATGTTATGGCGATTAATGAGAGGTGCAGAACGTTTTTTATTATCAAGAATTTATAATGCTGCAATTTAGGTGCACACTTGTGGGACACCCCCGCGCCGCACGGCCACCAGCTGCTGCGTGTGCCCCTCTGCTGTGCCCTGCCTCGCTGCCTGCCTCGCTACCGGCTGACCCTGCTGTTTTGCCATTCATTGGTGCTTGTTTTCTGTTTTCTCAATCTTTGCCCGTGTTAGCGTTTTCTGACGGTAATTTGTGCTTGTTTTCTGGTTTCTTAGTCTCTCCCCGTGTTTAGCATTTTTTGCCTGTAATTTGTGCTTGTTTTCTGGTTTCTTAGTCTTTTCCCGTGTTTAGCGTCTTTGCCTGTAACTTGTGCTTGTTCTTAAGTCTCCGGCCGTCCTCCGGCCTGTTTCCCGCCTCCTTCGCCGCCCCCGCTTCCCGCCACCACCGCCGACCCCGCCCCTTCTTTCCTTCTGTTCCCTCCCCGCTCCCGCCTCCCAGCTGCCCCGCCCACCCGCGCACTTGGCCTTAAATGGCGACCGTGCGACACAGGTAAGTGTGACCCACTTGTGGGACACCCCCGCGCCGCACGGCCACCAGCTGCTGCGTGTGCCCCTCTGCTGTGCCCTGCCTCGCTGCCTGCCTCGCTGCCGGCTGACCCTGCTGTTTTGCCATTCATTGGTGCTTGCTTTCTGTTTTCTCAATCTTTGCCCGTGTTAGCGTTTTCTGACGGTAATTTGTGCTTGTTTTCTGGTTTCTTAGTCTCTCCCCGTGTTTAGCATTTTTTGCCTGTAATTTGTGCTTGTTTTCTGTTTTCTTAGTCTTTTCCCGTGTTTAGCGTCTTTGCCTGTAACTTGTGCTTGTTCTTAAGTCTCCGGCCGTCCTCCGGCCTGTTTCCCGCCTCCCTCGCCGCCCCCGCTTCCCGCCACCACCGCCGACCCCGCCCCTTCTTTCCTTCTGTTCCCTCCCCGCTCCCGCCTCCCAGCTGCCCCGCCCACCCGCGCACTTCGCCTTAAATGGCGACCGTGCGAACGCGCAGCGTTGACGCGCAGCGGGCGCGCCGATTGTGCGCCGAAGGCGCGCCAAAGGTAAGCCCGTCTGCGCCCGTCCGCGACCGGACCGCGACCAGCGCCAGGACCCCTGGCCCCCACCGACGGAAGCCGACCCGACGAACCTACAACGCCGCCGATCTCATCGCACTCAACACCGGCCGCATCCCAGGATGTCACCGAGCCGCTCCGAAGCACACCCACGGACCCTTCAGCTGCCACGCCTGCAAGTTCACCTGCATCCGGACCTTCCCTGCACCCGCCAAGCCGAACACCAGCAGCAACCACCTCAAGTGCATCCTACTCAACACCCGCTCCGTCCACAGACACGCCGTCGAACTCTGGAACCTCCTCGACACCACCGCCCCCGACGTTGCCTTCCTCACCGAGACCTGGATGAACGCCTCCTCAGCCCCAGACATCGCCATCGCCATCCCAGAGGGCTACAAGATCACCCGGAGGGACCGCACCGCCAACCAGACGGGAGGAGGCATCGCCATCATCCACAAAGACACCATCCGCATCACGACCAACACCGACGACACCCTAACCACCGCTGAACACCTGCACTTCCAGATCCACACCAACCCGAACACCACCCTCAGAGGCACCCTGATCTACCGACCCCCGGGACCACGCACACGATTCAGCGAGGACATCGCCGACTTCGTCAGCCCGCACGCTCTCCCCTCCGCCGACTACATCCTCCTGGGGGACCTCAACTTCCACCTGGAGAGCAACAGCGACCGCAACACCATCAGCCTGCTCGACAACCTCGCCAACCTCGGACTCAAGCAGCTGGTGTCCACCCCCACCCACCTCGCCGGACACACACTCGACGCCGTCTTCTCATCCAGCAAAGACGTCACCTTCAGCCACGCCACTGGACTCCACTGGACGGACCACAGCTGCGTCCACTTCACCTTCAGAAGAACGACGATCCACCACCACCAGCAACAGGTTGCCCGAAGAAGCTGGAACAAGATCACAGCCGACCAGCTCACCGCTTCCCTGAGCCAGCACCCTCCCGCCAGCTCAGCGAACCCCAGCCAAGCCGCCGACAACCTCACGAAGTGGATCAACAACTGCGCGGACGAACTCGCCCCTCTGAGAACCCCACCCAGCAGACCCTGCAGCAGAAAAACACCATGGTTCACTGACGAACTCAAGAGCTCCAAGAAGAACTGTCGAGCCCTTGAGAAAGTCTGGAGAAGGGAACCAACTACGGACAACATGACCACCCTCAAGCTCGCCACCCGGAAACACCACCAACTGATCCGCGCCACCAAGAAAAATACATACAAGGATCGACTGGACAACAACGCACACAACTGCAAGGAACTCTTCAACATCGTGAAAGAGCTCTCCAACCCCAACGCCGGAAACAATGACATCACCCCGTCGCAAGACCTCTGCAACTCCCTCGCGTCCTACTTCCACAACAAGATCACGGACATACACAACAGCTTCAACAACCATCCTACGCAAGCCACAACCGCAACAACGCCACCCACCACCACCCTCCGCACCTGGACCCCGATCACCACCGAAGACACCATCCGCACCATGAACTCCATCCACTCCGGATCTCCGACTGACCCCTGCCCTCACCACGTCTTCAACAAGGCCGACGCTGTCATCGCACCCCACCTGCGGGACATCATCAACACCTCCTTCGACACCGCCACCTTCCCTGAGAGCTGGAAGCACGCCGAACTCAGCGCTCTTCTCAAGAAACCCACAGCAGACCCCACCGACCTCAAGAACTACCGTCCCATCTCGCTCCTCCCGTTCCCGGCCAAAGTCATCGAGAAGACCGTCAACAAACAGCTGGCCGCCTTCCTCGAGACGAATGGATCCCTCGACCCCTCACAGTCGGGCTTCCGAGCGAACCACAGCACCGAGACCGCCCTCATCGCTGCCACCGATGACCTTCGAACTCTGATGGACAACGGAGAAACAGCGGCCCTCATCCTCCTGGACCTCTCCGCGGCTTTCGACACTGTCTGCCACCGCACCCTAATACAGCGCCTCGGCAACATCGGAATCCAGGACAAGGCACTGGAATGGATCACCTCCTTCCTCGACGGTAGAACACAGAGAGTCCGACTACCACCGTACAAGTCAGAGGCCACCAAAGTCATCTGCGGCGTCCCTCAAGGATCCTCACTGAGCCCCACCCTCTTCAACGTCTACATGAGCCCCCTCGCGGCCATCGCACGCCAACACAACCTCAACATAATCTCCTACGCCGACGACACCCAGCTGATCCTCTCCCTGACCAACGACCCCGCCACCGCCAGAGCCAACCTGCACGAAGGGATGAGAGATGTAGCCGAATGGATGACGACCAGCCGCCTGAAACTGAACTCGGACAAGACGGAGGTCCTCATCCTGGGCTCCTCGCCATCCGCCTGGGACGACTCCTGGTGGCCCCCCGCCCTGGGCACCGCACCCAAACCGACGGACCACGCACGCAACCTGGGCTTCATCCTGGACTCCTCCCTCTCCATGACCAGACAAGTAAACGCCGTCTCCTCGTCTTGCTTCAACATCCTGCGCATGCTACGTAAGATCTTCCGGTGGATCCCCACCGAGACGCGGCAGACGGTCACCCAGGCCCTCGTCACCAGCCGACTGGACTACGGCAACGCCCTCTACGCCGGAACCACCGCCAAGCTCCAGAAGAGACTCCAGCGGATCCAGAACGCCTCGGCCAGACTCATCCTCGACATCCCCCGACGCAGCCACATCTCCGGACACCTGAGAAATCTGCACTGGCTCCCGGTCAACAAGAGAATCACCTTCCGTCTCCTCACCCACGCACACAAAGCCCTACACGACCAAGGCCCGAGCTACCTCAACAACTGGATCAACTTCTACACTCCCAAGCGCCTCCTCAGATCAACCAACCACGCCCTCGCCGCCGTCCCCCGCATCCGAAGAGCGACAACAGGAGGAAGGTCCTTCTCCTACCTGGCCGCCAAGACCTGGAACTCACTCCCGACCGACCTGCGCCTGACCCAAGACCAGCTCTCCTTCAGGAAGAAGCTCAAGACCTGGCTGTTCGAGCAGTAACGGCACCCCCCCCACCCAGCGCCTTGAGACCCTACGGGTGAGTAGTGCGCTCTATAAATGACCTGATTGATTGATTGATTGATTGATTGAGGTGTTTAGCCTGGAATGTTTCGGGCTTGAATAATAAGAACAAGAGGCGTATGGTGTATGAAGAACTTAAAATGTATGATCCACATTTAATTATGTTAACAGAAACACATGTTTGTTTTAAAGATAAGAAAATACTGAGTCAATTGGGATACGAGATGGTGGTGTGTACTACTTTAAACGCTCCTATTAGAGGAGTCGCAATTTTGAAAAAAAAACAACCATGGGGGGTAGTGATTAAACTTCCTCGGATAATGGAGGCCGGTGGGCCATTACTCAAATGCAGGTTGAGAACCGTAAATTTGTTTTCTGTGCTATATACGGACCAAATATTGATGACCCGCGTATTTTTGATTGGCTAAATATCGAATTGCTTTCATGGGAGGGGGAACTTATCATGATGGGGGATTATAACTGTGTACTAAACTATGAACAGGATGTGACCAAGAGAGGCCCAACTAGACGCATGCGCAAAACCAGGGCGGCGATATTAGAACTAGCTCGGATACACAATGTAAAAGATGTATGGAGGAGCTTGTATCCATATCAACCTGGTTACACATTTTACTCCTCACCGCACTAATTGTATTCACGTATAGACTTGGCGTGGGCTTCAGATGAGGTTATTGAGGCTGGACGTATGGAAATCTTTCCAAAGGTCTCGTCGGACCACAACCCAATTTTATTGTCATTTAGTATAACACAAAGGGACCCGGAAGTTAGATTGTTTACTTTTCCTAGATATATATTGGCAGATGCAGTTTTTGTTGGAACGTTGAAGGCACATATCAGAGAATTTATTGAAATCAATGTAGGAAGCGCATCACTTTTATCAATCTGGGATGCTTGTAAAGCCTCTATTAGGGGGCATGTGCAACAGTATGTATATAAACAAAATGCAGAACAAAGGAAAAAGGATAAGAATGTAATGAATGGTATTTTGCAGCTGGAAAAACAATTAGCTGATAATTTGAGAGCTGGGGTGTTGGGGGCGCAAGATATCGAACAATTAGAAACTAAACTAGTGAATGCACGTTCAACTCTTAAATGTGCTTTAAGGGAAAATAATAGCCGAAAGCTGCTTAAATATAAACTGTCACAATATGAATGTGGGGATAAGGTAGAAAAGGCCCTGGCTTACAAGGTGGCAGATGACCGAGCAACAACATTAGTTAAATGCATTAAAGGCCTTAATAATACTTCATATACTCAGCCAGCACAAATAATGGATCAGTTTGTAACACACTACAAAAAATTATACACTCCAGAGGGTAGCTGCACAGATATGCAGATACAAATGTATATCAATAAAAATCTTCCAGCCCGGGAATACTTAGATCAAGAATGTGTTAATGGGCTAGTGGAAGAAGTTACGTTAAAGGAACTTCACCATGCTGTTACTTCTCTCCCCTCTAATAAAGCTGCCGGTGAGGATACCCTCCCCATAGAATTATATAAAATATGAGCAGATAAAATCTTACCACTTTTATGTTTAGTTATTAATTCAATTGGTGTTACTGGGCAGGTACCAGAATCATGGAATACATCTAAAATTATGTTTTTTCTTAAGAAAAATAAAATACCAACGGAATGCGGCTCTTATCGTCCTATATCAATGATTAACGCTGACGTTAAAGCGTATTCCAAGATACTAGCTCTTCGCTTGGCCCCACTTATGCCGCTGTTGGTAAACGAACAACAACATGGTTTCGTAGCTGGGAGGGACACAACTACTCATGTAAACATGGCGATTACTGCCTTCGATGTTGCAGCAACTAATCACACCCCACTCGGGATGATACTTTTAGACGCAGAGAAGGCGTTTGACCGAGTGGGGTGGGATTACTTATGGGGGGTGATGAAACAATATGGCTTTAAAGGACGTTTTCTAAGAAGTATACAAGCTTTGTATAGAACTCCTAATGCAAAGATCAGCTATGCAGGGGCCGTTTCATCTAAATTTTTTATTTCACGGGGGACACGGCAGGGGTGCCCTCTGTCACCCCTACTCTTTGCTCTCTCCATGGAACCGTTTATCAATGCCCTTCAAGAGCAAGCCAGAATAAAACCCATACTTCATGAAGACAACATTTTGAAAATTACCGCTTATGCCGATGACTTAGCCATCTATACTACCGATGTGGCAGAAGCACTGGTAGGGATCTCAGAAGAAGCCAATAACTTTGGGGCTATCGCAGGTTACAAACTTAATATAAATAAAACGCAAGTTATAATGAATTATCACACTAATCCTCAAGTTCCAGGATATTGCCTGGCCGCGGTTTATTTAGGGGTTAAAATCTCTTCAAGGATCTCGGAAATAAACTTATTAAATTATGAACCTCTACTGAAAGAAGTTGCTGCTCTTCTAAAAAAATGGCATAAGATCCCGCTTAACCTGTTGGGACGATTGAATCTGATTAAAATGAATATTTTGCCTAAATTTTTATATCTCTTTCGTTGTATCCCTTTGCGCGTTAATAATTTGTTTTTAAAAAAATTGGATAGCATTATTAATAGCTTTTTGTGGGGCTACAAGAAGCCGCGAAGATCGATGGCAATCCTGAAATTACCACTGGAAAAAGGAGGTCTTAACTTCCCTGATTTTAGAGCTTACTTTTTTGCTTCTTTTTTGAACCGGCTACGCAGCCTGTTTATTAGCTATAATCAATTTTTTTTTCATCAATTTATGCTTGGCAGAGAGGCAAAACAATTTCTGGCGAAGGTGCAGGACCCGAATTATTTTAAACGAGTAAAATTTAAGACTGCACGGGATGCAGTACGCATTTGGAATATGATGATGATCAACTGTGAGACTTCTTTTTTCCACACTGACCTGTCACTTTGGGGTAATCCTGGACTTCCTGGGATTTTCAATGATAATACGGGACGAGAGTGGGCTAAATACGGTATTTTAAAACTGGGAGACTTATATGGCTCAAGGGGCTTCTTACAATTTGAAACTTTGAAACTTTTGTTCAAATTACCGGAATTGATGCGCTTTAAGTATATTCAAATAAGGGACTATTTAATCCGTAAAATGAATCTGATATCTGTAAGTAGCTCAGATTTATGGAGTTGCTTTTATTCAACAAATCGAAAATCCGTAATTAGTCTGGGATATAAGTGTCTAAACCAAAATAAATTGGATGAAACTCCTCGATTAGCGACAAAATGGACTTCCATATTAGGATTTAATGTGACAACTCAGAATATTACAGCCGCCTTAGTAAACATCAATAGAACGACTCATTCATCTAGCTTAATGCTACAATCATACAGAACAATATCTCACCTATATTACACACCATTGAGAATTTCTAAATGGGCACAAAATAATTTGAACAGTGACCGTACTAAATGCCCTAAGTGTGGGCTGTTGGCAGCAGATATTGTACATATGATTTACACATGCCCGGTATTAGCAAGGTATTGGTCGGCAATAGAAAATATCTTATATAAACAAAAAGCGATCAGTTCTTCATTATCAGCAGCTTCAATTTTACTTGCTATATACCCGTCTAGCACTATTAACACAGATTTGTTAAATATACTTTTGACCAGTGCTAGATTGGTTATCGCGAGAGCTTGGATCTCTCTGAACCCCCCTCATGCAATGGAATGGTGGGCGTTAGTTAATGAGATCTATACTATGGAGGGTTCAATTGCAAAGAACCGGGGAATAAAAGCAATTGGGAAATTTGCTAAAATCTGGGGCACCTTTGTTTTAGAATAGTACATGATTGCAGAAGATACTAACAGTGGTAATGCCTCAGGGAATACATATCTGTGGTTTTTTTTTTGTTTTTTTTTTCCTCTTTTTTTCATTTTTTCATTATTGATACAATAATATACACTATCCCATTTGTTTCTTTGTTCTATCTTAAGGTTACATTTGAAAGATGGGTAATGTAAAATGCATGGCGTTACTTTATTTGTATTTTGATCTGCACCGATATTCGATTTTATATCATATGTTTTGTTTAAAATGTATTTGTTGATCATCTTGCCCTGCTTGTCAATAAAAATAATAAAAAAAAAAAAAAAAGAGACTGGGGGCCTGCTCCTGTCATCTCCAACCCAACAATGCAGCTCGGGTTGGAGACAGTGTTAGTGCGCATGACAGACTGGCCGCCCTGAGACAGCTGACCAAACCCACATGCACACAGAAGGCTGGGTGCATCCCCCTGGATCTGCCCCAAAGGCTTGTTTTGGAAACAAAAGGGGGGGCGATGCTTCTCAGCCATAGCGAAGGAGCTGCCGCTGGATAAACACTCACCCACACCCTGCCTCATTTTAAGCAAAGACACATGTTCTGTTGTCTCCCAAGCATAGTTATTTCCTTTTTGTTGTATTTGCTTGTCTGATCAGAATTTTTATTTTCTTATTGAGGTTCGTCATTACTCATCTGATGATACAACATTCATGGTTTGTCATGTTTTGTACTTTCTTGGAAATGAAGACATACAGAAATATTTTTACAAGTGTTAATCATTAACGCAGACAAACATGTTTTCAGGTTTTTCATCTCAATACTTCTGTCTATAGTTGTGCAATGCATAACATGAACAGGATGCAACAGCATATTATTCTAATGTATCATCTTGTGGGTAATTCTTCCCTTCCGCTGTCCTCACCCTTGCCTGAGGGAGAACAAATCTTTCCGTCATAAGTGGAAAAACCGCCCATAAGAACATGAACAAGATGCAATAGCCTATCATTATTCAACTGTATACCCTTGGAGGCAATTTTCTCTTCACTTTGCCCTCGCCTACGCCTGAGGCAGAACTACTCAGAGGAACTGTATTTTTATTCAAACCAACCACACTTTGCTCTACCTTCATACATTTGCAAACATAGGAAATTGAAAGTATGTGTGTACATGATATTTCTATACCTCAAACCGGCCAAAAGGCAGCAGAATGCTGTACAGGGTCAAAGTCAAACATAAGGTTGATGAGTGATAGGGGAGGTAGCTGTGTAGTATATGGGTAATGCATTGTGATGTAGTGTTCCTTAAATAACTGAGTCTTCAACTCTTTCCTAAAGTGAAGCAGTATTGAGGCAGTCTTAGTGGATATGGGAATGTTATACCGAATCCTGGGTGCATAGATGGAAAAGGCCTGCTGCTTTGCTTTTTCTTTTTTACACTTCTTAGTCTGCAGTCTGATGGTGTCCAGGCTGTGAGTATGCCGAGAATCACGAGGTAATTTTCTCGTTTGGAATGTAAGGGGGGGGGCAGGTTGAAATTGGCTCTGTACATGATGCAGCAGATTTTGCAGATGGTGCGGCCATCAAGGAGAGCCAGTTGAGTTCCATCAGGATAGAGCTGATTTGATCATACTTCCATAGGCTCTGCACCATGTAGTATGCCCTTAAAGGGTGCCAGTGTGGAATCTGCAAGGCCAATGAGCGGGGTGTTACCATCATCCAGATACAAAAGTATAGGAGTTTAAACAGCAGTTCTGGAGCTGCTTTCTTGAAGAAACAGTTTCAGTTTCTTTAGAAGAGTGAGTTGATACTGGGCCATCTTTGTGTTTTCTGGCAGTGTGCTACTTGAGAGAGATATTAGTGTCCAGGATAAATCCTGAAGATTTCGCATTTGGTGAAAGTTGTAGTCCAAGGCCATCAAGGTTCTTGTTGTTGAGTCAGGGCTGTACTGTTTATTTGTTGTTCTTGTCAGATAAGAGTAATTATGTATTAGATGGATTAAGCTTCAGTTAGGCACTGAACATCCATGGCCTCATGTATGGGGATTTTTCGTAGGGCAGCTCAGCAAGTCACCTTGCTGTGCTGCCCTATGTCAAAGTGAAAGGGAAATAATGCACCATATTCATCCAATATGGTGTATTCCTGCTCTTTCCCCCCTCCACTGGTGTCATTTCAGCAGCCTAGCACCAATGCACCTGTACACCTGTGCAAGGATGCCTGTGTACTCAGCAGGATTGTTTAAGTACAGGAAGGGGCACCTTCTTGCACAGCAACAATCCATTGAGGTATGTTACTCTTTCTGTGTGTGCGCTTTAGAATGAGGAACAAATGAGGAGAAATAAAGTTATTTCTCCTTGTTACGCCTCACCTCGGGAGGTGTAATGTTTTGGCACATCCCTAGGTTAAAAAGTCTTGTAAATCTGGGGAAGCGTCAAAATCCATGGGTGTAGTGTGGGAACATCCACTGCAATGCCCATGGAATTTCTCCCTGGTGCAGAGCAAGTATGCCTTATTCCACATCTATGAGGCCACTGGAAAATCACAAGGGGCACACAAATAATCCCCCCACCCTTCTGGATGATGTGTTTGAAGCATTGGATGTCTGAAGTAGAAGAATCTTTCAACTAGAGCTGTGTATCATTGCCAAATTGGTGAATCTTGATGATGTTATCTGTGAGTAGAGTAGTAAGCTGCTCCATGTAGAGGTTGAAGATGACAGGAGACGGTATGGAACCTTGGGGCGCCCTGCAGGTGATAGTGATCTTTTGGGACCTGGAGTTGGATTTGTGAACAAACTTGTGTTGGTTGGAAGGGTTTGAGGTAAACCAGTGAATCACATTGCTGGTAAATCCCATTTAAGACCACAAAGTGCATACCATGGTGGAATGTTCAACTGTGCCAAAGGCAGCTGAGAAGTCCAGTAATATCAGGAGGCAGGGGTCACCTTCATCTGTGTAAGGTAGTGGTTTTGATGCTGCAGCATGATCTAATGCAATATAGGTAGTCATGCAGGATTATGATTTTGATTTTGAAGTTGAAAATAGGCTGCTTTTTTAATGACCTTGTTGATGAAATCTGGGTGAGTGATGGACCAGTACTTAGTAAGGTAATCTGGGACTAGCGTTGGTATTTTGACGAGTAGGAGGATCACCCTATCTTGAGACCATCTGGGAAGATGCCTTATGTGGGGGAGGCATTGACAGTGATGATTAGGGGTTAGAGAGTGTGCTCAGAGAGAGGTTTTGATGAAGAAGGAAGGTAAGACCTCAACTTCCTAAGAACTGGCTTTTAAGGGAGTTGAGAATGTTGGGGAGAACTGCAAGAAATAGGGCTTTGAAGGCTGCCCATTGCAGGATTCTACTTAAAGGGGTGGGCATAAGAGATGTAGCATGCTTGGTGTTGTTGATGTACTGTTGGATCTTCTGTAATTTTTTCTCTGAAAAAGAGGTTGATTAAATTGCATTTTTTCTGTGGAGTGAGGAATGGGTTTTGTCTGGCAGTGGGTTGATGCAGTGTTTTATTGTCGTAAGAAGCACTCTTCTTCTGTTCATTGCTTCATAGATGTTGGTATTTACTTTGCTTTCGCTGGTGTGTTGAGCTGCTGTGTGTTGTTCAGAAGGACTTAAAGTGAACTCATACTCTATTAATGAAAGTACTCGATCTCATCCACCCTGTTTTACTGATATCCACTCTCTCCTTGTCTCTTTGCAAGTCTTCTCAACAATATAAACATCCTGTCCCTCTTCTCTGGTACTGATTATGCTCCAGTCACCCAGTTCTCCTTATAGGAGTAATCCTTAATTCATCCACAGACTCCGTCCACAGACACGCCGTAGAACTCTGGAACCTGCTCGACACCACCGCCCCCGACGTTGCCTTCATCACCGAGACCTGGATGAACGCCTCCTCAGCCCCAGACATCGCCATCGCCATCCCAGAGGGCTACAAGATCACCCGGAGGGACCGCGACAACCAGACCGGAGGAGGCATCGCCATCATCCACAGAGACACCATCCGCATCACGACCAACACCGACGACACCCTCACCACCGCTGAACACCTGCACTTCCAGATCCACACCAACCCGAAGACCACCCTCAGAGGCACCCTGATCTACCGACCCCCGGGACCGCGCACACGATTCAGCGAGGACATCGCCGACTTCGTCAGCCCGCACGCTCTCCCCTCCGCCGACTACATCCTCCTGGGGGACCTCAACTTCCACCTGGAGAACAACAACGACCGCAACACCACCACCCTGCTCGACAACCTCGACAACCTCGGACTCAAGCAACTGGTGACCACCCCCACCCACCTCGCCGGACACACACTCGACGCCGTCTTCTCATCCAGCAAAGACGTCACCTTCAGCCACGCAACAGGACTCCACTGGACGGACCACAGCTGCGTCCACTTCACCTTCAGAAGAACGACGATCCACCACCTCCAGCAACAGGTTGCTCGAAGAAGCTGGAACAAGATCACAGCCGACCAGCTCACCGCCTCCCTGAGCCAGCACCCTCCCGCCAACTCAGCGAACCCCAGCCAGGCCGCCGACAACCTCACGAAGTGGATCAGCAACTGCGCGGACGAACTCGCCCCCCTAAGGACCCCGCCCAGCAGATCCTGCAGCAGAAAAACACCATGGTTCACCGACGAACTCAAGTGCTCCAAGAAGAACTGTCGAGCCCTCGAGAAAGCCTGGAGAAGGGAACCAACGACGGACAACATGACCACCCTCAAGCTCGCCACCCGGAAACACCACCAACTGATCCGCGCCACCAAGAAAAATGCATACAAGGACCGGCTGGACAACAACGCACACAACTGCAAGGAACTCTTCAACATCGTGAAAGAGCTCTCCAACCCCAACGCCGGAAACAACGACATCACACCGTCGCAAGACCTCTGCAACTCCCTCGCGTCCTACTTCCACAACAAGATCACGGACATACACAACAGCTTCAACAACCAACCAACGCAAGCCACAACCGCAACGACGCCACCACCCACCACCCTCCGCACCTGGACCCCGATCAGCACCGAAGACACCATCCGCACCATGAACTCCATCCACTCCGGATCTCCGACTGACCCCTGCCCTCACCACGTCTTCAACAAGGCCGACGCTGTCCTCGCACCCCACCTGCGGGACATCATCAACACCTCCTTCGACTCCGCCACCTTCCCTGAGAGCTGGAAGCACGCCGAACTCAGCGCTCTCCTCAAGAAGCCCACAGCAGACCCCACCGACCTCAAGAACTACCGTCCCATCTCGCTCCTCCCGTTCCCGGCCAAAGTCATCGAGAAGACCGTCAACAAACAGCTGGCCGCCTTCCTCGAGACGAATGGATCCCTCGACCCCTCACAGTCCGGCTTCCGAGCGAACCACAGCACCGAGACCGCCCTCATCGCCGCCACCGACGACCTTCGAACTCTGATGGACAACGGAGAAACAGCGGCCCTCATCCTCCTGGACCTCTCCGCGGCTTTCGACACTGTCTGCCACCGCACCCTAGTACAGCGCCTCAGCAACATCGGAATCCAGGAGAAGGCACTGGAATGGATCACCTCCTTCCTCGACGGAAGAACACAAAGAGTCCGCCTACCACCGTACAAGTCAGAGGCCACCAAAGTCATCTGCGGCGTACCCCAAGGATCCTCGCTGAGCCCAACCCTCTTCAACGTCTACATGAGCCCCCTCGCGGCCATCGCACGCCAACACAACCTGAACATCATCTCCTACGCCGACGACACCCAGCTGATCCTCTCCCTGACCAACGACCCCGCCACCGCCAGAGCCAACCTGCACGAAGGGATGAGAGACGTAGCCGAATGGATGACGACCAGCCGCCTGAAACTGAACTCAGACAAGACGGAGGTCCTCATCCTGGGCTCCACGCCCTCCGCCTGGGACGACTCCTGGTGGCCCCCCGCCCTGGGCACCGCACCCAAACCGACGGACCACGCACGCAACCTGGGCTTCATCCTGGACTCCTCCCTCTCCATGACCAGACAAGTCAACGCCGTCTCCTCGTCATGCTTCAACATCCTGCGCATGCTACGTAAGATCTTCCGGTGGATCCCCACCGAGACGAGGAAGACGGTCACCCAAGCCCTCGTCACCAGCCGACTGGACTACGGCAACGCCCTCTACGCCGGAACCACTGCCAAACTCCAGAAGAGACTCCAGCGGATCCAGAACGCCTCGGCGAGACTCATCCTCGACGTCCCCCGACGCAGCCACATCTCCGGACACCTGAGAGATCTGCACTGGCTCCCGGTCAACAAGAGAATCACCTTCCGGCTCCTCACCCACGCGCACAAAGCCCTACACGACCAAGGCCCGAGCTACCTCAACAACCGGATCAACTTCTACACTCCCAAGCGCCTCCTCAGATCAACCAACCACGCCCTCGCCGCCGTCCCCCGAATCCGAAGAGCGACAACAGGAGGAAGATCCTTCTCCTACCTGGCCGCCAAGACCTGGAACTCACTTCCGACCAATCTGCGCCTGACCCAAGACCACCTCTCCTTCAGGAAGAAGCTCAAGACCTGGCTGTTCGAGCAGTAGCGGCACCCCCCCCCCTCCCAGCGCCTTGAGACCCTACGGGTGAGTAGTGCGCTCTACAAATGACCTGATTGATTGATTGATTGATTGATCCAACATTCACTCCTTAGTTGTTACTGTTAGTCAGTAGGTTTCTAATTGTCAGATGTGTGCACCCTAATCAAGCAGGAACCACAATCCTAGTCAGGTCAAGTTATATGCACACCCTAAATTAACCTCTGCTCACTCCTTGGCACAGAACAAAATAGAGCAAAACAGCAAGAATCCCAAAAGTAGAACTTGAGGTATGAATTTTTAAAGGATAAACTGCAAAATGGACTGGGACAAACTCAAGAGTTCAGGCAGACAACAATGGAGTGCAAATCAGATACAGGGACTATGTGAGGCCAGCTGAACAAAAGTACCTTAATCCTGGTTGTGTTGACAAAGATGTAGGGTGTATCCAAGCGATGTGTTGGTATTCTACAGGAGCAGCACTTTATACCCACTTCCAAGGGGCCAAGACTAGATTGGCAACACTTGACAGGGCAGTACTCACAGAGGGCAGAATCCAAGTGCTGTAGCAGGGTGGTTGGATGTGTTTGATGTCACTGAGACTTCAGATAGGAGGCAAACAGACAAGTCCTTTGAGTCACTTTAGTTCTGGGGTAGAGATGTGCAGGTCCAGTCTCTCCCTTCCAGGCAAGAGGGCAAAAGTCAGCAGGTCAGCACAGCAAAACAGGAGTCCAGCAGAGTAGCAGTCCATCAGAGGGGCAGTCCCCGTACATGTCCGACTTTTTAATACACTGCACCCTACCCTAGGGGCTGCCTATGGCCTACCCTACAGATGACTTATATGTATTGAAAAGGAGGGTTTGGGCCAGGCAAGAGGGTTAGCTTGCCAGGTCGATGTGGCACTTTAAAACTTTACACACAGGCTATCCAATGAGAGGCTTGAGACATGTTTAAAGGGCTGCTGAAGTGAGTGGCACAATCAGTGCTGCAGCGCCACTAGTAGCATTTAACTTACAGGCCCTGGGCAGATGTGGTGCACTTTATTAAGGACTTATAGGTAAAATCAATATGTCAAATGTGGACAAGCCAATGTTGCCAGGTTTTAAGTAGAAAGCACATGCCCGTTAGCACTGGTTAGCAATGGTAAATATCCCAGGCCAACAATAGTAAATAGTAAAGCCAAGAAAAACTAATTCAGCAAAAAGGGAAGGAGGAAGCCAAACGTGTTGGTGTGGCCCTGCAGAAAAATGCCCGGCCCAACACAACCCCTTCCAGCCTGAAGCCTGGGCAGTCTAATCAATACCTGATGGACTTACCTGCATAGAGGATAGAACGTGGACAATAGCTCACTACTGCAAAAGCATTAATTAGTTCTGCGTCTCACTGAACTCAATTGGATCCCTCTGTCTACACTCTCCTGAGCCACTGAACTGAACCACGGGGAACCCTTCTCCCCACCTGTGGACTCCATCTGTGCAGCACCTAATCCTAATTTGCTCACAGATGCATCCCAGTAGGCAGACAATATCACCATGGACAGCAAAGTTATGTGGCCCATTCCACTCCTTGGGTTCCAACTTCTGTCCCCAACCCAGGAAACACTCTGTCCATAAGGAAAACAACCAACAGAGGCCACTGACAGCTGTCAGTGTCCAGAGCCAGGCCCCAGGTCATCCAGAGGTCTCTAACCTTTGTGGTTTCTAAAAGTGGGGGGCTGTATCCCTGGGTGCTTAGCACTCTTTTCCATTGCACCTCCCACCATTCTAGGGGTGGTATCCTGAGACTTGTCACTCAGTCCAGGGTCTGCACCCTGAAACTGCACAGGAGACATGAGTGAGCCCTTCCACACCCTGTTCCTACCTCTGGGGCCCTGTACCCTCTGCCTGGGAAGGGTGACCCCATACAACTGAACCAGTAGAGAGCCTGTGGCGGCCACCACTCCAAGTTCACCTGACACTCAGGGAAAACCATTCCCCAGAATGCAGTCTATAGGCATCTGGGGCCTAACTATGACCCTCCTTTGAGTCACCTCCCCACCCCACTCCAAAGATACCAGGTCCACAGGACGGAAGAATTCCTGCACATGGGCTGGAGCTACCCTACACACCTGGCCAGTATACTGCTCTGGAGAAACGAGCCTTTCCACAACCATGGTCCAGCTAGCTTTGGTGTCCTTCAGAGCAGTTATTGGGACTCCATTCACTGTCACCTGGTGGACGTGATGACTCCCACTCTCAGGGATCACCAACTCTCCCTTTGAGTCCACCTACCTACTATGGAGATCACGCATGGTCTATGACCTGCCTCTGAGGACTACTTACCAATAAGGCCACATTGGCCAACCCTTTAGAGGTACTACCAGTGGATGGTTTCTTAGGACAGAAGAGTCCCCCTGCTTCTGTCCTAGCTTGGAACAGTCAAAGCAGCAGGATTGGGAATGGGGCACCCTGTGCCACTGCCCACCAGTATCTCCTCCCTGTTTCTGAAAAAAGGCATTGAATTCCATTCCTCCCCCGTTACCGTGGGACCTGTCTTTGTCTCCCTTGACCTCCCCGCACTCTGCTGGGGAGAGCCTGAACCACCCTTCTTGGGGTCACTCCTGGGTTCTGATCCAGCCGCCTGCCTCCTTAGGAAGCTCCCTGGGGTCAGAGAGCCTGCTGTCATCCAGGTGTTGGTGCAGAGATCTGGAAAACATGCGTTCTCCAGAAATCAATTTAAACAGCCCCTGGTGATCCTTTACTTCACTGCCCTTCACCCAACCATCCAGTGCCTTGCTAAAGGTAACCATGCAGAAATGGCCAAGTCCAATAATCACCATATACATTTTTCTATGGAGTAAGGAATGGGTGGGTCTGGCAGTGGGTTGATGCAATGCTTTATTGTCTTGAGAAGCGGTCTGCTTCTGTTGGTGGCTTCATTGATGGTGTTGGTATTTTCTTTGCTTTCTCTGATATGGTGAGCTGTCTGTGTGTTGCGCAGAGGGACTTAAGTGACTTCATACACCATTAGTCTAAAATCTACACCTCATCCACCCTCTGTTTCACTACTGGCTGTCCTCTCTTTGTCTCAATATAAACATCCTGTCCCTCTCTCTTTCTCACACACATACGCACACAAACACACACCCACAGATAACTATCTCAGTATTCCATTAACAGCATCCCATCAGGTCACTCTCTTCTCTGATACTGCTCATGCTGCAATCAAAGTCATCTAGGGGCATATTAACAAGGCGGTGATATAAAATTATCGCCGCTTTTGCGGCCGTTTTCGGCCGAAAAGCAACAATAATTTTATTGCCTTATCAACAAAGACACGTTGTCGCGTGTTTTGCTGATATTGCTCCAGTCTCCAGCACGCCTAACTTTGCATCGCTAATGAGATGCAAAGTAGCTGTGTCTGTGGAAACAACATGGGTAAATATCGCGAAGGCAGCTTCTCGATATTTACAACGCGGGGAAGCGATTATTTTAATCGCGCTAATTATGCCTTAACGCAGGAATTTAACGTCCGTTAAATTCCTGACTAAGGCATACTTAACATGGAAGGTGGATTCATGTAATACGACCACAGGGTCGTATTATCAAGCATATCACCGTTTTACATGGAACATCGCTGCAAAACCGGCGATGTTCCATGGAAAATGGCGTTATCGCTGGAATATTCATCGCCATGGCGCTAAACGTTGTTAATACTACGCTAGCCTGGCGAAATATTCCAGCGATAGAAAATAATGAGGTATACAAGGTCAGCAATAATTATCGCTGCCTGTAGCAAATATGCCCCATAGTCCTCCTTATAGGAGTAATCCTTAACGCATCCAACAGTCATTCCTTAGTAGTCACCATATGCATATTCCAGATGGCAGTGCTTCATTATGTTGTGATAACACTCCAGTTAGTATGACTGTTTTGGTTTGAGATATAAGCAAGCATCTCTGTTGTTGGAGACTGGGTTGATTTCAACCCCTTTTTGTAGGACCAATGGATTTGGTGGAATGTGCAGTCACTTTTAAGAGGAGACACTAGAAAGCATTTCATGTTCCACAGCTTTTCCCATCTTGGGGTCCAGGTGGCATATATTGTGCTCCAGGAATGAAGAGGCACAAACCCTTCAGCAGTGTCAAAGGCTCACTATGGGGCAACCTGTAACTATTGTTGAAAAGAGCAAAATGTAAAAACAAATAAGTTTGTTTATGCTATTATTCCAGGCATTTCTTATTAGAGTATTGATGAAGACCTTGAGTTAATTACATATGGGGTTGTCACCTGTGCTTAATTTGTAAAACATCCACCCTTTAAACCCATCCCCATTACACCAGGGGCACGCTCCAGTGTTTTGCTGTCATGCAAAACCCATCTGTACTCAGTGAGGGCGGGCGAACCTTTAACATGTTTGGGTTTAAATACCTTCCTTTGATAGTCCTATGCAAGAGAGCAAATTGAACAAACCTGAATTTATATTGTTTGTGGTGTTCCTCACCCGAGAATATTTTGAAACAAATATTGCCAAAAAACTCACTCTACAACACAGTTTTCACATAAATGGTCAAATATTCCGGAGGTTCTGAAGTGGAACGAAATCCCATACTTTACAGATGTGCTAAGCTAGTCCTACCCTCCCATGTAGGGTTTTAGTAAAAATAGTTACAAAACATTGGCTAAAGCTCTTTTTGTATTACAGTCAATTGAAAAAAACTGATTATGAAAGTTCACGTGGCCTGTCAATTATCAAAATGCACATATCATCTCCTTCACTTCAATTGTCACTCTGCTGCTTCAGTGTATTTTCTCAGACATATGTTATGACTAATTCTATTTCGAAGGGGCTAGAAGAAGATCAAAAGTAGTGCAGATCTCACACTCACAGACCGAAGACACTAAAGCTAGATTGTTGGATCTTCTGCATTTTCTTCTCTGAAGAAGAGGTTGTTGACATTGCATTTTTCTCTGGAGTGAGGAATAGGTGGATCTGGCAGTGGGTTGATGCAGTACTTTATTGTCTTGAGAAGCCCTCTACTTCTGTTGGTGACATCGTTGATGGTGTTGATGTAGTACTTGGTAAAGTGATCAAGCCTGAATTTATATTGATTGGGGTGTTCCCCAACCAAGAACATTTTGAAGAAAAGAAAATTGTCAAATAGTTCATTATTTTACAACACAGTTCTGAAGTGTAATGCTATTTCTATTAGTCAGTCAAAACATCTGATTATCCAATTTCTCATGGCCTATCAATTATGAAAAAGCACATATCACCTCCTTCACTTCTATTTTTCATTCTGATGCTATAGTGTATTTTCTTGGACCTATGTAATGACTGATTCTATTACAAATAGACAGGGAGAAAAAAGATCAAAAGCAGTGCAGATCTCAACCTCATAGAACGAGGACACTAGAGACAGAGAGATCCTAAAGGCTCACACGGGAACGCTCCCGGTCAATTACATAGAGTTTACGGACTCAGACATGTTACATCAAATTTACATGCATAGGTCTCCAACAGCAGTAGTGATGATGTCTGTGAAAGGTTTATCATCCTAAATTACTGTTTGACCGGTCATCCTTAGGATGGTCTTCCACCAAATGTTTTCCCTTTCTCCTCCATTTTTGCTGATCTCGGTTTTGGCTGGCCTTAGGACTCTGTACACTTTTCTGCTGCTAAGCAGTGCTTAAGTGCATGTGCTCACACTTTAAAGCATGATAACATTGGCTTATTCCAAATTAGCACATTTCACTTTTACTTGCAAGTCCCTAATAAAGTGGCACCACCTGTGCCCAGGGCCTGTAGGTTAAATTCCACTAGTGGGCATGCAGGACTGATTGTGCCACCCATTTAAGTAGTCCTTGAAACACGTCTCAGGCCAGCCATTGCAGCCTGTGTGTGAAGTTTAAGCTGCCATGTTAACCTGGAAAAATATAGCTTTTGTTAAGACCAAACTGTCCCTTTTTATACATAAACATCATCCGTAGGGTAGGCCCTGGACAGCCCAGAGGGCAGGGTGCAGTGTATTTAAAAGGTAGGACATATATGTTTAAATTTATTTTCACTAATGCATGGCCAACCTCTCCCATAGACTAACATTGGAGTTACCTTATTACATTTAATAAGCTGTAATTTCCAAATAGGACCAGTTACCCAGTTCATGTTTGATGTCTTTGGAAATGGAATCTTAACTTATGGCAAAGTCAGATTTTCCATTTGAATTTTGAAAATTGCACTTTTTGAAAGTTTTAGCCATTGAGTACCTGAAAACTGCATCCGTGCCACATGACTGGTTGCAGCTCACAGTTGAGCTTTATGTATTCCTCCTAGACAGTCTCACACATTAGGGAGCTTAGGTGTTCCTGGAGTGGCCATCTCTGGCAGGATGGGAGAGAAAACACAGAGTGACTCCAAGGGCTAGTAGGCTGGTCGATTGAAGTGAAGCCTCTGCACTTGAACTCCGTCATCTGTGAGTCTACCTGGCCAAGTGGTGACACCCCAATCCTGGACCCTTGGAAGTGAGCTTAAGATGCTCTACCAGCCTGTGGATAATGTAGAACAGGCATATCTCCTCTGCGGCACAACCCTGGGAAGATCTGAAAAATCTCTTCTGCAGCACGGATTGGACCCATCGCAAAGACCCACATCACCTTTGCAGCCTTTTCAGAATCACCACCGTGCAAAACTTTCATCGGTGCAGGCCCATGCATCCCTCGACGGCAGCCTCAATGATACCTCCATCACCGACTCCATCCATCGCAAGCCCCTGTTGGTGGGATTTTTGATGACGATGCAGCAGGACCTCGCACCACAGCTCGCTGCATCTCGGAACTGATGCATTGCTTCAACGGTGTAACGCATCTTTGACAGGAATCCTCGCAAGACTCTGCAAGCCAGAATTTAAGGTACTCTATTCAGTGGGCCTAATTAGGTCTCTGCAGCCAGCCCACGCTCCATTGTAGTTGACCTGAACTTGTGCGGACCAGATATCCACAGTCCACAGTATTTTTGCTAAAATCTTCAAAATTGAATATGTCTGGTTCTTCTGATTTGATGTTTTGTTGTTTTGGTCTTGTTTGGTTTCTTAAAAAGTACTCTATGTTTCTAACCCTGTTGTGTGTTCCTTTTGTGGGGTGTTTTCACTGTGTTACTGTTTGAAGTGTTGTACACCTACTTCACATTGCCTCTGAGTTAAGCCTGACTACTCTGTGCCATGCTACCCGAGGGTTGAGCCCGGATTAATTTGAGGTTTGTTTGTGACTTCACACTGAGAAGAGAAGAAATGTATTTGCTGCTTGAGAAGGGTTTCACTCCCCTCAACCAGTAGCACAGTCTAATTAAATCAGTGCACACATGCTGTGAAATAATAGTCATGTCCAAAAGTGTCCTCTGGTGCTAACCATAGATTTGTGGGATTGTTTACTTTAATTCAAAGAACATACTTGTTTCAAAGGTCTTGAGTTTCCTCTGTAAATGTTGCTCTTCAATTAGATACACATTTATGGTGATGTATATGCAACCTGTTGGAAAATGGCCATCTCTGAAGGAGCACCCCAAACTATTTTCCTTCCTCTCTCCTTTTTGCTGAATTTGTTTTTGTTTTCTGTAGTAATCTGAACACTTTACCACTGCTAACTAGTGCTAAAGTACATGTGCTCACTTAGCTAACCATGTTTTTTTTTACCTATCCACAATTGGTTTATTTAATTGATCTGTAAGTCCTAGTAGAGAGCACTATATGTGCCTAGGGCTTGTAAAGTAAATGCTACTAGTGGGCCTGCAGCACTGATTGTGCCACCTACAGAAGTATGCCTTTAAACAGGTCTCAGGCCTGCCACTGCAGAGCCTGTGTGTGCAATTTACACTGCCATGCTGACTTGGCATTTACAACCCCTTTTCAAGCCATAAACTCCCCTTTCATTACATATGTGTCATCCCCAAGGGAGGACCTGGGTAGTCCACATGGCAGGGTGCTCTGTAGGTAAAAGGTAGGACATGTACTTTAGAGTTTTGCATGCTCTGGTAATGAAAAAACACCTCAGTTAGTTTTTCACTACTGTGAGGCCTATCCCTCTCATAGATTAACATTGGGAATTCCTTATTTCACTTTCAAGCTGTAATTCCTGATTGAGAAGGAGTAGCTCTGTCATGTTTAATATCATTAGAATGGTAATGATAAATCCTCTTTGCTGGCAAAGTCGGGTTTAACATTAGTATGTTAGAAATGGCACTTTTAGAAATATGGCGTTTCTCTCCTCTTAAAGCTCTATGTGCCTGCAGTCAACAATACTCATCTGGGGAGGGTGACCGCTGGACTCTGTGCCTGCCCTCTAGACAGCCACACTCAAAGGAAGTTTAGATATGACTGAGTGGCCATCTGCATCCTGATGGGTCATCCTGTGCAGGATGGGAGGGAGGAGCTGACACTTACCCCCGAATGGGCAGTGTCCTGTCCCCACCCAAAGGACTCCCTACCCCCCTGTAGTGAGTCTGGAGCAAGGTCACCTCCACTTCAGAGCTACAACCGGGTATAAATACTGAATGGGTGGCAGATTTACACAAAACTAACACAGCGTAGTGTCGCAAGTCATTTTGCTGTGCCCCTGTTCTAGTTTCAAAGCACTGGGATGTGACATATTTACAAAAATATATTGCATCTCTGTGCTCCCCCCTGTGCTGGCGCACAAACTGCTGCCATGCGCCAGTGCTGGAACATTTGCTCCATGCTGCAAGGATGCCTGCATCATGGGGAGATTGTTTTTGTGCAGGAAGGGGCACCTTCCTGCATAAAAAACAATCTATTGAGGTGATTTCCTTTTCCAATGTGTGCTGTACAATGCAGCACGCATTGAAAGAGGAAATAAACATGGAAGAATTAAAAATTTCACCTCGCTGCCCCTCTCTAAGCCACCCCTAGGGTGACGCAACGTGACACACCAGTGGTGCAAGGGGCTTATAAATCTGCCCCATGATCTCTGACCCCACCAAATCAGACATTACTTTACTTGACCTGTGAAGTAGGCAAGACTGCTGTTCTACTACAAAGACTGCCACTCTGATGGACCGCTTTTCTGCTCTGCTCTCCTGCCCTGCTACCCTCTGCCTTCCTGAGGAAGGACTGGATCCATCTCACTTGAACTCAGAGTAACTCCAAGGACATGTTGGCTTGCCCCCTGTTCTAAAGTCCGAGGAACATCAAAGACTTCTTCTTTTCATCTGCAACAGCACCTGGGCTTTGCTTGCTGCAAGTCTTGCCCTGTCAAGTGGTGCCAGTCCTGGATCCTTAGAAGTAGGTAAAGAGTGCTACAACTGCCAAAATCCATGCATCGCCATTGTTGCGCCGCTCGGAACTGGCACACCTCCCTTGATGACAACGCTTCTCAGCTGCTGCGGGAACCGACGACATCGCTTCACCATCAGTGCGATGCATTATCTGCTTTTCCGATACATCCCGACTTTGCACATCTCAGAACCTTTGCATCACCTTCAGCTGGAAGCTCGATAACAACACATCACCCCTGCTGCTAGCATCTCAGCTCCTTCAACAACACAACAAGGTACTTTTCGGCAGGCCAAGGCTGGTCCCTGTATCTGACCCGCACTACATTGCAGTCTGCCTTAACTTTTGGATTTATCCTGGTCAAGCACTACCAGATATCCCCAGTTGGTGCTTTAAGCTTTTAGGCACCATATTTTCATCTATTCTTTAAAAAATCATAACTCTGGTTTTACTTGGATTTTTGTCATTTTGGTCTTGTTTTGCTCATTAAAATATAGGCTATTTTTATAAACTGGTGTGATTGTTTTTGTGGTGTCTTCACTGTGTTACTATTTGAAGTGTTGCACAAATACTTTACGCATTGCCTCTTAAGTTAAGCCTGCCTGCCTTCTCTGTGCTAAGCTACTAGAGGGAGCACAGGTTCATTTATGGTGTGTACCTGGCTTACCCTGACTAGGATTGTAGTTCGGACAGGTTGCATAACTCTGCAAACCAGAAACTCAATTTCTAACACAAACTTATTTTCTAGAAGTAACTGAAAATGTGGTTGGTCTGTTTACTTTTTTAAGGACTTGAATCCCTCTGGGGTGTATGTGTGCTTCACAAACATCATGAACCAGAGAAGCCAAAACATCCATTTGTTCTCAATACAAACAAAATGCATACAAAATAATGATGCTCTGTTATTCCACATCAGTAAGACAGTAAGACAGAAACCAATGCTCGGAGACTCAGACTAGTGCTGTGGGATGCAGGTAAATTTGGAACTCCCGAAAGTCATAGCTTTGTGGTCGGAGATAAAGATGATAATTAAAGGTATAACAGAAAGTGACGTGGTTAAACCCAACCATTTTTTTTCTATTAAGCTGCACAGGAGACAAGGGAGACTATCCTCTCACATCCACACAAGGCATGCCAATCACCCTCATGTTGGCATCAAGGTTCACCTTGACATAGAAACGGAATACAGAAGGAACACAATGTGGAATGTTTAACTTATGGAGCATCTAGCATCCTTGAAAAGAAGCAGAGAAAATTGGAGAAAGCCTGGTCGGCTTTCAAGATATATTCGATTTGTGACATGGCTACAACGAATAACAATCATAAGATCTGGCCTGTTTGACGAGAGAGCGAGGTGAAGGCCAGAAAACCAGAGATCCCTCTAGCACCAGCCAGACCTCTACCCTAACTCAGACATTTGAACTTGGGACAAATGAGCGACCAAAGTAGAGTCCCCGTAAATAGTGCTGTCAGTTATTTTGTGGTCAATATCAGATATTATGTTGGCATAATGCTTTGATTATTCTTACAAAATTCATGGCATCGAGAATCTAAATCATACCTTACCCAAACTGTATATGCTAGTTCTGATGCAGTGAAGTCCTAAATGGACTGGGGTTCTGTGGTCAGTAACCTTGGGTACCTGCCACTAATTTAACTGTTAAATGAACTTTTAACTTCAGAGGCACTAAAATATTTTAGAGGGTGCCCAAAACTGCTTTTGAAGTCAGTCTGTGAAAGTGCTAATGATTGAACTACATGAAGGTTGGTGGAAGATAATGTACCTTATCTAGGCTGTGGTGCAAAAAAGCATCATTGTTCTCGGACAATACAGCTGGAATTTTACAGGTGCAAAGTGGCTTGCACTAAAGCTTCTTGTTCTCTTGTAGAGTGGACTGACGCTGGCATTTGTTATTCTCAGGCTCAGTGGTTTTGCACAACTGCCTGTTACTACCCTTTTTTACACTGAGCTGGAATATTCAATGCTTGTTTTCCCATTGCAAACTGTAACTAAACTGGAATGTATTAGGTCTTCCCACAAGGTTACCACAGATGCCTTTTAACAACAGGTATTTGTGCCAACCTTTGTGACAATGATTCTATTTTTTTAGTTGTTTTGCTTTGTTAAAAGATATTCCATCACATTTCACATAACAGTATTTAAAGGTCAGCAGTGTTGTCGCTTTGCACTTTAGACTGTCAATAAGATCTTTTACCCTATGGCATGCTATGATGGCAGTAGCACCTCCCATGAATTCCAGCAGGACTAGAGGGAGGAGTGCAGGTATCTATGATACCTTGCGTTGGCTGTCATTTTACCTTGGTTTTCATATTCCACAGGCCATTGCCTGCTTTTTCAAGTAATGTCTTGTTCCAGGCCACACTAAGAGGCATCTGTTAGAAATTGGATTCCTAGGTGACTGGATTGGAAGCCCTGGTCAAACAGTAACCACAATCCTAGTCAGTGTTAGTCACAAACACACCCTAAATTAGCCTGTGCTCACCTTCTGGTTGCTTGGCACAGAGCAGTCAGGTTTAACTTAAGAGGCAATATGTAAAGTATTTGTGCAACATTTCAAACAGTAAAACAGTGAAAACAGCACGCAAAAAGATTCCACACTATGTTAGATAAATAGCTATTAGTTTAATGAATAAAACATGACCAAAATGACAAAGATACAGTCAGTACAACTTAAGATAAGAATGTTTAAAGAATAAACTGTTAAATAGTGCTTAGGAGCAATAGGTGCTTATTTGAAGGTCTTATCTCTTCCCAATTGGAGATTGTACTTGTAGAATGTAATACAGTAATCCCAATATTATTCTGTGGGAGAAATAGGCTTTGTAGTAGTGAAAAACTAATTTAAGAGTTGTTCACTACCAGGACAAGGAACACTTCAAAGTACATGTCCTAATTTTTAAATCCACTGCACCCTGCGTTGGGCTGACCGGGGATTACCTTAGGGGTGACATAAGTATTAAAAAGGAAGGTTTAGGCCTGGCAAGAATTTTTACTTGCTAGGTCGACATGGCAGTTTAAAACTGCATACACAGGCTCCGCAGCGGCAGGACTCATAGATGGTTAAGGGGCTACTTAAGTGGGTGGCATGATCAGTGCTGCAAGCCAACTAGTAGCATTTAGTTTACAAACCCTGGGCACATGTAGTGCACTTAACATGCTTATGCTTTTAAGCACTACATTTCAAGATATTCTTTAAAAATTCATAACTCAGGTTCTATTTATTGTTTTTTGTTGTTTTGGTCTTGTTTTGTTCAATAAATTAAGCTCTATTTTACTAATAGGGTGTTGTATCTTTTGTTGTGTTTTCACTGCATTACTATTTGAAGTGTTGCACTAATAGTTCACACATTGCCTCTTAGATTAAGCCTGAGTGCTGTGTGCCAAGCTACCAGGGGTGAGCACAGGTTAATTTGAGGTGTGTATCTGACGTACCCTGACCAATATTGTGGTTCCTGCATACCTCTGCACATAAGTATCCTCTGAGGTACATTAAAAAAGGATATTGCATGCCATGGAGGAGCTCCATAATCATATACAGAAACAAGGTCATTCCTATATAAGGTCATTGAACATAGAGGTGAGTTGCAATTTTCTCATAATGTAGGAGGGGAGACGGGTTGCTCTGCTGTGTTGCTCTCTGCCGTGACTCTGTGTGCTGCAGCTTTACTCATAAACTTCTACGGGGGCTTCAAGGGGGGAGGGTTCAGCTGTGGCCGCAGCAATACCGTTAGTCAACAGCCCATAATTGAACCCACCTGCTGCCCAACCTCCCCGGTTCCTTGATTTCACGCAACACCAGTCGAAGTGAAGGGTTGCAGGGTTGCAGTGCTGGATCACAGCGGAAGGCACCGTGTCCCTAGAGCTAAGGGAGATGGTCAGCCCACCAAGGAGCTTCAATAGCACCCTCCTGACTTTGCTGCCCACCCCTTCTCTTGAAAAGTAAGCAGCAAATGGCAAGTTACAGACCCGGCCACACAACGGGCGCACGCAAGTGTCGAGGGTCTCTGGTGGAGGCTCATAGCAGTAAGAACTCTGAGAGGTGAGGGAGGAGGCCAGCAGTGGCTAGGTCCACTAAACATTGGTATAGACCCGGCTCCTCAGAAGCTGCCTGACTAGGCTCAGGTGCAGCTTGCGGTCCAGGAGAGTTACCTGTCCTCGACATGTCCCTCCACCCCTGCCTGGAGCCATATAGTTTCCAGCTTGCCTGGCTCCAAAACTTGAGGGTTTACTCCACACAAGGAAACCTGGAGCACATACCATTGGTCCCTGGGGCCAAAGTAACAGCCTACCAGTCACCTCAATATTTCACAATAATACTATCTAAGGGGGGCCCTGCAAGTCAAGTCAACAGCCAAACCACCTCCTTGTTATCTTAATATTTCACAGTAACACTATCCAAGGTGATGGATGACAACACATGGAGTGCAGTGGACTGTACACCTTGAGGGGAGGACCCCTCGCATAAAGGCTTGCAACCCTCTGTCAAGCATAAATAACAAACACCCAGCGTGATTCGTGGAGGTGAAAGGTTAAAAGATGGGAAGCTCTTCCCGACTCCAGGTGCTCCAGTGACTACCCGGAGTTCTCAGAACATTCAAAGTGCCACTCAGGTACACCAGCGCCGAAGGCACCTGCAAAGACCCCAACAGCACTCCTCATCACAACTTTCTAAGCCTCTTCTTCTAACGGGGTCCCGCACCGCCAGCACTTTCCTTCAGCAAACCTGATGGTGAAGGGGGAAACACCTCATGGCCTGCCCGTTCTCAAGCAAGCGACCTGCTCAACATAATGAGTGCGTCTCAACAGGGAAACAAAGGTCTCACTCTTGCACAAGGCTTTGCAGTTCCCTAGTTAACAATCTAACAAACCACTGTCTCCTTATGTAAATGTAAATTGATACTTGTATAGCGCACTACTCACCCGCAAGGTTCTCAAGGCGCTTGCTGGAAGGAGCCTGGCCCAAAGAGCTCACAACCCCCCGACAACACAGAAGAAGGTGGGAACCAGTACTTAGGCTGTAGTCATCTGGGAGTCCAGCAAATACCCATCGCGCACACCGCCTGGGGCCCTTCAAACACACTTGCACCAAACCTCTGCCAGACTAATGTTCCGTTGATCTCTGGTTTTACCCATAACGCTTGCCGAGTACAGGAGGCCCCAGGTTCAGTGTCACGGAGCACATTTTCGACTAATAGAGCCCACACCATGGAATCAGCCATCACAAAGGGTTGAATGCCATGGAGATAGTCCTATCACATCAAAGAGCAACACAGCATCTTAAATAGGGGCAATATACTCCACGTATTCAAGCACATACCATCTCAGGCTCAAATCCAATCGGACAATCTCACTTGGGTTAAGTTTTTGAGCATCCCTAGTGACACCCACGGCAAGTCAACTCTGATAGGCTTGTGCCAACAACCTCTTCAGGCCACCATGCTCGAGGTAGCATCACTGTTGGCAGATAGATATCTAGCCCCCTCAATCTGAGAAATATCCATATGTGCTTTGCACCCCTTCCCCGAGGAAGAGAGCTCACTCGGTTTTAAAAGGAACATCCTTGAACAACCAGGGTTCTATAAACCTATCTGAGTTTAAGCATTTCAACACCTTTAAATTACTTGTACAAATGACCAAATGGCTGTGTTTCCCTGTTACCACACGGCGACTCTGAACCTGGTCTTTGGCATCCATTGGCCAGATGCACCCCACAATTGCATCCATAAAATCATCAACTTTAGGACACTAGGTAAACACATCAGGGAGGCCGGCCTCAGCCCACATTTAACAATCATTTCTTGGAATGTGGCAGGTCGTAAGAAACTCATCATGGCCGACTCAGCCCTTGACTACTTTTATAACGGTGACATTTTATGCCTTTAGGAGACTTGGACTCCCAAAACAGTACAGCTTACAGGATACTATGAATTTCATACCCCAGCAATATAGCGCAAAATCTTCAGCGTGCCATCTGGTCATCTATCTTCATCAAACACACTCGAAAAATACAGACCACTGAAATACACAGCAACCCGTCCTTCAAGTGCTGCTCATCAAAGGGCTGAAAAGCACAATCTAACCTCTCCGACACTCCACATCAGATAAAACCGGCTCTAAAATCCCTCATATCTATAATTGAAGATCTACTAAACAAATACATCTGTCACTTCCTCAAAATTGTTGGGGACTTTAACATAAGGGTCCTGGGCATGACCCCCATACACTCCAGGACTCCCATAGCGGATGCGTTACTGCAGAGTCTCCTTGACAATCCCAGATTAGTTACTGCACTATCCTTAAAAGAAGCCCCTGACCCACAATGGCTAACTCTTCCAACGTTTAGGAATACATCCACCTTTTTATCACTGTTGACTATATTTTTATTAGAAACTCACTGTCCTCCAACTTTTACAACTTTGAAGTAGACTACCGAGACAAGAGCGATCATAGATCCCTGTGGACAGTCCTGCAGTTAGCCTCGAAAGCCTTGATGCAATTACTGTCACTTGGGAAACTCACTGGCGAAGAACTCCAAAAGGTCCTTTCGAGAATTAAATAATCAGCTAACCTTGGTGGAAAACTCGTTGTTTGAATGAAAAAAAAAGAGTTAGCCCTCTCATCATTCGGGACATTCATTACCCTGGGGGACTGTGAGGATCTGGTCGCAGAACTTCAACAGGCACTGGGTGGAGGACCTGGGATCTCTATGAATAGGGACTCCACCACTCTAACATCTTCCCCTCTCACCACAACCAAGGAGGCAGTCTCCGAAGGGCCCTGAAGGCCAGAGGTAGAGGTGGTAAAAATCACCAAGGACAAAAGATTTCAGCAGTCAGAGCTGCCCAGAGAAAGGCAACATGGCAGCTGAGAACAAAGAAAATTGAAGCAGAATGGCTGAAAATGTCCTCCCTCCTAAAAGAGAAGAGCCCTTCACACCTCTGGAAGTATATCAATAACCTTAGCAACTCCACCCAGACTAAGAATAGTGTGGTGGAACGGGTGTGTGTCACTTATGTTAAGCAGTTTCTCTGGAACAGCAAACAAATCAATACATCAACTTCTCGCCCCACTCCGCCTGGTCCAACAAGTTACTTTCACCTCTGAGGCCTCAGTAACTGACTCCATGAACAAATTGAGAAACAAGGAGGTTCCAGGCCTGAATGGGATCCCTGCCACCATATACACTCCTTCTGGGCTGGGCTCCTTACACCGCTGTTTATTTATGCCTTCACCACTGCAACAATACCGTCTTCATGGAGAGAATCAATTCTCTTCCCAATCCATAAAAAGGGAGATCGCAAACTACCTCCTCATAGCTTTATTACATCTAGAAGCAAACACCTATGCCTGCATTTTATTGGCTGAGCTGGAAGCTTGGGCATCCAAGAACAGCATTCTCCCTTTCTTTCAATCCAGATTCAGGCTCTCAAGCTCCACTATGGAGAATATCCTAGCACTCGCATATGTGTCACGCTGAGCCACACGGTGTAAGCAACCTCAGCTATTCTGTTGCTTCATTGACTACAGTGCAGTATTTGACCGGGTGGACCGGGGTCAGCTGTGGGAGAAATTGACCACATGAGGGCTTCCCTCCCAGCTTTTCAAGGTCTTAATATCTCTCAACCAGAGGACTTGAGTCTGATGAAAACAAGTCCAACCACAGCAGCCGCTAAAGTGCTAACTAACAATGGTCTTAAGCAAGGCTGCGTGTTGACTCCTCCTCTTTTCAAACTGTACACGGCCGACCTGAGCAAAGTACTGAAAGATTCCAGTTTAATAACTCCAAGGCTAGCCAAGGTGCATCCTTCTATCCTGAAGTATGCAGATGACAATGTAATCATGGACCACTCTAGAATAGGTTTACAGAGAACTCTCATCGCCCTTCACAGTTATAATCAAGCGAACAAGCTCTTGGTGAATCAGGGAAAGACCAAAATTGTCATCTTTAGCACATACCCAGGCAAGAAACTCACCCAGTGGCCGCTGGGGGACCTGCAAATAGCAACATCTACAAATTACAATTAGTGAGGTGTCTGCTTACTGAGAGTGCTAAACCAGGGGCCCACCTTAAACATCGGAATCATACATAGCTTGAAATGACTAAATTACCATCTACACAGCTCAAAGTGGAACTGATACTTAAAGTCTTGCGAGCAAAATGCATACCAGCTCTAAACTACAGCCACTTAGTCTTTCCCCGGGGCACTAGACATGCATCTGAGGAATTTTCAAATTGCAGTGTACAAAAACATCCTTGATGCTTCTTGGCAGGTTGGAAGAGCAAGTCTGACACTGGAGCTAGGCCTTGGGAGTCCGTATCTCATGTGCCTTGGGGACCTAATAAATTATTATATATGGATCCTGTGGGCCCTGGAGTCACCTCTCAAAGCGCAACTTAAAGCAATCTTTGAAGAACAGGGTCCCCCATGGCACTCCCAGCTCACAGTGGCAATTAGCTGTATGAACATCGAGACCGCCAACCTGCAGAATCAGGTCATACTGTTTTCAGCCTGGAAAAAAGCAGTGAATGGGGAGGTTATGAAAACCTCATTCGAACAGGACATCAATAGGCTCCATCACGGAACCATCTTCCCAGCACTGGATGTCTCCAATATCCTGGGGAAGGCTCAGCCACACCTTCAGCAAGCCCTCTCAGCTCAGACACGAAGGAAAATCAGTTACTTGGGTCTTCTTGACCTGCCAATCGTGGACTTTAACCCAGTTTGGGCGTGGTGGGACGAGGGAACATCTTGTCGACTATGCAACTATCGCAGTGAAACTTGGTTCAACCTGCTGTGTTGCTGTCCCAAACTCGCTAGCGATCGACGTCATCTGTTAGCCCCTCTATTTCAGGCTAGTGGCATTAGACATGGCAGAGAAGCGTCGGACCTGTGTTTCTCCATCAACTCACCACAAACACTCGCTAGGTTCATGAGTGTCCGCAGACCTTTTTTCAGGGGGGGGGCATAATTTTAACGTCATTCATCCTCCGATCCTTTTTGACAATATCAAAAGGCAGGGGCATAATCATTAAAGGGCAAGTAAAAAATCCCGGGGGGGCAAGTGCCCCCCGTCCCTCCCTGCAGACACCAATGGTTAGTCTGGGGAAATTCTGTAGTGCAAAATTAAACACACCACAAGCAGTTAATAATTTATTGCAAAAAGATAATAGAATAAGTTGAATATAAACTGTATTTAAAAATGCTATTATCAGAATGTGTAGAACATAAAGAGTGGTTCTATCTTTCTGTTAATTACCTACATCCTGCAAAAAATGAACGTCTCCTTTTTTATGGCTGTTTGTTTTTAAAAACAGATCAGAAGGAAAAGATAGGTTTTGTTTTTTAATTGTTTAAACCACAGCTGTCAAGTATTCTCTGTGACCAGCTTTTAACCCTAGCTGCTGGATCTGGCTTCAGACATTGTGACATCAGAACTCAACAGTAATCCATTACAGTTGAGTGGGTGCTATTTATTTATTACAGGCAACTCAAGAGGTCACAAGCCGCCAAAAATAAGGAAATTGGATGGGCTTTTATACAAGGATTGCAGGCTCCCAAGTATTATACATGGGATAAACTACCCTCTGCTATACATTATAAGGATGTTGCATCTCGCCAAGAGTTCGGTGCCCATTTAGTGGAATGAAGCCGAAGGCCGAATTCCTTCATTAAGTCATGGAACTCCTTTTGGCGAGGATCTCTCAATGAAGCCTCAGGTTGGAGCAGTGACCTCTCCCTGTTTTTTTCAGAATGTAAAATAAAATAAAAAACTCAGGAATTTCTTTTCTGTTGAGGTCATCGTGCAGATCATAATTTCACTTGTCATTTCACAAATAGATTATGCCAATGCTCTTTAACAAGGTCTTCCTAAGGAATTGAGTAAAATACTGCAGCTTGTTTAAAATCAAACTAATCTAACAGTAAATAGGGCAACCCAATCTTCCCCAAAGAAATGGGTATAATTGATTAAATAGACAGCAATCCTTGAGGAATCATTTAGCAAACTAAATTAATTATTACAAAAATCGTCATAAACATGAACGACAAATTCGATATAACACAGGACAAGGTTATCTCAAAAAAGTTTCCTTTTATCAAAACTTTGTTTTACACTTTTCAAACATCTTTTTTATATATTTTATGGAGATTTTTAGTGCAGGACATAGAAATATGTACGGTAAGAAATATATATATATATGTACAATTCATATAGGGCAACCAAAACTGCTGTGAAAAAAAATCTCTATTTACAAAAGTATATTACACCTTCAGCGTATTTGTTTGGATTTAACAAATAGTGCCATACAGTATCATCAGAATACGTTATTCATAAATTTCTTCAGTTTTCAACAAGGCTATATTCACAACCAGAACGTGTAGTAGTGTCGACGTTTCAGTCTCTCAAGGTTAGTTCCACGTGACCATCCTCAGGACCAAAGAGGTTGCACCAAATCTAATATAAAACACAACGTATACAATTCAATATATACAAGAGATCACCTAATCCCTATGTACAACAATGATCGTCTGCTTACACCAAGACAAACAACCGGGTGAACCAGATTTATCCCACAAGTGTATCACATGACCCAACAAGTGATAGCTACAACCAACACCATATGTGTTAAATATCTAGCCACAGATACTCACTAGACACAGTGTGTCATCAATACATCACTAAGTCTTAAAAAAACAAGAAAATCAAAAATTCAAAAGACATACCAAAGTCACAAACAAATCACTTAAATTAAGCCTAAACAAACACTTTTATCACTATCAGCTATCACTCTTACCTCCAGCAAGTAGCCACTTGCTAGAAATGTCCTCGTCACTTCAAAGATAATCTTTTGTCTTCCACAATGCATCAATTCTGCAAAACACAACTGTAACCCCAAACGTTCAATCTGGTAACCCGCATCAATATCAAAGTAGCTTAGTAGACAATAATCATCAGTAGGTTATGCTTACTTCAATGCGGCAACCACACAGTCTCCAGTTATCCAGCATTCGGTATTACGGCGTCTACACGTGAACGCCGCACCGCTCTAACCTTTAACCTGGTGAGACTCCGTCAGAGCGTCTCTCTAAAACGTGGTGGCCATCTTAGAACCCCCTAGGTTATCATATGCTGCTATGTGAATCAAGGTAATACGCCACAAAATTAAACAAGTGTGTAATCAATATTGTTCGATGTTAGGGAACATAATTCTCAAAACCCTTGAGGAAGTCAGAGGGTAAAAGGGGGGTAGACATGTAGAAGTATTACTGCTTCTACAAGGACACTCCCCACACTCCCATTGTTTACGTCAAAAAGTGTCGGCCATCTTAAAACACCCTGTCTTTACATGTACTGTGCCAGTTCTTGGCTATGATCTTTTTCATCATGTTGGATTCAGTCCCAAAAGTGGTTACACATGTAATTGCATCCTTTTCATTGCAACTCCTATCCCTCGTTTGTAGAAGAGCTTGTCGATCATAATACCTCGCTCTTTTTATTGATACCTTGACAGATTGGTCATCCAACATGATAAAAAAGATCATAGCCAAGAACTGGCAATTGATACAAAAAGTAGAGCCCCAATTAAAATACCCTCGTTTTGCTTTTAAACGAGGAAGGAATTTAAGAGAGCACCTGGTAAAAGCATATAAGGAACCGGCTCCATTAACTCTGCAAAATCTGTGGGTTTTAATGCCAGTAATAGGCCACTATCCCTGTGGGCAATGAAATGCTTGTGCAACTACATCATCTATAAAATCATGTATATTGAATGGAAAAGAATGGTTCTTTAAACACCACTCTAATTGTTTGACTAAAAATGTGATCTACTGTATAGAATGCCCATGCGCCTTAAAATACATAGGCAAGAGCACTCGGGAAGTGAAGAAACGGATAATGCAACACCAGTCGCGCATTAGATGTAGAACTATGACTGCACCTCTGGTAGAACATTACTGTAACCAATTACATGACACCATGGCAATGAAATGGTTCGTGTTGGACGTAGTTAAGAAATCTAAACGTAGACATGATGTTGATCGTCTGCTGACACTAAAGGAAAACAGGTGGATCTGGTTGGCAAAGACTGTCGAAAATGGGTTGAATCAATTTGTGGAGTGGCAAACATTAGCGAACCCTCTAAAGGCTAGGTGGCGTCTCCTCATCAGGACTGTTACATGATGGCTCCCAGATTGCTACCATTTGGACACCGGCTTTTTAAGCTCGGGTGTGGTTGGTACCTTGCTGTTTTATTTTGACTTGTACACTTACTTGTGAGGATGTGTACTATGTCGTACCAAAATAGCTACGTGGTACTTGGTTATGTTGTTCAAACTGTACGTCAGTACATGTAAAGACAGGGTGTTTTAAGATAGCCGACACTTTTTGACGTAAACAATGGGAGTGTGGGGAGTGTTCTTGTAGAAGCAGTAATACTTCTACATGTCTACCCCCCTTTTACCCTCTGACTTCCTCAAGGGTTTTGAGAATTATGTTCCCTAACATCGAACAATATTGATTACACACTTGTTTAATTTTATGGCGTATTACCTTGATTCACATAGCAGCATATGATAACCTAGTGGGTTCTAAGATAGCCGCCACGTTTTAGAGAGACGCTCTGACGGAGTCTCACCAGGTTAAAGGTTAGAGCGGCGCGGCGTTCACGTGTAGACGCCGTAATACCGAATGCTGGATAACTGGAGACTGTGTGGTTGTCTCATTGAAGTAAGCATAACCTACTGATGATTATTGTCTACTAAGTTACTTTGATATTGATGCGGGTTACCAGATTGAACGTTTGGGGTTACGGTTGTGTTTTGCAGAATTGATGCATTGTGGAAGACAAAAGATTATCTTTGAAGTGACGAGGACATTTCTAGCAAGTGGCTACTTGCTGGAGGTAAGAGTGATAGCTGATAGTGATAATAGTGTTTGTTTAGGCTTAATTTAAGTGAATTGTTTGTGACTTTGGTATGTCTTTTGAATTTTTGATTTTCTTGTTTGTTTAGGATTTAGTGATGTATTGATGACACGCTGTGTCTAGTGAGTATCTGTGGTCAGATATTTAACATATATGGTGTTGGTTGTAGCTATCACTTGTTGGGTCATGCGATACACTTGTGGGATAAATCTGGTTCACCCGGTTGTTTGTTTTGTTATAAGCAGACGATCATTGTTGTACATAGGGATTAGGTTATCTCTTGTATATATTGAATTGTATACGTTATGTTTTATATTAGATTTGGTGCAACCTCTTTGGTCCTGAGGATGGTCTCGTGGAACTAACCTTGAGAGACCGAAACGTCAACACTACTACACCTTCTGGTTGTGAATATAGCCTTGTTGAAAACTGAAGAAATTTATGAATAACGTATTCTGATGATACTGTATGGCAATATTTGTTGAATCCATACAAATACGCTGAAGGTGTAATATACTGTTGTAAATAGAGATTTTTTTCACAGTAGTTTTGGTTGCCATATATAAATTGTACATATATATATTTCTTATTGTACATATTTCTATGTCCTGCACTAAAAATCTCCATAAAATATATAAAAAAGATGTTTGAAAAGTGTAAAACAAAGTTTTGATAAAAGGAAACTTTTTTGAGATAACCTTGTCCTGTGTTATATCGAATTTGTCGTTCATGTTTATGACGATTTTTGTAATAATGAATTTTGTATGCTAAATGACTCCCCAAGGATTGCTGTCTATTTGTTTAAAATCAAGCACCCAGATTGGTTTGTCATCAACCTAGACACTGCCATACTAAACCCCTGCTACTGAAACAGCATTGGCTCGCAGTTGCTCAGAGATCCCTGTATAAAACGAGATGTACAATTTTAAAACTCCAACATGTTACAAGCCCCACCTTTATATCCTCCTGTATTTTTAACTCCATTCCTTAGTGTAATCTCAGATCAGCACACCACAATCTCTTAGAGGTTCCCACATTTATTAGGAAAAGATTGGGGGAAACCAGGTTTGCTGTGCTCACTCCAGGGGTTTGGAACTCTCTCCCTGATAACATAAGAGCAGCAATCTCCTACGAGTGTTCCAGAACCTTGCTAAAAACCTGGCTCTTTAGACAAGCCCACAACTAACAGCACGTTCTCTCTGCTTCTGGTGCTGTCAGCGCCACGAAACCTTCTGGTGAACGTGCACTTTAGAAGTTCTTTGTAACATAAGATAACATAACAAGGTGACTTGCAATATCCTTATAATTTACGGCAAGGGGTATTTCATTCTTTATAATACATGGTCACACAATGACCTTTCTCACAAACCACTTGCATCCTTGGTGCATTTATCTTTCATATGAAAGAAATAGGGTGTTCACCAACATGAGGAATACAAGCAGAATATCTCGTGCAAAATTAAACACACCAAAAAATCTAGTAGCTATATAAAGATATTAGAAGTAATTTAATTCAAGTCAGTTTTCTTAAGTGGTCTGTAGCTCGAAATATGATGAAGTGAGAAGAAACATGCAGGGAGATTGTATCTTTTCTATAATTACCCAAGGCCTGCAAAACAAAATCTCTTTTCTGCGTATCACCTTACATCCACAAAAAGAGAGCAGAAAGAAGGAAACAGCATGTTTCTTTTTCGTTTTTTTTAAATCTAGATTGTATTTTGCTGCATGCCCTGCCTTCCCCCTTGGCTGCTGGCAGCTGGTATTGTGTCGCCAGAACTGAACTGTTATGTCATTACAGTTGAGTGGCGACTTTGTGCTTCACGTCACCTTGTAATAAGAAAATACGAATTGGCCTTTTATACAGGGATTGCAGGAGGATCCCATGTATTAAATTATACCTTCTCAATTATAAACTTTCATATGATTTGTAATCCTGCGATCATAGGAAACACTGAAGCTTTGTAGAGTGTATTACTGTACAGCTGTCGTGTACTTTAATTTCAAGTGATAGCAGAGAGAATGTAAGTTTTCTGCAAAATCATGCTATATCTTTTAGACGTAAATGGCATAGTAAATGCCTGTTCTACTGGGATAAAATGGTAAAACGTTAGCGTTTGGAATTTTAAGAGTGTTCTGTGGTGTTGTGTGTCATGCATGGAATTAGGAACACTGCTGTACTCCGGATTCCATGAGATGACAGTTACGACCCAGGTTACTTGATAAGATGTGATTTATACTACTCCTCAATAAATCACTTTAATACAACTTTCCTGGCTCCTGAACCGACATTATTTCACTGGCGACGATTGGGCAACGACCCTAAATCAACCTGGAGTCCCTACCTGCATTGTTACTCCTCGTCTGATGCGGAGGATCACGAACTGCCAAGGAAAGTTGACGACGAAGTTTACGCTGTGTTCCGGACTGTGTAGGCGTCAGGAAGGTGAAAGCGCCGCTTTTTGAAACCTTTGTGGATGGAAGCTGACTAATTTTGAACAATTTCCTGCTTCCCCGGTGAGTCGCGCTGCTCGAGCGGGTGCACATGCGCAGGATGTGACAGCGTCTACGTGAGTCTGTCTATGCGCGAGCCAACGTCTGCGCGAGCCTGAACACGCGAGCCTGTCTATGCGCGAGCCAACGCCTACGCGAGAAAGACCAGCTGCTTGAGCGCATGCGTGTGATGTCATAACATCACATCACGCAAGGCGGCCATCTTTTGGGAAGAAATCCCATACAAAGCATTGAGGACATTCAAACATCGCGCAAATAAGTAATTTTCTTGATTTCAACCGAATTTGTACACCCATCTTCAACATAAACTGAGTTTATGCACCTGTCTTCAGCAATTATACTTCAAAAAGTTCATAAACTCCATTTAAACTCGAAATTCAAATAAAAAAAAAAATAAATAAAAAAAAAAAAAAAACAACAATATATATTAAGAAAGAAGAACTATACATATTATACTTTAATTACATTATAATGGAGAGTTTTTCTGCACCACCACCATTTCTACCTAATCCAGGCGAACCTATACTAGAGTGGAAAAGGTGGAAGGAAGGCTTTAATGCTTACATTGAAGCTATTGGAGGAGATGACTATACTGACAAACGCAAGCTAGCCATCTTAAAACACTGTTTGGGTGCTGAAGGAAGACATGTCTTGAGTCATTTACCCATATCTGCAGATGGTGTATCTACTTCGGAAAGCACAATTGATGTTTTTGAAGAAGCGATTAAACAGTTAGATAAACAGTATATTAAGAAAGTCAACATTGTGGTTGCCCGTCACAAATTCTTGAGTAGGGGTCAATTACCAAGTGAATCTGTTGACTCATTCGTGAATGACTTAAGAGTTTTGGCATCCAAATGCAAATATTCAACCTTTCATGATCAGATGCTGCGCGACCAAATGGTTCACAAAATTGCTGATGTCAAGTTACAAGGGAAACTGTTAGATACAGAGGATCTGACTTTGGACAAGGCATTAGATATCGCTCATCGTTTTGAAAATATGAAACTTGGGGTGAAGGAACTTGCAGAAAAAAACATTGCCGAAGTCAACCTAGTAAAGAAATCTAGTTTTGAAGAAAGACCTTTCAGAATCAGAAACCAACAGTTCCAACAAGGGAGAGAATTTGCATGTTTTAAATGTGGTAGTCCAGATCATTTAGCAAATGACAGAAAGTGTCCAGCAATTGGTCAAATGTGCAGATATTGCAGAATGAAGGGTCATTTTAGCAAAATGTGCAAGAATAAGAATAAGTTTAAGAGTAAGGGTTTTAGTCAAACAAGGAGTTCAGATGAGCATGTAAATGAAATTGAAGATGATTATTTAGAAGAAGAGTTTCTTTTTGCAGTATATGAAGTCAATGCTGGTGAAAAAGAATCACCTTACTGCACTGTGAATGTTGGAGGGAAGGAAATTAATGTCATGGCTGATTCAGGGGCAAAACGCACTCTCATTGGTGAAGAATGGGTGAAAGAATTTCCTGGTTTAAAATTATCCCCTCCAGACATAAAGTTACTTGGATATGGCAAAAAACCCATTGATATTCTTGGTTTCTTTACAACGTCCCTTAGTTTCAAAGGTAAAACTATTAATTCAAAAGTTTATGTAGCCAAAGATGGCTCATGTTTGTTGGGTTGGCCTCAACAGAGGGACTTAATGATAAAATTGGATCCCAATCATCCGGAACAGGTACTAGGGTATTCCGATTTGGTCATGAATATAGAGTCAGATCTCGGCTCTGAATGTGAAAAAAAATTTCCTTTGGTTTTTTCGACCTCCAAGTTGGGTCTCTTGAAAAACTTTGAACACAAAATCATTCTAAGGGAAGATGCCATACCAAAAGTTCACAAGGTTAGGAATGTTCCGTTACATTTAAGAGATGCAGTAAAAACTGAACTTAAAAGGTTATGTGAATTGGACGTCATCGAGGAAATAGAATCCTCTGTTTGGTTATCCCCAGTCGTTGTCGCTCATAAGCCCAACGGCAAAGTAAGACTCTGTGTGGATTTGAGGGATTTAAACGGGAATGTTTGGGTGGATAGACATCCACTCCCTAATATTAATGAAATGTTCACGAAATTAAAGGGGGCATCAATTTTCTCCACTTTGGACCTGTCAAATGCTTATCATCAGATAGCATTGCACAAGGATAGTAAGCATTTGACATCCTTCATCACTTCGGAGGGTGCTTTTAGGTACAAGAAGATGCCTTTTGGCCTAATATCAGCATCTTCCGTCTTTCAAAGGGTCATGCATAATCTTTTTAAGGATTTTGTCAATGTCTTGTATTTCCAAGATGACATTTTGATTTTCGCATCCAATCCATCTGATCATTCCGAGATTTTGTATAAAGTTCTTTGTGTGTTACAAGATAGTGGTCTAACACTTACGAAAGAAAAATGTAAATTTGGAGTAACCTCTGTTGACTATTTGGGGCACACCATAAGTAAAGAGGGCATTTCCCCGAAAATGAATTTAGTCAAGGCCATAGAGTTAGCTCCAGACCCTGTTGACAAAGATCAGCTCAGATCTTTCTTGGGGCTTGCAGAATATTATTCAAAATTTATTCCCCTATTCTCTGACAAGACTGTAAGCATGAGGAACTTGATAAAAAAAAATGTACAATTTCTTTGGGATGATAATTGCAAAAAAGAGTTTTTATTACTAAAAAAAAGTATCATATCTGCACCTGCGTTAGCAACGTTTAATACTGCTAACAACTCATTAGTCATCACTGATGCTAGTAATGTAGGAGTTGGTGCAGTATTGATGCAACGTCAAAAAGGTCAATTAGTGACAATAGGGTTCGCATCTCGACCATTGAGGGATGCGGAATGCAAGTATTCCACATTAGAAAAAGAAGCTCTGGCTTGCTGGTGGGGCATTGAATACTTCCGCAAGTATGTGTATGGCACTGTTTTTAAACTTTGGTCAGACCATCGTCCGCTGGTGGATTTATTTACTACCAAGGGCTGTGGCAAAGCGACTTCAAGAATTGCCAGATGGCAGTACAAGCTTCAGGACTTTCATTTTAAAGTGGAATATATCCCTGGCATTAGGAATGTCTTAGCTGACTGTTTGTCTAGATTGCCCGTTCCCGATGACAATGTTGTGGAAGAAGATAAGGATGATGACAATGTTGTGTCAATTTGTGAAATCTCCAAAGGTTGCATTGGTGAGGATGCTTGGAAGTTGGCATGTGATAACGATTCTGTGCTTAATGATATTCGTAATTTTGTAAAAACCCAATGGCCTCGTAAAGAGTTGTTGTCTGATGAGTTTCTTCCTTTCTTTCACGTTGCACAGGAATTATCCATTGTAGGGGGTGTTTTGTTTAGAGGCTTACAATTAGTGGTTCCCCATGACTTACAATCTAAGATTTTAGACATGGCTCACGAAGGTCATCCTGGGATGACATCCATGAAAAGAAGGATTAGGAGTGAATTCTGGTGGCCAGCAATGGATAAGTGCATAGAACGTCGGGTTAGGGGTTGTCTGGATTGCTGTTTAAGCGATAAATCGCAAAAGCATGTTAAGTGTGAATTGTTTCCCATATCTAGACCTTCACGTGTTTGGGAAAGTGTGTCGTTGGATATTGCTGGTCCTTTATCGTTTAACAAAAATGTGATGTACGCAATAATCCTGGTAGACCAGTTGTCTCAGTGGCCTGAGGTAAAGATGGTTTCTAGTATAACATCAAGTGTTGTAATAAAGTTCTTAAACGAAGTGTTTGAAAGGGAGAGTTTTCCAGAATCTATCACTACTGACAATGGTGTGCAATTTGTATCCTTAGAGATGAGAGAATTTATGGAGCGCCATGGTATAAAACATAGACGCGTGTCAGTGTACTATCCCAAAAGTAACGGCATCGTAGAAAGATGGATCAGAGTATTTAAGGAAGGTCTGCCACTTGCCTTGCAAAATGGAAGGGATTGCAAACAAACCATTAGTGAAGTTCTGTGGTGTTATAGAAACACACCCAGGAGCATGGGTGACCTGTCTCCTTTTGAAAAGATGAGAGGGAGGAGGTGTAGTTCCAACTTGTCTCGACCTTGGATGAAAATGCTTGGCTCTAAGAGTTCTGATGACGTTGATCGTGCTTCTTGTGGTGGTGCTTCCCAGTTCAGTGTCAATGATTGGGTCCGTGTCAAGAAATGCAGGAATGTCAAGTCTGGTGAGTCTCGGTATTCCAGTCCTTTGAGGGTCATGCGTGTTGGAAGACAAGTTGTCGAGCTTTCAGATGGAAATGTGTGGAACTTGTCCAGGGTTGTTAAGGTTCCGAGGTGGTTGTGGCCCAAGAATGTGTCTCCAGGGTCTAAAGTTTCTTCTGGCTTGAGGTCTTCCAATGGGGCAAGTAACTGGAGGAAATTCTCGGAATCTACAACCTTTCACTGTCCTCCTGAGGTTAGGTCTTCCTGTTCCTCTGCCGACAATGTGCCAGTCCAACGTATACAGAGGAAATGTCATGTTCCTGTTTGGTCTAAGGACTATCATCTTTATAGATAATTCAATTTGCGTATTGTGTATGATGTTTTCCAGATAATTGTATTTATGTGTTTTATTTCCATAATTCTCAATGTATAATATTTGTTAGTTTTCGTTATTTATCTTTTCATTGTGTTCCTGTAATTCTTCCTTCACGAAGGGGGATGTGTGGTGTTGTGTGTCATGCATGGAATTAGGAAGACTACTGTACTCCGGATTCCATGAGATGACAGTTACGACCCAGGTTACTTGATAAGATGTGATTTATACTACTCCTCAATAAATCACTTTAATACAACTTTCCTGGCTCCTGAACCGACATTATTTCATGTTCCTCAATAGATGGTAGCTATTACTTCCACCCTATTGCACGCTGACTGACTAATACTGGAGTCTGTTCTTCAGGCACGTTCACAAATTAATTTTTTTCATTTCTTTATTTTGGATTCTTATATTAGCGCTGCATACAGTCTCTTGGCGCTATAGACGAAAAGTTAACAGAACAGCCAAGGTTTTATGGGTTTCCTGAATTTTATCTGGAGAGTGGGGATGACCCCTCCCTCTGCTGCTGGTATGACATGCACTCATTTTGCTTCGTCAGGGCCAAGGCCAGAGTAATTAAAATAAAGTGTAAATCTGTTACTTTGTTTTTATTTCTGCGGGACAACACTGCAAAGAGTAGCTTTTCCTTTTTGTGCGGGTTGCCTGTGACTGCTGTTTAACAGAAGGCACTGTGAATTTATGACCATTGGGAACAGTTGTGGCACTCATATAAGGACAGTTACCCTATAGCAGAGGTATCAGGGCACATAGGTTGCTCTGCAGTGAAAACTTTGATCATGTAAACTACATGTTATACCTGGGCATGTGGCGGGAGAGAACGGAGTATATATTTATCGAGACATGCGCCCTTAGGCAATAAAAAAAGATTCTAGTAAACAGAAATAATGGGACCTCTATATTAACTAGTGTGCCGCAGGGTTTACGCAGACTCTTGTCTGGGAGGTGAACGGCCCTCACTCACAAATCGTGGCATGCTTCATTCTCGGGCTTCACCGCATCTAGTGCACATATTGTGCCCGATGGACTCGACCATGCAATGGGGGAGTGAGGGATTTTTGGAGAATTTGAGATAGTACTGGCCAACCAGAAGAAGAGTGCAGTTAAAACCGCCTATCTTTACCCTATTAGATTCTGCATTATGGGGTGCCCAAACTGAATTAGAATAGAATTTGGAACCAACAGATACAAAGTTAGAATTACTCTAGTGTCTTCAATGTCTCATCAAGTTAAGCCTGAGTTCATTTGCTTTTGTAGGTCAATGGCCTTTGTCAGGATGTGGGAGGCTCTGGTTTAAGGTAAGATGTCACTCGTGGCAAGGCAAAACAATGTTTAACAGACATTCAGTAGGACACACTGCCAGTGTCGTAAAGAAATTTGAGGGGGGCCCTAAAAAATATGCTGATGGGGCACCCACCACGTCTTCTCACTCCAATAAATTCAGTAAATATATATTTTTGTGGGGAAAATGATAATCTATATATGGGATTGCCCAAAGTGAAACCAGCAGATCTAGTGAAACCAGCAGATCTAGCTTCGATTTATTATATTTGTATTTTGTTTTCAGGTACACAAAACAGAAAAGTAAATCTTTTTTTTAAAAACAATTTTAAAAAATCCAATTTAAAACACATTACATCTTTAACCACAACATACCACCTGAATATATATTAATTATTTACCTACCATAGAACCTAAAAACAAAAACAAATTGGATTCCAATTATCCGTGATTCACAAAGTCATGGGGTTTGCAACCACAAAATGGCATTTAAGATGCTCTATACCCATTTTGCAATTCAGTAAAGCATTTCAGGCTCCCCTTTCAGCAGTAAATCCCTTACAGCAGCCTGGCAATATCATCACCTTCCCAATAAAATCACGTGCTTTATCCTCTTCGTTGCAGGCCCATAGGCAATGCTTTGGTATCACGGACTCCCTTGTTATTCATGAGAAGGAATGTATGGACCGATTACGATTTCGGTCAGAAAGGCTCCAAACGGCATTCGGATTTTCCTAACCCATGTCGGAACCTATGTTTCCGACCGACCCGGAAACATTTCTGACGGACCAATTATGATGGAAAGGTAACCGTTCAGTCTTTCCGACTCAGTTCAGACTGCATTTGGATATTTCGAGTTAGACGGAGACGAATCGTACAGGTCTATGGACCGCGTTTCCGACCGACGTATTGCGATGTCAGATTTGGACAGCCTTTCCGAATGGGTCCGTCCCACACAAACTGGTTGTCGGAAACTGACTTTGGGGGCCCATAGTATGCCCCCCTTCACCCGAAGGCCTCCAGTTGGGGCCCGTGGGGGTACCCATGGTACCCCTCTTTCAAACTATGCACAGGGTGCAAGATTTTCCGCAACCACCCCTTTTTTTTTCAATGGGAGTCTGTGTTGCCGGTCGGAAAACATGCTCCCATTGAAGTCAGACCGAACGGTGTTCGGAAACATCGTAATCGTTCGGTCGGACTACCCGAACCCGAGTCGGTCGGAAATGATTTTGACAAGGATTCGGTTGGAATGCTTTCTGACTGACATCGTAATCGGCCCCTTAGTATGCAAACTAAAAATGCAATGCTGCTTAACATTCCTGTTATTCAGTATGAAAAAACTAACACACTTTGTGGAAACAATGAAGGAAATGTCTTTTCCATTAGACCCAACACAGTGACCTCACATTTTCCCGTTTCAGGTGTGAGTAGTTGATGCATTGCATTCTGGTACTTGTAGACTTCCCTATAATGGGAAAAGCAGAGTAATAAGAGCCATGTTGTAAAAAAAGATACATCAAGACAAGAGAGAGGTTGAGATCTCTGCTTTAAAATACTGTAACTTAAAACAGTTGTTTAAATATTGATTCACTGAATCTTTTTATGTAGCACAAATTCTGCTTTGTAGAATATTTTGGTTTAAAAAATACACAAAATGTTTGGAAATATTTAGGTAAAGCTGCTCACTATGGTTTTTCATTGTTGAGCTTTCATTGGTATGCATTTCTCAGTTATTTTTAAACTATATGCATTACATGTTGCTTTTAATTTTTACCTGATACCTTATTCAAATCATGCCTAAGCCAAGCAAGAACTCTGGGGATCTATCCAGATCCTTTCATAGAAACACTGAGAAACCACTTGCAATGAGTTGCATTTAATGTCCTGGCTGGTATTTTTTCTTTTATCAATAAATACCTTTAACAGTTTCAAATATAATTTTCTACTTAAGAATAATGTGCAAGCCTTTGCAGACCCTTAAGAGAGCTGGCATTTTCCCTGGCAAAGGTGGCAACCCTATCTCTGCTCCAGTCATTTGAGTGCTGCCTCTTACTCTCTCAGAGGAGAAGTGTGCTGTTCAAGTTTCTCTCCTTCTGGAGTCCCCACAGCCCCCACCCACTCATGTAAGATGCCTGGAATGCTCGGACTGAAGGGAAACATGTAATTGTTTTGTTTCTTTTCAGTCCTGAGTCTGCTCGGTGTCAGCTCAGAGTATGTCTGCACACTGCAACTGCTTTAGAGAGACACTCTGCACAGGCATGCTCAGGTGGCCCCCTTAATGTAGAGTAGACTAGGGGGCCCTCATCCCGCAGGAGGCAGGGATGTCCGTAATGCCCCTGCACACTGAATACAACCTATAAAACAAAAAAAGATAAACCAGTCATTAAAGAATGTCTCTCAAATGTCATAAGCTTTTTCTTGGGAAAACTTTCTCTGGATAAGAGAACACATAGTAAGTCCCTTTTTGGCAGGTATCAGCACGTGGTTCCCAGAGGGATGTATTCCTCATGCTTAAAAATTTACATTTGTGACACTGAAAACCATGAAGCACAGCACACAACATGAAAAATCATATGCCATTTTGACAATCAGTGCAAAATTCCCTCGCTTACCAAATGTTGAGTTAACTTTGGAGACTAGGGAGGAGTGTTTTCCTGTAGTCACACACTGAATTCAAGAGTCCGCAGACTGATATAGATAATATGCTTCTACCATGTTTTTGATAGTGAAAAAGTGATAGGGGATTCCAAACTGGGATAGTGTCAGGCGTTGTTAAAATAGTAATGATGCTCTTAGTCAAAGGTTGATGGCTCCCTACAATTATGTGTTATGGTCATGGCATGGTATGGCTCTTGGTGAAATAAATCTATAGGGTCATAAATATAAAATGGAAGTGGTTGGTACACACATTCCAAACTTCCTGGAAGCTGTGAATTACTTCATCAAGGGTTGAACACCACCAAGAAATGCTTGCAATACCTCTGCCAATGACTAAGAGGGCTGTTCGGCATCTATGTATTCTTCCAGTTCGCCTCCTGTTCCTGGGTACATCACCTCCTTGTATCACCCAACATGGCGTATGCTGATGTGGCGTCTTGGCTCTCTCTGAAGGGTCACCCCCAAATATTTTGCCGTCATCCATTTGTTGAATTCGTTTTTGTTGGCTTTAGGACTCTGTGCCCTTCATCACTTCTAAACAGTGCTAAAGTCCTGGTGCTCTTTCTTCTTAACATGGTAAAATTAGGTTACACTCAATTGGCAGTTGTAGTTTACTTGTAAGTCACTAGTAAAGTGATACTACAAGTGCCCAGGGCCTGTAAACTAAATGCTTCAAGTGGGCATGCAGCACTTCTTGTGCCACCCACTTTAGAAGCCTTTGAGAACATGTCTCAGGCCTGCCATTGCAGCCTGTGTGTGCAGTTTTAAACTGCCATGTCGACCTGGCAAGTTAAGCCTCTCGCCAAGCCCAACCCTTACTTTTTAATACGTGTAAGTCACTCCAAAGGTAAGCCCTAGACAACTCCACAGACAGGGTGCAGTATATTTAAAAAGGCGGACGTGTACCTTTAAGTTTTACATGCCCAGGTCGTGAAAAACTCTTACATTCATTTTCCACTACCGCAAGACCTAGCTCTCTGATAGGTTAACATTATGATTACTTTAATACATCTTTTACGTTTAATTCCTTATTGGAAAAAGATAGACTTTTCAAGTTTGGTGTCTATGGACTCACACTTTAAAATCACAAAGTATTGTAATTAGTGATCCTTTGGGACTGCTGAAGGTGGTATGTCCCAGAGCATGATTTATGCCTTCTGGACCGCAAGATTTGCCAAGCCTGACCCTTCCTTTTTAATACCTATAAGTCATACCTAGGGTAGGCCCTAAATAGTCCATAGTGCAGGTACGTTGTATTGAAAAAGTTAGACATGTACTTTTAAGTTTTACGTGTCCCCCTAGCCCCCACAACCTTCAACCCAATTTCTCACGGACAACATTGACGGTTGTTTGGCGGCCTTCTCTTCCACCCCTAACTATTTTCTCTACTGATGAGGGAAGTTATCCCGAAACCCGAGCCATGTCTCGGGCGATATCCAAAAACCCAGGACATGTATCGGGTCTAGAGATCATCAGTTTTACAAGTACCTACTTGCACCCACATGGGTGAACCACTCAAGAACTCCATGTACCAGATTCCCGAGGGGCAATCCGGAGGAGGGGCTAGCGGTGTGCGCTCCATTGCGATTGCTTATACAATTTCTCACAGCAGCTGTGTTGCCTTTGGTAAATAAACTAGTCTAGGATGCTCACTAAAAAAACTACCAGCTGATAACTCTTTTAGATGTTGAGGCCAAATATTGTGTAGGCCCCCTGCTCCAAGCCCTTATTTCCTGTGCTATCAAACATAGATTAATCACAATGCACCAAGCAGGCTCCTGGCAAAGCATCTGCACCAGTTTAGATCTAATGGCCCTTCCCTTAATTATGGACAGAACCTCTCAGAATCGGTTTTTATTACAACTATGCTTTGAGAATTTCAAACCACCTTAGACCGAAGGCCCAGAACCACTTCATGTTAAAACGTTCTCACTCCAAATTTATTGAAAGTCATCCTTTTATTGTACACTAGTACATGAGTGCAGGTAAAAATTGACGACCACGCTTCTCTTTTTAAAATATACCTGCTATGTCTTGTTTGAAGCAGTGCTGTGTCTAAGCACTGTTATTGTATAGCTTGATATAGCCAAATTAGCTAAGGTAAACGGGCTTCCCCAAAGTTGGGTGGCAAGCTGATACCTTGCCTATTGCATGCTGATGATGCTTTGATGCTCAGCAAAACTAGAACTGTATTATAGCAACTTCTTGCAAAACAGAGTGAGTATTCAATAGCAAATACAATAGAAATCACTCAAAAAACAAAAATTCTTACAGTTAGCAAAAAGTAGAACAAAAAAAGGCAAGTGGTACATCGATGAGTTGTATGAGAAAGAATCCGAATATAAGTATTTGGGTGTTATCTTTGATAACCGTGGATCTTTTCAAGTTTATTAAAGGTTTGGTAAATCAAAGGCAAGAGCTCTGCTGATAGCCTTTCTCTCAATTACCAAAGAGTTTGTGGGGAACTATGTTGGTGCAAGTGATTAAAATAATAAATTCAAAGTTTCTGCCAACAATAGCCTATGTCTGTGTGACACTTTTGCAGCAAAGCTGCAAACTTGTTGCACACCATTGTCGCGAACACCTACACGTCATTATTTTGCCTTCCACAAAACGCATTGTCCGCTCAAATTTGGCTGGAATTTGGCTTAAAAGACCAAACGTTTGCAAGCAAAGGACATTCATAAATACATGTTTTCAATATAAGGGTTCTAAGCTGGTACACTTGGTCATGCAATATGGATGGAAATATTTGGTTCCAAGTACACAACTTTGTTTGGAAAATACCTGAGAGCTTTTTTAGACACTTTAAAAGTGAGATGTCTGTGGCCATTATCAGTTTCATTAGCCACATTTAAAGGACATCTTAATAGAGCCATGCAGCGGTTATCAAGGATCGAAGATAAAGATTATTTTCAAAACGACCCAATGCATGGATGATTCTAAACAATTACACGACTCTATATAGGCCGACCTACTTGCGGCTGTGTTATTCAATATGTCTAAAAAGTACATTTCTGATTGATATATTTGGAAGTTTAGACACTTTAAAAGTGAGATGTCTGTGGCCATTATCAGTTTCATTAGCCACATTTAAAGGACATCTTAATAGAGCCATGCAGCGGTTATCAAGGATCGAAGATAAAGATTATTTTCAAAACGACCCAATGCATGGATGATTCTAAACAATTACACGACTCTATATAGGCCGACCTACTTGCGGCTGTGTTATTCAATATGTCTAAAAAGTACATTTCTGATTGATATATTTGGAAGTTTCCATACACACTATCCCATTTCCCCGCGGATTAGGTTGAAGCAAGGAGGTGTCTGTAGGTTGTGCAATCAAGCAGTGGAGACGAATATACATATTTTCTGCATTTGCTGTGTACTATTAACTGAGCGGAAATCTATACTGAGAAGAGTATTAAACGAAAAGAACTTGTACGGGCAGGCTACTATTGCATGCTTGGACCCAAATAACTTCCATTTAAAAATGTCCTTTAGTAAATACTTGATGGTTTTTGAAAGCAAATTAGCAAATTTTACGTAATAGTAAATCCGCTCTGGGCAATGCAGATGGTTGCATTAAATATTGTTTTTTGTAAACTTTTTTTATGCTTAATGCTTTTTTAATTGATGAACTCACTTATTAGCTTTTCTTGGATTCTTGTTACCAATTGGCTGTTTTAATTTTTTCAGCTGTTGCAGTTTTTTCATCACAAGCTTCTTCATTGTTGTTGCAACCAAATTAGATATTATTGGCAAAAATGTAATTCAATGTGGGCAACATCGATGGACGTTTGAAATCTGACTACATTAAATAATAATTTCTAATGCTCAGTACCTCATTAACCTGATGAATTTGCTTAAAAAGGGCTTTCAGCTTCTGCCAATGACAGGACGTATTTTGTTGTAGCTATCTGGTCATTATAACTTCTTTAATATATGAGTATTTTAATTACTGGTTTATTGAATTGTAATAGTTTTAATTAACCCTACGCAATAAAGTTTTCATTTCTCAAAATATAGCGAACTCGTTGGTTGTTATATTATAATGGCTTCTAGACAAAAATATTTGTAGAGGTCTATTATGTATGGCAAACTTTCAAATTATCTCTATGTCCCTTTGCAAACTGGGTTTATTTTGTATCAAATGCAAACTACAAAAGACGATTTCAGTGTTTTTTAAAGATGCAATGAAATCTCATCATTAAGTCCAATCTTGTGTGTTTTAAGTTTGTAAATCCTTCGTTGTTCCTTTTTAAATAATATGTTTTTTGGATTTCTGCTATTAGCTAGTATCCAGGGTATACCAATAATGATCCAGTGTCAGTCATCATACCAGTGTTTTGCCTGTCAGTTGTGGTTAGTGAGTCTAGTGGCTGATCTTCTGCAAAGTATAGTGCTTCTGCTACTATGTACACCTGTTTGGGTTTTGTTTTTTCTTGTGGTCATGCCAACATTTCTAAGAACACATGGGCAACTTATTACACATATAACCGCCTCAAAGTTGCAATTGGTATGTAGGTTACTGATAAAGGGGGATTTTGGGCCTAGGGCTAGGTTCTTAGTAATTGAGGTAAATGTACGAATGCTGCAGCCTCCACATGGGTAATTCCCAGTGTGGGATTGTCTATATGTCTTGCAGTTCTTAGTCTCATATGGACCAAAAGGTTGCGTAGATTAGTAGTTTTCTTGAAGGAAAACATAGGTTTCTGTTGATTTATTTAATTGGAGCACAATGTCCTTCAGTGTTTATTGATAATGTTCATGTAAGTGTTGGAAATTGTGCTATATGTTGTGACACAGATAAGCCACTCTTTATTTTCCTTAGTTTTCTGATGTGTTTCTAGCAAAGATTGCCTAACCTTTTTCTTGGCACTTTTAGTGCCTTAGCCCCTATGTTACTTGGATTTCCCTTGGTCAAATATTTAGGATGTTAGCTTTGTATTCTAAATCTCTGATGGAAGTACAATTGCGGTAGATATGAAGAAACTGATTCACTGGGATGGGACGTTTTCTAGAAGGGTGTGGGGGGAAGTTGTTAAAATGTAGCAGGCTGTTCTTATCTGTGGTTTATGATTAACTTCCTTTGGGGTCCTTATTAGGTCTAGGAATATCAGAGACATCGTGAGCATGAATGTAAGGAATCTGTTTAAGACCGCAGCATCTACCCGAGTACTTATCCAGTGCTTTTGCTTTTTAAGTGTCCCCTTGCCAGAACCAAGATGTCATTGATATATGGACTCCGCAATCTGATGTGTTTCTGCAATAGGTTGTGATTGTAGTATATGAATTCTGTTTAAAATTTGTTGATGTATAAGCATGCCAAAGTGGCTGAAAAAGTACCGTCATCATAAGTGCTGTGGGTTTGTACATAAAAGAATCTGTAAAATTTAAAGTTGTTCTCAATGAGGGCCATCATTGCTAGTGCGATGATGCAATCTCTTGAAGCCCTATAGTTACAGATAGTGTCAAAAATTAGTTCTTCTATGACCCTCATAGTTTCTTCCTGAGGGATACTAGAGTACATTAACTTAATGTCTTCTGTTCCGTCTGTTCTTAAACTTTATTCGATTATTTCATAAAAACAATCATAAAAGCATACATAAGGAAAATGACACCTAAAATTGTTACAGAGTAAAAGAATTACGATACAAACATGGCACAATTCAAACTCAATGTCTTAACCTATGAGTATTTCTATTTCATGGTTGAATGGTATTACGTCAATCAGGTGAAACACTTGCATTGCTCCAGGGGTCTATGGTAGCAATCACATAAATGTGACTGTGGTCCAAGTATTGAGTCTATCCCAGAGATGAGAAGATGACCAGGAGGTGGCCTGGTTTCCTTAAGAATTTTGGGAACAGTACAGAAGTATAGAGTTTGGGGATTTTTATCGATGAAGAATTCAGCCTCATTCTTGGAAATGTAACCTTCAGATAAGGCACTAGTAACTACCTGGCTTTTAGTTTTGGTTTGCTGAGCTGTATGGTTGCGCCATAATGGATAATTCTAATTGGCAGCATTCATTATTATAGGCAGTTTTGAGTTGGGGAACCATAGCAAATACCCCCCCCCCACACTGCTTTATCTTCTGGTTTAATTATCGGATCTGAGTTGCTCTAATGCTGTTTTTTCATCTTCACTAAGGTTTTGATATCCATGTAAGACCCTCTGTTGAAGTACTTCAACATCATTTATCAGAGCCTGTTCAAAAGCCGCAATTACCGGTGGTATGTGGGAACTCGGAGATCAGAACGTAGATTGTTTCCGGAGGCCAGTATCTCTTTTGTCCAGGTTAATGTTCTCATTATCTTTAAAACATTTATTAAATCTGACCTTTCTAAAGAATTTGGCCAGTTAACACTGCAGTTAGAAGCAGCCAGTAATCGTTGTGGGCACAGCCCTGAGTTCCTTATTGAGAATTCTTAGTTGTCAGCTGTTTCTTTCTAAGGTTTACCACTATTTGTTGTTGTTATCATGCTCAGGAGGGATTCTTTGCACATGCTCCAAATTAGTCTCTGGTTCATGTGGACCCACTGTAGCTACTGTAGCTTTTGCTCTTTATGTTTTCCCCTTCATCTGGTTTGTCCTGAAAAAAGGCTACTAACTGTAATGTAATACGAGGTTCTGAGGGGACGCACACATTGGTGGTTATCGATAGAATGGATTGGGTTGTAGATGTGGGAAAAACATTAAAGGTGAGTTATTTCCCTGCAATTGCCCTCTTCCTTTGTATCTTCCTTCATCCACACTGCCTCTGTAGTGAGGGCTGGGTCTTGTTACGCACATTGCTATGTTAGCATAGGCTTATTAGAAGTTTAAACGCCATTTTACCTTTTTGCGGCTTTTTGCACACAATACCACATATAGCTGTAGTTGTAAGTTAGGCTGCGTGAAATGCTTCACATCAGAATGGCTTGTTTTTGGTATCCCTAGACTTACATCGTGACCCTGCTATGCACAGTGAGTGCTAAAGTCTCCATGGTTATCATAACAAGGCAGCTGTTGTTCAAGCTGATCGGCTAACGTTTTAGACATAACATACATGCAGCTGCAGCCAACGCGCTTCTGGCGCCTTTAATATTGCACTGTAAGCATGATTTCAGGCACTTGGAAGAATCCCGTTTTTCCATGGACACAGAGAGCTTTTGCAAATCCTGATGTGATCCATGCCTGCTAATCTTGGAGGTATGGGGTCCCCCACACAAGCCTAAGAGACCTTCTATATTTTATAAAACATAGTTCCTAACTAGGGAGGATGTTATACTAGGCGCTATAAGACCTGTTATCACCTTCATTGTAATATGATTTCTCCTTTTGTGTTTTATGGAATTGTAACAATGCTGATCATATTATTTTTAATCATATGTCTGCTTATGTTAGCAAAGATACTGCATCTTTGAGCACGTTGTTAAAATACCTTTTTTAACCTTGCCTGTGTCTCTTTTTACTCCTGTTGTGGACCGGTATGAGAGTATAACGAAAGAGTGTTCTTGCTTCCCACCATTCCTGAGTGTAACCTAAGTCGCATGTCTGGGTTGTCTAATCATTGGTTCCTTTGCTATAGGACGAAGCGCTAATGTGACACTGATGCTAGCTGGTTAGGGTTTCTAGGTACTGAGGTGAGTTTTTTGGTCCACCATAATTCACTGAGGTGCTGGGTCTCTGTGCACAGTTCTGTGTAGGAGCAGAATCCCTGCAACACCTCATCCCTCGAACTAGATGACCAGGTAGGCGACCGGGTTTTTATTTGATGAGGGGATGTTGGTGATTAGTAGTTTTAGTTGTTGATTGTTAATGCTAAGCGTCTAAAGTGTAAGGATACAGCGATTCTTGAAAGAATCTCTTTATATCTTTTTGCAGCTTGTCTGTTTTAGATTGGCTGAGGTATTCTTTAAAGTCTGAGATAATCTTTTTTAACCTCTTCAAGTTTCTTCTTAAAGGCGCTGATCCAGATATGTATTTTTAACTGATTCTTGCTAGTTTATATCTTAACTAGTTTTGTTTCATATAAACACTTTGCTGTATTAATAATTAGAATTAAACAGTCCCTTGTGATTTACATGCAATGAGGGACCAGTTTCTTCTGAAAGTGGCATCCACTAGGAATATGAGGGGGTCATTGGTGACTCTTGGTATTATCTTGGCCTGAAGATATTCAGTTAGGAAAGCTCCGATTAGCAGTGTTTTGATTTGATTTTCTTAAGTTTTGATGGGGAATCCCACCCTTCAACATTTATCAGTGGTTGTGCAATGTTAATGTCTCCTAGAACTAGTGGAGCTAATAAAATAGATGTTGCCATATTGTTGCTATACCTAAAACCTTGTTCCTCTGACATAAAAGCTAAGGTTATGTTAAAGGAACAGTAAAGTTAATATATTGCTTCAGGGACCATACATCCTACTATGTAAGGAAATATCAGTACCTTAGGGAGTGGAGAATGTTCCTCCTGTGTTTGTTTTAATTTTTGTTTCTCTATAAGAAGATGTGCAAACTCAGTTATACACATTAAAGGGGGGGAGGAGATTTCAGTGGAGCCTCTTCCCCCTAACCACCAGCACAAATAAACAAATGGTTGGCATACTTATTTGTTTTGGGGTGTTTATCAAGCCCTATTCAATATTGCCTGAAAGCAGAAAGGCTCAAGTCACTGGCCTGACGTGATTAGGCAAATTGCTTTCACTTTCCTGCACACTTGGAGGATCAGGGATTTCCTGGTGCTCACTTTTTGTTTTACAGGAGCCTTAGTGTATCCTAATGTGTTAACCAGTGGAAATGGGCAATTTGGCCCTCTCCTCTTCCTGTTTGAGCACCCACCCTTTATTTATACACTACTCTGGGTCCCAGCCGCTGCCCATGCAAGTAAGAGCGGTGGGGCGGTGGGGCTGGGTGAGGGGGGATTTCAAAGGTCAATGATGAGGGAAAATTAATTATTTATTACATTTTCCCTCGTGTCATCGTCTGTCAAAATCACCCCCGATACCCACCGCCCCACTACTCTTACCTGCACGGGCTGCGGCTGCTGGGCCCTATTTATCAAGGTGGGTTTATCCATAAACACTTGTTTATGCCCAGGAAAACTCTATAGGGGGCTATATTAGAGAAAGGGCACAATGTCCTTTGCGCCGCAGCATACCATCTACTATTGCATTATTGCGTATAATGTGCTGTCCCCATGGTTTGAGGCAGCCGATCTGCCTTTCACAGTTTATGCAGCACCCGAACTACGCTTTCAAGGGCGACAGAGATCCCACTGCAAGCGGGTACAGTGAATGAGTACACCCACCTGCAGGAGATCTCTGGGGAGTACAATAGAAGAAAAATTCCTAGGCAGTTGCAATAATTCAAATTACATTAGTATATGATAGCATAAATTGGGGGATAACCCAGACTCAGTGCAAAGATAGACAACTGTTTAACACATGTAGAAATCTTGCTTTATTTAAATTTATCTAAAATTGGGGCATAATAAAAGACAAAAAAAGACCAAAGAAATTACAGATTGGTGCATTATACATCGGATACAACGTATTCACCGTAAATTACGACTGGTGAGCACTTAATCCATAAAAACATTGGGGCATATTATCAAGAACAGGTGATACAATTATCGCCGCTTTATCGGCAGGAAACTGCCGCTAAAACGGCGATAATGGGCTTGATAATATGTGAGTTCCCATAGCAGCCCAGGTTCTGGTGTTAACCTGGGCTGCTATGGGAATTCACAAGGGCATATTATCAAGCCCATTATCGCCGCTTTAGCGGCAGTTTCCTGCCGATAAAGCGGCGATAATTTTATCGGCTGTTCTTGATAATATGCCCCATTGTTCTCTGGGGAGTACTCATTTGCACTATTTCAGAAGGTACCCTCATGGGATCCACTGATTGTGCAGCCTCTCTTTGTAGTGCACAGTCAGTGTGCCTCCTAGCGGCCTCTTTGCCTCTGCATCCTCATCCATAATACGGTGCGAGCGCAGATGCAAAGTGCTTACCTTAAAATAGCGTTGGCGGTGCAATATGTGCGCCGGTACTATCTGAATCACAGAAGAGGACACGCAAGTGTCTGGCACCTTTTCTGTAACATGTCATATCCTTAGTCCTCTCAGGCAGTTAGAAGAGGGGGCATTCTAAGATGCGATTTGTGCTGTTAGTTTGGAAACGCGCACAAACAAGTCTTTTGATGGGCATTCCTGAACTCTGTTCTGACCCTTGGCCTTACTGGTCTTCCAACAATTAACTCTCCTTCCTGGATGGGAAAGAGAAACGACCATCCCGGCTTCGGTGAAAGTGGATGGGAAGGGCTTTGTCGACAGCAAAAAATCTTTTCTCCTCAGAGAAAAAAAGAGAAATGGAGATTTGCACCGGGGCTGCATGACGCTGTGCAGAATACTGACTTTGTTGAATTACTCATAGGACCCCTGAAAGGATATCACATAACAATCCCTGCAATATGTCTGGAAATTTGCGCATGCCATAGCTTTGTAGGCATAATATTGGCAATGATTGTGAGTAGGAAAAAAAAACATTTAGGCAGCGACATTGATCAGCGCCCATATCTTTGCGTTATGTAATGGTATGACTAGCGCCCACTGAGAGTTGTGTTCAAGAGCATATGTTTCTTTATTCATTGAACATTTGTAATGCATTACATGGAGATGAAGGGATCTAGAATTTTCAAGACAGGGAAGTGAAAGAGGAAGCGGGAGACAGGTAGGGATGCAAGAGATGGCAGAGGGCCAAAGATAAACCACAGTAGACACGCGAACTCGGGCGGAACGGTATCTAGGTGTCGTAATGAAAGAGCAATGAGAAAGAGGGGTGGGAAGGACGACATCTTGTACAATAACATGATGAATGGAAACCAAAAACAAAAAGACATTTCTTGGCTCTTTGTTTGCGTTCTCTGTGTTTCGACAGGATGGCCTAAGGCCAGCAGGTGTGCATGAGAAACAGGTTGAAAGAAAGCATGTTATTGAAATAAATACAGTACTTGTGGATAGTGAAGTCTGCAAGACGGGAACAGTCAACACGTCTTCTAAGAAACGTTTATTTAAAAATAATGATTAAACACAGCAGGTAACCTTGCCTTGAAAAACAAGTCTTGACAATATATACATACTGACAGTTCAAGCTAGGTAAACGTTGCAGGTTCCTACCTGTATTCCCACATCGAAACTAAAATAAGTTGGGGCAACATTAATGAATTAAAGAACAGGAAAGTACAACTCATTGCATCTAGAGCCCCCCCCCCTACACACACACCCCTACCCGATGCTGAATTAATCACCAAAACCTATTCAGCTAGTGTCCAGGGCTGTCTTGGCATTATAACATATTTTCTAATGCATTAAAATCCCCTTTGCGAACCCTGGGGCATATTATCAAGAAACAGTGTTAAAATGATCGCCGCTTTTGCGGCAGGAAACTGCCGCTAAAGCGTCGGTAATGGGCTTGATAATATGCCCTTGTGAATTCCCATAGAAGCCCATGTTCGGGTCTGAACATAGGCTTCTATGGGAATTCTCAACGGCATATTATCAAGCCCATTATCGCCGCTTTAGCTGCAGTTTCCTGCCGCTAAAGCGGTGATAGTTCTAACGCCCTTCTTAATAATATGCCCCCATAGCATTATCTGAAGCTCAGCATTGGCATTGCAGGTGGTGATACCAGAAATTCTACATTTCTTCACAAGTGGGCAGTGGTTTTCAGCATTAGATCTCAAGTAGTTAAACAAACTGCCCCCGAGTTTAGAATCTTCTAAACTAGGGCCCAGATGTACAAAGAAATGTTTTGTTTACTTTTTTTAAGGCCGACCCAAATCAAAATCCAGATTAGTATTTACAAATCAATGCAGATGCTAATTTGTGCAATTTGTGTTGGTTTGTAACAAAAATTAATGCACCTAAGTGCAGTACTCTGCCTTGTTTTACTCTGGGTGACAGGTATTTTCTTTTGGTGGTGCATGGGTGTTCCGTTCTTTTATCTTTGAATTTTGACACAAATCCATATCTTCAAAGCTTTGTAGAAATGTATTGGTGCTAAAATACTGTACCTCCCTATAGTTGGCAGAACAAGGGTAAATATTTTTACTTCACCTCGTATTTTCCTCTTGACATGTGTGGCATGCTGCAGCACACATACAAAGAGCAAAGCGCCGTAAAGCATAGTTATTGTGCAGGAATAATCTCCTTCCGACACAGAAATTATGCTCACCACAAGGCAAATACCCTTGCACTGTGGCGCAAGGGTGCCTGCATCTGCATATTGTTGCTGAAAGCATGCCAGTGCCGGGAGAGAGCAGAACTGCAACACTTCTTCATAGAGATAGCGAGTTCGCCTCTCTCCAGTTCACACAGCGCCGCAACTTTCTTTGCTGTCCTGTTGGGGAAACAACCATTACGACGCGGTCATAACACCGCAGTACCATTACAACATGGATTTTAGGACGCAAGTCGTTACAACGACTTGCGCTGGAGGGCGCTCAAGACTAAGGAATAGTGTGATTTACTATTCCAACACCTTCCCTACTGTACGTAGGCTGGAGTTGGACTAGTAAATCATACTATTCCTACGTCCAGCACCCTACAGCGCAAGTTGTGGTAACGACTTGCGTTGTAAAAGCTGCGTTGTGATGGTACTGCCGTGTTATGTACTGCGCTGTACCATCATACATTCTCCTGTTGTTGCGTCAGCTACTTATAAATCTGGACCATAGTTCACAGCCATTTTCAAGAACGCTCTACTCTTGTCAATATTTCCCTTTCCAGTGTGGGGGCACAGGAGTGGTTTGTATCGCTGCATACATTTTACTGAATAGCACATCATTTATTCATTTATTAAGTTCTGTTATACTAGGAAAAAGCAATCTAAAACGTCGGGCACAGTTTTTGGTCAGTAAAAAATGCCTTTAACACCATTAGTATTACAAACGTGGGGGCATATTTACAAGCCTTTATCGATAACATTCCTGTGGCGATAAGGGCTTCGCCTTAACGTGGCTATATAAATCACATAGAATATTATGGGATTTATATTTTGGCGGACAGGATATTCGTAACCGTTGTGAAGGAGTAACCCTTCCACTGCAATCTAAATCAGGCCATTACTCATGGAGCAAATGCCAGAAGCACATAAACAGATTTTAAAAAATGAAACGTTTCAGAAGTCGTCAAACCAAAGTAGGGACGACTGACATTTACTTTTCTGTCTGGGCTTGATTTCGAAATATATTTGTGGGTCTAATTTTTACATACAGGTGTGAAAGTTGTATATACATTTCAAAGGTTCACATCTTTTTTTAAATACTCTTGTGCAGTGTAAATAAAATGTATGCTGAAAATCTGACAATATGACGGATTGTCCAAAATTGTAAATTTTAGGTTAGGCTAGTTATGAGAATACGGGTGTTCTCAGGAAAGGGAAACTTTGTAAATTGTGAGTATTAACATTACAACTATATTGTTTCCACCTCATGTATACTCTTGATTCTAACTAGTTTTTGCGTTAGTTAGCTGCAATTTTCTTAAGGCTGCCTATCGCTGAAAACTATCCCCCTGTTACGAACATCTGTAGAATACATCGCTACATGACAATAGTATCAACTAGCCATGGTGAAAACTGCTGCTAACTCCAGCGGTTAAAACAAAACTTACGGGCACCACCTTTCACTACTGTGTTACACGCACACCACGAACGAAATCTCCGTTTTTGGTGCCACGCATTGGCCACCAATTGCACCATCTGAACAGGTTAATAACTACGTAGTCACCCAGTAGTTCGCTGAATCCAGTTCCATCGCCGCCTGATCACGATAAATCTAAGCACCTCGGCGGACCACTGACACTGGTGAGTTCAGTTCATCTTTTTCCTGGCGGTTGCCCCCGCCTGCATGCTAGCGCCACAGACCGGCCACATAACCCTGCACCATGACATGCATGTTATGGCCACGGAACCACCCACATGGCCCTCGCTATGATAATCGCTCCTATGTTCCTATTCTGGGCGGATGCCTTATGTTGTTTCTTTATTTTTTCCCCTTTACACCTACAGGCATTCGTAGTGAAAACAGGCAATGATTAAAATAGTCCTGATGATGATCCCGGTTCATTAGGAGCCAGGGGATCGAAACGTTGACGCTTGAACAGTATTACAGGAAATTCAATTGTATTTTATTCTGTAAAAACTGTATGTCGTAACTTGTTTGAATTGATTAATAATTTACAAGCGACATTTGGCTCCAAACCACTTGCCTGAGAAAACCCTTTTCTTTCCTTACCTCTCTCTTCTACTATGTTTTTTCCCACTCTTAGGATAGGTACAGGATTGTGCCCTATCTAAATGTTTGTATACGACCCTCTCCAGGTCAACCAAATCCTTTTTGATTCTAAATTAAACATTTCCTCACCCGGCTGGGTTCGGAAACTTGATTATAGTACCAATTGTGGTCTGTAATTTTATTGCTTTTGTCTATTTGAATCTCCTGAGGACCCTTGTTATCTTTAATAGTTGATCACCCATGGTCCACAGCTACTTAGTGGGTTCCCTTGTTTATATGAAACTTACCTGAGCGCAAACGCTGGTTTGCAAGGATTTATATTCTGTCCAAACTCTCTTGTTTGGGTTCCCTAGTACTCATTTCCTTACTTTTCTACCCTGATACTTCGCTCACACGGAGAATTCCAACTCTCTCCTTCTCTCTAGCGAGGCCATAATGTCATTTCTAGCTCCTTTATACACAGACGACTATATTAAACATCTATGCTCTGGCCCTTCCCTGCTTTCAGATAACTCCGACATCCCCAACCAGACCAATAGTTCAATACCAGAACAACTAGAGAAACTAAGGAAGAAGCAAGTTCGATTGCAATTAATGGTGTTGATGCTGACGGACTACCTTAAGGCAGACGTCATCCCCTTAGGCCTTCAGATTCGGAATATACCAGGCATCTTTACAGACAACCCTAAATACATATCAAACTTCAGCTATATAGGGACTACTTGTTCCCGCCACTGGTTGGTATTAGGCATCGACATAGCCACGAAACGCTAAAATCCCTAGAGGTAGAAATTTCGGATATCCTCAAACAAATTGAGGACTCTAACGACACAACTGAGAGCAAAAAACTCATAGAACAGGTGGACAAGACTGTGGCAGACTTTTACAGAATCGAACAAAATAAAAAATCCAACAAAGTCAAAAAAGACATAAAATCCTACAATATTGAAGCGACTTACCCCTATTTGCATAAAGACTTTTATACTAATAAGTCATATACTAATCCTCAACACAACAGACCGTGGGGAAGATTCAATAGGCGACAGAACCTGGTGGGCTTTTCTGACACCTCCGCCGAATCTTCGGATAATTCAGACGCAGGCGAAGGCTCTAGCACTTCAAGACGGGGAGGAGGGGTGGCACACCAGAACTCCAACTCTTTTTTACAGAGAGGCCAACAAGAGCCGCCACAACGGGGGCGGGTCAAGAAAACCAAAGATGGTTCAATCCCCCAGGCGAGCGGAGAACCAGGAACAATTACTACCAATGGTAACACCTGGCACCACTCTAACTGACACGATTCCCATCTTTAATCTCACCAGTTATTTGCTAGCAGAGGATGAACTCTCCATCCTTAAGAAGGGTCTCACCTTTGTTCCAACAATAGCACCCAATTTTATGGAGGTCCAGACTGAACTTCTGCGCTTCTTCAGACGCATCAGACTGAAGGCATTTTTCCAGATTCATCCCTCATCTGTAACTAAGGCACATACCCCCTTCCGCCCGCCCTCAATCTTTTTACCATCTGCAGGAATGCTACCACCAGAGGTAATGACGTTTGAGAAACTGGTTCTTAAAGACCTCTCAAACTTACAACAACAAAGGAGATTCATACCCTATAACATTACACTTAAGGAGAAGCAGGCCATCAATTCCCTTAAAACCAATGATTCGATAGTCATTAAAAGCGCAGACAAGGGCGGAGGAATTGTTATACAAGACCATGATTCATACGTAGCAGAAATCCAAAGACAGCTGGACAATAAGGACCATTACCGTAGGTTAGCATCTAATCCCACTAAAGAAATTCAAGAGCTAATACGGAAGGTCACTTTAGATGCAGTAGAAGAGGGTTTCTTGACTAAGAAGGAATTCAATTACCTAAACGTAAAAAGCCCTAGGATCCCTGTAATATATACACTGCCTAAAGTTCACAAGAATATCACCACACCACCAGGACGCCCTATTGTATCTGCATGCGGTTCAATTTTGGAACCACTGGGGGCATTTGTTGACTTCTTTATTAAGGAATTTGTCCCGCCAACTGCTTGCTATGTACGAGATTCCATGTCCATGATAAATCTGATCGAACATCATCCTTTCAACCCCACCACTGACACCCTGTGTACCATGGACGTGGAGTCTCTGTATACTAATATACCGCAGACTGCGGCACTCCATGTCATACAGAAGATTCTAGACACACGCCCACGCCCCCATGCCATACCGACCGCATTCATTTGTCAGTTATTGGAACTCTGCCTTACTAGAAACTTTTTTTCATTCAAGGGCCTCTTCTATCATAAAATAAAGGGGACTGCCATGGGCGCGATTTTTGCCCCAAATCTGGCCATACTATTCATGGATGAAATAGAAAGGCAGGTCATCCTGACACCATCAAACCCCTTTTTCGCCGGTATCATCACGTGGCGTAGATACATTGATGACATTTTCATGCTATGGAGTTTCGACGTCAATGTTCTACGCCACTTTATGCACTGGATGAACAATAACTGTTTGGGCCTTAACTTCACATCCTCGTCTCATAAGTTTTCTATCAACTTTTTGGACCTAACAATTTTCCATCATGAAGGTGAACTTCTAACACGCCTATTCAGAAAAACCACTGAGAGGAATACGCTGTTGGAATACACTAGCAATCACCCCAGGGCCCTGAGGGATTCGCTGCCTTTCTCCCAATTCCTTCGAATTAGGAGAAATTGCTCAAACAGGGAGGACTATTTCAAAGAGAGTGCCATCCTTGCCAACAAACTTAAAGAAAGGGGTTACCCTAGAAAAGTTGTAAAAAACGCTCTGAAAAGGGCATGGTACCGTCCCCGAGAAACACTACTTGTACCAAACCCAAAGAAAGATCAGGACAGGATAGCATGCGTAACAACTTTCTCCCCCCTGTCTAATAAACTGAGGAAAATGATTCTACAACATTGGCCTGTGATCAATGCAGGCATCCTTGAGATAGAGCGCCCTCTCTTTGCTTTCAAAAAAAGTAAGAATCTAAAGGACCACTTGGTCCGAGCAGCCCTACCTTGTCCTAACCAACCCTCTACTCTTGAAGCTACATGGGGTCTGTCCCCCATTGTTGGACATGTGAAGTGTGGGGGGTGCATTGTGTGTAATCTGACCATTGAAGGCAAAACACTAGAGTTTAACAACATTACGTTTAGATGCAATACTCTAACAAACTGTAACACCAGTAATGTTGTTTATCTCATTCAATGCCCGTGTAAAAAAGTGTGTGTGGGTCAAACGTCGCAAAAAATCAAAACGCGTATTTGCCAGCATAGAAGCCGCATTAGATGCAAGACACCGAACGCTCCGCTGGTAGAACACTTCACTGATGCAAACCATGACGAGGATGACATCCGCTGGACAGTACTAAAGGCACTGAAACTACCTCAAAGAGGAGGCAGCATGGCGAGTCTCCTTAATAAAGAAGAACTGAAATGCATAATATTGCTGGACTCGATCCGCAATGGACTAAATCGAACAGAGGACTGGACCTCCCTCCTCTGAGTCTTTTACTAACCTGCAACACTGTCCCCACTCAGTAACATGGATATTGTAAATATGGATGAACTGCTAGAGGCTCCACCTCTAATATGGACAATTGATTTTATCACACTTAATAAGTGTATGTGTATTTCTGTAAGTCTGTTTTGAATTCATATTGAGTATATTTAATGCACTGAAAATTGGGCATGTGCTAATAGCCATTTGTGCTTAAAGGCTCGGTTCCACAGGGCGCTCGTCTACAGTTTGGGAGCACTTCTCATCACTTGGAAGTAGTATTCTTCAAACCCACTCACTTGGGCACCTATTTTAACCGCTATCACGTCATTTTAAGTGACTCTTTCACACCTCCCAATCACTATCACGTCAACACTCTGGCCCCGGGTCACAGATCTGACCACTCCAAAATGGCCCCGGAATTCTCCCTTCGCACTGGGCTAGTCCTTCCTCCACTCGGCGTTCCTTGCCCTTTCCAAGATGGCGACCACAGACTTAACGCGTGGCTAGTCCTCCCTCGACTCTGGTTCCCCTTAGCTACATTCATTGGTGGTCCAGCCCACACCCGAACAGCGGACCGGCGCTGAGAGCGATGTGGAGAGAGACCATTGAGTCTCCACCATCAACCCACGAACACGGCTATTGAAGGTAAGCGCTAGCTGTTGCCCTTACGGTGGGTCAAGCACCTCCCCACGGGCTAACGATACTGACCCCCACGTTCTAACTCTTTAATTGCAGCTTCCTGGATGCCGAAATAACACGGCTCCACAACTAAGGACGCACTCTCCTCCCCTGAGTAACACCACTCTGGATTACTCGACAGCGGGGCAAAACGAACCTCGCCTTTGAGAAGGTAATTATTAGCCCGGGCACCCTCGGACGAGGATTCACACCCGGAATCACTCCGCACCTGACCTCCACTATTTCCGTTTTTCTAGGTACTGGTACACCCTCAGTACCTTGCTCACCTGCAACGGCGCCTGACCAGGACTAAGCACGTTGCTTGGCAGGTTAGTGCTGCCCTTGACCAAGACCTGGCGGGTGCATGCTGCCCTTGAATGCCTCACTAATTAGCCACCCACCCCCAAGGGCCACTAATGCAATTCAATTAATACTCTCATTCAACTGTGCCAACTATGGAAAAGTCCAGGGTCGGAACCGGTTAAAACAAAACCTACGGGCACCACCTTTCACTACTGTGTTACACGCACACCACGAACGAAATCTCCGTCTTTGGTGCCACGCATTGGCCACCAATTGCACCATCTGAACAGGTTAATAACTACGTAGTCACCCAGTAGTTCACTGAATCCAGTACCATCGCCGCCTGATCACGATAAAGCTAAGCACCTCGGCGGACCACTGACACTGGTGAGTTCAGTTCATCTTTTTCCTAGCGGTTGCCCCCGCCTGCATGCTAGCGCCACAGACCGGCCGCATAACCCTGCACCATGACATGCATGTTATGGCCACGGAACCACCCACATGGCCCTCGCTATGATAATCGCTCCTATGTTCCTATTCTGGGCGGATGCCTTATGTTGTTTCTTTATTTTTTCCCCTTTACTCCTACAGGCATTCGTAGTGAAAACAGGCAATGATTAAAATAGTCCTGATGATGATCCCGGTTCATTAGGAGCCAGGGGATCGAAACGTTGACGCATGAACAGTATTACAGGAAATTCAATTGTATTTTATTCAGTAAAAACTGTATGTCGTAACTTGTTTGAATTGATTAATAATTTACAAGCGACATTTGGCTCCAAACCACTTGCCTGAGAAAACCCTTTTCTTTCCTTACCTCTCTCTTCTACTATGTTTTTTCCCACTCTTAGGATAGGTACAGGATTGTGCCCTATCTAAATGTTTGTATACGACCCTCTCCAGGTCAACCAAATCCTTTTTGATTCTAAATTAAACATTTCCTCACCCGGCTGGGTTCGGAAACTTGATTATAGTACCAATTGTGGTCTGTAATTTTATTGCTTTTGTCTATTTGAATCTCCTGAGGACCCTTGTTATCTTTAATAGTTGATCACCCATGGTCCACAGGTACTTAGTGGGTTCCCTTGTTTATATGAAACTCCAGCGTCAAGGCTATAACAATGTTGAAGCTAGAGAGAGAAAAGTGATTAAAGCCAATTAGAGGCGAAAAACACACATTAGTCAACCCAACATCAATGTTCTGCCTCTAGAGGAAAAAATAGCCTAAAAGTCCACCACCAATGATAAAAAGAAAATAAAAACAATGGAATATGCGTGGCTTGGCCATCTAACATGGTGGGCGTGCTTTAGCGAAGCTACTACAGCCTGCCATTAATCCGACATTTATCCAGCCACGGCAGGTGGTGGGAGTACCTGAAGGGTGGTGACGTGGGGAGGGGGCTGCATTTATCCTCTCTGTGAGTGTGCATCCTCCTGCCTCGGAGCAGGCGGATGCCTAGCGATACTGCACCGCGTCGAGATTGCAAGGTGGGGACCCAGCAACGTGGCGGCCTGGTAGCTGCGAGATATGCTGCCTGCATCTTTGGTGCCCGCTCATTGGCTGTGTTCGGTGCCTGGTGAGGCGGCGCTATGGCCGTGAGCCCTGAGCAGTGGTGACCTGGAGGACCAGATCGGGTCGTGGTGAGGGGTCCGGACCATCCCCATTTGCCTCTGGGCCTTGCCGCAGATGGATTTCCAGCTGTGGGACCTCCCCGCTGCGGTCGTGTTTGTGAGGCCTGAGACTGCGGTGTGGCGCCACAGAAGGTGCTGCAAGTGCTCCCTTGCTGGCCATCTAGCCGAGGCCGGAAAATCCTACCTGGACACCGTTTACTGACCCGGTGACTGGTGGCTGTGGGGCGGCAGCGCGGGCCATCATCATGAACTGCGCGGTGGCAGCTATGTGGCCAAGGGAAGGTGGCTGTGAACATTTCCATTCAACCGCACCTGCCGCAGCGCGGAGGCGGGAGTCTTGTGGACTCTGCCGCCCGGCCTAATAATGTGCGCATAGACATCTTGCCAGACCGCGATTAAAGTCCATGACTGGTGAGCAGGGCCTCCCCACAGTGATTGCTGGTGCCAGAGTCCTGGCATTGGCCTGACTTGAAGAGGCAGCAGCTATACCTCCCCTCCAAGACACAGGGCGGCACTTATTGACCCCATGCCTGCTGTGAACTATTGTACCAACACTTGATGGCCAGGCCGACATCGCAGTGCACCTTGTGTATACCTCCGGGGCCCTGCTTGGTTGATAACATGGAGCACCATCGCTGTGCCCTTTACACTTCCCATCACCCTGTGAGGCGTGCTACTGCTTTACTCTTCTCCTGAGTGTTGTGTCTGGTGCTGGTGCTGGTGGTGGGGGAGCACTGATATACCGCCTATCTTATTGCTGCATTGTAGACTGGGGGCTGTGGCTTGAAACCCACTAGGGGAGACTGGGCTGCCTGACGTGGAGAGGCAGCCAAACGAGGTTTTGAGTGGCTTGTGGGTGTGGTGGCCCAACCTGGTCTGGCCCTCCCCGTTGTGGGTGAAATACCTGGTGCTTGCCGCCCGAATCCTTCCTACAAGCGCAGTAGGAGATTGCTGTGTACCGACTACTAGCTCGCCCTGATTGGCCCCGTAGGGCTCTACAGTGGCTATGGTCAAGCTGCCTGGTGTGTCCATTAAACAATGCACAATAGGCAAATATGCTGGAACAGTTGCTGCAGGACCCTCACTGGGTGGCCCGGAGGCACATATGCCAGATAATGCAGCGCTGTTGGCAGCGATCACACAGTCAAGGAAAACACTGGAGACCAATATAGGTGCTGTGGGCGCAGATGTTACGTTACTCCGGAATGCCGAGCAAAGTATCACAGAAACAGAGTCCCGAATTTCAAACGTGGAGGACACAGTGGGCACATTAACGAAAAAAGTGACTACCCTTGAAACACTCACCCGGGGCCTGGTGACAGAAATAGAAGACGCAGAGGGACATGCCCACCGTAATAATCTCTGCTTTTTGGGGTTTCGGTAGGGATGCAAAGGAAATAATGCGGAGGTATTTCTCGCCACAAGGCTCAAGTGATGGCTCGCACCCGATGCGCTTTCTCCATGTTTTGTGCTGGAGAGCGTGCACTCCTACAGAAGCTACCGCTGGGTGCCCATCCTCCCCCTATCATTGCCCGTTTCCTTAATTATAGAGGCAGAGACGTAATCCTACAATAGACAAGAGTGAAGGACTCCCTTACCTACGATTCCCAGCACATCCTAATATTTCGGGACTACACCAGGCTTGTACAGCAGCACAGTCAGTCCTTCCTTGAGGCTAAAGCGCGCCTTCAGGGTCTCAAGCTTCCATACTTCCTGTTGTACAGGGTGCCTGCGGGTGGTCTACCAGTCACGCACCTACTTTTTCGAGTCCCCGGAGGAGGTATCCCAATGGCTTGAGGAGACGGTGCAAATTAAACCCCACACTCCACCCCGGACTGACTCAGACTCTTCATCTACTGGACCTGGATGTGGTCCCCTTGCGACGGATGGCAGACAGCGACGTCCTCGTACTCTAAGAGGAAGTCCAAGACTCGCAGCAAATCTAGTAGAAGACTTTCTGAAGATCAAGCAGAACCTTCAGCTACATAAATGATGCAGCTCTGAGAACTGTAACTATTCACAGCACATGACACCTAGTGCAATGTGTATTGCAGGCTTACATTATACAATGATTCCCTGATTCCTTGTTCTTTTTCTTTGTGCAGGAGACTCGTACTGGGGATCCATTGGCTGGTCACTGTCATTACCCCATGTTGGGGTTTTGGCTTGGATCATGCCGCAACAGATACTTCCATATTCGTGAGGTATTGGGGTGGGGGGTTTGTTGGGGAATTCGATTGGGATTTTTTTTTTAATGCCACTATTTCTTCTGTTATTTTTTGACTCTGAGATTGCCACTGCCACTATATCAGCTACATTCATTCATTCACATCAATGCCAGTGATGATGCAGGATCTGGCTGGGGCTAGAGGTAGGGAGCTCCGAGTTTTTTGCTGGAATACTAACGGCCTACTCGATAAGATCAAGCGGGGTTCTGTGTTGCGACAAGTCAAGCACCATAAAGCGGACATTTTCTTCATACAGGAGACTCACCTAGTGGGTACCAAGACACCTTGTTTGGGAAGGTTTGGGTATGCACCAACTAATCCAGATTCACTAGAGGTTCCCGGGGAGTTGCAATCCTCATATATCATAGCATCCCCTTTGTGCACAGCAAAGCATGGTCGGAACCCCAGGGTAGGTTCATTGTGATATATCGGACATTGTATGGGAAATCCATTGTCCTGGGTAGTATATATGCCCCCCTCTCTCTTGGACTCTTGTGGAGTGATTGACTATGCTCTGGGCTGAACTGCCACCGGTGGTGAGATTGGAGCGATGTTATGTGCCCGTTAAAAGATAGGTGGCATGCCACGGTGCAAGCAGCAGGGACCCAGGACTCTAAATTACTGCCCCTGGTTCAGGGCATGGGGTGGGTTGACTCGTGGAGGACTCTACACCCCACTGCGCATGCATACACTTTCTTCTCTGGAGCTCATGAGTCCTTCTCTCGCCTTGAATACATTTTGCTCTCTGTGGCACACACTCATAGTTTGACTGCGGCCGAAAATATCCCTAGGGGCTTATCAGACCAATCACTGGTATCCTTACTCTTGTCTCTTGATCCCAGGTGCTCCTAGTTCCAGTGGCGTTTATAGCCATGGCTGTTACATGTTGATAAATACAGATCGCATATCCATGGGTCCCTAGCGGACTATCTTTTACAAAACACAGGTATGGTAGACTCCCCATTTACTCTATAGGAGGCAATGAAGCCCACTCTTAGAGGAGCAGATATTGCTTTTTGTGCTAAGAGACGTCGACAGCACAGTGACCTATTGAGCGCAGGCAACTGTTGAGCGTGCAATTGACCCAACGCCAGGGAGATCCGAGACGAGGGCCGGCTTTGTTGGCTCGCCACCCGTAGCCGGATATACCAGTGGGGGGACAAATCTAGTGCCTTGTTGCATCTTTTGTGCCAACAGACGCTGTGCCCTCAGACGCTCCTAAGTATACAAGGTCCAGATGGGACTACTCCTACAGACCCGTCCGTTATTGCTGATTGCTTTACCTCATATTTTGCAGACTTGTATGCTCCCCATGAAACTATCCCTGCAGAACAAGTCCAGAATTTCATTGATGATTTTCCCACTCAGGCCCAGATGCCCTCCTTCTGGTGGATATGAATAAGGCTTTTGATTCCCTTAGCTGGACCTATCTCTTTGCCTCGCTCGGCCACCTAAACATTGACCCCAATCTGCTGAATCTTATCCGCCTGGTATATACAGACATAACTGCACTTGTCAGAGTGTTCGACTCGGCTTCCAGATGTTTTCCCATTGGGCGAGGGACATGCCCGGGATGTCCACTCCCCCCATATCTTTTTCCATTAGCTATGTAGCCGCTCGCGGCTTGGATAAGAATAAATGAGCAGATGCGCGGCTTCGAGTGGGCACCAGGAGTTTCCGATCACATAGCGTTGTATGCGGATGATGTGTTGTTTTTTTCTCACAAATCTCGACCAGATCATTGGCGAGACCTCCGGCCTATATATGAACCAGAAAAAACCCTTGTTATGGCCGTTGCGGAGTGCCCATCGACCGGGTGACTGGTCACAGGAGGTAATGGTGGTCTCAGACAGCTTTAAGTATTTGGGCATGTTCCTTTCAACATCTCAGACAATGGCGTGGGACAAGTATATCACTCTCCTGTGGACATAGGTGAGCGATCAGATGTGTTTGTGGTCTCTATTTTTCAGATGTGTCATCTTTAAAATGATCTCTTTACCCCGTCTTCTATATCAACTGCAAAACCATCCACATCCAATAAAGCCAACATGGTTCCGCCAACTTAACGCCATCCTAGCCCGCTTTCTTTGAGGGGGCGGTGCGTCACAAGTATCCCTGAGTTCTGGTTCCAATCTACATATTCTGGAGGATTGGCCACCCCAAACGTCCAGGCGTACTACATGGCGGCACACCTTATCGTCCTCAACGACTTGTGGTATGGCGACTGTAGAGACCCGGCGTATGCCGTGGAGCGTTGCCTGCTGGGAGACAATGCCCTGCACATGGTTCTTTATTCGAGGGCGCTACTTGGGGGCTGCCACCCGCTACTGGTACGATCTTCACAATCTGGAATTCTGCGCTTGAACTGATGGGATGGTGGGGGAGGCTTACAGGAGAAACTCAGCTGTGGAGTAATGGGCAGCTACTGCAACTGGTGCGATTATCTGGAAGCTATCGGGATAGATACAGTAGGGGCAGATGTACGTGGCTGCACCCTAAAGTCATTTTTCGAAATTCAAATGGAGTATGATATGTCCCGCACACAACTCTACTGATATCTTCAATTTAGACATGCTTTCACCTCATACTTATCACACCTAACAGAAATACCCGAATTTAATCCTGTTGAGACAAAGGTCTTAATGGGCAAGTTGGGAGACCATAAAATAACCAAAATCTATAGTAGGCTTATTAACAACACACCTACAATACTACATAAAGCTAGTTAAGAGCCAATTCCTATGCACACGTATATGGATAATGGTTCAAGTGTACCAAATACATTTTGAAATAAATGTCATTCATTCTTCGTTGCCGAAATTATAGAGGTCGACATCAGGTGTATCGTAAATATGGATTTTTTATGTCAATCCAGATCAATACAGAAAAAACAAACCAGACGACACGTGTTTCTTCACAACGTGGTACAATTGTGATTCTTCAGGGCTGGTAAGGACAACAAAAACAAAATAATCAAACAAAATGATAGTAAACGCCAACTTTAGCGCCTTACACGACATGCGAATATTTCGCAAAAAGTCATCGGAAAGGGAACACCCGAGATCACGTGGAAACCCTATGTAGTGAAAAGTACAGAAAACTAGGTGACTTCACACTCAAAAAAGACCCCAATACTTGTGTAGTGGTGGTGTGGACAATCATGAACCAAACGGAAGAAAAATAATTCTTGATGGTAATGAAAACAAATGTAGATCTAAGAGAGAACAAAAGAAAAAAGGGAAGGAAAAGCAGCAAACTATAGATGGTAGTCTCCAGAATCATATTCTAAGAGAAGACAAAACATATCTAGAATGGGTAGGCACAATGCTCTAAATAATCCCTTTGGACAAATAAACATTACATGTGTGTGCATGGGTGACTTGGTGCAAATCAAAATCGTGTAATGCGGCGTATCTCAGCCTATAATGGCCACTTAACAAAACATGACCACTGAGGTACTCCATTGCAACTCCAATGCTGGTTAAATCATAAAACATAGATTCACAGGACATTCCAAATGTTATAATCCTAAACATGTACAGCAACCAACATTTGCTAGTTAAAAAAACACAACAAACATGTCAAATTGTTCTATGTCCCAAAAATTCATAATGATTATATTGCATCTGTGTATACTGATTACATTGCTGGCAATATGTAAACCGTGCATTAACCGGCTAATGAAAACGACAAAGGTCCCCAATACAGCAACGCGCGTCGAATATGGTAACCAAAACATTAAATGTATTCATGCTAAGTCTGTTACCACGGTGTCCGTAATTGCATGAAGACAAAAACATATCAATGGGGCATGCACAGTGACGGGGAGTAAAGGAGAGAAGATATGCTCTACCTGTATGTCATGCAAAAGAGTCAGTGTCATCTAGAAGATACAGGGCAGAGAGAAAAGATCGTGTTTTAAAAGGAAAAGTAAACCGGCCTAAACAACAAATTCAAGAAACAACCAGGAAATTGGATATAGTATGGGCAAAGGCACTCACCTCAATACTGATGATAGTTCCGACCCGGTATCGACACGGGTTAAGAAAGAGTAAAACCGGAAATGTTGGAAAGAATCATTCCATGTGTCCCCTGGTAACCGAGACACGAGTGCAAAGACGGGTATGTCTTAATCAGGAGGTAATCTAAGGAGAGGGTAAATAATACCAGAATGGTACTTAATAGATTGTAGGGCATGATATCCGTCACAAGCATTGGGAGGAAGGGGTGAGGGGGGGGAGGGTTTAAAGCAGACCAAGAAAACTTGAATGTGGAAAAGGCCGCTTTATTGGAAAAGGTGCGCATCACAAATTAAATAAACCTCGGCAAAAGCCTTCCAAAACTAAACCTCACTAAATAAATAAATAACCCTAACCCCGCCCCCACCCCCTCCCCTAAAATGTCATGACCCCTCCCCCACCCATACAATACAACATTTCAAAACTTTACAACAACATTATAAAATATTACATCATGATATCAACCCAATAACTAATAAATACCAGGCCCTCCGTTAACCAACTCCCATGCCTGCCCCTTCACCTCTCTCAAACCCCCAATGTGTAATCAGACAGCAAATGACCAACTTATCCTTTCCCTGTCGATAACACAACCTAACCATTAATCAACAAAATTCTGCCACAAACTGCCCCGAAACAACTAGACCCCGCACTGCACCTGCTCCAAGCGACAAATTACAACCAAAACCCCACTGCACCCCTGTTCCAACCAAAACCGCCATAATAAAACCCGAAAAATAGAAAGAATTAGTGAAAAAAGAAAGGGAAAAAACGCAAAACTAACAAAATAAGGAGATAAAAAAAAAAAAAATGACCTGCTGAAAACACTAGAGGGAGGGGGGAGGGACAAAAATTAGCTTGCTAGCCTCCCAGCCACCAGGTCACCAAACCTAAAATGGCGGCTGGGAGGCAGGAACAGTGGGCTTTATGTATTGGGCTCCAAAATCCTACTAGGATGGAGCCCAAAAATAAACTACTAGAAGGGTCCACTTAAACCCCCCCCCCACAGCCCTCCCAAATTGCCCGGGGGGGACCTCCCTACGGTCGGCTGCCCCCTCCCCCAAGCCCCCCTTGGGAGGGAGGGGTGAGGGGGGGTTTAAAGCAGACCAAGAAAACTTGAAACACAAATTAAATAAACCTCGGCAAAAGCCTTCCAAAACTAAACCTCACTAAATAAATAAATAACCCTAACCCCGCCACCACCCCTTCCCCTACAATTTCATGACCCCTCCCCCACCCATACAATACAACATTTCAAAACATTACAACAACATTATAAAACATTACATCATCATATCAACCCAATAACTTATAAATACCAGGCCCTCCGTTAACCAACTCCCATGCCTGCCCCTTCACCTCTGTCAAACCCCCAAAATGTGTAATCAGACAGAAAATGACCAACTTATCCTTTCCCTGTTGATAACACAACATAACCATTAATCGACAAAATTCTGCCACAAACTGCCCCGAAACAACTAGACCCCGCTACCCAGGAAGGTGGGGGAGTAACACAACCCCCCCTTTCTGCCCCTCAAGTAGGTAAAAAGGAAGACTCCTAATAACACTCACCGTTGTACGTTCAAAGATCTGGCCAAAACTTCTCTTAATTCCAACAAGTACAAATCCATTCCTACTCTAGATAAATGGACTCCATCATCCCTGAAAAATTCAACAGACTCAAAACGTATCTCCCTATGAGACACTCTTCCAAGACCCAATTGACGGCAAAATCTGGAAACTTCAGCATTCACCTTCTTCCTAGCCCTGTCAATCGCTCTAGGATTCACCGCTCTTCTCCATATCCTACGCGGAACCAGTTCTGTCCATAAAACATGGCAACCAGACCAACGCTCCTAAATGAATGCTAAATCCTTCTTAATCGCCCGCAACAAGACCACTCCTTTAGTCCAAGATCATTCTCACCCAAGTGAATGACTAAGATATCTGGGCAGCAACCTCCAACCACTCCTTTATTGAGACATGGAACAAGTTCCCTCCAAAGCATCCCCCCTTTTCCTTTCCAAACAATATTAAACATTTTAGCATTAAATCCTAACATTTCTCCAAAATAACTTTGAGCCGCCTGAACCCGGGCCCATTTGATGAACGACTGCCCCACTATCCAAACTGTCACCTCTCGAGACCGGGGCCCAGCTACTGAACCTGTAAAAGAAAAAACAATGAATACTCAAGGCAAGGAAGATGACGCGTGCGCCTCCCCCGCGTTGCCTCGCACATATCGCTGAAAGCACTTAGAAGACCAGCGCCCTAACTGCATGATGTCCCTTTGTCACCACCCCCTATTATACGCTTCTGTCGCCGCACCAATCCTAAAAGAGTGCGTTCCGTATTGCTCCCCATCCAGGCCAATCTTCTGCAAAGCTTTACGCAAAACCATGCGCAATTGATACGCTGTAACAGGCGCCTTATTAATGTGCTGAAAAACAAGATCACAATCGTGACCCCCAGATAGCGTGCGCCAACGGTGAGCCAACCGCAATGGACAAGTAACTTTCGGTAATCGAGCCTCCAACCACACCCCTTTTCCCACCTTCTTCTGATCAGTCTTAGAGCTAGCAAGCCACCCATGCACACCCTCCTCCGAGCAAAAAATGTCCCGCCAGTAAACCCCTCCCTTAGATTTAGAACCCAACAACTCTGAAACTCGAAAGGCCCCAAAAAACATGAAAGCCATCAACATGGCAAACAAACCTCAAAATCATCTCTGCAAACAGAAGGCAGAATCTCCAATAGCCACGCCAGCATCTGCCAGGATAAAGGAGCCCTAGACATTTGTGTACCTCCCCGCTCCCTGGCCCAACCCTCAAGCATTCTCTTGCTAATCTCACTAGCCGAAGGAGAATAATCCCAAAAGAGTTTACCCATGAAGGATATCCCTGCCAACTTTCCTGCAATAGTCACCCTAGACAGACCCTTATCCATAAGATGCAAGATGAACTGAATCACATCCTCGGAACGACGCCAAGTCTCCACTCGCCTGCATGCGCCTGATTCCAAGAACTCTTTCCATGCAAGAGAATATGCAACACGCGTGGACACAGACAAAGAACCTACCACCAGCTATAATACCCGACGTTGCCTACGTGCCACAGATGTATTGGCATTGGGGTCGGTACTCTGTCCGCCACCCTGGCCAATCCACGGAATCTCCCCGACTGTGAACGAGACAAAGCATCCGCTATGTCATTGTCCTCACTGGGTATGTGCAAGGCTCGAAAATTTTAATATCATGTTTCAAGCAGCCAAGCACAAAAACTCTCAGTACTTTCAATATCTGCTCATCCCTGGCTGACTGCCGATTAACAATCTCCACCACAGCCATGTTATCAACACGAAACAGAACTTTTTTGTGTGCTAGCTCCTCCCCCCAAACTGTCAATGCCACTAGCAACGGAAAAAACTCAAGAAATGTTATTCTCCTTCCACCATTCAACCATTCTTCTGGCCATTTCTCTGCACACCATCTCCCATTCCAATACAAGCCAAAGCCCTCGCTGCCCGCAGCATCCGAGAACATTTGCACATCCCACTGAAAATCCACATCTCTGGCCACTGGCACACCATTGAATGAAGTGAGGAAAAATACCCACATCCGCAAATCCTCTTTGACACCTGCTGACAAGCGTACACGATGGTGAGGCAAATGCTGACCAGCCAGAGCCCTGCCCAATCTTCGACAAAACGTCCTCCCTGCTCTCAGCACTCTGCATGCAAAATTAAGGTGTCCCAACAACACTTGAATCTCCTTCACCTTCACTTTCTGTTTTGATAACATATCTCTCAACAATTCCAGCATCTTCACTTTTTTTATCATCCGGCAAGCGAGCCTGCATTGCCACTGAATCAATTTCAATGCCCAAAAATGAAAGGACTGTAGCAGGACCCATCGTTTTCTCTGGAGCTAAAGGCACACCCAGCTCCTCCATGAGCCCATGGAAAGTGTCCAGAGCTGTCTGGCACCCCGCGGAGCCCGGGGAACCAACAAAAAAGAAATCATCTAAATAGTGCGTCACCAGCGTATGACCTGAATGGTGCGTGAAATGCCACTGCAAAAAAGTACTGAAACATTTAAAGAGAGCATATGACATGGAGCAACCCATCGGTAATGCTTTGTCCACGTACCATTTTTTCTCAAAATGGATACCCAGAAGACACCAATCATCTGGATGAACTGGAAGCAACCGAAATGCAGACTTAATATCACACTTAGCCATCTCTGCAGTTGCGCCCGCGGTCACTACAAGTGACATGGCCACGTCAACCGAGGAATTTTAAACCGAAGAGGCCTCCTCATCAATGAAATCATTCACAGAGGACCCCTCCAGCCATGACAAATGCTGAATAAGCCTGAACTGCCCCTGCTCTTTCTTAGGCACCACGCCAATAGGCGAAATTATCAAATCTTGGATCGGCCAGTCATCAAAAGGGCCTGCCATCCGTCCTTCACGCACTTCTTTGCTCAGCTTCTCCTGCACCACTGCACTATGCTCATATGCTGACTTCAAATTGTCCGCCCAACGCCTCTGCCTTGGCTCCAGGTAACCTAGATGAAAACCAAACTGAAAACCTTCCAATAGCTTCTGTTTAACTCCTGCGTCCTCATTATCTTGTAGAGCCCATTGTAATTGCGGCAGCTTAACTGGCATATGAGCCCTTTGGCCCAGGACCCTGCGCCCCTCTACCTCCCCGACCTCCTTGAAACTGCTGTGAAGGTCCTGAAGCACCTGCACCCGCCTGGTTTCCTTGTTGGCTACCTGGATGTTTGGGCCCCCAACATTTAACAAGGGGGCGTCGCTTACCGCAGCCAGAGCATTCATGTCTATATTTGCAGTATTCTCTAGTGCACAACCCCTTATTGAAGTCCCAGCAAGCCCCATTTCCTGACTGTGTAACTGAACTGCTCCCCACCCCACCCCGGGTGGGCTTGGCCTGAAAGGGCCGATAAATTAAAGGCAAACCACTAGCTGTAAATATGGCTTTTCCCCCTGAAGCTGCCCCCAACGTATGCTGCCATAGATCCGTATCTAACTCCCCCCACTTTGCCACTGGATCCCACGCCATCCTAGCCCTAAATTCTTCATCATATTGGGCCCATGCACACCCACCACCAGTAAGCTGCGCTTTTCGAATCACATCCATATATTTAAATATAGAAACGCTGCGCTCTGGAAATTTCTCGCAATAAACGCTTGCATATATCAGAAAAGCCGCTGTCCAATTCTCAATAGTCAATGGAACTTTAGGGCGCTTCGCTAATTCATACTCCTCCTCCTTAGAACCTTCTTTAGACCGTACCTCACAGTGCAAGAGCTTCAATATCTCTACATACTCACCCTTCCAAATGCGCTCCTTTGTCGCCAACATTAAATGAGCGCCCAAAGGTTTAGTAACTCCCATGTAGGGCAGCTTTTTAATTTTCAACTCCTTACTGTCCAGCGGCTCTTTAACACCCCCCGCAGCATCTGTATTAGTCCCACTCTCCCCCTTGTCCCCTGTAGCCCAGACTCTGTCATCAGTGCCCACACCTGTGTCTTTGACTTATTTACCTTTAAGCAACCTCCCCTTCCCCACCCCCCAACTCCTTCCACCGCCGTCCCCACAGACACCATGGTAGGTTTGGCCCGTGGTACTATCTTCTCACCTGACTCTAAAGAAACTGCTCTCGCGGACTCTAGCCGCCGTGTTGCCACTTCCCGCACATTTCTCTTCTGAGGAACTCTCACCGATGGGCCGCACTCTCGTCTGTCCTGAACCTGCTGGACTGCCTCTGGAACCTGCAAAACACTATGCGACACATGAGAGGGTCCACCCCCCTCCATTTACTATAATTCACCTTCTTCCAAGCTGTCATCATCATAATCCAACAAAACTGGCTCCACAGTCTGTAGCCCAGCATTTTCAAAATCTACACCACGGGTCTTACCCAGCCCAAAATTAGCAACATTGTCTCTAACATGCTCAACAAATTCTCTCTGTGGGGGAGCCGACTATACACGCCGGTGCACCCCTATGCGCTGACTCTGTGGCTTCATAGCCGTCGGCAAGGCTGACCACTTCGACCTGCTATACGTCGGGGCTGGTGAGGTCGCGCCGGACCTTCCTGTACTAACCGCGACGGGCTCCCTCGGTGGTACAGAAAGCGCCGCGCTAGGCTCTATCCTTCCTTCACCTCGGCGAAATTGGGCCTTGCAATGCCCTACCGAGTCCGGGCCGCCGCGCCACTCCAAAGGCTGAAAAGAAAAAGTTTGGACTGGTGTACTGGGATCCCTTGACAACAACGACACCTCCAACCCTTGCTGCCTAGGAAAGACCGCACCAGCTGACCTCCTCCTTACCCTACTAAAATGCACAGCCCTGCCTGCAACCGTCCACTGGGAAGAACCACCTACTTCCTCATCCTCGCTCCAATCTATCATGGCTGCCACCACAGCTGAAGCCGGACCCCAACTTTTCGCTCCTTCTACTGCCCCTGTCTTCGCTACTTGTGACACACCCCTACCTTTATCAGCCCTCGCATTATCTATGCATTGCCCACCAGACTGGCCATACAACTTACTCATCCGCAAACCTTCAGACCAAGAAGGAAACGAATCCAAACCTTTCCAATCCTGTATATTGCTGGCTGGCTCCAAATCTCTACCCCTCTGAGTGCAAGAGCTAGGAACAAAATCAACCACATTCTCACCTATTGACGCTGACCATGCCCCAGTTGGCCCCACCCTAAGTGCCTCACACACCCCAGGCCGTCCTACACCAGACAAAGAAAAACCTCTCAAAGAAGAGCTCCCTTCCCCAACCTGAGCCCATTCCCCATCACCTCTTGAGCTCCCCGCCACGGATAAAGCGACTCTCTGTGCAGAGGCAGGAGTAGAAAACAATAAAGGACTGCCCAAGTTCCCTTCTGCAGTATACTGGTCAGCACCCCTCATCAGCAAATGAAAAAACTTGGCCACCCTGAAACTCCGACACCCTGGTCCCCCCCACACCACCTGTCTCCATTCTGCCAAAACCTGCCTCACCCACAAACTGTGTCTCTGCTACCTGCCGCCCCACAGGAGATAACAAAACCCCAGCAGGCTCCTCACTCGCTTTCCATGTGGCCCGTCCATCACCAACGTGCACTGAGCCCCTACGCGCACCGCGCAATGAGGCGACCTCTCCCGGCTCAGAATGACGATCGCCAGCAGGGTCGGAAGCAAAGCGCTTCTTGCTCGCTTTCCGACCCCCCCGCTTACTGCCAGCCCTCGCAGAAGCCTCCATAGCAGGGTCAAAATCCTCTGGGCGAGACGCTAAAGCCGCCCGCCCCGCTGCCGCCAATACCAAAACGCCCTCCGCCTCCACTAAGCCAAACGGAGGCTCGCGCGACACACCCAGAGCCTACCCACCCCACGCAACAACATCGCTGCCTCATGAGGGGCCGGCTTCCGAGTACGGGACCGGCCCTGTTCGCTTACCTGAGCCACCCTGCGTTTCCGCGGCGACGAGCAAGCCACCACAGCCGCCGCAACACCGACAGAGGCCTGGCGCTGAGGACGCGCCGGCCCCCCGCCGACAAGAAAATCCATTCTTCCGGCCTCCGACAGCAAACGCATAGCTTCCAACACCCGATAATCCTCCATAGCAAAACGAAGCAATGAAACGCCTAGACGCTAAAGGAATAATTGCCTCAAAATAATCCTATTAAAACACCACACAAAAATTAGCTAGCTAACCTCCCAGCCACCAAGTCACCAAACCTAAAATGGTGGCTGGGAGGCGGGAACAATGGGCTTTATGTATTGGGCTCCAAAATCCTACTAGGATGGAGCACAAAAAGAAACTACTAGAAGGGTCCACTGAACCCCCCCCCACAGCCCTCCCAAATCACCCGGGGGGGACCTCCCTACGGTCGGCTGCCCCCCCAAGCCCCCATGGGTAAACGGGGGGCTGATCATATACTTACCCTAGCTCCAGAATCTCAAGTGTGAGATTCGCGTTATCCTCTCCAGGGTAATGGACACGACAACCAGAGCGGGGCATATGCATAAAAGTAGTGAAAAAAATGAAGACTGGAACGTGAGATTGCTCTTCCGGTTACCGGAAGTGAGGAAAACTGTGCACAAAGGTGAATGAAAAATAGAACGAAAAGCCGAACAGGGAAAGAAAGGCACGTAACTTAATACATTGCATATATCATTTTACAAATCTGTTAGTGCAAAGGTTTGTGCCAGTCACAAAAGATGCATAAAGGCAGGGCATTGAGCAGACAGAGAAATCTCTACAAAGGCAATGTTATTCCTGGATTAGGGTGAAATTTACACAACAATGACAATTTCACACAAAAGTGTGTGTTCATAGACATGTGCTAGAAACAGAAGAGCGTCTTAAAACAGGGCAAAACACCGACAGAAATTGCTCTACAAAGGCAATGTACCTCATGATTGGAGGTGGACTATTTAATTGTTCAGAAAACAGGCTGTAACTAGAACATAGATACTGTCATCTATGTTCGGTTGGTACAGAAGTCTTCGGTTTAAACAGCAGTTGGAGGGAGAAAAATCTCAGAGGGCAATTAGGTTCCCAGAAAGTACTGTAGTTCATGGTCGATGTTCAGACCATGCTTAACCGACTGAAGACGCATGATCCAGGTGGCTTCTTGTCTCCTCAGTCTCAATTCACGATTGCCACCTCAGATACTGTTTTCGGCGACATCTATTCCAAAGAAGGTTAATCTCTTGAGAGGTCCTTGTGTAGTGCATGTCGCTATATGTAGGGCCATCGGATATTTGGCATCTCCATCATGCATTGCCCTGATGTGTTCCGTGATGCGTTCTTTCAAAGACCTGATGGTCCTGCCTATGTACTGTTTTTTGCAAGTACATTCCAAGATATACACTACATACTTGGTGTTGCAATTGATGTTGCGGGTAATGTTGTATTTATGTCCATTCCAACCTCTAAAATCTTTAGTTCCACTTAGAGCCCATTTGCAGACCCTACAACAGCCGCATTTATGAAAGCCTATTGTGTGGTTAACCAAGAGGAAACAGAGGTGGAGCGTGGTACTGCAGGACTTAGTCTATTTTTTAGGGTCCTGCCTCTTCTAAAAGTAAACTGAGGTCGAGTGATGATGCAATCGCCCAGTGCTTTGTCAGCCAGTAGTGTTTCCCAATGTTTGGTGAAACTCTTTCGCATTATGACACTGATCTCGTTATAGTCCGTAATGAGCCTCACAGGCTGTTTGGCTGTTTCTCTGTTGGTTTTGGTCTGCAGAGTAGTGTTCCTTTTGATTTTGTTTATTCTACTCGTGGCTTTGCTGATGGTCCATGGTCTGCAACCACGTTTGGTGAATCTGTGTCTCATGTCAGTCAGGCATTTTTCAAATTCTGTGTCCTCACTGCAGTTCCTCCTGGCTCATGTAAAATCCCCATACGGAATTGTCTGTAACTGATGGAGGCGATGTGAACTATCTGCGTGGAGAATCACATTGCACAAAGTCTCCTTGCGGTAAAGTCTACTTTGTAGAGACTCTCCCTTAACATATAGCTCAATGTCAAGGAAGGTGACACAGGTAGGCTTGAATGACATGTAAACCTCATATCCATGTCATTGGAGTTGAGTTAATCGCAGAATATGTCAAGTTCCTCTTGGGATCCTGAACAGTGTAGCAGACAATCATCAATATACCGCCCCAGTCGAAGATGTACTCGGTCCATTGTGCTCCTCTCTTACCCCATATCCATTTCGAGTCCAGTGCGCCCATATACAGGTTGACAAATGAGGGTGAAAACCTTGAGCCCATGGCTACACCCTTGATCTGTCTGTACCATTGCTGGTTGTACATGAAGCAGATATTGTTTAGTATTATCTCCCTCATGGCAACCACCATGTTAGTGTGTTGCCATAATGTAGCTGGTCTGTAGTGGAGAGACTGAGTGACTACTTTGAGGCCCAAGTCAGGTTTGATTGACGTATATAGTGATACCACATCTAAGGTGGCCATGATCATGTTGGGTTGCCACTGAGTGCCTGCCAGAATACTCAATATATGCTTGGTGTCCTGTATGAAGGACGGTAAATTCTTGACCATCAGGTTCAGAAATAAGTCCACATACTGAGCCAATCTCTCTGTGGGACACCGTATGCCTGAGATGATGGGTCTACCAGGAGGGAAAGGTGCTTGTTTAAGCACCTTGGGGAGGGTGTATAGCCATGGGTAAGTGGGTTTCGCAACTTTCATGTACATGACTTCGTCTTCGTCAAGAAGACCCAAGGTCTGCCAATTCAGGGGATTTTTGTTAATAAGAGTGTTCAACGGGCCAATGGGGTTGCTGCTGAGGTGTTCGTAACAAGTATCATCTTGCACTTGACTCATTATTTCATTGTGATAGTCCACACGGTCCATGAGAATCACATTCCCACCTTTGTCAGCCTCTCTTATAATGATGTCGTGCTCAATGCTGAGTGTTTTGAGAGCTAGTCGTTCGCCTCTAGTCAGATTATCGTTAGTTCTGTGAGAGCTGTTGTGCTTTTTGTTCTCATATATGTCTAGGTCTCCCAATACTAGGTTGTAAAACACATCGATTGCATTCCCACCAGGGAGGGTGGGTATCCATTTTGACTTAGTCTTAAGGCCACTTGGGATAGTGGTGTGGGGTCAATCTCTAGATCTTGTAACAGTAATTCCAGACTGCGTGGATGATCATCTGTGTCAGTGATGGACTTAAGTAGGTGTGTGTCATTAACGTCTTTGATGGTCTGGAGGTTCAGAGAGTTGGTATTGTCCAAAATCCTAGCACTTTTGGTGATGGTAGGCATGAGTGCAAAGTCTTTCTTCAGTTTTAGGCCTCTTAAAAATTAGAATAAATCTTTTTTGGATCTGCATAGGTCCCCTGACTCGTGAGGATTGAAGCTCAGGCCTTTACTCAGAAGAGAGATCATGTCACTAGTAAGTGGTATAGAATGGCGATTCATTACTTGGAAGTCGTCTTTATCTGTTATTGTTTCTTCCCGTCCCCAGATCTCAGTTTATTTTTGTACTCTTCTTTTTCCAGTTCTTTTCCCTCTGCGGGTTTTTTGTCTCCCGTACCCTGCCTTTGTTGCGTTCTGTTTTCGCGTCTGATTGTTTGTACTTCTCGTAAAAAATTGGATGTGGTTGTCTTTGAGTTGGAATGATCTGGGTTCTCTGATTCACTGTCCCTTGTAAGTATGGTGTTGAGAGATGATGAGTTTGAAGAGACAGAGGCTGTCTCTACTCTAACGGTGTGGTCGGTTTTGGTAGAATTCAGTACTAGTTGGTCATATTTTCGGGCGAATGTAAAAACTCGACCTTCTTTGTAATCTGATTTGTCCCTCTTAAGTTGTCTTGTCTTTCTTTCTTTTATGTCATTCTGGTGTTTCGCAAGTATCTGATTCAGAATGATGTAATTATTTTCTGTAGCATCTTTCATGTTCAGTTCTTCTATCTCTTTTTCTAAGTTTGTGATTTCTGTTTGAAGTTTATTCACTTTACCTTCAGCGTTTTCTATTAAAATGTGGATTAAAGTGTTAGAGTTGCTAGTTAGTGTTTCATCCCATTTTCCCAAAAGGTCATCATCAAGGTCGTTGAATGTGGGAAATATTTGTGAACGGAGACCTCCAGGGACTCTGTTGAGCCTTAGGTATTGTTTTAGAGTTGCGCAATCCCACCACCATGAGTTTTCTATTGTCTTTAAATCTTTCTAATTTAATGAACTTTTCTTTGAGTCCTTCTCTGCGTTGAGTGTTGCTACTAGTGGCTGTATTGATCAGTGAAATGCCTTTATCTAGATTCTCAAAAAGATCTGACGCAGCCTTGTCCCTATTCATATCACGTGAAAAAAGAAATAATACTAGTCTAAATGTTTACCAAGAGCGATGCGGCTGCCCTTCCTGTGTGGGAAGTTTTAAACACTTTGGAGAGTTTAGATTAGGGTCAGGAAGAAAAAGGAGCTCAGGCAGGTACGCTAGGAGAGTGAATGGAAGTAAAAGTGAAACTTTCATGTACCATTATCCGTATACGTATGCACAGAACTTGGCTTTTAACTGACTGTGTGGGTCCTCACCCACATATTTGCAGGGGTTGTTTCATTTGTGTTTGTTCCCCCTGACCTGTCTACACCGTTTCACTTTTACTTCCATTCACTCTCCTAGTGTACCTGCCAGAGTGCCTTTTTCTTCTTGACCCTAATCTAAACGCTCCACAGTGTTTAAAACTACATAAAACTAGAGAGGCATGGCAACAGGACCTGGGTCCCTTAGAGGAAGATGATTGGGTAGAGGCTCTGGAATCCCCACACAGTGCAGTGATAGCGGCCCATCTGCGCCTTATTCAGTGTAAATAGCTACATAGAGCCTACTACACCAGGCATATACTGCCACGCATTAGCTTAATTGCATCCCTGCATTGTTTACGGTGTGGGTCTATGGAGGGTACCTTCCTGCATACTATGTGGTCCTGCCCTACCCTGTCGAGGTTCTGGAGGGTAGTGTTTACATGTCTTACTTAGTTTCTGGGATGGGAGGTTCCATCCTCTCTGAAATTAGTCATGCTACATATTACGGAGGGTATGGGTAGCAACAGGTACAAGCGTCAGTCACCTGTTGTTCCTTGGCCTCACGTTGGCGAAAAGAGACATCGCCTGAGCCTGGAATCCCCACCTCTGATTGGGGTCTGGATGAAGGGCTTTGACTTATGTATGGGTCTGGATACCCCGGTCTTTGAGGCAAAAGGATGCCCTCAGAAACCTTTCAAAATTTGGAAAAGGAGGGTGGATTATAGGGGGCTATATCTGGAGCCTCCTCCCCCCCCATCTACTACTGAAGAACAATCGATATGAATATTCTGGAGTGGAACATACATAGTGCACATGTTCAAAGTGGTTATGGGTGGGTAAAACTCTCCCTATATATGAGACGTTTTTACTTTTCAGACAGATATTATGTGGCACTGTTGTTCGTTTTTTCTTTAAAGTGTTATCTCGCAACTTATTCTTTGTATGAACGACATCATGCTATTGTTGAAAATGTTGATATCAGTGTATGTCACATTATATGCTAATTGCCGATGCCCAGTGGGGCATCAACTTTGTCTTGGCTGTCAACAATAAAATTATGTTTTGAAAAAAACTCAATAAAATGCAGAATGGAGCAGCTAGGGCCAAGTTTAGCACAGGTAAATAACCCCCCAAACCCTTCAACAGTCAGGATGATCAGCCAGAGTCCGAGTGGAAGAGGAAATGCAGATTCTGGTCTCCATTTATGTAAAGGGGCGCATCGCTTGGGAAAACCAGTGATGCACCACTTTTCAGAGTGCTTTCCTTGTGACACATGGCAGCCAAAGCCTGCAAGCGTGGATAGTCCCCGGGGCCCAGAGGCCTTGCTGAGCCTGCATCCGAGACCTGGAGTGGGAGCTGGAGGTGCTGTGGAGTTGTTGTGGCCTGACAGAGGATAGCAATCACCCTTACCTGGTGGTGAAGTCTAGCTGGTCGAATGGAGACACGTTGCTGACCTGTGTGAGATGACCGACTGGCGCTCCTTGGAGCTGTGATCGGTAGAAGAGATCCTGTGCACCAACGTAGGGAGGGCCGCATTGCATAACACTCACCACCACTACACCGGGGTACACAGAGGAGATTGCCATTAGTGGTCCACGCCTCTCAGCACTACAGGCCGGAGGATGTGGTGCTGCCCGGACGCTGTGGAGGGTAAGGCCCCTGAGCTGTGCTGAACTTGTGTTGCAGGAGCCCTGTTGCATCACCTGCATCCGGAGGTTCCCCAGCAGACTTGGCGGCGACTGCTTTACCCAGGCTTGTGAAATCCCACCACGCTGAGGCTCCTGCAGGTTGAGTCACAGATTTGGAGAGAGCTTTGCGGATTGATCACCAGTGTCGATGTCCAGATGAGGAGAAGGTGGGACAGGGAAGTCGTGTTGGGCCCAGGCCTAGCACCTGTGGGTGGCCCACACTGTGCCTTGAGCAATCCTTGTGCTGTGGAGGACCCACATTGCTGAGGACACTGTACCAGACCGGTGGGGGACTCCACTAACAGGCTCAAGTCACTGAGATCGGCTATTTTTGGCAGCGGGTGCCAGGGGCGCGGTTGTCGGTTTGGGCCCAGGCCCTTGGGTATGCAGCTTGATCTGCTGTTACTCGCTGGGGAACATGGGATCTGGTTGCCACTGTTAGACCGGAAGAGGCAACCAGGCAGTGCTGCCTTTCCTCGCCGCCTATTAGTTTGCTTTTGGGTACAGGGGGGACTATGCTCCAGCCTGAGCATCATCCCTGGTGGTCCAATGCTAGAGAGTCAATACTCTGCTGCATGCCTGCCCTGTCCCTCTTTTCTGCTGTTCCTGTCCCTCTTCTGCTCTTCTCTGTTGTGTTTTTTTAATTTGCTTTGTTTGGCTTTGTTTTTTAAGTGCATTTTTTCAGTTCCTTTATCCCTCATTTCTGAAGCGATGTCCACTGGCCTGCCCCCTCCAATGTCCTTCCCCAGGTTTTCTATCTCCCAGCTGCCCAGCTCTCCCTGCAGCACTACTTAATGGTAGCTGCTGTGCAGCCATATACAGCAGGCGTGCCACTGTTGCGCTGAAGGTGGACCAAAGGCAAGCCCTTCTGGACCTTGCCTCTTGGACACTCCACTGCTACGACCCTCCTCACCCTCAACCCTAGATACCACGCCACCGGCAATCTAGCATCACCTAAGAATACCCTTGCACCCTTCACCTGTGGAAACTGCAACTGCACCTTCTGCCACATCAACACACCAGCGCCTCTCACCACCAAGCAGACCAACAGCGCACTGGACTGACTCAACGGCATCCTCCTCAATGTGCAGTCCCTCCACAAACAGGCCACAGAAATCTGGGACCTCCTCAATGCCACCACTCCTTCTTCACGGAAACCTGGAGCAACCTCTGCTCCGGACCGAACATCGCCATTGCCATCCCTGACGGATACAAAATCACCTGCGAGGACCACCTTGCCCAGGAGTATGCATTGCCATTGTCTACAAAAGCACACTCCCACTGACCACGCACTCTAATGATCCAACGGTGACCATGGAACACCTCGATTTCCAGACCAACCCCAACACCACACTCCATGGCACCCTGGTCTACAGCCTCCCCAGGCCCATGATCCCTGTTCACTGAAGCCATTGTAGACCTCATCACATCCCAGGCTCTCCCATCCACCGACTACATTCTAGTCGGAGACCTCAACTTCCACCTGGTTAACCCCAGTGACAAGGACATCACCTCCCTCCTGGAGAACCTCGCCAACATCTGACTCAAGCAACTAGTCACCGCACCATCCCACATAGCCAGACACACACTCGACCACCAGCAGGAACTTCAACTACAGCCACACCACCGAACTCTCATGGACCAACCATCATTGCATACATCTCACATTCATCACGCCCACCTTACACCCCCACCATCATCGCCCCCTTTGCCTACATCCCTACAAAGCTCTATGTGATGAAGGACCAGGAAAATGAACACTGACTCACATTCCAAGTACCCATAAGACAAATCCGATCCTTCCAACTCACCCTCGCCTCGGTCCCCAGGATCCACAAGACAAGAACAGAGGGAAGGTCGTTCTAACCTTGGGAGCAAAAGGAGCTGAGGCAGTGGTATATACTAAGGCATGGTTGTGTGATCTACTGCCAGCAGTTGCACTCTCCCCATTATTTGTTTTGGAGTAGTCCCATCAAGTGCCAGTGAGCCATCCGCCGCCAGGGACAGGTCCTATTCCCTTTCTCTTCTGCCTCTGACAGGGATCGTGGTGCTGTCCTGAGGGAGGTACGCGGGTTTGGGGAGGTGAAAGGGGATAATGGCACAGAACCTTTCTTCCCTCACTACACCACTAAACCTCGTTTCAAGTGGTTAAGTGATGCCTCCAAGAGTTGGGCATCAAATACTCCCTTCTTTTCACGGCAAGGCTGCAAGTGCTCTCAGATGGTTAAGTGTAATGGTTTGACGTCGCTGAACAGGTCTGGACTTGGCTGGAATCTACTGGTTGCCAGGAGGTGCAGACAGGGAGTGAAGGGTCTGCGCAACAAGCTTTCATTCGCAGAGCCAGTCATAGTGGGAGGCATGGTAGGGGGAAGCAGGCATCCCTGCCACAACTACAAGCCACCCCCAATCTGGAGCAGGTTATACAAGAGAGGCGGAATGCACTGCATTTGACAGCAACAATGCACAATTGCACTCAGAGACAGGATCCCAACACTTCCCCTTAACGCTCCCCAAGTGGCAAAGGCTCCACTGCGACGAGTCATCCAGTGTGGAATCCAGGCGAACCCTGGATGTAACATCTTAGACGGCAGATAACTTAATTTAATGTTTACTTTTTGTGTGTCTCTCCTTCTTCCACGGTTACAGACAGCTCCAGAGAGTCTCTGGTTTCCTGTGGTTTCTGGTCTCCAGCTTCCTGTTGCTGAAGTTCTGGTTTACAGAGGTCAGCACTTAGAGGGGATCAGGTCAAGTTGGCACCCAAAGGGAACGGAGCAGTTATTCTGGTGAACGATGCATATTAGGGGTGGTGGTCTCCTTGATGCTCCGAATTGCAATGGCAGGAGGTCCATGGTGTCGTTGACATTGCCAAGGATGGACTGTTAGAGTTCTTCTATTATCCATGGGCCTAATTTATGAGGCCCTAGCTGCACTCTTGCAATGCTGTGACATCACATGTTTGACGTTCCAGTAGCTTAATCTGCCACAGCATGTTTACCAGGCAACGCAAAGCCACTTAATGTGGCATTTCATGGACTTAAAAATATCTGCCACTTTCACTCATTTAACAGTGTGAAAGGGTCGTTCAATGGTGTTGCTGTGAGCATTCCCACCCCAAACCAATGGAATCTGAAGCATTCCCAGGTTTATAAGAAGCCATAAACATTCGGAATGCGTCAGAATCTAATACCACTCCAAGGGTGACGTTCGGGAGGCACTACGAGGATAAATGTTTTCATTTCTCCTCTTTTTCACACTTTTTCTATTTGTGCAGCAATCTGCAGCACACAGAGAAAGAGAAAATACCCTGGATTTGTGCAGGTATGTTTTCCTTCCCGAGCAACATCAATCAACTCCGCAACATATTCACCATTGCACCATGGCACAAGGGTGCCTGCGTTGGTGCATGGCAGCTATTGTGTGTTAACGTAGGGGGAAAATATAGGGGGGCTTATTTATGATCCCTCTCCGACAGTTTAACCCCTTTGCTGCGGCGGCAATTCCGCCGCAGGGCTAGGGGTGAGAGGGGCCGCGCGGCGCTCACATGCTCGTGACGGAACCGCTCCGTCACAAGCCTCGGGTGAGCTGTGCTTGTGATGGAGTGGTTCCGTCACGGCCCCGCCCGCTCAATAGAATGCGCCGCGCAGGCGCGTAATCAGCGCCGGGCAGGCATGCCGAGCGGGCCGTGACGGAACCGCTCCATCACCAGCACAGCCCACCCGAGGCTCGTGACGGAGCGGTTCCGTCACGAGCATTGGAAGGGTTAAAGCCACTGGTGTGTCATTTTCTTGATGTACTTGCAGTGTGAATTTTGCACCACATTGTGCCATATTTACAAAGTGACTCATCTAGGCATATGCGTGACCTTGTGAAGCCCTGTGACACATTATACCTGCACCAAGTATGATGTATGCAGGTTGGATGTTCCCACACAAAAAAAAGCCTTGTAGGAGTGGCGCAGTGAAATCTATCAGATTTTACTGCGACAATTCTAGGACCCCACTGGGTCAAAACCTTACTCCTGCCTCATGGCAGGCGTAACAGTGAAGCGGTGCCATAGGGATAAGCTGGCCCCCATGCATTGCTGGAGTTGTGTCATGCTGTGACACAGATGCAGCAATGTGTGACTTTAGCGGTCACAGATACGTCAGGATTCCAGATGTATCTGTCATTGATTGCGACATGGAGCGCCGGACAGTAAATATGGGCATTCATGGTGTTGCAAGGTTGCAATGCTGTGTTGATGCAGTGATGCAACACTTTTTATGAATGAGGCCCAGGAATGTGCCCTATCTTTAGATAGAGCACATTATTAACCTTTTGTTTTGACACAGGGTAGCCCTCCAATATCCCTTGCAGCGCTTTCCAGCACCCAAACATCTTTTATGTGGGTCCAAGTGTTTGCACTAATTTTAAGACCAGCTATGTTTTGGTCTTTAAAAACTGCCTCTAACTGGACTTAGCAGCAGTTTTTTTTGTTTTGTACCATACAATGAATTCTTTGTAAATATTGCGCAGTGTGTTTAGCAGCAGTTTTTTCACAAGATGCCTACCTTGCAGTTGCATCTCATTTTTGTTAAGCCCCGCTAACAGAAGTGGCAATCTTGAAAATTCACGTTTATGCTGGAAAAGTGCTGCTAACTGCAGTTAGCGGCAACCTGTAAATAAGGCAATAAAAAAAAGCTGCCGTAATGTCACAAAATTGATGCTATGGCAGAGCTAAATTCTTGTAAATTTGCCCCTATATTGCAAAAAGCACGTTCGGAGGGTCCCTTTGTTATGGCTAATGGTAAGGTCTCTATGTTGCCAGACTACACAGCAGTAGTGCAGGCCAAGAGAGCATCTTTTGTTGGAGATCAAGAAGGCACTGCAGAACAATGACATAAATACTATCTGTTGTCTTCCTCCAGACTCAGGATAGCAGTTGATGGCGCCACATATTTTTGTGAGGACCCTGAATCCGCCTGGCTGGAACCATACACAGCAGGGACGGCCCTCCCGACGGCACACTCGTGGTGGGAAACATCCTTTACAACGGAACCGCTACAACGCGGTACCGTTACGACGCAGTTTTAACAACGAAAGTTGTTACAACGACTTTTGCTGGGTAGCGCTCTAGGATAGGGGATAGTTTAATTTACTATCCAACACCTTCCCTACTATCCACGGGGACTGGTGTTGGAATAGTAAATTAAACTATTCACTATCAGCGCCCCCCACGCAAGTCGTTGTAACGTCTTGCGTTGTTAAAACTTCGTCGTAAAGGGACGCGTTGTAACGGTATGCGTTGTACCGTCATACATCCCTCGTGGTCATGGCTGCCCAGACAGGAATATCTTAGACGCCCCTGCAGGGCCTATCCTTCGCAGACATAAATAGAGATGGCAGCAGCACTACATGCATTGGTGGAGATAGTAGTGAAGCATATCCAATGCACTACCCTATTTCTCACCCTATACCTCTCTCAATATATCCTGTACCTCATCTCTCTGATTCATCTCAAACCTCTAACTACTCTTTCCAATGCACTACCCTATTTCTCACCCTATACCTCTATCAATATATCCTCTACCCTCGCTCCCTCATTCATCCCAAACACCCTACTACTACTAGGATCCCCCAACTAACCCTTTCTAGACTCTTCCCTCCTCTACCCCTCCTTGCATCATCTCATACCTCTTTTACTATTTCGTTCCCCCAAAACAAGCCTTTCTAAACCCTTCCCTCTGACTCCTCCCCATCCACACCCCTTTTACTCATCCCAAGATTCCTCCTACTGCTATGACCTCCAAAAGAAAACAACAAAAAAGTGTAAATCCGTCCCTCTTCTATCCCTCCACTATCCTTTTCAATCCAAATAACAGAATAACATGTCCACCTCCCAAATTAATTTAATATTTCACTAATCCTTTATGGGTTCCGGAGTAGCTTGCTACTCACCAAAAAAGAGCTATAACACCTCATCAGGGGTAGGAAGCGCTATATAAATGCAAACCATTTTCCCTCTTCTATCCCTTCGCTAACCTTCTCAATATAAATAATTGAGTAACATATCCACCACTCAAATTTCTTTCATATTTCATTATACTAATTCACCACGAATCCTTTATGGGTTCCGGAGTAGCATGCTAATCACCAAAAAAGAACTTAGACGCCTCATCAGGGTTAGTAAGCACTATATAAATGCAATTAAAATACAATAGGAGGACCCTTGAGATGGACTCCTCCTCTGAACAGAAATCAGCATGATCTGACTCAATGTCTTCACGAGGAGACAACACTGGCCTCCCTGTGGTAATTCCCCAGACGGTGAATGACATAGCCTGATATCCTTTACTAAATGGTATTATGGTAGTGCGAAGTTGTGGAGAGCTTGGGTGGGAGGAAACAGGAGGAGAAGATCCAATCCAGGCTGCATGCCGTTATCATTGCATACAGTGCAGAACAGTAACCAGGAGAACTTTAACCTAATCATTGGGTAATTGGCTGTCGCGGAGGGTTCTCGATGCACCCATCTTGGTGAACCCCTAATAGGCTAACCGGGGGAGACATTCACTAAACATATGTTGGTATTTAACAGTTCGGATGGCTAGCCGTTGCTGGATTGCTCTTGGGTCTGGGAGTTGATTTGGGTATTGCTTATGCTTCCCTTTTTTCCAATCTTTCTCTTTTTCCTTCTTTTGTTTGCACACAGAGCATAGGATTGAGCATGGGGCTGGAGGGTTGGGGAGGACTTGAGGAGGGAGCGGAGAGTACAGTGCAATGTTATCTCACATAGCTAACCCCAGACTCTCAGTGACACCTGTCATGCAATATTAGGGGTATGGGATCTGCCTCCAAGAGGCATAACATCCATACGATTCTTAGCCGTCGAGGTCCAGGTGGCCATGGTCCAGGAGACACACTTCAATGGGCCTGAAATAGACAGGCTAAAGCTCAGATTGCACGGGCAGCTTTATGCCACCTCCTATACAGCATACGCTAAAGGTACTTTAATATTAATAGGAGCTGGAACACGCTTGAGCTAATCCGTTCACTAATAGACAAGGAAGGCAAATATGTCCTCCTGGAGGGCAGATTGTGTGGAAAGGAGATCACACTAGGGAGTATTTATGACCTTAATCAAGATCAAATTGCTTTATTTCATCCTTTTCTACACATATAGCAAGCACACCACCAGATCATTTGTTACTAGGGGCGACTTAAACTGCATATTGGATGTACAACTAGATTGCTCAACCCCCCCTTTAGTGGAGACGGTGGCGGGCAGGCCGGCAGAGGGGCTGCATGACTGGGAGAGACACTAGGGACTGGTGGACATCTGAAGGATGCAACATGGAGACAAACGTGACTTTTCATACTTCTCCCATGTCCATGGCTTACGTACTAGGATTAACCGTTTCATGTGCTCCCAAAAACTTGCCCAGAATGTTGCTCACTTCAAATATTTAGGACAAACTGTATCAGACCAGAAGCCATGTTTTAAGAAGAGTTGTGCCAATAGGCGAGCGCCCACCCACCCCAATGTGATGGCTCAACCCCACCTCACTGGAGGACGCCTGCTACTGCTAATCCGTGATGGAGGCGATCTCTGACTACTTCACTAATAACCAAGATTCTGCATCCTCAAATATAAAACAATGGGAGGTATTTAAGGTCATAATTAAAAGCCAATGCATTGGCAAACATTCAGCATCCAGGCAAAGTTACATAAGGAACTCCGGACATTATAGGACAGACTACATGCCCTAGAAATCACTCTTGGTACCCAACCGGAACTTTCAGAGATGAGAGACTGTTAAAATATTCTCTTAGAGAGGCTGCGCTCGCATTATTATACACAATACAATGCAAGAGCCCACTACAAGGAAGGGAAATCCAGACAATTACTAGCATGGCTTATTTGGACAGAATCTTGAGGATCCCCAATTACATATATTCGGAAAAATGATGGTCGGCCCCTGTACTCTCCGACATTTATTAATAAGGAGTTCTGTTATTATTATGTGGGTCTGTATTCTGCCCCAGTTCCCCTCCTGGAGGAAGCTAAATATGCCTTCCCGAGGCACATACGACTAAATAAATTGTCTGAAGAGCACTGTAAAGAACTGATAGACCCCATAACTTATCAGGAGATCCAAGCAGCCTTCAAAGGCATGGTGAAAGGCAAGACACCAGGTCCTGAAGGCCTTCCAAATGAATTTATTGCTGCCTATATTGGGAGTTTGACCCGTGCCTCAAAAAACTGTATGCAGATTCTTGGCGGTTTGGTGTCCTCCCAGACTCCACCAATGATGCTGTGGTTATCCCCTTGCCCAAAACTAAGATGCAGGGAGCCAGGGTCATAGAGTTTCACCCCCTTTCTATGTTGAATCTAGACTTCAAAATCCTTAGCAAGGTGCTGGCCCTCTGACTGCTCCCGTGTCTGAAGGTATTAATACACACAGACCAGAGTGGATGTATTCCCTCATGTAGCACTTCTCATAATATCAGGAGACTCTATCATGAAGTGTATCACCCTGCACTAAAAACTAGGAAGCGATGCTGAAGTCAGTGGACCTTGAAAAAGCATTCGACACAGTACACTCGGATTTCTTATTCATCGTGATGAAGTAGATGGGTTTAGTAGATAATTGGATCAAATGGGTAAAACTGTTATATACTGCCCCGACGGCCAGAGTTTAGATCAGCACAATGCTCTCCCCACAGTATCGGGTAGGCAGGGATGTCCCTTGTCTTCTCTGTTGTTCCCCTGGCTATTGAACCTCTTGCAGAGCTCTTCAGACAGAGGGGATAGGGTGGAGGCTTGGCGGCCGAGGGGCAGGAACATATTGTCTCTCTCTGAGCAGATGATATACTACTCTACCTGATACATGGCACCTATGGTAGTCCCAGAGCCCTGGAGCTCCTGCGAGGTTTTACAAAGGTGTCCTGCTTTCAGGTCAACAGAACCAAGACCCATGTATTTCCTGTTTCCCCTGTGGCGAGGAGACCCCTTGGTCTACCCTTATACCTGATATGGTCACCCACCTCCTTTAAGTATCTTGGGATTCAGGTATTCTATACATTGGAGGACCTCCGAGATGGAAATATAGGGCCCGATTCGCAGAACTATCTTAAGACAAAATCCTAAACTTATTACCATTTTGCTATTCAGAGAAGACACTTACTCATTTTGGTATTAACAGAAGGCACATACTCATTTTGGTATTCACAGAAGGCACTTACTCATTGTTGAGTAAGTGCCTTCTGTCAATACCAAAACGAGTAACTTACTCATTTTGAGTAACTTACTAATTTTGAGTAACTACTCATTTTGGTATTCACAGAAGGCACTTACTCGTTGATGATTAGGGGCTAGATGTAGGTCGGTCGGTAACGGCCGAAAATCGGTATTTTCGGCCGTTACCGACCGGTAATTGAGAATTGGTATGTAGGGCCCATAATTTTACAGATTCGGTAAATTTACCGATCGGTAAATTTACCGAATCTGTAAAATACCGAATCGGTATTCATACCTATTCAGTATTTTTGATATGTAGGTGGGGCTCTTCTGAGTCCCACAACCCTTACCGATTCTGTATTTTACCATCAAATATATTTGATGGTAAAATACCGATTCAGGTGTGCATGCACATGTGTGCATGCACACCTGTGCCATATGACAGGCAGACCTGCCCTTAGGGCAGGTATGCCTGCCACATGGCCCCCGAATCTTTTTTGGGGGTGCTAGAGGGTGTCAAAGTGACACCCCCTGCACCCATGGCAAATTCGGTATTTACCGATTCGGTAAATACCGACCGGTAATGCCCCATTCATTCCTATGGGCTTTGAAGCCCATAGGAATGAATGGGGCATTACCGGTCGGTATTTACCGAATCGGTAAATACCGAATTTGACCGATTCGGTAAAAGGAACATCTGGATGTTCCTACATCTCCACCCCTTAGATTTACCGATTTTTAATTACCGAATCGGTATGATTCGGTAATTAAAAATCGGTAAATCTATTTTACCTACATCGGGCCCTAGGTGCCTTCTGTGAATACCAACATGAGTAAGTGCCTTCTGTGAATACCAAAATGGTACTAAGTTTAAGATTTTGTCTTAAGTTAGTTCTGTGAATCGCGCCCCTGGGGGGGAGGACCTCCACTCCCTGAGATCCTGTGTGCCCTTTTGGCGTTCACTCAAGTTGCATTAATTAAACAAGGGTAGTTTAGGGTCTCAGGGATTATTTTTAATGACCACTCAGCACTATACTCCCCGGAGGTAACTAAGCAAAATACAAATAATAGTGGAGGGTCAAAACAGCGAATTTCAAAGAAAACGACTATGTGAGAGAGCCAGTGGCTATAGTCCACTAGTCAGGGTACATCATTCGTGGTTGCTGAAAAATACCCATCAGTAGCTCTTCCTTGGCGCCCTTTTCATCATGTGGGTTCCTTCTAACCATGAAGGATGGTTTTTTAATATGGTCAATGTTGACAGCATAAGGACCAGTGATGGTATGACTGGGTCACAGGGGGCTACTGAAAAGCAGTGCGAGGGGGTGTGGTAAAGTGCAAAAAGTGCAGGGTGGTGATGTATAAAATTAGATAACTTTGAGGAAAATATGTTTATTGCAGACCTCAGAGTTTCTAAAAGTTAAAAAGAGCGAGATTGGTAGTTTCACTTAATAGCTACCAACAGGTTGGTCGACATGTTTCAGCAGAATTTCGGATCACAGAGGTATCCACTGCATTCCTCAGGACCTGTATCGCTACTGCTAGTGTTGTGTTAAAAGAATAAGGAAACATTTCACCTGGGTGCTAGTGAAGAGTCATTCTCCCAGCTGAGAAGTCCAGTGGAGAACAAACATAGTCGAGAACAAAGAAAAAACATACAATTAGTATATCTACGGTATCCAAAACACTTTCATGGTGTACCATATCTATAAAGAGAACATATAATGCAATCCTCTTAGTAGTACTTTTATTCCTACATATAACCACAATACCTTGATATGATATGTAGTAGGACTCTCACTTACCATGTTGTGCAGGAGAGTACTGCCTCACCTCACCTGGCTCACAGCGCAGGTAATTGAAGCACCGCTCTAATGTAAAAAGAAAGACATACAAAGACACGTCAGCAACAGCTGACTTCACACTTAATCACGACTTTTACTGGTGTTAGTTGTTATTTGGCTGGTCAAAATAGGCCAAAATGCCCTAGGCTTGGGCATTGGCACCATTTAGTAGTATGGCACTGGCACAATCTTCGTTTGCAGGGAAAGGTGCATTATATCAGTTGTTTTTGAGAGAATAACAATTATATCTAAATCACAACAGGGAGCGTAAACGGCATCTGTGTGGACCCAGACCACCGCCTTGTAATTACACATGAATATGTCATGTCTCCCTTCATAGTTTCAATGAACCACAGCGAAAATCACACAGAAAATCACAGAGAAAATCACAGAGAGAAACCCGCTGTTAGAGGTATGTCTCAATCCGTGTGTAATCGCGTTTGGACTAACACGCGATTAATCAGTAAGTAGTCTGGATGAGCCACGGAGGAAATCTCAGCGTTTGGCAACGTGTCTCAATGCCTAATCGTGTTTAGACTGACACGCGATTAATCAGTGCCCCTGCTTTTCAGCACACTCGGTTATGACAGTTTTATTATCCGCCGTGGTAGAATGACAAAGAAATATATTTTATTTTACCGCTTTGTAATGTATATTTGCGTTTAAACTAATGCGCGATCAATCAATGCCCCAGATCTGTAGCACAAGCGGTTATGACAGTTATGTATCCCGCCGTGGTAATTTAACAAACATATTACCGCTTTGTCACACTCTGTTGCGAGCGGGGAGGCAGCCTAGCCTGATAGACGCGCTCGCGCTCGGCGATCCCTGTTCTGTACAAAGACTGGGAGAGGGCGTGCATAAAGTGGCAGCCTACTTCTATGATCGCAGACAGACAGGCAAAGAGAGCGTATCTCTCACCTGTCCGTCGGTACTTCCAGCGTCCCTCTGGCTGTAAGGGGAGGTGGCGCGCGAAACTACCAGCATCAATTTCACTTCCTCAAGTGGGCGTGTCCCATTACCTCACGTGCCCCCAAAGGATTATGGGACATGTAGTCCAACGAAAGAGATACCTGATTCCACATAGTTTAAATTGTGTGATCCATTACAGTTATATAATGGATACATAATCAGATACGCAGGCATTTATTCTAGAAGCTACTCTAATCTAAATCGACATAAAGTGGATTGTTAGATATAAAGCGCCAGCAGACCTCACCGGCAGGTTGAAGGATATTTGATGCCATAATGAGTAGCGTGTGGATCTACCCTATTGGATGGAGTCTATCCGTTACGATTCATAATCAATCTATGGGTGATCTACGAATGATATTAGTATGTATAGAAACCAACACCTGAGGAGGGCGAACGTAGACTTATATCTGGTCAGAACTAACTCCAAGGACCCTGATCGGGTTTGGGTTTCTTGAGATTACCCTTATAATGTAGTAGGGGAATGATTATCAGAGTGACATCCACGGGATGTCATCATTCAACCCGTCCTTGTCTGAGTTAAGGGTGTACACCCATTTTTGTTCTTTCTTGAACAAAAACCTGTTAATGTCTGTCACGTGGTTAGGTATCAATGGGTGTTCTAGCACAGTCCAATGAAAATCATTTGGGCCATGTCCCACATCCAGAAAATGGTTGGTCATTTTGGTGGACTGTTTCCGACACCTGATGGTACTCTTGTGTTCGGAAATGCGTGTCTTAACTTTTCTGGTCGTCATCCCCACGTATTTATACTCACAAGGGCAGACTATCAGGTAAATGACATTTAGACTGTTACAATTGGTGAAGCGCCTTTGTTCCCACTGACGCCCACCTCCAATGTCAATAGTTCTAGATTTGGCAGTCTGCGGGCATGCAGCGCAATTCCCACATGGATGGTGACCTGTCACGGCTGGCATGTCCCAGAGTGTACCTACTGCTCTAGGGGTCACTGATCTAGGTCTGGTGTGGACCAGTTGGTCCTTTAGATTTCTGCCCCTTTTGAAGGCAAACAACGGGGGAGGCAGATTGTCATTACCCGTGTTGAGGATACCCCAATGTTTCTTAATGATCTTCTGAATCCGGTTGGAGCGAGTGCCGAAAGTATTGACACAGGTGATCCGAGGTTCTTGTGTTTTGGGAACTGATGGCTCTAGAAGGCTTTCACGGTTATTATTGAACGCCCTCTTTTTTGATCTTCGTATCAACTGCTTGGGATACTTCTTCTCAAGCAAGTTGTTCTCCAAAATTTTGGCATGATTGAAGAAACTCTCCTTGGTGGAGCAATTCCTCTGAATTCTCAGGAATTGCCCGTAAGGCAGGTTGTCTCTCAGAGCTTTTGGATGACAACTCTCGTAGCTCAACAGAGAGTTCCTTGCCATGGGTTTCCGATAGAGTTCGGATTGGAGACCAGTCGGTGTGACATTGATCTTGAGGTCCAGAAAAGCCAGATGTGTTTTGCAGTATTCAACTGTAAACCGGAGAAATGCATTTCTGCTGTTCAGCCAAACGTGGAAGGTTTGTAGCTCATCCACAGTCCCACGCCAGACCACGAGGACGTCATCGATGTAACGTTTCCATAAACGGAGCGAGGCGAAAAAAGGGTTTGTGTCGGTGAGGATGATTTCTTCTTCGAACCGATGGACATAGAGATTTGCCAGGCTCGGGGCAAAAACGCTGCCCATACTGGTCCCAGAGACCTGAAGATACATGGAATCCTCAAATTGGAAATAATTTTCGGTCATCGCTAGATTGGCCAAAGTCATGATGAAAGACACCGGAGTGATAGAGTCTAGATCACGCGCTCGTAACAAGGTCTCGACCACATCAAGAGTCTCTCTCTGGGGGATTGACGTGTAGAGAGATTCTACATCGAAGGATACCAGTAGATCCCTGCTGGCATCAAACTCAATGTCTGGTAAAATCTTCAAAACATCCTTCGTGTCTTGTAAATATGTAGGCATATTGTGGACCATAGGCCTCAAAAAATGGTCTACGAATGTGGAGAGGGGTTCAAGAAGAGACCCAATGCCCGATATTATTGGGCGTCCGGGCGGTGGCCTTTGGGGCTTGTGCACTTTGGGTAGCACGTAAAAGTAAGGGACAATAGGATGTGCTAGTTGCAGGTATGCTGCCTCCTTTGATGTTATCCATCCCTCAGAGAGTGCTTCTTCAACATATTGTTTGATGGCCAGTGACAATCTCTCTGTAGGGTCCTCAACGAGTTTCCGATATGATCTCACATCGTTGAGTTGTCGAATGCATTCCTCGCGGTATGTAGTTGTATTAAGGACAACTATAGCACCGCCCTTGTCGGCAGGTTTGATCACTACCGAAGAATCCTCTGTAAGATTTTTTAGAGCTGCTTGTTCTTTCTTTGGGAAATTGATGAAGGGTTTGCTGTTCTGTTGCAGCAAGGTCTTTATATCGCTGCCCACCGCCTCTTCAAAAGCCATAACCTTCGCTGGAAGTCCGGTAGTAGGCGGATTGAAGGTGGAGGGTCTTTTCAGTCCTGTGTTGTGGTCCATCAGTGCTGGATCTCTTCCAACTTCGTTGTCTTTGGCGAAAAGGAAGTGTAGGCGGATTTTCCTAAAGAATTTCCCCATCTCGATCTGTGTCTGGAACGGGTCGCCCGTATTGGTGGCCACAAAGCCCAAACCCCTGTTGAGCACCTTCAGCTCCATCTCTGAAAGTGTTCTTGAACTGAGGTTTATCACGAGGTCGTCCCCGATGTTGTTGCCGTAGTTTGATCCTGCGGTATCTGTTTCCCGTTCCGTAGACCCATCATCTGAGGTGCGAGGTTCCACTGCACTTGGTTCTGCTGTTGTCCTCTCCTTCTCCCCCTCTGTCTCCCCCTGCCCTGTCCTAAAAAAGACTGGGAATGGAAGTCCGGGAAGAATTGTTGGGGACCAAAGGGCATCATCTGTTGTGGGAAAGGGGCCCCCTGGGCGCATGGGTTAGGTTGCCACCATGGTGGGAACTGGGGTTGGATATAGTTCTGACCAGGTCCTCTCCAGTTTCTTCGGTTGCCTCTCCCCCTACCCTTATTGTTGGTGTTACTACCTAGGCTGGATGAGTCTGAATCACTAGACCCATCGCCAGAGCTGGAAGTACCGTAAGTTGACCCTCCTTTGTGACCCTTAGTATTGTAAACTGGAGGGACAAAGGAGTCACTTGTGTAGGGATAGATTTTCTCGGTGGCAAATTTCTCAATGTCTTTTTTGCACTTTTCTAGTTTCTTAAATAGAATCGAATCCCTGAATTCTTTGTTAGCCTTATTGTTTTCATCCAGATTTTTCGTGAAGATTTTACTCGAGAGTGTAGTTCTGATCTGCCCCTCTAATAGTTGGATCTCGACCAAGATTTTATCGGCCGCCTTTTTTGCTGTTTTGATTATAAGCACCAACCAATCGCGGGTACATTTCCACGCGATTAGGTACCAATTATTCAGGAATTCTTTGTCGTCCAGAAAAAGTCTAGGAACATTTGTCACAATTAATCCACTAGGCGCGCAATTGCCGCGTAGGTACTCAGCCATTACCAAGCCATGGACGCAAATCCGTGATTGACTCTTTTTAATCGTAAGAATTTTTGCCCAACCTTCATCAGTGCTCACTTGAGGAATGGGTATGTTGTCCAGAATACTAGGATTTTCATCCAGAATGGACTGAATCTCTGCTTCATCAAAGAAAAGGCCAAGGTTAGTTGCCATGATGACGTTATGACCGCACAGATAAAACACACAGAAAAAAGAAGTGAAAGTACGTATAGTCCCTGTCTATCAAGTTTTCACAAAGGGGATGAAAAAGCAATAGACCCGCGGCCTTAGCCGCACAAAAGCTTTAATTAAACAAGGGTAGTTTAGGGTCTCAGGGATTATTTTTAATGACCACTCAGCACTATACTCCCCGGAGGTAACTAAGTAAAATACAAATAATAGTGGAGGGTCAAAACAGCGAATTTCAAAGAAAACGACTATGTGAGAGAGCCAGTGGCTATAGTCCACTAGTCAGGGTACATCATTCGTGGTTGCTGAAAAATACCCATCAGTAGCTCTTCCTTGGCGCCCTCCTTCATGGTTAGAAGGAACCCACATGATGAAAAGGGCGCCAAGGAAGAGCTACTGATGGGTATTTTTCAGCAACCACGAATGATGTACCCCGACTAGTGGACTATAGCCACTGGCTCTCTCACATAGTCGTTTTCTTTGAAATTCGCTGTTTTGACCCTCCACTATTATTTGTATTTTGCTTAGTTCACTCAAGTTGCCCATAATGGCCCGAAAAGCCATCTCCAAGATGGGCATGCTCCAGAGACTCCGATATTTCTTTGCAAATCTGCTAGTTGGTGTGCGACCTCATGGTTCAGACAACTGGACACCCTGCTCCGAGATCTGATATGGGATGGGAACTGACATAGGGTGTCAGTGGCTACCCTTCGGCAACCCCCTGAAGAAGTATGCTTGGGCGCACCAGACTTCCAACTTTATTTTTTAGCATGCTAGCTGCCCTCGGATCACACTGTTGTTAGATGGGGCTGATCAAGAAGAGCTGGGACAGCCTGGACATTCGGCACATATGGAACTCTTGGTGGCCAAACTGCTTAGTCTCTCGATAACGATCCAAAACCCAGGGGTACTGTTGCCAACAGCATTGTAATTCTGGTGCAGATGTGTCCTAAAAACCACAGGAACACCCTTATATGCACCAGCAGTGGCTCCCACATGGGGATCCTCTTTCCTACTTTACTACTGGGCAATTATCAGCCTGGACAGAAGCTGGACTGATTACCGTCAGAGACTGCTACCAACAGGGCACCTTGCTCCCATTGAAAGGAATTGGTGGACTGTTATAATTTGCCTCTAGGCCAGTTCCTTACCTAAGAGGTGCTGTATTGAGGGTGTTGGGACTTGTGAAGTGGCGACGATGGGGGGGGGGACCCGCAACACAAGATGTTCTACAGTTATTGGTATCGATATGCATAACCAGACACCTGGTGACTTAATTTTACAGCTCTCTTGCGGGTATGTTCCGCAATACTCTGACTGCTTTATGGAATAGATCGGAACTAATTTTGCAGCATGAACTAACAGACCCTAAATGACAGAAGATATTAGCCTCCTCCCAAAAAATCTCTAGGAATACAAGACTGAGATACCTCTAATTCAATTATGTACATAGGACATACATGACACCACATAGGATACAGGTTGCCTATGGAGGTGAGCCCCGCCCTTGCCCCTGATGCGGACACTTAGATGCTGTCTTTGTTCGTATGGTATGGGACTACCCCTGATTACAACCCTACTGGGAGCAAGTGCTCTCCGCCCTGGACTCTGCGCTTGGGTGCTCCCCCACTCCATGGAGGCTTGTATTTTGGAATAATTCCTGTGACCGGCCTTGAAGAAAGTGGGTGCTAGGTTCCTGGACATAGCCCTAGTGTTGGCCAGATGAAGAATAGCTGAGGCTTGGAAATCGGCGGCAGGACCAAGAGTCCAGGCCTAGAAGGTAGATCTGACTCAGTGGGCAAGGGCTGAGGATAGGGTACTGATCAGGGAGGAGGCTAGAGGTGTGACAATGCATCCCATAGCGTATTTATTGACTGAGGTGTTGATGGCATGGGAGCATCCAGGGAATGGCTCTGGAGAGGACCCAGAAATAATCACAGACACGTTTGAGGAAGGGGAGGCTGGGGTACCAGCTGACTGGGACAACCAGCCAACCAATAGATGAACTGAGGAGGGAGCACATGAGACTTGGAACCAAGGGTTTCACGCCGATATACCAACCAGTGGTTTGCGAACCCCCTCCACAGACCAGACAAAATAGAAGATAGGGTTTGGACCAGGGATAGCACATAACATGAGTATTTGAGCCAAGTCCCAAGCACAAGTGTCTGCCTATGGTCACCTCCCCCATCCCTGTCGCAGATATCCCAGCTGAGAGATGAAAGCAACCCATGGGTATTGACATGGGATTGGGCATTGCTGATCATGTCCTTACCCCCCTCCTTGCTCTTACCCCTCCTTCCTTATTCGTTTTCCCCTTTTTCTTTTCCTTTTGTGTGAGTTTATTAGTGGATTTGCACCTTCAAGTTATTGTGTCCATTAAGAGAAATGCGGGTTTCTTTCTCTTTTTATTTCTCTTTTTCTGTTTCCTTGAATACCACATACATTTCTTTCTGTGACACTGTTTTAATACTCCTGTTTGGAAAAACAAAAGGAGATACCCTGCACTTAATAATTGTGAGGCATAATGGTGATAATTGATTACAGACAACTTTGAGTGTCATTTACAGCAAAAGGCCTGGACAACAGTGTAAACCGGTTAACTCTTGTCTCAATGCTGTTATGAATGCAATAGTAAAATGCAAATAAATTTTATATATATATATTACCTACTGGCGGTCGCCAGTAGGTATATATAGTTAGGATTTTTTCTCTATGGGATTTTTGAAAATTCTATGTCTAATAACTTTGGCGTTTGTGGACGGAATTGGCTGAAATTTTCAGGAAAATGGCACATTTTGTTTCTGAGCAGCCCCTGAAAATTATGGGGGGGTTCGTCAAGGGGGGGCCGAGAAAAAAGGGGGGTCCCAAAACGCGTTTTTCCCATGTTAATTTCCATAGGGCGGTTGGCCTCACTTTTAGCCCGAACGGCTGAATGGATTTGCACGAAACTTGGCAAAATTGTAGGGACTGGTAGCCCGATGTGCCTTTTGTAGGTCTCAATATATGTGATCCAGTGGATTTTGAGAAATTAACGTTTAAAAAAAGATATATATCTGTAACAGCGGACCGGGCAGCGTCCCAGGACGCGTACTTTTCGCGCAACGGAGCTTTGTGAAGCGAAGCTGATTGGTTCTCCGGCGTCTGTCAACATTCCAAACAGTCCGTAGCGGCCGCCATCTTGTCTCTCGGTAGGATCGAGAGACAAGAGGAGGCGAAAGCGAAGGGGCAAATGACCATAAGGGGGAATAGTAGATCCTCGCTGACCCCCTAGGTTTGATGTGGAGGTTTTAAAAGGGCCCCGCGGGGCAAAAAAAAAAAAAATAATAATAATCGAACGGCTGAATGGATTTGCACGAAACTTGGCAAAATTGTAGGGACTGGTAGCCCGATGTGCCTTTGCTAGGTCTCAATATATGTGCTCCAGTGGATTTTGAGAAATTAACGTTCAAAAAAAGATATATATCTGTAACAGCGCTCCGCTTCGCGTACTTTTCGCGTTACGGAGGTTTGCGAAGCTGATTGGTTTTTCGGCGTCTGTAAACATTCCAAACAGTCCGTAGCGGCCGCCATCTTGTCTCTCGGTAGGATCGAGAGACAAGAGGAGGCCAAAGCGAAGGGGCAAATGACCATAAGGGGGCATAGTAGATCGTCCCTGACCCCCTAGGTTTGATGTGGAGGCTTTGAAAGGGTCTCGCAGGGTAAAAAAAAATATACAGTTTTTTTAGTTTTTTTGCGTGGAGTGCACCCGGTTCGCGAACCGGGAAGCGTTCTGGGGAGCATACTTTCTTGAAAATTAGTGAAAAAAGTTAGAGTAAAATAATAATTGTGAGTGATCAGATGTAGGGTAGCTCTGAGAAGAGCTTTTGGGTTTATGGTACATTTAGGTACTTATAAGTAGGTACCAATGCACATTCTTAAATTCAGAGTGAAAACTCTGTTGCCCTCATCTGAGAAGTGAACTCCATCTCCTCTGTAGATATCTTGCATGTAGTAACGCAAGTTATTGTTGTACAGGGAGCCCATTCCATGGTCTCTCATGTAAGCTGAAACAGATTTGTTTACATGCTTCCTCGATTTCTCAATTTGTGGACAAAATTGGTTCGACCACCTCCATTTCTGTCTTTGGCATATATTTGAATATACCAAGGCAGTCTGAGGAAAAAGTGCCATCAATTGCTCAAAGGTGTCCTTTAAAAGCATTTCCAGACCTACCCCAGTCAAAGTGCCCAAATCATTACCTCCACAGTGCACAATTAACAGGTCAGGTTTTGGCAAATGCATAAAGGTTTTCACCAATGGTATCAATTGGTGACATTTTAATCCTCTGTGGCCAAACCACTTAATTTCCACATCTTGTAAATTGAGGTTAGGTAAATTCCTGTTTTCAGCGTACGTTTGAGCCCAATAGATGTAACTATGTCCAACAATCCAGACAGAAAACATGGTGAGAGAAGGTTCTGCTGCAGTCAGATGAAGTGTGGCAATGAAATGGCAGTTGAAAAAATGAGAGTGTAAAATGAAAAAAACTGAGGAGTTTCTGTGTTAATGAAGCAGTAAGAGTGATTGGTGGATTTTGATTGCTGAAAACAGAAAGTTAGTGTGCATGGATGAGTTCGTTGAAAGATGTATTTTGAGTGGCGAAGAAAAAATCATTAAATGAAAGAATGCTCTGGATATGCAGGTGCACTGAGAGTTCAGAGTTCAATTGCAACATTGTTGTGTGAGAGGTCTTGCAAGAGGTGGTTGCTATGCAGAAAAAGCAGAGAGGGGGCAGAGGGGGGAAGGGTTTTGCTTTGAAAAAAAGTGAGGGAAGAGTTTTGATTGGGTGACATGAGAGATATGTGTGAGGAATTACAGCATTTCTGTGCTTTTGATAGCTGCAGACTCTGGAGTGCATACCTTTTGCTCTGCTGAAGACAAATTGGTGTGTTTCTGAGACTGTTTTGAAACTCAAAGTATTTGCTAAGGTGAGAAAAGATTTCTTTAATTTAGATAGAAAATAGTGTGCTTTAAGGAGAAAATTATGAAGAAAGTTGTGTTTTTCAAATGTTGCTTTGTCTCAAGTGTTTCACAAATAGATTTTGTTTCTTTGAGAAATTGTAATTGGAGAAAATGTGAAGTATTAGTACTGACAGGGCTTTTATGTGCATAGGAGCTGTGGAGTGTTTTCAAATTATGACTTGTAAATCGTTTTTGAGAAAAAGCAATGGTTTTAATATTGATGAGAAGGACATAATGGCGTCTGCTTCTTTATAAGGTAATTGAGAGTCTCTGATGTTATTTTTCCCATTTCAATGTAAGAAGTTTGTCTGTGGAGCAAATTGCTTGTAGATATGCTCCCACCTGTGCATGGCAAATTTAGATTTTGAATGTTTCCGTTACATAGGCATGTTAAAGGTGACTGAAACATGCTGCAAAGGCAATCAAAAAATGCTTTTATGTGTCTTAAGGACATTTTAAGTCATTTCCCCATGTGCAGTGTTTTCAAATTATGAGTTGAAAATCGTTTTTGAGGTAAAGGAATGTTTTCAAAATTTATGTGCGCCATATGACCCCAAATTTCTTTTTCAGGGGTGCAGCAGGGTGTTCTTGAGACACCCCTGCACCGTCGGAAAAATTCGTAATTTGCGATGAGGTAATTGCTAATCGCAAATTGCACCTTCATTCCTATGGGCCTCCTGCTGCATGGAAATGAATGGGTAATTTGTAATTAGCAAATAGGTCATCGCAAACTAGGAATGGTAAAGAATCGCTATTTATTCCTTAAAGTTCGCTATTTAGGAAATGCAAAAAACTTTGATGATACATATGGCGGTTTATCTCTAACAAGATAAGAAGCATAGGGATAGATTTATGATGACTGGCGCATCACCAGGGATGTGTTAGTCATTCTGTGCCGCTGTTCCGTCACCTATGGTGTGCTGCATTTACAATGCGGCGCATCATGGGGCAAAAACAGCACAGATGCGTGACGTATTTGTGCCGTAAAGTTGGCGCATTGCTGGAGTTGTATCGCAAGTGTGATGAAGCTCCAGTAAGGTTGAGGGGTGCCCCTGTCGCAGGGTTTCTGTTCTGACACAGAACTGTGGACAGAGGATTGGAACCTCGGCGAATTAGGGTGTCCCAAAACTCACCTTAGTAATCAAAACCCCTTAGCAAGCTAGGTACAGTGTCACATTGGATATAACAAACTCTCAATGTTTAGACAATCCAGAATATGAACTTATAGTACCTCAGGATACGTGGAACTCATGAACAGTCGGTCGTTATATATTTCTTAGAAACGAGAACATGGAGTTAAGAAGAACACATGTGTATTTGAAATGTTTATTTACTAATGCCGTCTTCTCAGGCGTAGTATCTTAGATTATACAAGTACACATATTATCAGTAGCAAAATTACCAGCATAGTCAATAGTACATAAAAAGTGAATGGTGACAGTATGTTAACATGCTGTAAATGAATAAGAGTTAGCAACACTTATAAGCAGCCGCGGGCCGTGGAGGGAGTTACGGTGGGCAGGGAGGCGGGGAGGGGGAGGGGCAGGGTGGAGAGGGCTCCACCCTGCCCCTCCCCCTCCCCGCATGCCTGCCCCACCGTAACTCCCTCCACGGCCCGCGGCTGCTTATATCTCACCCTCCCTAATACACATAATATATTATTTGCTAAGAAGGTCTCTTTGTGTTGGTTTAGGGCGTGCCGATACTTTAGTGTCTTAGATTTGAAGGAATCACATCAGCATAGAAAAGATAATCCATATGCCGTGCTTAATATCGCCAACGGCATTGTGCCATAATATTCTAGCATGCGATTGCGGAACAGTGTCAGCAGCTGCAGGGCGGGAGCTTGCACAGGAGGGACATCCATATTTAAAAATGTAAAAAAGCACAAGAGCGTCCGCTGGTAATGCAAGTAAAAATGGGAATCCACGAAGCAGAGTGGAAAAAATAGAATGTAAGAAAGCAGGGATGACTCCAAAGATTTTCTCAAATGAAGTCACGAGACCACTGGTAACAATTTTAAAAAAGTGCGCCAGGCCCTTTGTGGAGGACGCGTTAGAGATAGTCCGAACCATCTTGCTGAAATGGAAAGGCGAATCTGTATTTAAAAGGGTCTGCACCTCTGTACGGGTGTTCCCTGTGTGAAGCACGAAAGTTTCACGGGCCGAACTCAAGGCCACCTCTCTCTGAGACAAAATAGCTCTTATTCTTGCCATGCCGTTGAAATGTGCTGCCAAGGTTGGTATTTGTGGCCAGATTGAAAACTCCCTATGTTCATGTGTGGGAGGAAATAGAACATTTCTGCAGCGAATAACCCGTTCATTTACTGTTACGATAAAATGAATACTTTTAATTAACCCAGAACAATCTTCATTATTGAGCATCAAATAACTACCATTTTCCAAGAACTTGAACGTGGGGATGATAGCAGGAACTGGTGTGCCTTGCAACACGCAAGCCATATTTGGTCGGTGTTTGTTGCATGAACCGTGTAACTGTATGTGCCTACACATTAGTGAATGATCTGGCGTCTCAGTGCATTCCTCTCCATTCAGATAAAGTTCTTGATCATCTTTGAAAATCTGTATGTGTATGGAAGCGACCAGACTTCATGAAGAAAACCACTACCTAAAGGTTAATAACGACCTATTGGTATATATTTCATACAATTTGAAAACTTATATAAAGCAAAAGGCAGCGTTATTAAACCGTGGATAAGGCACGTTGCCAAAGCAGTCAACCTTTTGGATTTATACTGGAAATGTTAAAGGAAGAATTACGGAGTAGGGCCTGTAAATCTTTAATAGACAACGAGTAAAATTACTCCAACCATCATATTCCTCTAACTCCGGGATAGTAGGGGTGTTTAATTTTTTAGAAGTAGCCAATCCAAAGCATTTGGTCTGGGAAATTGTTTCATTCACAAACAACATATGTTTTGGGATGAGACATGCACGGTGGAAAGCCTCAGTGCCTTGTACCTGCCAGGTTCGTGAACCCCAAACTGATGTAGATCCTGGATATTTTTACTCTGTATTACGTTAGCATGGTCTCATTACTGGTTTAAACGCCATTTTTCCTTTTTTGTAACTTCTGCACACGACACTTAGTTGTTGCTTTAGCTTTCAGCCTACCTGCGTCAAGATCTATGCCTGCTTCAAGCAGGCGCAGGGTTTTGATGTAGCTTTGTCCTATCTGATTGTAAATGCGGCACACCGTGGGTGGCAGAGCAGCGGTGCACGTTAACTGGTGCATCCCTGGGGATGTGCTAGTTAATATAAATCTGCCCCTTTACATTTAATTATGTGCAGGGGACACAGAGTAGGTGAGGTTTATCCAAGGTTAAGAAGAGATGAGTCCTGTTCAGTGAAAAATTGGAGATAGGCTTCAGTATATTATATACTTAAGTAGTGTGTTAAGTTTTTGATGACTGTTATTAATTTACTGTTGGGTAATAGTGGTTAATAACATTTTTTATTATATTTTACCACAGATTCAACTGCAGATTATTTCAAGATTTTAGGATGCCTAGCAAAGAAAGAGTAAGAAAGGCTGCAAAACGTCAAAGACAGCAGGACCATGGAATAATGCAGCAGTCCTCTAACAAAAAGATTTGTCAAGTCACCAAGAAAGCACCGGGTAAGAGTCGAAAAACAGTCATAAGAAATATGTGTAGTAAAAAAAATATTACTACAGAAAATGTTTCAGTCCAGAAAAGGAGAAAGAATTCAAATGGTAAGGAAAGGCCAATGAGAAATGTTACTGCTAGAGTAAGAGATAACTCTATGCATGAAAGTAGAAGGAAACAACAGTTTAGGGATATTCGTAAACGAATGTTCCGCAACAGGATAATTGGGAATTTGTTAAAAAATATTAAGAAAGGTCAGCAGAAAGTGGTTTTTTATAAGAGAAAAAAAATAGTTGAGAAAGTTATTGATCAGGCATTTGAAATTAAACGTAAGTTATTTATTTTGACAATCAATAGAATTAGGAAGCTAAACAAGGTAATTTATGATTTCAAAAGAAATAGTAGATGGAAGAGAATAGTTAATCGTAGTAATTTTTGTGAAGTTTTTTCTGGAGAATGGATGCATAGTTGAAGCTCTGAGGCATTTTTTAATGAGGAGAGTTATTTCCAGGATAATGATTTGGTGCATGCAGTTGACACCAGTGGTCGAGCTTATGAAGTGAAAGATGGTTGTCCAGTTGAAAAAGAAAAACTTGTGAGAACAGAGATAGAAGAGGTGTTAGGTAATGAGGTTTTAGGGAGACGTCCTAAGGGTCCTGTGTACACCTGGAAGTGTAGTAGTATTTGCAGTGTACGACAGGATTCCATCAATTTGCTTTGTGATTTTATACGGTCATTTAGTAAGAAAAGTTTGAAGCAGAAAATGAAGTTGTTGCAAGAATTAGATCCTTGCAGAGTGAGAGAAGTGATAGGTTTGCATGGTCATTCACTGGCTTGTCTTTCCAGGAGAGTATGCCAGAGTGTTTTTCATCATTTCAGGATGCTAGCAGTGCATCATAATAAAGTGAGGAAATTAGTTAGAATGTTGTATTATGCTAAGAGTCCAGCAATTATGCTTAAACAATTATGCGCTGCTCTTTTGCATGGTTCTGAAATAGATGTGAAGAATATATGTGAAGAAATTGAGTTTTGTTACTTTGGAAGTAAAGAGGAGAATGTTGAAATTGACCAAGAAGAAGAGAGTAATGTGGAAGATAGTGTACAGGTTTCCAGTACAGATAATTTCCAGAGGGAAATTGCGACGTTTGAGGTGAAATCAAGTGAGAGGCCAAATTTCACTTGTGTGTGTTGTCGACGCACTTATTATAAGAATCAGACTAAGTTAGTGGATTTATATGGAAAAAGTGAAAGGGAAAATAATAGTGAATGGAAGGATTTTACAACATACTTGATGGTAGAAAATTGTTTTGATTTGGGATTGGATCAACGTGTGTGTACTTATTGTTGTAACAAATTAAATCAAAACCAGATGCCTGCTAGAGCAGTTCATAATAATCTGGAATTGGTTGAGATTCCTTCTGAATTGAAGGATTTAAATACTTATGAATCTATTTTGATTCAAAGTATCCATCCCTTTCAGGCTATTGTAAGAATGGAGCCAAAGACAGGGAAATTGCCTCCATCAGATTTACAGAGAGGATTAAAGGGAAGAGTTGTTTATTTGCCTCTAGATTTGAAGAAAAACATTAACACAATTGGAGTAGAAAAAGTGGAAGAGGAACCTCTTGTTATCTTAGTTAATGGGGTTCCGACAAAGAATAAGAAAATATGGCAAGATTTAGTAGATGTTAGGAAAGTCAAAAGGGCAACATTGTATTTGAAAAAATATAATAAATACTATAAAAATGTATATGTTGCAGAAGAGGAAGTAAGTGAGGAAGAGGATAGCGATTTGTGTGCTGGTCAAATTGAGAAAGTAGAACCCTGTACTAGTGAAGAAATATATGAACATTATAGTGTTCATCCTTTGCATTCCAAGGAAGTCATGGGGAATGCTATTGAGTTGTTTCAAATGAAACAAGCGAAAGGGAGTCCCATTAGTGTTTGGGAGGAAAGTTTGGAAGCTCGGTGTTTCCCACAGCTTTTTCCAACAGGTCAGGGAGGAAGATATGATGAGCGACCTCATCAAATTCCTGCTTCTGAATACCGGACTTTGCGATTGTATGCAGGAGATCCTAGGTTTCGACAATGCATTCCTTATTTGTTTCATCTCCTGTTTGAAAGCGATCTGTCTGGACTGTCATATGCAGTGAACCACATCTTGAAAAGTGGTATACACATGCAAAACATCTCGGCAAGTGACTTTATGGATAAAGTCAATGTCCAAGACAGTATTTTGGATTCTCACCTGATTAATCTCATGGCGTGTCAGCGTGGTACTAATGAGTACTGGTACCGTCGTCATGGTGATTTAAAATGTATGCTGAGGAACTTAGGAACTCCCACATGGTTCCTCACTTTGAGCTGTGCTGAGTATGGCTGGGAAGACTTACTTGAATTTCTACGAGAGGCAAATGCTAACGTAGAAAACATCGAATTCAAGACACCCGGAGAACTGTGCTCTTTGGATCCAGTCAATGTATGTAGGTACTTCAATCATAGATTTGAAGGTATGATGTCTTTCATCATGAATAAGAAGAATCCACCTCTTGGAGAGGTGTTGGATTTCTTCTGGAGGAAGGAGTACCAAGCAAGAGGTGCTCCTCATATACATATGTTGCTGTGGATCAAGGATGCACCTACATTTGGAACGGATGCAGACGACTCAGTGATGAGTTTCATAGAACAGTATTCTACGTGTGCTGTTCCAAACGCAAAGGAGAAAAAAAGCCTAAGAGAAAAAGTTCCACGTTTCCAAAGCCATCGATGTGGAAAGTACTGTCGTCGTAAATTCCGGAACAAAGACAAGTTCTACACCAAATGTCGTTTCGGCTTTCCACGATCGGTGATTTCTAAAGGAAGAGTGAACAGTTTGATGTCTTCGCTGCGACATAATGTGATGAAGAAATCACCTAAAAACACATACAATTTGAAGAGGAACGAAGAGTCTAAGTACATCAACGACTACAACCCGGTGATTTTGTCCATGTGGAATGCTAACATGGATATACAGTTTGTGGCTGATAACTGTATGGCTGTGGCTCGGTATGTGACATCTTACATCACCAAAAAAGAGAAGACAGAATTGAAGGATATGTGGGAGGACATTTCCCATGAAAAGAGCCTCAGCAAGAAGTTGTACAGTTTCAGTCTGAAGATGTTGTCGCATCGAGAAATCGGAGCTTACGAATGTTCTGACCGGTTGTCTTCAGCAAGTCTCTATGCCAAGTCCAGGAGTATCGTTTGGGCGAGTGTTGGTCTTGCTGCAACGCGTAATCGAGTTCTGAAACCTGTGCGGGAAATTGAGTATTTGGCGGAAAAGGAGCCAAACAGTACCGACATTTTGAAGAGCAACATGTTGGATACATATTATCCAAATCGAAGCAGTCACCTCGAGAATGTTTGTCTGTATGAGGTTCTGCAAAATTACATATTCAAGAGGAACATCAAAGAAGATACTGAGAAAGGAGTGTATGCTGTAATAGGAAGTGAGGGATGTCTGGTCAAGCAAAGAAAATGCCACTTGATAAACCATCGAAAATTGAGTGGCGAATCTCCTGAAAAAAAGGAGTTTTTCTATTTAGCACTTTTGCAACTTTTTAAGCCTTGGCGTGCAGAAGAGGAACTGCTTGGAGATTTCCTTTGTTACGAAGACTCATTCAATGCTGCCAAGGAGACCATAGAATGTCCTGCTTTTCCCAAATATGTAGAAATGTTGAATGTGGAAATTGAGCAGGAAGCAACGATTGCAGCCGAGATTGCCAGAGACAGTTCTCAGGACAGTCAGAGTTCTGCTTCATTGAGTCAGGATCCACTAGGAGGACCTCTTATCGAAAATGAAGCTGCCACTGCTATGAATGAAGTGGAAAGAGCCATGGCACATGCTCAGGAGGATGTGGTTAACTTAGAAGAGTTGGAAAGACAACTCAACGTTGAGCAGAGGAAAATATATGACAAACGTACCATGCAAATTGATCATGGATTAAGTCATGACAAGAAAGAGTGCTCATGTACGTCGTTGAAGCCTGTCCGACTGTACGTGAGTGGAGAAGCGGGAACTGGAAAAAGTTTCCTTATTAAAGCAATTTCATGTTATTTGCAGGAAAGGACAGAGTCATCGCTGTCTTGTGTTGTCACCGCTCCAACTGGACTGGCAGCACATAACATTAAAGGGATTACTTTACATCGTTTACTGATGTTGCCAGTGGAGCATGACAACAAATTAGAATATCACAAGCTATCTGGAGATGCTTGTTTTGAAGTTTCAAGAGTCTTGAGGAAAATGAAACTTCTTATCATTGACGAAGTAAGCATGGTTTCCAATGTCATGCTTGCCTTTGTGCATTTGAGAATGCAAGAAGTTCTCAAAACAGAGTATGATGTGTTATTTGGTGGCAAACACATCATTGTTTTCGGAGATCTTCTGCAGCTGACACCAGTGAAAGGGCAACCTGTGTTCAAAATGCTTACGCATGAAGATACCAGGAAGTGCTTAGGGAGTATTGGCAACGTCAATATATGGTTAAACTTCAATTATGCTGAACTGCATGAAAATATGTGTCAGGCAAAGGATGAAGTTTACAAGACTATTCTACAAGATGTTAGAATTGGAAAAGTGACCGAGCATGGGAAAGAAGCTTTACATGCACGATTACTGACAAATTTATATCCAGACGAAGATGTTGTGCCTGAGAATATTTTTCAGAAAGTTACTGAGAAAAAATCTGGAATATGTTTGATGCCAACTCTTGCAGAATGTGCCAAATTCAACAACAAAATGTTGCATTTAGAAAAGCAAGAGATTGTGAAATTGGAAGCTATTGACAGAGTAGAGCATATGGGATCAACAATTATTTTGTCTGAGAATCTGAAAACAAAATTGGATTCATTAGAGAAGAGTATATCTAAAACTGCGGGTTTTGAAAAGACTCTGAATGTGTGCTTGAACTGCCGTATAATTTTAAGAAGGAATTTACATGTTGAAAGAGGTCTGGTAAATGGATCAATGGGTAATGTTGTTGATTTTGTGAAATACAGAAATAGAGATGGAATTGAATTTTTAAAAATTAAATTTGATGGCATTGAGGAAGTACAGCTAATTGCTCGTTGTTCTGCTAGATTTTTGCTTGTAAAAGACTTATATGTTCGTCGTAAGCAGTTTCCTGTTTGCTTGGCATATGCGGTGACAATCCATAAATCGCAAGGTTTAAGTGTAGACTGTGCATTGGTGAATATTGGCAGTTCTGTGTTCAAGGAGGGTATGGCATATGTGGCATTGTCACGAGTTAGGACTTTATCGGGATTGTACTTGATTGAGTGTGATGTCACAAACATTTGTGCGGATCTAGATTGTGTTAAGGAATACAATAGGTTGAGAAGAGAGTATGCGCCACATTTGCCTCAGTATCCTTTGTTTGAGAAACGTGTGGTAGGCCGGAAACGAAGAAATGTGACCAATACTGGGGAGGTTGTAGCAAAAAGACGAAAAGTCGATGAACCTGAAATTATAAGCAGAAACAAAAAGGATTCTGTTGAAGATGTTGTTGGTTTTCAATTTGAAAACAGTTCTGGTGTCAACTGCTATGCTAATGTAGTGGTTAATGTTTTGTTTTCTCTACAAAATGTAAAAGAAGAGATTGTGGTCAATTCTGATCAAAGATTTTGCAGTTTGTTAAATTCTGTGTTAGAGAAATGTAGCACTGATAGAACAAACATAGAAAGTGTGTCTGAAATTCGAAATCTGTTAGACAGATGTTCAGGCCAAACACAATTCTCTCAAAATAGTCAGCAAGATTGTCAGGAGTTTTTAATGTATATGCTTGATGTATTGTATGCTGAAGGTGTAGATGTAGATCATCTGTTTGGGCTTTCGTATCAATGGCAGCATGACTGCGAGAACTGTAGGGTATCAAGTAGTACTAGTGTAGACTCAGAAAGATTTATATATTTAACTTTGCCAGACAGTAAATCAGTCTCTTTTAATAAGCTAGTAAAAGCAGCTGATCACAATATGGAGTGTAGGCAATGTAAATCTGAAATGATGTCCACATTATTTATACGAACATATGGCCAGTATGTCATTTTAATGTTCCAACGATGTAGGCCTGATGGAACAAAATTGACAACTTTAATTAAAAATTTTGTGGCTTCACAGTTGTCAATATCAGGAAGGACTTTTGTAACTGTAGCAATTATATATCATGATGGTTCTTCAATAACATCAGGACATTATACAGCTTATTTAAAGTGTAGAAATGGCTGGTCATTCTGCAATGATTCTGTTTTAATTTTCAAAAAAAATTGCCATATGACCTTAAAAACTCTTACCTGGTGTTTTTAAAACCAAAATTTTAGGGAAAGAATCTCGGGATGTGCTCTGAGGAATTTCAAGAAGTTCTCATGGCTCCTACACTATTTGGCCTTGAAGGTAAGTGTAGTACAGAGACATAACTTTTTACCATAACACTGGACGTTATTGAGAAATACGTGCACTTTGAATGAGTTCAGAAAAACTATTTCTTTTTATAAGCTAATTGAAGCAGCGAATCAAAACATGGAGTAGAGGGAATGTAAGTCTGCAATGCTGTCTACTGTTTTACATTGCTTTGTGATTAAAAGTGATGTAGAGAATTAAATAATTGTACTAGTCATAAAGGTAGTGTAAGTCTGCTTCATAGTAAGCAGTATCAGTGTGATAGGAAATGTAGAACATGATTGAGCAAGAAGGGGAAGATATTACTAGTCCAGGATTGTGTAAATGATCTTCAACATTTTAATTCTGAAAGTTGCGGAAATGCGAAAAGACGGGATTGGCTAACAAGAAATCCAAGAGTTATACATGGCTCTGACAAGATTTGGCCTTGTGGAATCTTGTGGTAGAGAGCAAGAAGTCATTTATTGTATGTAACATGTTTTTGAAAACGATGGAGGTTTTCTTTCAGAAAGTGGCGGGTTGAAAGTAATAACAGCACAACAGAGTGTAAGCTGTTCATAGGACATCCTTGGCCATCATGGAAAGTAAGTTAACTTTAAGGAGTTCTGAATTCTGATTTGTAATGTTGTATGGGTTTTTTAAACACAATCATTTTGATTGTGTTTTTTTTTCCCCGCTGTTATATGATGAATACCTTCAAGTCACTGTTTTAGTGAAATTTGATACATTCTGAGAACAGCAAAAATAAACCATTTAACATGTATAATTAATTCTGTTCTGTTTGCATTTATGATGTACATGTAGAACTGTGTAGGAGGCATGGAGAAGGTGAGGCTTCTGTAAGTGTCAAAGTTGTTGCATACAGTGCTCATATTCTACGTAGTCTTTTATATTTCATTACTTTCACTGTTTCTGACTGATCTAAAAAATGTTTTTTAAAAAGAACAGTAAGTATAAGGGAAGGAAACAGACAGTTATGTTAAAAGAAACACAGCTATAGGGAATAAACTAGGGATACTGTTACCCGCAATCCTCTGCTGATGATGTCACTGAGCATGTCATGAATGATGTAATATGTGACATCATCAGCAGTGGATTACGGGTAATAGTATCTCTAGTTTACTCCCCTATAGCTGTCTTTCTTTTAACATAACTGTCTGTTTCCTTCCCTTATACTTACTGTTCTTTTTTAAAAAAAAAATGTTTTGGTTCGCTTCCGGTTCGCGTACCGGGGAGCGAACTGGGAAGCGAACTAAGAGAAATAGAGGTTGGCACAGTTGCAAATATTGTACCAATTTTTTAATAACGGGGAGGTAGTTCTGAAAAGAACTTTTTTTTAAATTGTTTTTGTTGTTTTATATTTTTTTTATTATTTTTCTGAACATTTTTTTACTTTTTTTGAATTTTTCTGAACAGTTTTATATTTTTTTTGTTTTTTTTTCGGAGGGGGCAACGAAAACGATTCATTGTAAAGGGCTCAACAGGAGCAAGAAAACAAAAAAAAGAATTTATTGTTTGGGGAGTTTCGGACAAACATGAGCATGATTGTCAATAGCTCTGTTGATCAGAGTGATGCTACTTTCTCCGTAGCAAATGAATCCACTGCAATGTACGCAGACTTGTTTTACTTCACGAAATCTCGTTTGTATATTTGGCACCATCTCCCTGCCCTCTGGTCCCGTTACTTCCGGTACAACAGATCTTCTGGCCATAATAGGGAGATTATCTAGGTCGTCCTGTTCCTCTTCTTCCTCTTCTTGCTGAATTATAACTTTAGCAGGTGGTCCACTCTTCCTTGGATGTGGTGGAGGTGGTGGGGAAGCACCAGCTGAAGCTAGTAAAGAAGCCATTGCTCACTGGTAACAAAGGGTCTTTCTCTCACAATGATGAAAGTCAGAGTGAGGAAAGAAGGAGGGATTTTCACCATTTGGGAAAAAAAATAGTTCTCAACCAATGAAAAGTGTTCATTTTAGATCATATGACCTAGTCTTACATCATTAGGAAACCGAAAGTGAAATGAACCAATGAAAAGTGTTATTACCAAGTCACATGACCTGCTGTGTTTACGTTACGCGCTTTGCAGGGCCTCCCGGTTTGCTTCCAGAAACCTGTGCTTTGCGACTCGGTAAGCGTACGAGTTCGCTAACGTAGCACGTCATATGACGTATCACGCGACAACGCGAAACGTCATGCGGACGGGAGGCGTCACGATGTTGTTTTCTAACGCGGCAGTTGCGGTAAAGAAACGTTTACCGGCTCGCGGTCTATTTCGCGGCATCAAGGTCAGCTAACGGGAAGCTTCCCGATTAGCGAAGCGGGAACGAAGAAAAAAAAATATTAAAAAAAAAAGTTATTAATAAACATATAAAATATATTTTTGGATTTAAAGAAGAATACATTTTACAGCTACAGATATTAGCTGTTAAAAAACCAATGAAATTCACTGAAAAAACCATAGGTTATAGACCATATATAGTTAGGAATTAGCATTTACTAAACCTTGAAAATTCACTGAAAAAACCATAGGTTATAGACCATATATAGTTAGGAATTAGCATTTAAAAAACCTTATTTTACTCACACAAAACCATTGAAATTCCATATATAGTTAGTTGCACTAACTATATATCGCGCACCCGCAATCCACTGCTGATGATGTCACATATTACATCATTCATGACATGGTCAGTGACATCACTGATGACATCACTGATGACATCTCAAATGACATCACTGATGACATCTCACTTGACATCAATGATCACATCACTGATGATATCATTCATGTGATAATACAATGCATCTCCTCACACTCTAATATAACCTCCGTTACACCCAGTGTTAAATAGAGAGTATCATTTTTGAAACCATTGACACACCAATACTAGTTACTACATACGCACTCACTGATTCCTATGTCTACACACACATTCACTCATACAATCATTCATACATACAATCACTCATCTTTACAACACTATCATATGCACTCATACACCTATACAGACACTCACACTCTGCCACTCATCCATGGAGTTACTCACACACCTAGTCAGTCCTGAAAAGAATCAATCACACTTCCATTTTCTCATCTATACAGTTAAACACAGAACACCTTACATTTTTGAAACATATACTAACACATAGTTACTCTCTTATAGAATCACTGATACAAGTACACATTGATCTGCACAGAGTCACACACCTCCCAGCCAGCCATACACACACTCAGTCTCCCATACAAATACTTGTGCAACCAATCAATAACCCATATAGCTACTTATATAGCTACTGATCAACACATGCAGCAGCTTGCACAACAACAGACATACTGATGCACACTTTTAGACAGTTTAGTCACTAACCCGTGCATTCAGTAAGACGCATTTAATCACTCACTCATACAGTCAATCACGCACCTACTAAAACCTTCATTCAGACACTTATACATCCACTCATTCTTCAATATGTAAAACATATTTAAACTTTACAGAAACACATAATCACTGGATGTTGTCATCAGTGATGTCATCAGTGATGTCACTGACCATGTCATGAATGATGTAATATGTGACATCATCAGCAGTGGATTGCGGGTGCGCGATATATAGTTAGTGCAACTAACTATATATGGAATTTCAATGGTTTTGTGTGAGTAAAATAAGGTTTTTTAAATGCTAATTCCTAACTATATATGGTCTATAACCTATGGTTTTTTCAGTGAATATATATATATATATATATATATATATTACCTACTGGCGATAGCCAGTAGGTATATATAGTTAGGATTTTTTCTCTATGGGATTTCTGAAAATTCTATGTCTAATAACATTGGCGTTTGTGGACGGAATTGGCTGAAATTTTCTGGAAAATGGCACATTTCGTTTCTGAGCAGCCCCTGAAAATTTGGGGGGGTTTCGTCAAGCGGGGGCCGAGAAAAAAGGGGGGTCCCAAAACGTGTTTTTAACATTGAGTTTTCCATAGGGTGGTTGGACTCACTTTTAGCTCGAATGGCTGAATGGATTTCCACAAAACTTGGCAAAATTGTAGGGACTGGTAGCCCGATGTGCCTTTGCTATGTCTCAAGATATATGCTCCAGTGGTTTTTACGAAAATTAACTTTGAAAAATATATATTGGGCTACATTGGGCTATATATATGTTGGAGCCCAATGTAGCCCAATGAAGCCCAATGTAGCCCAATGTAGCCCAAAGATGGCCACCAGAGACAAAAGAGCCCAAATGTAGCCCAAATAACAGCCAGATGTAGCCCAACTATAGCCCAGTGAAAGTATGTCCCAGAGTGTTCTAAAGAACAACTAGAGCGCTAACAGTCTTACTTATGACAAAAGTATGGCACACCTGAAGTCATCTTGATTGGAATAAAGTGTTAACACTTAAAACATTTAATTTGCAAAGGAACAAAATGAGGGGTTTCATTTTGCCATAGAAATGTTATATATATATATATATAATTCACTGAAAAAACCATAGGTTATAGACCATATATAGTTAGGAATTAGCATTTACAAAACCTTGAAAATTCACTGAAAAAACCATAGGTTATAGACCATATATAGTTAGGAATTAGCATTTACAAAACCTTATTTTACTCACACAAAACCATTGAAATTCGCATATATAGTTAGTTGCACTAACTATATATCGCGCACCCGCAATCCACTGCTGATCATGTCACATATTACATCATTCATGACATGGTCAGTGACATCACTGATGACATCACTGATGACATCTCAAATGACATGTTACAAACAAAAAAGAGAGTAAGGGAGTTCGTTCACTCAAAAGTGAACTAGAGATTTCTCCTATTCCCCTGGGAGGAAATGTATCAAAAACAATGAGAGGAGTATCCCCTATGAAGTTGAAGAACAGACGTATCTGGAGGACCGGTTTTTGGCAAGAAGGAAGGTATTCATCCTTTTGTTTAAAACCCCTCACTCACCAACCTAGTGGTGACATGCTTCATCATCGGGGTCCACCTTGGCGTCCTAGCGACACCAAGGTGTGCTACGACACCTGAACTACAGTGGAGCGGGTTGTGACTGTGGGTGCAGAAAAATAAATGTTAAAAATTGTCCTGGTTGTACTCAAAAAAGTAGTTTTAATTATAGAGCAACTGAACAATGTTTAAAAATACAAGGGCGAGATCCTGGTAGGGGGGTTACGACCAAGGGATCTCTATGTGTGTTGAGTGGTCAACATGTTTCTACCTTAGGGGCTATTGCCCGGTATTCATCAGGACCAGAAAAAACAGGTGGACAGGAGGTGCGTGCTCCCTAAAAAGCACACCCGTGCCTTGATCCCCTGTGTGCCTACTGGCAAAATAGCCTGTGGTAAGTGCTGCTCAATAAAATAAGTGAGCAGACAAAATAGTAAAAAAGAGACTCGGAAATGAGCTCTCTGCGCTTCAACGGGCAGGGCGTAGGGTCAATGCCTTTAGCGTAACATATTAGTTACTGGCAGGAAAAGTCAGGTCCGACCTACTCCTCGCGTCCTCTGCTCGGCTATTCAAATCTATTTGTAACGAGAATATAATGTTGCTCACTTGAGCATTTCAAGTTTAATGATGGATTTCTTGAAAATGTATTGATGTAATTGGGTCTATACAATACTAATGGATTGCTGCCCCACGCTACCGTTCAAACTGATATTAACTGTACTAGTCGAAAAATGTGAGATGAAATTATTTTGTTAATACTATTAATTTGCATGTTACTTCCATGCCTTTAACTTTATGACAGGTATGTCTTTATGTATATACTGCAATGGGCTGGATAGATGTAAGGTGACAATACTCCACTCAAAGATGGCCGCGACAATGGGGTCCTGAGTCCTTTGTTTATTTTGAGCACTAATCACGTGAAACTTTATTTAATGTTTTGAACACTGGCAATGTAATTACCCGTGACCAAGGCGAAGGTATCGCCGAAACGCGTTGGGGTTGTTTTCCGTGTTTATTATCACGATGCTGCATCTGATGAAATAAATAATATTGGAATGCGCAAAAAGGATTGGAAGTGATCTTTTTCCTATCGAGGAGAGTGCATTTGCGTAGCTGCGGCTACGCGCTGTGAGCCTGAATCTATACACAGGGTTACCTTTGCCCCTGGATTGCACCGTTGTCCTGGTGTCCCGGCACTTTTGCGAAGGTTGTGGAACTGTATATATATATATATATTGCGCTCGTCACAATCCCAAAGATCCCAGGAAAGAGATGACAGCACTCGGGGGATACCTTTACTCACACAGTAGTTTATTAACTACAAGCTCGCCACAGACGCGTTTCAGCACTTGGCCTTCGTCAGTGTGTGTGTTTAAACACGAGAAACCGGTTCATTTAATATAGGTGACATAGTACAAAGGTTACACCTCTCAGTCGACATCGACAGAGGACTTCAAATCTCCCAGGACGCGCCATCTTGTAATGGTGAAATGTATACATATATGTACACACGCATTATCAGCATACTCATAATGAATTTTCTCAACGTACTCATACCTATAGATAGGTGAATATGCACGCATGGGAGGTATCTTATGTATTACTAATGAATATTATATACATTGTTTGATATAGCCGTGGATCGGCAATGGTCCTCTTAACTAACGAGAGGTGACACTATATACAACCTATTGTACAAGATATATACACTGAGATTAATTAAGTATACACATGTCAAACGTAGTGCAAAGAGTGTGAGGTGCCAGAAAACTATGAAGATGTGCCAGTGGTAAAAAACAATCTGGTTAATGTTAATTTAACATATAACCTAGGAATCAAAGAGCCCTTTGAACCTATTAAATTACCACTTGTTTTAAACAACGTGGGTGTATGCAAAAGACTGATTCTCTATATAGGTAAAGTCTGTAATTGTATGTGCTGGAGAGGAAATTTCTCGATTCATCTTAATTAACCTCCCCTATAACTATACAACGGTATGTGCCATATATCCACACACCCACGTGATAATATATACAATGCTATATACAGTGATAAATACCATGATCCACAACATTTCAGTTAGAGCAGAATACATATAGAATTGAAAATAGCAGAGTTACTGTTTGCCTAGATGAAAGATCATTTCTTCCCCACTATTCATCCCTTTTGGCCACTTTGTGGAGAGGTCTATAATGTAGCGTGACTCAAGTCTGCGCAAACGTCGCAGGTGGTCTCCCCCTCTAGCATTAGTTTTAATGGTGTCAAGTCCAAAATATTGGAGCTGGTTGCGATCCCTATTATGTTTTTCGGCAAAATGCCGAGCAACCGGGTATGCTTGGTCGGCCTTGTCAATGGCTCTTAGATGTTCCAAGATCCGCAATTTTAGCATGTTGATAGTGCTCCCTATATAGCGGAGGCCACAGGGGCAGACCAAGCAATACACTGCTAGGGGGGTGCTACAAGTGATAAACTGTTTTATGTGCAGTTTCTTACCCGTATCTTGATTCTCCACTGTGAGAACTCTTTTGCTCCCAGCGCACGCTTTACATTTTCCGCAAGGGAAAAAAACACTCATAGATTTTAGGGTGTTACTTTTCGGGAGTGGTTTTTCTAAGTGGCTGGTCACCAGATAGTCTCTTAAAGATCTGGTTTTGTTAAAGGTTATGAGTGGGTGGATTGGTAGGTCATCTTTGATAGTACTGTCAGTTTTGAGAATATGCCAGTTTTTGCGCAGCATTGATCTAAGATCCTTTGCTCCAGCCGAAAAGGGAGTTATCAGTCTGAACTTTCCTTTACCATCCTCAACTTCCTTGATAGCAGGTTTAGGGGTGATTAGGGAGTCTCTGGGAATAGCTCTTACTTTTCTCAAGGTGTTTCTCAGTATAGACTCTCCGTACCCTCTAGCCTTAAATCTCTTAACACATTCATTGGCTGCCTTGTCAAAGTCTTCCAATCTTGAACAATTCCTACGGAGCCGGAGTAGCTCACCGTACGGAATGCTCTTAATTAGTTGAGGGGGGTGGCTGCTGCTGGCAAAAAGGGTGGAATTGCCTGCAGTTGTCTTTCTATGTAGAGCTGTATGGATCTGCTGGTCTTCTGAAAACACTTTCAGGTCTAGGTATTCAGCTGATGCTGGACTTACCGTCCCCGAAAAGTGTAAATTATAGGCATTCTCATTCAGTTGCTTAATAAAGGCTTCTGCTGTTGCTAAAGAGCCCCGCCAAACAATGAACAGATCATCAATGTACCTGAACCAGCCCTCTGTCTTTCCCTCCACTCCATCCACCGTACAGCTCCTGGGCACCTGCTCCTCCCACCAGCCAACGAAAAGGTTCGCGTAGCTGGGAGCGAAGCAGGTACCCATCGCTGTCCCAGACACCTGTCTAAACAATTGATCCTCGAATAGGAATATATTACTGTTCAGGCAGAAGTCAATGAACTCAAGAATCATGATGTTGTGGGTTGTAAACCTCAATTGTCTTAAGTTCAGGAAATGCTGGACAGCCTGGAGGCCCTGTCGATGGTCGATGACAGTGTATAAACTTGTAATGTCAAGTACAATCAAAAGGCAGTCATTGTCCCAATTCACATTCCTTATTAGATTCAGGAAATCCTTGGTGTCCCGTACATATGAGGGCAATGTCAGTACCAAGGGGAATAGAAACTTATCTATGAACCGGGACATGCTTTCAGTGAGACTGCCAATCGATGAGACAATTGGACGGCCCGGAGGATGTGAACTGTCCTTATGTAGCTTCGGCAGATGGTAGAAGGTTGGTGTGAGGGGTTGGGTTGTCCGGAGAAAGAGAAATTCATCTTTACTTAGCATGTTACAATTATGCCATTTCCCTATCAGTTTGTCATAGCACCGGATGCTTTCCAAGTATGCCTCGTTGGTACATTTGACGTAAAACTTAGTATCAGATAATTGGCGTAGTGCTTCAAGTCTATAGTATTCTCTGGTGAGGATTACAACGTTGCCCCCTTTGTCAGAAGGTTTGATGATGATTTTTTCATCCTTCATGAGATTTTGTAGGGCCAACTTTTGTTGCTCTGTGATGTTATACTGTATGGGATGGTTTGCTTTCCTATACCGCATGAGATCTTGTGTCATGGCCTCAGAGAAGGCATCGATCGCGTCCCAGGGCATCTGTGGGATAAATATTGATTGGGGTTTGTACCCACTGTCTTCGCGATCTTGTTCGATACCCAAGGCGAGAGCTCTTTGTCCTCTATTCAGGGTCCCAGATGGATCCTGTGTGCAGTTTTCTTCACGCAAGTTTTCAAGGGTTTCCAGAGCTTCGATTTCTCTGCCCACAAGGATATCTGTTGCTGTTACTCTGGTTCCTATCCCTCCTCTTTCTTTCAAGTGGGGCCGTAATTTGAAGTATTTGTGCAACTTCAGCTTGCGTGTGAATCTGAAGAGGTCTATTCTCGTTTGGGTATACTCGAGTGGAGTACTGGGGCAGAAGGTAAGACCGAGGCTCAATAGGTTAATTTCAGTGTCAGTTAGAATTCTTTCGGTCAGGTTAACCACCGTTAGATTTTGGCTGGCGGTTTCTACTGTCTGACTTACTTCTTGTTGCCTCGTGTTCGATTGCCCCAGTTGTTGGGCTTGGCTCTGCCTCTCCCTTTTCCCCCGTCGTTTGCCGCCGCCTCCTCTCCTTGTCCGCCTCGTTTTTTTGTTATTTTCTGTGATTTTTCCACCTATATATATATATATATATATATATATTTTTTTTTTTTTTATTACCTACTGGCGGTCGCCAGTAGGTATATATAGTTAGGATTTTTTCTCTATGGGATTTTTGAAAATTCTATGTCTAATAACTTTGGCGTTTGTGGACGGAATTGGCTGAAATTTTCAGGAAAATGGAACATTTTGTTTCTGAGCAGCCCCCGAAAATTTGGGGGGGTTCATCAAGGGGGGGCCGAGAAAAAAGGGGGGTCCCAAAACGCGTTTTTCCCATGTTAATTTCCATAGGGCAGTTGGCTTCACTTTTAGCCCGAACGGCTGAATGGATTTGCATGAAACTTGGCAAAATTGTTGGGACTGTTAGCCCGATGTGCCTTTGCTAGGTCTCAATATATGTGCTCCAGTGGATTTTGATAAATTAACGTTCAAAAAAATATATATATCTGTAACAGCGCTCCGGGTAGCGCTCCGGTTCGCGTACTTGACGCGTAACGGAACTTCGCGAAGCGAAGCTGATTGGCTCTCCGGTGTCTGTCAACATTCTAAACAGTCCGGAGCGGCCGCCATCTTGTCTCTCGGTAGGATCGAGAGACAAGAGGAGGCCAAAACAAAGGGGGAAATGACCATAAGGGGGCATAGTAGATCCTCCCTGACCCCCTAGGTTTGATGTGGAGGCTTTAAAAGGGCCCCGCGGGGCAAAAAAATGTTTTTTTTAAAAAAATTGTTTTTTATGCGTGGGGAGCGCCCGGTACGCTTTTGTGCAATGGGCGGTGGTAAAAAAATGTTGTTTTTTTTGCGTGGGGAGCGCCCGGTACGCTTTTGTGCAATGGGCGGTGGTAATCTAAATGATGAGGGTGGTGTTACTAAGGCTTTAAAACAAAAAAACACTGACATATAGTTCCCTTTTAAGGGTCAGATTAGGGGACATCAGTCGTCTTACCTGTCCTTTCTTTCTCAGCCAATTAAGTTCCAACATTTTACAGAAAGGAGAGGTAGTAATATGGCAAAATAGGATCGTTTTTTTTCTATCAATTTGTTCAAACACTGTCGTGTCTAAAGCCAATTATACCTGTACCGGCGAGGTACAGTGTCGTCATTTATTCAAAAGGGAGCAAGGGAGCCCTCAGAGGGAGAGAGCGTTGTGCGCACCAAATAGGCTATTAGTACACGTACAACATAAAGAGAGAGAGAGAAAAACGTGTATAATAATAGGTTATTCAGTGCACACACATATAGAACAGTACGGGTCGGTTTCACGTATAAAACACAAGCTGAGGGAAAACATAAATTCATAGTTTACGTACACACAAATACCAGACAGGGTGCGACATTACATTCATCAAGTACGGAAACCTAAGACAAAACACAGAGCTATTTTGGGCAAAAGGACTTTTTCTTGCGCGTTGCGTATTCTCAGTATTCCAATTCATTCATTTGGGGGTCGAGCTCTTTGTTCTCCTTCCTTCCTAATAGTAGACAATTTTTGTTGGTAACCTCGTTTTCGAAAACACTTACTCCTTTTTTAGTTAGTCGGACACTAGTCCAGTCGAGCTTATACTCACGGTGGGGCCTTCCAACATCTAGAAAATGATGATCCAACCTGATGTAAAGGAGGGGTGTCAGTCGGACGTGCGATGGTACAATTCTGACTTTTCTACGAGGGTGGAAGAAGAAGGGGTAAATCTAAAACATAACAATATCCCTAATTTCTGGGCTGAGGGGGATCTTGGATGAACCCCAACCCGGGGTACTCTTAACTTCTCTTATTTAGTCAGCACATTAATTGACTTACTGGTGCGCATTATTTTGGGTGTACATTTGGGATATCGGTTGGGGTCGGGTTCGTCGTACTGAAATAGCCCTTCAAGTTTCTGGTGTAGGCTACTGTCCCATTCACTAGCTCCAGAGACAGTCGTTCCTAAGTAAGGAAAGTGCTATATTCTTTTTCGTCCTTCACATGCGGATAGTATGTTCGGGCTTATTTTTCTCATTCCATTAACCGTTCGATCAACGCCTCAGTCATACAAAAAGCATTCTTTTATTGACCCAGTCGTGCGCCACACATACGCATTCATACCGTGCAAATCAGGGCCCATGCGCACATTCATACCATACAATCTTTCACGCTCCCAGAGATAGCTCCTACATATAATGTAACGTCTCACAGAGCTAGCCTATTTTTCCTCGCGTGGAACACGGTGCGGTTTAGGTCTTCTCCATACTTCAGCTGAAATTCCAATGTAACCTGCAGAAAAAGAAAAGAGGGGGGGCAGCGTTCAAAGCACATCAGCGTGCATAAACACGAAAATGTTTTTACCTACCACGTACTTGACTTATCTCTCTGAGATGCAGTCCCTTGTGTCTCGGCAATGGTAGTCTGTTCATTACATAGATTGCCCGAGGGCGGTAGTACAGACCGCGCGTAGGAAAGGGTCAAAAGCCAGGGGTATAGGAGTATGTAACAAGCGAGCCATTTAATTGAAAAAACTAAACGTGACAAACGGTTGCAGGATCAGTGAAGGTTGATTTTATAATTGAAAGTATAACAGGATCAGTTACAATAAAATCGTCCATACGCACACCATGGGCGAGTATCATGGGTAACATTACTTCGAAGCTTTAATAATACAATAATCAATAATGAAAAACCGACATCAATAGGGTTGTCCGTATGCTCAGTCAGTACCCTTCCCCGCCCGCCATGTGCACAAAGACCGCATACATCCCCCATAACGTCAAGGCTAAGTAACTAGAACGTCATAAGGAGTTGAAAGTCGCTCCCATACTGGCGCCATTTTGGTCGAGGCCAGGCAGGTCCTTTCAAGTGGTGTGGGACCTGCCTGGCTTGGGGAATCTTTCAAGTGATGTGACTGAGGAGCAAATTGTGGACCTCTTTAAAGACTTCAACCCACTACATGTCAAGAAATGTCAAAGTGGAATGAAATGCTTTGCATTTGTAGACTTCAGTTCGGCAAAGACCCAGCAGAATGTTATAAGTAAATGTCATGGCACGAAGTTCAGTGGGCGGTCTGTCATTGTGAAAGCCTCAATTAAGTTGAATGGCTGCAAGAGCCCCGATTACACCAGCAGCCCTGTTAATATGCCGATCTTGGAAAAAGTTCCTCTGTTGGATTGTAATGGCTGCAGTGATGGTCTTGGGAAACTGCTTCCGAAAACTCTAAAGGCCACGAAAGCTTGCTATGCTGTTTCTTTGGAAATGCGGTGCTGGGTGATGGAAGTTATTGAAGAGTTGGCAGTGGTGTTTTTTGTAGATTTTGGACGCTCTGCCACAGTCCTGGCTTCGTCATTACGAGCACTTGAAAACAAGACATTCTGGGCAATACCACCCTTGACGCAGCCCTTTATGCTACAAAATGGTGTCTTCCATTCAGAAAATATTGTTGGCAGCATTTTGAAAGGAAAGATAAACGGCCGTTCTCCTAGTGAGTCTCACATTCTTACATTTATGAAGAATGTTGAAGAGTAGTATGTTGAAAATCTGAAGCCATCGTTCTACAAACTCTCAACCAGCCTTGGATGGAAAAATCCTGAAGAATGTACAAACTGAAAACCAGTTTTTGTCTGCATAGCATCAGCAGCAACACTTGAGTCAGCTTTGTGTCAAGCCGCCATCTTGATCCAATCAATACCGTCCCCCCGCACACATTCAGGGACCAGGCCGCATTGCGAGGGCACCGCAGGACGTGTCTTCAGGTCAAACGGATTGTGGGACAAGGTCCAGAATGGAAGAGTCACCAAAAGGCTAAAAGTCCCGCCGGACCCCGGGAGCCAGCCGCCTATGTCGGGGCGATCTCAGGCCACACCAGGGCAACAAGACTTGGGGAGGGGGAGGAGCCAAGCGCCCCCTCCGAGTTAGCGCCACCACACCGCCCCTCGGGGGCGTGGAACAGTCGCCTGGTCCGGACGTGAGCCATGAAGAAGGGCACCAGCCGCCATCTTGATCCAATCAACACCGTCCTCCCGCACACATTCAGGGACCAGGCCGCATTGCGAGGGCACCGCAGGACGTGTCCCCAGGTCAAACGGATTGTGGGACAGGGTCCAGAATGAAAGAGTCACCAAAAGGCTAAAAGTCCCGCCGGACCCCGGGAGCCGGCCGCCTATGTCGGGGGCGATCTCAGGCCACACCAGGGCAACAAGACTTGGGGAGGGGGCAGGAGCCAAGCGCCCCCTCCGAGTCCGCGCCACCACACCGCCCCTCGGGGGCCTCCGTCAAGCGGCTCAGGGAGGCACCGCAGGCAGCGGTTCTTCAGATCAGTGGCTCTCACCGGCAAGGCTCCCCTCCGTCAGCAGCGATCGTTGGCGCTGTGGTTGCGGCCGGAGGCCCCGCCTAGTCAACGCCCCGGCCTCTCCATCTCGTAGGCCGCAGAGTAGTCGGGGAGAAATCCCGGGAACGGCGGCATGCATTACACATCACTAAGATGGCCTGGCCTACGACCCTGGGTTTAAGAGTCTCATGCTCGATCGATTGAGCTGGCCGGATCAGGCAACAAGAAGGTGGGGGGGGTGGCGGCATCAGCAAGGCATCCCCCCACACAACTTGCTGGACATCATCTCTGGGTGTATTGGGGACGAGCCTTGGCGCGTGGTGTCGCCCCCGGGCTATTTGCACAACGGTCCTCCCCCCCTAGGCCGCTACCTCGCCGGCTGATGGCCTTTGTAGACTTTCTAAAGCCCACATCCTACTAAAAAGTAGCCCAAAGTAGCCCAACATTGCTACTTTAAGGAAGGAGGGACAGGAACAGCGTCATGCATTTGAATCGATGTTGCAGCAGGCTGCCATGTAAATAGTTATTTAATAAAACGTTTTACCCTGTTACTTTGCTGGTGTGTTGTATATATTTATAATATTTGCATAGGGTTTGTCGTTATTTTGGGCGGGGTGGGCGGCGGAGCCGAGCTGTCTTGCAGCCATCATGGCGTCGAGCTCGGTTCCTCTCACTAGTTTCATATTTCTCATGAGGGGTTGTTCCTAATGTTTCTATTTTAGCGAGGTCAAAAAGAGATCCCATCAGTGGCCTACTGATTTTGCTTGATTCCTTTTGTTTTTTCTAACGATTTTTATGTTATAGTTTGCTTGCACGATACAGCGGCTAGTCCGCATTTTATATATATGTCCTTTTAATTAGGGGTGTCCTCCGGTGGAGTCGGATGATTTACCTCTAATAAACGGTCCGGGCTGAACCAACTACCAACAAACGGGGCAGAGATATGCATGACGGGTTACAAAGGGGACAAAAGTCTGCACTACCTATCCTTCACTATCCGCAAAGACTAAACAGAGTATTGCGACTCTGTGCTTATTTGTGAATAGAGAATCACCCAAAGAGAACCAATTCTGAACGATCAATGTTCGGCCAAACAATCAATCAAATGAGGGATAAAAATAGGCACAACGGATTACAACGGGGGCTAAAGCCTGCGTTACCTATCCTTCACTATCTGCAAAGACTAAACAGAGTATTGCGACTCTGTGCTTGTTTGAAAATAGAGAATGAACCAAAGAGAACCAATTCCAAAGCAGTAAATGCTTGGATAACAATCAATCAAATGGAGAGGGAAGCAGGCACGACGGATTACAACGGGGGCAAAGGCCTGCGTTACCTACCCTTCACTATCTGCAAAGAGAGAATACTCCTAAAAGAAAAGAGGGGGGGGGCAGCGTTCAAAGCACTTCAGCGTGCATAAACACGAAAATGTTTTTACCTACCAGGTACTTGACATTTTAAAGCTTTTGATATTTGCTATTAAAAAACCATTGAAATTCACTGAAAAAAACATAGGTTATAGACCATATATAGTTAGGAATTAGCATTTAAAAAACCTTATTTTACTCACACAAAACCATTGAAATTCCATATATAGTTAGTTGCACTAACTATATATCGCGCACCCGCAATCCACTGCTGATGATGTCACATATTACATCATTCATGACATGGTCAGTGACATCACTGATGACATCACTGATGACATCTCAAATGACATCACTGATGACATCACTGATGACAACATCCAGTGACTGTATGTTTCTGTAAAGTTAAAATATGTCTTACATATTGAAGAATGAGTGGATGTATAAGTGTCTGGACGAAGGATTTAGTAGGTGCATGACTGAATGTATGAGTGAGTGATTAAATGTGTCTCACTGAGTGCATGGGTTAGTGACTAAACTGTCTTCATTTGTGCATCATTATGTCTGTTGTTCTGTAAACAGCTGCATGTGTTGATCAGTAGCTATATGAGTAACTATATGGGTTATTGATTGATTGCCCAAGTATTTGCATGGGAGACTGAGTGTGTGTGTGGCTGGCTGGGAGGTGTGGGACTCTGTGCAGATCAATGTGTACTTGTATCAATGATTGTATAAGAGAGTAAGTATGTGTTAGTATATGTTTGAAAATGTAAGGTGATCTATGTTTAACTGTATAGATTAGAAAATGGAAGTGTGATTGATTCTTTACAGGACTGACTAGGTGTGTGAGTAACTCCATGGATGAGTGGCAGAGTGTGAGTGTCTGTATAGGTGTATGAGTGCATATGATAGTGTTGTAAAGATGAGTGATTGTATGTATGAATGATTGTATGGGTGAATGAGTGAATGTGTGTGTAGACGTAGGAATCAGTGAGTGCGTATGTAGTAACTAGTATTGGTGTGTCAATGGTTTCAAAAATTATACTCTGTATTTAACACTGGGTGTAACAGAGGTTATATTAAAATGTGAGGAGATGCATTGTATTGTCACATGAATGATATCATCAGTGATGTGGTCATTGATGTCAAATGAGATGTCATCAGTGATGTCATCAGTGATGTCATTTGAGATGTCATCAGTGATGTCACTGACCATGTCATGAATGATGTAATATGTGACATCATCAGCAGTGGATTGCGGGTGCGCGATATATAGTTAGTGCAACTAACTATATATGGAATTTCAATGGTTTTGTGTGAGTAAAATAAGGTTTTTTAAATGCTAATTCCTAACTATATATGGTCTATAACCTATGTTTTTTTCAGTGAATATATATATATATATATATATATATATATACACCACGTGGCTCCTCCTCGAATCTCTCGGCGTCTCAGACCCAGCACAGCCTCGCACGCCAGCAAACAAAGGGAGACGGACCACGATGATTCAGCATCAGCAAGTTTTTATTCGATGCACAGAGCAGCTACGCGTTTCGGGCAAACTATGCCCTTGATCACGCCGCAACATGCATATAAGACAGAATGCTACTTTTAAATGCAGTGTTAGAAGGGAACACCCCCTCACAGTGACGTAATGTGTCATGTGACAAAAATGAAAAGTGAAAACATACTGCCACTAGTAGTTCCTTATCTACAAATAAGCACCAATTCGTATTACCGGATGAATCCAGGATTACTGTGTATATACTGTAATAAGTAAATAAGTAAACTAACTACATATATACGTCAAACAGTGGAACAAAATCTAACTGTATAAATACAGAGTTCTCATAGGACGTATTATAGTAAACATATACAGTATAATACACAATGTGCCTATATGATCATAAAATAGTGGCAGACAGTAAAGTGCTATGTGAGAGTGAAATAAAGTGCAAAAAAAAGGAGGAGAGCACAAGAAAAGGAGAGAAAGAAAGATAAGTGCAATACCATTCACTATACAAGAGACAAAAATATCATGACATAAAAAAGTTTCACAGGTCCCTGGAAACATTTAAATATACGAAATTTATGAGCATGATTTATCACTTTACAATAAATAGCATAAACTAGTATAAAAAATGTGTTAAAACCCAATAAATACACCTAAAACCCTATCCAATCATATATATATACACACATATATAAAATATATACACGCATATATATACAAAGAACAAAGTCTATGACCAATTTAATATTTCATATTTTCAAATCAGGCCCAATCAAGGTAGAAAAATAGAAAAATAGAGGTATATATAGATAAATATATAATAAATATAAACATCTATATATAAATAAATACATGTACATCAAGGACTAACTTACAAACAGAACACACTGCATGTACGCTAGAATAAATATATTCCAAACCAACAAATCAAAATTTCATACAACAAATATTATTCATCTTAGACATATTAAGAAAGACAATTAAGTGTGGGGCAGAAGCTAGGTCCGGCCTCAACCTCGAAATAGGGAACCTAACTAAGAGGGAGTGAGTGTAGTCTGCCGGACACTAGAATAATATTCAAGAAAGGATTGCTGAATAAGAAAAAGGCATCACAGAAAATGATGCATTTCATCAATATTGTTCAATTCATTCGGCCAACGGGTATCTAATTCTAAGATCATCTTCGTTTCCAACTGCCTTAATAATGACTCCCTATCCCCACCTCTTTTAAGGGGGGGTATAGCTCCGATCACAAAATATTTTAAACAAGAAAGATCATTATTGTGGATTCTTTTAAAGTGGCGAGCTACGGGGTAAGCCGGGTCACTATCAAGTATAGCGCGTAGATGCTGTAAAATCCTGACGTGTACCTGGAGCTTGGTGCTACCAACATATCTTAACCCACAGGTACACGTCAGGACATACACAGCAAAGTCAGTCTTGCAATTAAAATTGCCAGTAATAGTTTTGGGTTCTGCATCAAATGGAGTTGAATAATGTAGAGTATTGATACCGAACCTACACGCGCGGCAGCTGGAACATTTAAAGAAACCTTTAGAGGGTTTTAACCAGAGAGTTTGAGATTTTAATTCAGGGGCTGCTTTGTCCAAAGCTGAGCCCATACTTCTGGCCCGTCTAAAGGTGATAGTTGGGTTGGCCGGCAGCCTAGTGTTCAGAATGTGGTCATTAAGAACAATAGGCCAATTCTTTTTTATAGTATGGCTTTTAGTTTTCTGTCCTCACTACTAAAGCCAGTGATCATTCGTGGACTGACTTCTTGAATTTCAGAAATGTTTCCCTGATCTAGTTCTAACTGAGATTCAGGAAAAAGGCTTTGTCTGGATCTGAGTTTAGATTTCTTAACTGCTTTGTTCAAAATAATATCTGAATAACCCCTGACTTTTAAACGTGCCAACAACTCTGATAGGCAATGCTCAATAGTTCATAGTCAGAGGGGGAGCTGCAGATTCTTTTATATATATATATGTGCGTATATATATATATATATATATATATATTCATATATATATATGTGTATGTGTGTGTGTGTGTGTGAATGTGTGTGTATACCTATGCTGCACCTATGCTATCGAGGTACTTAAGTGTGGAGTTAATAATTGTAAATCTATATCTACCTACATGCACTTACGCTTCGATATTCTGTCCTTGATATTCTTGTACCACAATATTCTATGGGCTGATATTCAGTGGCACAATCTATTTTAAAGGGGGCAGGGAAAGGAGTATCGGCACATAAGAAACCAGTTTCCCTTTGGAGAAAAAGGCTTAAATGTAAACCTTAAATTGGCAGATTTCCTACCAATGGTAAATTTGTGTTTAAGCGTTAGACATTCATACATACCACTACCATTTTTGTAGATGTATATTTTATGCTTTCGGAATTTTTGGGACTCTAATAAATGTTATATGTTTTCTATATTCCAATTTTAAAACCTAAGAAATGTAGATTCACAACTTGTAAACTTAATCTTTGCAAATCTAGCTTACTGTTTTTATTGACCTTTACTTAGACACATAGCACCAGCAAACTAGTGGGCCCACAATGTCAATCCCTATTTAGAGCTAGTAAGTGTGTTGGTATTTATATTCTTATTTCTCATGTATACTCTTATAATTATACACCACTGTTCAGTGTGGCTTCAGAGGCCTTGGTGATTTCTACAGCTTATTTGTTTGTTGTAGGTTCACTTATGAGATTGCACCAGTGTTCATTGTAATGGAGAAGATAATCCTAAAGAAGATGCATGAAATAGTTGGCTGGGATGAGAACGAAGCTGATGGAATATTTTCGCCTGGTAAGTGTGTAGTGAAATTATCATAGTTTATATCATAATAAGCATACAAGAACTTGTATTTATGAGCTTGAACAGTTCCTAAGCACTTCCCACCCAAGCATGCAGAGAGCTGCAGAGACAAGTAGATCCTAGTACTTAGTAACTTAGTGTTGGTCCTGGCCCTTTCTGCAGGGTCAGCCCAGAGTTTTGCCTTCCTTCACTCAAGCTATTTGTATTGACTTTTAGGACTCTGCACACTTTAGTCCTGCAGTGGTAAAGTTCTTGCATATATACTAAGCATATTTAATTTACTTGTAAGTCCCTAGTAAAATGTAATATATGTACCTAAGGCCTGTAAATTAAATGCTACAAGTGGGATGCACAGGTCATTGTTACACCCTTACTCTGTAATCCATGTCTCAGGCCTGCCACTGCAGCTTGTATTGCAGTTTGAAACTGCAATGAAGTCCTGGCAAAATAAACCATTTACCAGTCCCAAACGTTCCTTCTTAATACTTATAAATCACCACTAATGTATTTCTTAAAGGCTCAGAGGGCAGAGTGCATAGTAGTTAAAAAGTCGGTCATGCCTTCTTAGGTTTTACATGTCCTGAAAGTAAAATACTCCCAAAGTTGATTTTCAATGTAGCAAGTCTTCTTCTCCCATAGACTAACAATGGGTTACCTTATTACACTTAAATGGTGATAACTTCAGTTTGAGAGCAGATGGAGGAATACTTCTTTCACTCATTTGAATTGTAATTTAAAATGCTCTTTAATGGTAAAGTCAGATTTTAAATTACTATTCTGAAAATGCTACTTTTAGAAAGTTGCCATTTTTCTGCTAATGTCACTGATAGATGCAGCTCATACCTTGGGCTACCTGCCCTTTGTCCCACTAGACAAATTGAAGCCAAATCCAGAATAGTGGAAGGTTAGACAGAGGGAGCATACCCCACACACGGGCTGGCACTGGGTATAAACTGGCACTCTCAGAACCTCTCATTAGAACACTCCTTGGCCTGTGGAAAAGATTCAGAAGAGGGACTGTCCTGATGTCTGAAGAAAAAAAGACTATACCTGCTTTTCTTGTACTCAGCATCCCAAAGTTTCTCCAAAGGTCTACTGGATGACTTCCTGTTTGAGCTACAGGGGCACAGTTATCCAGAGGCCTCTCTAGAGCTGCTCAGCTGACCATCACCATATAGACCTGTCTGGCATTTCCTGCTGACTCTGGTGGAGTGAGTCCTGACCCCCCAGATGTGTCTTCCCAGGTCATGGACCCTTAGCTGGTGTCAGAGTATACACCTCCTTCCTGTAAGCTACAAGAAATGAACTTCAGGAGAAACATATCACAAATTCTGGGCTCCTTGTTTCAGAAATGCCTACATGTGTCTACCGCATACGCAAAGCTCCAACAACGATCTGCTCTTCACGTCAAAAATGACCACTTGTGTCTCCCACCAAAACAAACCTCAGATGTCGACCAGCTCTTCGTGCCGACAATACTCTCATCACTGCCCGCCAACGTGAACCTCTGGCTGAGGCTCCTCATGTAGAACCGAACTGGGTGAGAAGGTAAACTCTCCACCGGGGGCAAACCTAGTTCCGGTATCCAACCAGCAATCCATCGGGAATATCCTTAACTTTTGACTTTGATATGATACAGTGAGACCAGATAACCATAACTGGTGCATTGTGCTTCATAGCGCTATTTTCACATTAAACTTAAAAAATTCATAACTCAGATTGTACTTTTTAGATTGTTGTCATTTTGGTGTCATTTTGTTTCTGAAAACGTATTTGTTAAACTAATGTGTGGCTAATCTTTTCTGTGTTTTCATTATATCAAATGTGACTTTATTTTTCTAAATTGGTGTGGGATTTGTCTTGTGTTGTGTTTACATTTTATTAGTGCTGTTGTCTGTCTTGCCTAAATACTTTACACATTGCCTCTAGGTAAAGTCTGACTGCTTTTGGTCCAAGCTACCAGAGTGCTAAGCAGATATTATTTTAGTGCCTTCTGGTTCACCCTGAGAAGGATTGTATTTATTACTTTATTGAGTCTCTCCTACCTCTCAACTAATAACCCAATTTGTAACATCTAGAATTATTCTTATTAATGAGGGATGAGGTCTCTAGTTCCCCTTGCCTAAACCAATACATTCTTGTTATCATAGTGAATACAGTGTATGTTGATGTAGTAGTGTATTCCAGTTGTCACAAACATCATCCAAGGCTGAAGAAAGAAAGAAATTCAATAGGGTTAACATTCCACCCAATTCTCACAGCAAATGTTTCATTCACATGAGTGAAATAATAACTGAATGATGATAATGCTATGTATACAGTGCCACAGCTAAAGAATACTGACATATGATCATGCCTTAAGGTATAAAGTGATGACCTAATGCTTTGCAACATTCATGGACAATTAAAATAGGTATTTGTTCTTTCTATGTTATATAGAATCAGTTTTGCAGGTTTGCAAAGTAAGTCTTAGTATACTTTCAGAAACTGAATAAGTTATGATGGTCTAATGTTTGATCCAGTTGTCTACAAATCATCCCTTTTAACTCAAATCTTATGAACCAATTTTCCCTAAAGGTCTGTACAGCTCAGTCCTTGATCCATTCGACAATGTTTAGATTTTGTTAATTGCCTCTAATATTCAAACTTTAAATTTGGTCCACTTGACATTTTTCGGGCTCTCAATGTCTTTGAGAATTACTATTTTGTGTGATCATCTTCTTTTTCATTTCTATTGTCTTCCACCACTTATTAACATATGGCTTTTCTCATAAAACTGATGTTTATGTTCCTTCTTTAGGTAATTTCAACTCCAAAAGTTAGAACGTACCTTAATTTTCAGCATGTGAATTATAAGCATTTTCTGCGAGACCCCAAGAAAATCGCATTTGAAGCTGTGGCAAACTGAATTTCTTTGTGGCGTTTGCCTAAAGTAAATCAAATGATGCAGAGAACATGTAAATTTATCATTTGTCATGACTAGATTCAGCCCAAAGTTGGTGCTCAAAAGTGTATACATCCACACACTACCAAGCCGTGCCACTGCCTGAGACTTTGCTCATCATTTGACAAGCCATACTGAACTACTGTTATAATCTCACTTTTGTAACTCACTCCAGCCCCATGAGTGGGTGTACTGAATATTATTGTCCAGTTGATTTGCATCCATGAAAACAATGCATTTTGTTCTGTAATTCTATGTGCTGAGGTAGCCCCATAAATAACACCAACATAAATACAATAAGTAAATGGTTCTTACAAGACCCTTTTGCTGGAGGATAGAGTAAAATGGTTTGCAGACATTCTGTTCTTAACACGAATAACAAGTTGCTCCATATTTCCAGTCATGGTAGAGAGTATCTCTTTCTTAGATCACTCACGCTTAATAATTTGTCTTTCTTTCTTCCATATTTGACCTGGATGTAGAATGACTGCCTTTTTCCAAAATAGAGACCTCTTAAGTAGCTTGCTCAGGCAGTATTTCTGCATTCATGCGTATTGGTTTATTGGTTTCAATCCAGATACATTTACTATATTTGAGTCGGTTTCCAAATTATAGACCTTGCTGTTTTAAATAATTCCTCAATGGCTGCTTGGCATGTTTCCCTTTGGAACATATTGTCTATTACAATGGAAATGGTGGTGCTTGCTCATCTCTACTCTCTTTTTGTACATAGTATCTTGATTGGTGCTGCTTGGAAAATGGCAATGGTTGTTCCTTTATTTAAAATAAACAATATTGACCCCTCCAATATGAACAATTATCACCCTATATCTTTTTAACCTTATCTAATAGAAATGTTGGGGAAAACCATTATCAGCAGATTTCTCAGTTCTGGTTGGAACGCAATCAGGCTTTCGTCGAACTCATTGGACTGAAATTGCTTTATCTGTTGTTGAGGATCTTAAGGTGATGGAAGGCAGAGGACACTTGGTGGCCCTGGTGTTGTTGGACTTATTTGTCACATTAGACACAGTTTCCTTAGTTGTTCATCAGGTTGGCAAGGACTGGTATTCAAGGACCTGCCCTTCAATAAATCATGTCCTACCAAGAGCCCATATATCAGGCAATTCATCTGTCCCCTTCTCGTTGACCACATGCCTCCTTGATACTGGCTGATTGCGAACTCAGCACAACAGCACCGCAGACTTATGTCTGTATCGACTACTGCCTTCGATCTACACTGCGGACAGCAGGGTTCGCAACTTGAATTCAGCTTTGGATCTACACTACGCACAGCATTGAAGTTATCCTTCATTTATGTAAGGCAGAGACAATTCTACTCTATGTCCTCAGACTTTGTTAAAATAAGCGATAAAAATTCTTCGTCGGTATCTATGCTGACTACTGTTTTCAATCTACAGTGCGGTCAGTAGAGTTTACAACTTGATACCAGTGGCGCATCAGCACTACAGAGAACATTGAATTCAGTCTTGATTTATTTAAAGCAGTGACAATTGTACTATGTCCTCAGATTTTGTCAAAGTATGAACAGTAGGAAATCCAGTCTTCATTTATTTAATGCAGAGACAATTCTACTATATGTCTTCAGATTTTGTTTAAATAAGTGACAAAAAGCATTCCTCCATGTCTGTGTCAACTACTGCCTTCGATCTACACTGCGGACAGCAGGGTTCACAACTTAAATTCAGCTTTTCATCTATACTACGGACAGCATTCAAGTTAGCTTTCATTTATGTAAGGCAGAGACAATTTTGTTGAATGATGCGACAAAAAACATTCCTCAATGTCTGTACTGAGTACTGCCTTCAAATGTACACTGCCATCAACAGAGTTCACCACTTGATATCAGTTCATGAGTTCCGTATGCAACAGTCAATGTATGGAGTACATTACAGATAATGCAGTGCAGCCTAAGATCTACACTGCGAACAGCAGGGTTCACAACTTAAATTCAGCTTTCAATCTACACTACGGACAGCATTAAAAGTATTCTTGATTTATGTAAGGCAGAGACAATTTTGTTAAAGGATGCCACAAAAAACATTGCTCAATAGCTATACTAACTACTGCCTTCAAATGTACACTGCGATCAACAGAGTTTACCACTTGATACCTGTGGCGCATCTGCACTACAGACAACATTGAATTCAGTGTTGATTTATTAAAGGCAGAGACAATTGTACTGTGTCCTTAGATTTTGTTAAAGTATGTGACAAAAAAAACATTCCTCGATGTCTGTGTCAACTACTGCCTTCAAACTACACTGCGGACAGTAGGGTTCACAACTTGAAGTCAACTTTGCATGTACACTACGGACAGTGGGAATTAAAGCTTGATTTATTTAATACAGCAATGTTACTGTATGTGTTCTGATTTTGTTAAAATAAGTGGCAAAAATCATTTGTCTATATCTCTGCTGACTACTGCCTTCGATCTACAGTGTGGACAGGAAGGTTCACATCTTGAATTCAGCTTTGAATCTATACTACGGACAGAAATTTAGTCTTGATTTTTGTAAAGTAGAGATAATTGTACTTTATGTTCTCAGATTTTGTTAAAAGATACGACAAAAAGAATTTCATTTTGTCAGTGATCACTACTGCCTTTGATCTACATTGTGAGGGCACACGATTCAGGTAGTACATGACGCATTCCAGTAGACAAAAGACATTATACCACTGCGACCCCCCCGAACCATGAATCATCGCAGAGTGTGCACACACTGAGTTCTTTCGATACCACTAACTCACTGCACCACAAGTCATCTCCCCGTAGCCTTATTAAGACAGAATTAACTAGGCAAAAAATATTGTTCCCAGTGCAGCCTCCATGCACTACACATTATTGCAGGATGCGTACAAGCTCAGCACCAAAGATAGTACTAACTAGGATCACCATAAATCATCACAAAGAAGAGTGAACAGTTTTATGTCATGGTGAGACATCCTGTCCCTTTTAAATGTCCCTGATACATACATATTTTAATAATGTATTCTATACACGTTCTATCTTTCATTTTAATCAAGACTGCAGATGATGCAGTCCACCCTAACATCTATATGGAGGACAGCAGGGTTTACAACTTGAATTCAGCTTTGGATCTACACTATAGACAGTAGAGAATTCAGCCTTGATTTACTTAATGCAGAAACAATTATACTGTATGTATTCAGATTTTGTTTAAATAAGTGAAAAAAGCGTTCCTCTATAACTGTGCTGACTAGTGGCTTCGATGTACACTGCGGACAGTAGGATTCACAAATTGAATTCAGCTTTCTATCTACACTACAGGCAGTAGGGAATTTAGCCTTGATTTATTTAAGGCGCAAACCAAAAATACTCCTATGGCACTGCTAGTATGCACAAGCACCTTTAATCCCTGCATCCTGTGAACTATGCTCACAAAGACTGTAGAAGCCTGCGCCTAAATTTACCTCCACCACCGGCAATACCAAGTACCTCTAGGGCATCACCTTCAACATGGCCTCCAGACATACGTCCCCATTTTGAGAAAGTTAGAATGCACTGCGTGAAATGCAATAGTTTAATTTGTTATGGGGAGCAATCCCTAGACCTAGTTTGCAGAGCAATTGATAACAATTGATAATAGGTTTTTTCCCCTCAAAGTTCATGCAGTCTAGTATACAACAGTCAATGCTTTGAGTACAGACCACTAGAACCACGCATCATCCCAGGGTGAGCACACACTGAACACCAGATATACCACTAACTCAGTGCACCATAAATAATCACCATGTGGCCTTATTAAGGCAAAATTCAGTTGCCAAAAGACATTCTTACCAGTGTGTTCTGCTTGAACCACGCATCATCACAGGCTCTGCATACACCGCCCCTACCTCAGTGTACCACAACTCATGAACCCTTTATGATAGAATCTTCTGTGTATAATTTCACATACAGTTCTCCTACCTTTGTACAGCAGAAGTCATAAACCGTTTATGATTGAATATCTGTGTATAATATTATGATGACTATTCTATTTGTTACCAACAGCACGTAACAAAATGGAGTCAAGCACACGTGCCCATACCCACTTCAACTAGCTATCTGTGTCTGTATACTTATTATATTTGTAAAAAAACGCTCCTGCGCCCTTACACATTATATTGTGCTGTAAATAGCATATGCAACCATCTTACTTCTGCCAATAATAAAAACTTTGATTATATAACTTTCTCTTGCTCATTCTACAAATACGAACGTACAAAGTGGATCATTACAATACTGTAAAGAAACTGTATAGTCAATTTATAAATGTGTACTATTTTTTTTTAGCATATTTATATAGCGTGAAGTCGACCGAAAACTATATCAACAATTTACATGAGCACCGTATTTACAGTACATTTTCAGGCACGCGTTGATTATATCATTACTCTACTATAACAGGATGTGGATGCAACTCCAAGCCTCGAACAATGATTTCCAGCACCAAGTTCGACAGTATACCTGAATAACCACATGCATATATATTATCTGTCCTTCATGTGCTAATAACTGCAACCTAAACTTCTCACAGCCCTGTATTACTACAGCTACAACACTCCACTGAATGTACAACAAACATTCATATTCGCAGATATGTGTCATGCCCACCATCTTTTATGTGTGCATCTATGGATGAATATAGGGTCAGTGATACCCCATACCTTCCATGTTAGCCATATTGTAGAACTTTACAGACATAATAACATATTTGCGTGTAAGATCCGGGTGACAGCAGCACTACAACACGGACACCCAAATCAGTAGATATTTCATATAGCTCACGCCGGAATCACGCCCATAGCTCTGGAGTCACCATTCACAGCCTCGTGCAGCACTGGCATACGTCATTCCAGCCCACACAGCAACACTACATGGCCCAGATTTCCATTGTAGTGATTTCTTACTTCCAGGTCTAGGTGTCAGAATGGCACACACACACTCCCTCATGGCTGGTATACACCCACACCACACCCATCCAGCACATGAGTCACTACACACGTGACCATACCAATAAAAAAGACGGGGCACACATGCTCTATGCCATTTTAGGGTTGCTCCCATCGCAAGCAATGTGATGGCCTGTCCTAGTGGTTCCGACGCCTCATGTAGGCCTGAACCACAGAGCAGAGGGGCCCACCAATATGTCCTTGGCCTCTTTGGTCACTGAGTTAGTGGTACCGCAAGGACTGAGCGGGTGAGGAACCTGCGATGATAATGGAAGCACGAGTATGTCGTTAGCCATAGCGATATCAAGACTCAACACTATATGGTACACTTCTTGGATGCAGAGCGGGACTGCATGATGTAGAAGGTGCCCTGTCCACGGAAAGGTGAGCAGTCAAGCCTGAGTGCGCAGCGGAGGGAGTAGATGGGGTGCAGCAGACTGGATACAAAAAGGAGACGCAGTGATTCAGGCGTACGCAGTCGTATATACCGTATCTTATTGCATTGGTCATTTTTTTCCAATATCAGGAAAGCTTTTCTGATTGGTCAAATGTCCGTCACTTGTGATGATCGAAAGCACGTGTATCACTGCGCACCACTTGCTTTCACAATCAAACATTACTACTATAGTAATTTTACAAAAATCGAAGCCTATTAACCAAGTTGGAAATGTACAGAGTTGTTTTTTAAATGCGGGAGGAAAGGTGTGTGAAAGGGAGATGTAATTCTACTCCACATTAGGATAGTAACAATTACCAATCATAACATCTTTCTTTTACTATCTTTTAGATGTAAAGCTTCAGGGTGCATCATGTCCCGGCACGTGGTGAAAAACACACCGGTGACAGAAGGGCTTCGTTTTTATTTTTATTACGGCAGATCCATGCATCCAACGCACATTTCTCGGTTTCCCCCCCCCCCAAAAAAAATAATATGTGGGACCCCATAATCAGGTCTAGATGATCAAAATATTTCTTAAATGCCCCCTTTATACCTTTTAAGCACTTGTCCCACTATTTTCTAGATCCTCGCTTCTACAGAGGCACAAAATGGCTACCAACAATTCCTGGTTTCGTACGTTAACAACCACTTGACAGCCAATTAGCATTCAGCGCGTGATGGGGACGGTGCGCTTAGTGTGCGCGCAAGATACGCGCATCCATCAAGGCCATAGATATGTATGTACATTTACTTGGAATTTTCTCAAAAACTACTGAACATATTTGCACCATTTAAGCAAAAAGCACGAGTCTGAACTGAGGGCTACCTCTTTGCCAAATTTGGTATAATTCTGTTCAATCGTTGGGGCTGTAGCCGTGATGAATGGTTCCTATGGAAAATTGCATGGGAAAACACGTTTTGGGACCTCCCCTTTTTTCTTGGCCCTTGCTTCAAATGCAACATTTTAGACCCAGGAATTTCTCCTTCCCACGTAGCTAATTTTTAAACAAGCACAGGAGCCCGCTCTTCGTTTTTATTTTGTTCATGGCGGATCCACGCACCCAGCTCACATTTCTCCGTTAAAAAAAAATATATATCTTTTTTGGGCTCTAGGGGTCCTTGTGGGACCCCTAAGCAGTTCTAAAGAGTCAAAATATTTCTTACCTGCCCCCTTTATACATTTTAAACACATGTTCCACTAATTTCTAGATCCACGCTTCTACCGAGGCACAAAATGGCTGCCAACACTTCCTGGTTTCGAATGTTGACAGCCACTTGACAGCCAATCAGCATTCTGCGTTTGATCGGGACGGTGCACTTATAATCCGCGCATCCACCGAGCCCATAGATATATATGTACTTTTAATTGTAATTTTCTCAGGAACTACTGAACAGATTTTCACCATATAAGCAAAAGGCACGAGTCTGAACCAAGGATCACAACTTTGCCAAATTTGGTTTAATTCCGTTCAGCCGTTCGTGCTGTAGCCGCGATGAACGGTACCTATGGAAAATTGCATGGGGAAAACACGTTTACGGACCCCCTTTTTTCTCAGCCCCCGCTGCACGAATCACCCCAAGACTTTCAGGATAGGAGCGGACCGGAGCAGCCCACCAGTTTTGAAAACTTCGCGAAGATTCGTCAACCGGCGCCAAAGTTATTCTAAATAGAATGTTGCGAATTTCCTATGGAAAATAGGTCCTAACTATAACTACCTACTGGCCACCCCCAGTAGGTAATATATATATACCTACATATATATATCTCCACCACATTTCTCCAATGGACGGGAGCCCCCATCCCTTCTTCAGGGCAGCTTTGCAAACGGGCATGGAGGTTCCCGTAATCTGGCCTTCACCACAGCACACAAAGAAAACTGCGAAGCCCGACTGAGTACTTCACTGGCGTTATTATTTTTAGAAAGGGCAGGACATCACCCCTACGCGTTTCAGCCGTTGGTTGTAGCCATGTTCCCAGGTGAGGTGCATCACATTAAATCAGTTTTCACATTTGAACACATTACAGTCACGTGACCTGGTACGATACTATCAGTCCCATAGTGCACCTTGGTATCAATTGCAGACTACGGTGGTTGTGAGATATTGCCAATAACGTTGAATCCAGTAGAAAGAATTAAACCTTAGTTGAATACTATGTACTGTAATATGATAGTAAAAATACAGCTGCATAGCGTCCTTGCTTACAGTACATATCCCGGTGCACTCTGTTGTTCACAAAGGATTTGTCACGTAATGAATGTGCAGCAGTTACCTTCGAAAATGGAATCCACAAGATGTGCTGCCCACAATGGCTCTCACACTCAAAAAAATTCAGGCCAGTGAGTCCCAAATTGGCAAGAGGAGACTTCCCTCCTCCTGTACTCCCTTCTGCGCACTGTGCAGAATCTTACCAGGAAGGAGCAGAGGTGGATGAACATTTTCATGGGAAGGTATCGTTAAGATTTATTCAAACATGCAAAACAAAAAATAATTTTCTTATTGAAAAGCAGGCCTAACTATAACTACCTAGTGGCAACTTCCACTATATAATATATATACATACATATATATATATATATCACAAAAACCAAGGTTGCCCTCACGGAGTTGTCACACACAAGGAGGTTACGGCACACGCACCACCAGCAGCCGCCATCACCAGCCTGCCCTCATGCCTCGTCTGTTTTGGCCATACGCGTTTCGCGCACTGGTATGCTCTTGATCACTGGCAACAGAAGAGCAAGGATTAGTGGATTTCAGGTGAAACTTTTCCATTTTATTCATAATACAGTCCCGCCCTAATGGGCGTCAACCACTGAGGCATGATGGATGTAGTAGTTCATTAAAATAGTACCGGACTGTAGTTTCTTCCAAGCCCAAATGGCTACCACTGAAACCTGCAAAGTTAGTATAGTTCCAAATCAGAAAATGTAAACAAAAAGCGCCACAGTGGGTCAAGGTCCATTGGGGCATGCAGTTGGGCACACCAATGTAATCCGATGGCGAGGCCCCCCTCGTTCTTTTACGGTGCTTGTTTTGTCCAAGCACCAAGATCGGCCTCTCCAGCAGCGGGACTCCCCCACGGCTTGACTAGCTGTATATATCACAAAAACCAAGGTTGCCCTCACATAGTTGTCACACATAAGGAGGTTACTGCACACGCACCACCAGCCTGCCCTCATGCCTCGTCTGTTTTGGCCATATGCGTTTGTACCGGCCTCTGGGTATGCTGGTATTTTAAGCCCTGCATTATCGACCCCAAGTGAGGCTTCGTGTAGTTCGCTTAATCATAAAAATAAAACACCCCAGTGGGTTAGCAAGGTGGTCTGTGTCCCTTCACCTGCCATAATGTCACCCCCACTTTGAGAAAACAGCCAGTCTCGAGCAATGTCATCTTCCGATGTTCTTAATCTGCCGTTACGCAGTGGGCCGCCTCCGCGCCTGAGCAGGCCGCTAAAATCAAGTCAAACAAGGATGCCCATGTGGAGGAGACCTCACTAGCTGGATACTTCTCACGAAGTGAGACTGCAGTAGATGGAGCAGGCACACAATGCTGAAATAACAAGGCCAAACGCGTTTCGGGCTCCCGCCCTTGGTCACTGGCCGCACAAGCAGCATGAACACACACGAAGGATGCAGTTCTTAATTTATTCAACGTAAACACCGCCACCGGCCTCTGGGTATGCTGGTATTTGAAGTCCTGCATTATCGACCCCAACTGGAGCTTCGTGTAGTTCGCTTAATCATAAAAATCAGTGCGTATGATTTTCTTAATTTGATATTACTTGGTGGCTATTGATGTTGAAGTAATAAAGAAACTCAGTTTATCTTATGCAGTACGAACTTGGATGTATAAGAAATATGAGGTGAAACATAAGAGATAAAAATAATCCCCACAAAAGAAATGGAACATACTGAGAACCCAATCAGTACTAAACTGGAAATAAAAGAGGCATGGGGTAATATACAGAATCTCTATAAAAAATATAGAAATGGAACAACCATGAGGACAAAATGGAAACAAGAATGCGCACCCCATGAGGACCGACTGGTCACAATGAGGAACTGAAAAGCTGCTCATAACAATAAAAACATTATAATAGAAATAATGAGGTGATATGAAACAATTGTAAATAATCCCAGCAAAGTGAAAATGTAATTGTCAACAGAGTTGAAATGATATAGTCAAACAACTACAGATCCCATAATGTATTATAACGTGCTAATATGGGTATAAACTATAAATAAAAACCAAAGATGGACTCACATTTACCGTGAATAAGACCAGGTTGGGTTGAAACGCGTAGGTGGTGGTTGTGGGTTAATTTTCACGTTTAAATTTAAAATAAATCTTTATTGACGAGTTCCTTGGTGTGTGGTGAAATGCATGTGGAAATCGTTGTTTGGGTGACTGAGTGTATTTATTTGTGTGTTGGGGAGCGAATATATGTTTTAGTTGTACATCTTCAACAAAGTAAAAAAATAAAAGGCATTGTATGTGAGAGTTGGTGTATATAAATAAGTATATGTGAGAGTCAGTGATTGTGAGAGTAGCTATATGAAGGGGTGTATAATTGTAACGGTGATTTTATAACATATTTACTATGAGTTACTATGTGTTTGAATAAATGAGGTGTTGTGTGTATAATTGTGTAAGTGAGTAAATGTAAGTGTGATTCATTTTTTTCATGAGTAAGTAGGGTGACTGCATAACCGTCTAAGATGACTGCTGATGTGTCAATGTCTATATATATGTATAAGTGCATTTGATAATGTTCTATTATTTAGTGACTACATATATAAGTGATTCTGTTGTTGAATGGGTAGTTGTGTATGTAGACTTAGGAATCAGTGAGTGGGTATGTAGTAACTGGTATTGGTCTGGAAATGGTTTCAAATATGGTACTCTGTATTTTACAGTGAGTGGTGAAAGGATAAACTAGTGTATGATGAGGTATATCAGATTGTCACGTGGATGATGTCATCAGTGATGTCATCGGTGATGTCATTTGAGATGTCATCACTGATGTCATCAGTGATGTCACTGACCATGTCATGAATGATGTAATATGTGACATCATCAGCAGTGCATTGCGGATGCGCAAGTTATAGTTAGCAGAACTAACTATAATGGAGGAATTTCTTTGGTTTTGTACAAGTGAAATGTCCAGCTAACTATAACACCCCCGAAACCTATTGTTTTTTCTGTGAATTTCTAAGGTTTTTTAAATGCTAATTTCTTACTATAACGTTTCTGAAACCTATGTTATTTTCAGTGAATTTCAAAGCTTTTTTAATTGCTAATTTCTAACTATAACGTCTCTGAAACATATGGTTTTTTCAGTGAATTTCAAAGGTTTTTAAATGCAAATTTCTAAGTGTAATAGTAGTTATACCTAGTTTTTTAACAGTTTATTTATAAATATTTTATTCATTAAATAACATTATATATTTTTCTGAAAATTGCACAATTTTTTTTTATTCAAACTGAAATATTGTTTCTTTTTTTGTTTTATATTCTTATTTTAATATATTTATATTATTTTCTTTTTTTTCCCCAAAAATTTCGGAGTCGCGCACCCAAAGCGTACACATTACGGTGGGTGTGCGGATTCTAGCAGCCATTTTAGAAAAGTTGTGAAGGATCCGCGTACAGTGTGTGACGGCTGCGTGTTTTTCAGTTACATCATATACATTTAATATTACGTGATGTGCGCGATTGGTATGCGACCAGTCTGTGACTCCTGCTGCCGCGCATTCACAACACATGCGCATTACATACACGACGCTTACGCGGTGGCGGGTCCCGCGTGACGTCATATACGCGGCTGGGGCGCACTGGGTACACAACTCCCGCAAAAAAAATTATGTTCTAAAATGATATGTATGTGTCTTTAATATACATATTAGGGAAAGAGATTATCTAAGATATTCATAAAAATAATATATTTGTATATTATTTTTAATATATTTTTGGGTGCGTGCTTCATGAGCGCAGAGTGTGCAGATCCCATGTGGCCTGAAAAAATAAGATTTCATTGGTTCATAACATTTCTCACTGTGACTATTGAAGGACCCCACCCATTTTAATCATTCTTGTAGGAGCATCTTTAGAGAGACATCTATTTTACTACAAGAACCCTTTATGCTAACAAAATGGCATCTGGACAGCAGCAGCAGCAGGAGGAAGTATCTTCTGAAGAAGAATTCTTGTAGGAGGCACAACGTCCACAGAGGCCGGAATCTGTTGTGTGGAAATTCTTCACATTTCCACCTGGAGAGAAAAAAAGTAAATGCGAGAAAGGCGACGTGCAAAATTTGTGACCAAGTCCTGTCAAGAGGCAGTGAAAAAATATACTCTTGTGGCACTGCTTCTATGTACAAGCATCTCCGGACCACACATCCTCTCAATCTTGCTCGGGAGGAAATGAGGCAAACTGCTTTGAACCCCTCACCTGCTGTGGCAAGTACGTCTGGAGCGTCCTCAGGAACACCTGCAATGGACATTAGGCCACATTTCGCCTTTCTCGAACAACACTGCGTGAAATGTAAGAAACGTATATGCTTCGGTGAGAAGTCAGTGGATGCAGTTTGTGCTGCACAACGCAACCAATTTGTTTTTGTTTTGTTTTTGGAATGATAAGTAATTCCAAAGGTTTCCTGTTTTATTCATTCTTTTTTTGTTCATTTTTTTTAAAAAACACCAAAAGAAAACAAAATTGTTCAAAATAATAAAAGAAGAATACAAAAAAAGTTCTTATCAGAACTACCTTATCTGGTTAAAGAAAGAACAATAATTGCAAGGTAATGCATGAACGTTTGGTTGAATATATGTATACAGCACGATTGACTGAAAGAATGCATTAGAAGTGTATGGTGAATTTATAGGTGAATATTTATGAGGAAGTACTGCAGCGTGACACTCCAAGCTCTTTAGCTGCACTGCACTGTGGCACTTCCGTAGCTCCGGGATGTGACATATGTTAATGAATATGTTGCAACTCTGTGCTTCCCTCTGCACTGCTGCACAAACTGCAGCCATGCGGTGACACAGGTACCCTTGTACCATGGTGCAAGGATGTCTGTGTCATGCGGAGATTGTTTTTGTGCAGGAAGGTGAAGAATAGAGATCATACATAGGAGGAGAAAGTTGAGAAGTAGAAATGGATGGCTGGAGGAGGAGGGGGAAGGAGTGGGGTTATGGGAAGGCCAGTGAGATGAGAGGAGAAGGGGCTGAACAGGTAGAGGAGGGAGGGAGGGAGGTCAAAGGGAGGCCATAGGAGTGGGAGAGAAGAGAGAGGGTGCAGGCCAGGTGCCATGGGTAATGAAAGGTGAATGTAGGGGTAAAGGCACCAGGCAGAGTGGGGGGGGGTTGAGCTAAATGAAAGTTATGGGAGGAGTGAGGGACTGTGCAGTCAGAGGGAGGGAAGAGGGAGAAATTACCAAGAGGGGAAACAGGGTTGTGAAGCATAGGGGGGAATGTAAGATGTGGAGAGATAGGAGGTAAGAGATCAGTGGGAGGGAAGATGATGGGATTACCAAAAGGGGAGGCGGGATGTGAGGCATAGGAAGGAGGAGAGAAGGTTGAAGAGAGATAGGAGAAGTAAGAACAGAATTGAGGGTACGAGGAAAGGGGAAGAGTGGAAAGGGGTGAGGAGAAGAGGAGAGGGAGGGGGGAGGAGGGAGGGTAAGGCGAGTTGATTGGTAGTTCAGATTGTAAGATAGGTGGATTAAATAGGGGGGAAATGGGAAGGAATAATGGAGTAAGGGGGTGGGAGAATGCAGTGGAATAATGAGGAGATGTAGGATGTAGAGGTGAAGTGGGGTGTAATGCAGATGAGGTAAGGGGGAGATCCCGGTGTTAAGGTGGCAGGACGGAAGGGGAGGGAACGAGAGAAGGGGGGGATAAAGGGTCGACCTGTGACTCCCGGGAGAGCGGTCTGAAGGAATGTGTGTGGGTCAAGGGGGGAGAAAGGGAGAAAGTAGATGAGCTAGAAGAAGAGGAGGAATCTAAAGAGATAGTAGTCACAGGGGTGGGACGAAGGGAGTGGAAGATGTGGTCAAAGAGAGAGAGAGACAAGAGTCAGCAGCTTGGATCATGACAGTGCCATTGTTATAAAGAATAATGGTGAGATTGCCATTAAAGCGAGTGGAGGGAGACATTTTTAACCGCTTCCCATGAGGAAAAGAAGAGGAGGAGGAGATGTTGAAGGATTTGAAGAAGCTGGAGGACCAGGAATGGATGTCATTAGTGAAGAAGATGAAGTAATTTTTAATCTTCCCTAGGCACCCATTATGGAATTGGTAAACAAAGAGGGAATCTGGAAATTGTTCAATGATGTTATGCTTGAACAGTTTAGCTTGTGCTTTGGACATATAAGGGGGATAAATTACTTTGAAGCAATTGATTCCAGACTTAATTCGACTGGAAGCCATGATAAGGAGATGTGGTGAAGATGTGGTGTAGTGGACAGAAAAAGGGGCCACTAGGATAGTGATGGCGCAAAGAGGTGAAATAAGAGGGGTGCGCAAATTCCGGAAATCAATGAGAATGAAACCAATAGGAGTGAGGTCAAGTCAGGAGTAAAGGTAGATACCAGACAAGGCTAGAAACAGGTAGAAAGGTACAGGGGAGAAGCAGCATTGAATCATGTGTGCATATCTCTTTCGTTTCAAATAGAGGAAGAGGAAGCACCAAAAGGGGGGTTGCCCAATCCAAGATGGCCATCAAAGATTTGAAGGCATTCCTCTTTCTGTACTAAGGACTGCCTGGTGGCAAAGGCCACCATCTTAGGGTCAGGCATCCAGGTTCTGGGCATGGGGGGCCTGGAAAGTGGTAAATAACATGGATGGTTGGGGTGTGGAAGCACCACAGAGGGCACATCAGAAAGTAAGCGAGTTATCCACAGTAATTCAGTTTAAAACCCCCAATCACCCCCTCTGTGAACACATTGTTTGAAGGGATAATAGAGCACTGAATCTTCCCAAAGTACGCAGCTGACCCTTCAAAATAGAATGGAAAGCAGCGCAGATCATTCCCATCCGGAAAAATATTAAGGCTCCTATAGATGATGTAACCAACTATCGCCTCAATTCTCAGCATCCCCTTTAGAGCAAGCTTTTGGAAAAGCATAATAACAAACATCAATCCAAATTTGTAGAAGCCTCAAATTGTCTTGATGTCTCTCAATCAGGCTTCTAGGCCAGACACATGGAGTCTCCCTGCTATTTACTTCACCTTGCGCTTGCTTTTTAATGAGCTAAATGTCTGCGCATTATATAAATATCTGCCTTCCATATAGATACAAAAAAATTCCTTATAACTATGTAGTGCTGCATCAAGAGGGTCCGATTGTGATCCATTATAGCTGCCGAAGCTGTCCACAATAGGAAAAGCAGCATGGTCGGGAGGCGGTCACTGAGGCTTCTAGAACGCAGCAATGGGACTCGTAGTTATCAGGACTAAGTGACGAACGTTAAAGCGCAATCCGGCAAACAACTACCATGATCAGCGAAATGCGTGTGCGCAGTTCAGAGAGTACTCCATTAAGCGCAAGGCATCGTTTGCATGTTAATGCGCACTACTTTAAAAACAAGCATTTGCAATGCAATAGAACTCGCATTTACGCGAGTTCTGTTGCATTTTAAACAAGAGTGCGGGCGTGCAAAAAGTCATAAAAAGGAGTGCAGGTGGGGGCTGGTGGTGGCCCAAGAAGTTATTTACTGCAAAGGGGGAGGGGGGCAAGTCTCAGGAACAAAATAGTTTTTATAGTAAAGGGGCTGATACAAATGTCAACATGTCCATCAGCAGGAGGGACTAACACGCCGAAAACCAATCAGAATGCTGCATTTAGGATGTAAGCCAATCCAAAAGATGGGTGGAGAGTGGGAGGAGCTTAAACGAAGCTTCCCTGCTATAGTATATATTGCTTGTCTCAACGAGACAGTGCAAGCACTGCCTAGGCGAGACCTAAAAAGGGGTGTTAATATACACACACTATCCCTAAATAAAGTTCTAGCGATTATAGTTCCAGTCCATTCACAGCTCATATGAGATGTCATGAGTGATGTAATGAGTGATGTAACTGACCATGTCATGAATTATGTATTGTCTGAGGTCATTAGCAGTACATTGCGGGGGCGTAAGTTATAGTTAGCTCAGATAACTATAACTGCTTAATTTCACTGGTTGTGTATGAGTGAAATCTGGGTCTAACTATACCGTCCCTGTAATCTTTGTTTTTTTCAGAAAATTTCTAGTTTTCTTTAACCTTAAGTAAGATGCATATCACAATGTTTGGTGAGGTGTTGGAAGCAGGGCCTGGCATTGTGCTGCCGCCACCCAAGCTTGCTGCTCCTGCCTTCCCTCCTCCTAGCCATCCATTGTCCAAGTCCATGTCCCTGCTCCCTTATTACAGCCCTGTGTGGCTGTTGTTCTGCTACTGGCCTTCCTGCCTTCTCTGAACAGTTAGCTTGCTGCCCCATCCACCTCCTCCCTATCCTCTGTTGTCTGAATCCATGGACTAGCCTCCTCCCTCCTGCACGCATGGTCTGATGTGATGCCACTGCCCTCCATTTAGCATGATGTACCAGTCCACTCCTCCTGCCCTCCATTGCCAATTCTATGCCCCATCATTGACCTCCTGCTTAGCCTCTGTGCTTAGCTTGCAGCCCCTATTCTCCTTCCCCCTGCCCTCCGATGTCTGTGTGCATGCCCCTGCTCTATCCTTTTTGCCAACCATGTTCCATGGACCTGCCACTCCTATCTACTCTGAGTGTTCTGTTGAGCTACCACTCCCCTCCCACCTGCCTAGCATTCTCAGATGACTGTAACCTGTCCCTGCCACCTCCACCCTGCCTGTCCACATTCCATGCCCCTATCCCCTTCCTCCTGTCTCTCATGGTCCATTTTACAGCCACACACTTCTGCCTTCCCTGTCTGTTGTGCTGCAACTGCTCCTCCTGCCTGCCCGCGTGGTCTGTTGTGAGGCCCCTTCCCCTGAACTCTCTTGTCTGTGCCTAGGTCCTGACCCTCCCTTCTATCCTCCATGGTCCTTTGGGCATGACCCTGGACCCTCCTTCTTGCCCATCATAGCCATTGTGCTGCCACTAACCCTCCCGCTTGCCATGCATGGTCTTCTGTGCTACCAGGGCCCCTCCCACCTTCCCTGTGTGGTCAGCTATCTGCCCCTGACCCACTCCCACCTTCCCTCCATGGGCTATGTGTATGCCATTATAGTCTCACTGTTGCTCTCCATGGTGTGTCTTGCTTCTAGTGCCCATCCTGTCTGACCTCCGTGGTCATCTTGCTGCTCCTACCCTGCCCCCTTGCCCCAAGCCCTCTGTGTCCATGTGCAGACCCCTAGTCCCTCCCTCCTGGCTTGTCTGTTCCATTGTAATGCACCTGATCCGTCCCTCCTGACCTTTATGGTCCGTTATGCTGCAGCTATCTCTCCTGTCTGTCCATTATGGTCAGCTAGCTATCCTTGCCTCTTTCCCCTCTGTTCTCTGTTGTCCATGTGCATGGTCCTGTCCCCTCCCTATTGCTTTCTATGGATTGTTGTGCTGCAGTTTGGTGCACCTCTCCATGTCCCTCCTGTCCTTTGTTATCCGAGTCCATGTCCCTCCTTACCCCAATTCCTCCTGCCTTCCATGATCCAATGTACCATATTTGCTAACATTTTGAACTTGGTAAAAGGGAGATTTTGAAACAAAACTGGGGTATTGATTTTCCCCTTTGACTTAAATTGAAAAAGAGGAGATTGTAGAGAGGAGACAGATCAAATAGAGCCCATTTGGGCTTAAAAACATTGGACGTTTCCTGGCTGAATCAGGTCTGTTGGCAAGTATGGTTGTACCACCACTGCCTCTTCCTTCTGCCTCACAATGGTCTATTATATTGCCACCGTCTCTCTTGTCAGTCTAATATTGTTGGTTTGTTGCCTCTGCCCCCATTTCCACTGCCCTCTATAGTCTGTTGTGCTGCCACTGCCCTTCCTGCCTGCCCAGTGCGGTCAAATTGTTGCCTCTGCATCCTCCAACCTCCCTTCAATTTTCAGAGTCTGTGCCCCTGACCTCTACCTCTCAATACTATCCTAATGAACAACTAGATTGCTAACATTCTGTATTTATTACAAAAGTGTGGAACGCCTGACGTCATCTTGATTTAATCAAAACTGTAATACCTAGAGCATTTCCTTTTGAAATTACATATATGAGAGGGTCTTATTTGCATCAAAATTATGGTTAGTGCTCTAAAAAACTCAAATGAGGACATATTTTCTGAGTTTTCAAATAGCGACAAAGCACTTTTAAATTATTTGTTATCTTTATGTTTTTTTATCCAGTTGACCACTTGATTAAATGTTGCACTTAGGGGAGAGGATATGGTGTTACTTCCAGAGCTGCAGACTTTGCAACTGGGGAACCAGATTGGAGTTTCTGCTTCAGCTCGACATTCTGTGATTCCGGTTAAATCACTTAACCTCCTCATGTCTAAAACCAAAATGAATTTGTTCTTGGTTGATGTAACCAATGCTCATGTAAAGCACTCCAATACCTGACAAGTCTGCACTATATAAGACTGCAAAAACACAAAAAAAAAAAGTGTTTTGCACATTTCTGTCATTGGACTACATGTGGGCTACATTTGGGTGATATTTGTGCTAAATTTGAGCTCTTTTGTCTCTGGTGGCCATCTTGGGAGATTTATTTGTTATGAAGTTTCCCAATTTCCTCATTTACTGCAGTCTCCTCAGTAGGAAATGCTTTCAGTTTTTTACTTTGATTCCATCAAGAAGGTATTCAGATATGTCACACATTTGCCGTAAATTCTGAAAGTTATTGTTAGACCTGGCATATTTGGCGTGGTTTCCCCCTATCTTTTTGCCTCTACCTCCTGTATTTTTTGATGCTGTGCTGGATTTCGTTTTTGCTGGTTTAGATGCTTTGGGCAGTTTGCCACTGCTGTTCAGTGTCAAAGTGCAAGTGCTCCCTGTGTAAATTGATATTGTGATTGGGTATCCATGATTGGCATATTTGTGTCACTAAGAAGTCCCTAGTAAAGTGCACTCAGTGTGCCAGGGCTGGTGATAACAAATGCTACTGGTGGGCCTGCAGCACTGATTGCGCCTGTGTGCAGTCTGTGAACTGCCATGTCCTCCTGGTCAGTGTCCCCACTGGCCAGGCCTAACCCTTCCCTTTTTGTACATGTTGGTCACCCGTATGGAAGGCCCAAGGTACCCCTTTGGGCAGGGTGCAGTGTATTTGAAAGGTAGAGCATGTACTTGTGCAGGTGACATGCTCTGGTAGTGAATTACAGCCATTTTCGTTTTTCACTATTGTAAGGCTATCTTGCCCCATTAGCTATCATGGGGGATGCTGGCTACAGTGGCTACCAGCATATCTTCCCATAGGAGCAAGATAGGACATAAAAGTCTGGTATCCCTGAACTCAGAATTTAATAACACATCTTTTAGGAAAGGTTGTTTTTAAATCCTCTGTTTGCGAACAGCACTTTTAGAAAGTTGCTGTTCTCTTGTCTGACCCTTCCGTATGCATTGGCCTGTTTGTGAATTGGCTATCTGGTTTGAGAGTGACAGGGGCTGGGAGCCCCCAGGAGGCTGGCTGGGTCAGACCTAGGCTGAATGACTGCATCTGCATCTTGAGTGGTGATAGGGGATAACACCTGGGCCTGAATAGGGTTGTGCCTGCCTTACACATTGCTGGCTCCACCTCCTGCTGGGCGGCTGATGACCCTGCCCCTCTCCCTGAAAGGAAAGGAGAGGCCAGGAAAACAAAATGCTCAAGGAACACCCAGAACTGGTTCAGACCTGGCTCAGAGCCCTCCTGCACAAAGGGATCAAAGACTTTTAGGGGTATAATTACAGGACCCCTGACTACAGAAAATTAGATCATCCTGGAAACAAGAAGGAACCTCTGCCAAGGAGAAAGCTGGAAGACTGAAGAAGAAGGACTGCCCTGTTGTGTGATGCTGGACTGACCTGCAGTTGCTTTGCTGCCTAGGAGAGGAGAAGGACTGTGTTGTTGCTTTGTCCCCTTACTTGAAGGAATCTCCAAGGGCCTGTTGTGAGCTGGCTCCCTGTTTTGAAGTCCCAGGAACAAAAGGACTTCACCCCCAGCTTGCCTGAGCTCTGCTGAGAGAGCTCTGTCCTTCCTAGAGTGCTTGGGCCAGTTGTGGTGCCTCTGGAAGTTGTACCTGTGCTGGGAAGCTGGAAACCAAGATTTGAGAGACTTTGCTACAGAGAAGTTATCGCATCGCTCGCTTGCGGAACAAATCCCCGACAGTGCGAGGAAATTCCCGCCGCTACGAAGGCTGAGATCGTCGCAGCGCCTGTTGCCGCTGCCGGAGAAGTTGCAACCTTTGTTTACGGGAAGATCATCATCGCAGCGAGCATGGTCGCAGAGCCTGTCATCACTGGGTGAGATCGCCACTCCGCTTGCTTGCGGACCGCATCAGGTCGCTGCGAACATCATCGCAGAGTCATCGCATCGAGGAGCTGCGAGAGGAAGATCGCCCCTTGATCACGCATCTTCACCCAGGAGGTCATTGCAGCCCCTACAGATCATAGCATCGTGCCTTTGCGAGGCCAAACTTCCTACGGAACCTACTCACCGGAATCCATACAAGTCATCGCCTTCCTCCCCATAAAGACCGGATTCGTCGCAACACGCCCACTGCTGCAGCAGGACTGTCGCCAACGCCTCCCAATGGTCTCAGGAGCAACGCATCACTTGTTTTCCACCGCACCCGCTTCTGCTTTGGAACTTTGTCGCATCTAAAGGTACTGTTGGCTAAACGTGACGCAACTGTGAACTTTTCACGCAACTGTGGATTGTTGTATCGCAACATTAAGAACTCTTTTGCAACCATATTTTTGAAGTGTGTATGTTGGATTTTTGTCGTTTTGGTCTTGTGTAGTTTAGATTAAATACCTTTATTTTTCTAAACTATTGTGGAGTCAGTTTGTGGTGTTTTCACTGTGTTACTGTGAGTGTTGGTACAAATATTTTACACATTGCTTTTGGATCAGCCTGACTGCTTGTGCCAAGCTACCAAGGGGGTGAGAAGAGGTTATCTAAAGAGTGTTTCCTCCTTACCCTGACTAGAAGCAAGGGTCCCTATTTGGACAGTGGTACCTACCTCTGCCAACTAGAGACCCACAGTTCTAACAGTTATCACTCTAGTTGATCATTAGATCACTGTAGTAAAGCTACTGCTCACCACGGAAGTCTGCTGCTGGTATTAAAAGTGCATGTTTCAGTCTACATGTCAGAATTTTTTAATGGAATAGAAGAGGATTTGAGAAGTCACTCAAAATGTGCCCTAATTTTTCTTTCTTCAGCACTAATCATAATTTCTATGGCAAAAGGAACCCCCTCATTGTGTTCCTTTTTAAATTAAATGTTTTAAATGTTTATTCCAATCAAGATGGCTTTAGGTGTGCCATACTTTTGTCATAAGTAAGACAGTAAGCGCTCTAGTTGTTCTTAAGAACACTCTGGGACATTCTGTCATTGAGCTATAGGTGGGCTACATCTGGATGATATGTGTGCTACATTTGGGCTCTTTTGTCTCTGGTGGCCATCTTGGGAGACTTATTTGTTATGAAGTTTCCTAATGTACTGCAGTCTCCTCAGTAGGAAATACTTTAAGTTTTTTACTTTGGTTCCATCAAGAATGCATTCAGATGTGTCACACGTTTGCCATAAATTCTGAATGTTAGCACTCTAGTTGCTCATTAGATAACTGTAGTAAAGCTACTGCTCACCAGGGAAGTCTGCTGCTGGTATTCAAAGTGCATGTTTCAGTCGGCATGTCAGAATTTTTTTATGTATTTGAAAAGGATTTGAGAAGTCAAAATGTGCCCTAATTTTTCTTTTGGCAGCATTAATCATAATTTCTATGGCAAAATGAACCCCCTCATTTTGTTTCTTTGCAAATTAAATGTTTTAAATGTTACCACTTTATTCCAATCAAGATGGCTCCAGATGTTCAATACTTTTGTCATAAGTAAGACTGTTAGCGTTCTAGTTGTTGTTTAGTACACTCTGGGACATTCTGTCATTGGGCTATACTTGGGCTACATCTGTGTGATATTTGTGCTACATTTGGGCTCTTTTGTCTCTGGTGGCCATCTTGGGAGACTTATTTGTTATGAATTTTTCTAATTTCCTCATTTACTACAGTCTCCTCAGTAGGAAATACTTTCAGTTTTTTACTTTGTTTCCATCAAGAAGGCATTCAGCTGTGTCACACATTTGCCATACAGCCTGAATGTTAGCACTCTAGTTGCTTATTAGATCACTGTAGTAAAGCTACTTCTCACCACGGAAGTCTGCTGCTGGTATTGAAAGTGCATGTTTCAGTCTGCATGTCAGAATTCTTTAATGAAATAGAAGAGGATTTGAGAAGTCACTCAAAATGTGCCCTAATTTTTCTTTCTGCAGCACTAATCATACTTTCTATGGCAAAATGAACCCCCTCATTTTGTTCCTTTTTAAATTAAATGTTTTTTGGGTTACCACTTTAATGCAATCAAGATGGCTTCAGGTGTACAATATGTTTGTCATAAGTAGGACTGTAAATGCTCTAGTTGTTCTTTAGAACACTCTGGGAAGCTGCATTAGAACACAAAGGAATCAACTGACAGTCTCTGCCCTTGTTGGATGTACATGTTTTACTGAAAATATCAGACTTCATTCTCACATGACTGAGAAAGATAATGTGAATTTACAGAAAATATGCTCTCAGTTTAGCTTATAGATTACCTTCCAAATCCCTGTGGGAAAAGCATGAGAAAATAGTTTTCTCTCAGACATGATTCATGATATCCCAGCAGAAAGCTTTTTCACATGGTAAAATCACCTTGGAACACACCACAATTCCTAAAATGAGTATTGTACCATCAACAAATGATTTATAATGTAACTAAAGTCTTAAAACCTTCTATTAACTGCAATGCTTTTTATTGAGGTGCTATCATGTATATTGGTCCCAAGATGGCTGCCAACACTTCTTGGATGAAGTGCTGACAGCCAATCAGATCTCACAATGAACTGTGTGGTTAGGCTCCGCCCAGATATATATATTTATTTTTCCATTAATAAAAACTACTGAGCGGATTCACACCATTTAACAAACAGGGTTCTTTCTGAAGCAAGGGCTACCTTTTTGCCAAATTTGGTGTAATTCTGTTCAGCAGTTCGGGCTGTAGTTGTGTCTAATGTTTCCTATGGAAAATTGCTTGGAGAAAACACGTTTTGGGACCCCCCTTTTTTCTCAGCCCCCGCTTGCAGAATCACCCCAAAAATGTCAAGATAGGAGCGGACCAAAGCGGGCCATATGTTTTGAAAATTCCGCGAAGATTTGGCAATCGGCGCCAAAGTTATTTTGGAATAGAATGTTGCGATTTTCCTATGTTAACTAGGTCCTAACTATAACTACCTACTGGCGACCGCCAGTAGGTATTTTTTATATATATATATACATTTGAACAATACCACTTACTACATACTCACTCACTCCTAGGTCTACTCGCACATCCACGCATTTACCTATTCGGTAACTGATGCATGCAGTCACTGATCAATACAGCAGTATCATATGCACACATACACCTATATATACACTCACACACTGCCACTCATCCATAGACTTACTCACACACCTACTCAGTCATGCAAAGAATCAATCACACCCATTTACTTCCATATACAGTTATACACAGTCCACCTCACTTATTTATACAAATACCAACACATACTTACTCTCTTATACAATCACTGATACAACCAAACACTCAACCATACAGCCACTCTCACAATCACTCATTATCACATATAGTCATTTATATACTCCAACACTTATGTATACTGGCTTTTACATATATAGTTACTCACATATATACCACTGAGACATCCATTCACTCACCAATGCACTCATACACACACTCACCCACCCATACAGCCCTTCACAGATGCACTCTTGAACGTATACAGCCAGTGAATCACCCACTCACACACCTATGCAAAGTCACACTTCCCGCCCACTCACACAGACACATACTGATACTGACATTTAAACAGTTTACTCACTAATCCATGCATGGTGGTGGATGCGCGTTTGGTATGCGACAGGTGTGCGGCGTCAGGCCCCGCATAATGTCACTTACGTATGCGGTTGCGCCGGGTGCGCGACTCCCGTAAAATTTTTATATTTTAAAAGTATATGTGTATAGCTTTAATATGTGTATTAAAGGAAGAGATTATCTAAACTAAATATTAAAATCACATATTTGTAATTGCAATAAAGGTACATTATTGATAAATATATTTTCCGAGAGTTGCGACCGATGAACGTTTGGTTTGCGATAGGACCGCGGTTTCCGGCCCTGTGCCAGGTGCGCGACTCCCGTAAAATTTGTATCTTTTAAAAGTATATATATAAAACTTTAATATATATATTAAAGTAAGAGATTATCTAAACTAAATAGAAAAATCATATATTTATAATTGGAATGAAGTTATATCATTGTTAAATATATTTCCCTAAAGTCGTGCCGGGTGCACGCTGGTTGCGCGCCCGGTGCGCGAACCCCACGTCATTTGGAAAGAAAGCATCTTATTGGTTTACAAGGTTTTGTTTCTAGAATGTGAAGGACCCCTCCCTTTTTTTCATGCCGTCATCTACACTCTGGGAGACACACCTGTTGCGTTTGCTAGCTACCTTTACCTTTTTTTGATGTTTTTTCATCCGAAAAATGGCTTCTTCAACTGATGTCAACTTGGTAACAGAGGAAGAAGAAGAGATTCATTAGAAGTAAAAAATAAGAAAGAATCTTTTGTTTGGGCCTTATTCACAATTCCGGACGTGGAGAAGAAGGTCAATGCTAGAAAAGTAAGCTGCACTCTATGACCGAGGATTCGTGTGGCATGTCCAGCATGCTGAAACATCTCCAGACACTACATCCTCTGTATCTGGCCGGCGAACAACATCGTCGCGCCCAGGAAGCTGCTCAGCATGATCAACGTGCTGCTGGACTGGTGCACAGTCAAAATATCGATTCCTAATTATCGACTTACATTAATATCGAGTTTAAAATATCGAAGGTGAAGAATATCGAGGTCAAGACTATCGTTGGACAGAATATCGACCCTAAGGTAAGTAATATCGATTTTTTTTATATCGATGTAAGTAATATCGAAGTTAGTAATATCGATACCAATTATATCGATGTTACTAATTTCGATGTTACTAATATCGATATTTGTTTGTTGTTATGTATGTTGTTATGTATTTTATTATGTATTTTATATGTATGTGTTATATATTTTTTTAATGTATTTTATTTGTTTTAAATTATGTGTACTATTTTTGTATATTAAAAATGTTATTTTTAATTTAATTTTATGTTTTAGTATTGGAGCAGGCTGTGGGTTTATAGGGGTATAGGGTGGGAAGTAATTTAATTATTGTAAATTAATTATTAATTTTTAATAATTGTAATTTAATTTGTATTAATTTTTGCGTTTAGGTTCTGTAGCGGGTTGTGGGTTTATAGGGGAATTGGGTGGGAAGTAATTTAATTATAATTAAGTAATTATGTATTTTTTATTGGTATTGATAATTTTTTTATTCCTAATTAATTATTAATTGGTGAATACTTATTTTAATTGCTAATTAATTTTTTAATTGGTAATTAAGGTTTGTAATTGGTAATTACATTTTGTAATTGGCAATTCATTTTTGTAATTGGTAATTAAGGTTTGTAATTGAAAATTAAATTTTTTAATTTGCAATTTATTTTTTTAATTTGTAATTAAGGTTTTAAATTGGAAATTAAATTTGTTAATTGGCAATTAATTTTTTACAATTGGTAATTGATATTTTTAATTGTTAATTACTTTTTATTATTTGGAAATTTATATTATTAATTGGTAATTAATTTTTCATGAAAAATGTTTTTTATTTAAAAATAAATGTATTGTTTACCATTTTTTAATTGTTAATCAATGTTTAATTATCAATATGTTTTTTGTTTTGACAAATATTTTAGTGTTCAATATTTATTATTTGGTAATTTATATTTATTAATTCATATTTATTGGTATTTAATGTTAATTTATTAATTATTCAATTTTAAATATGTTTTTAGTCATTATAAATGGGTATTTGCAAATGATGTAGAGTTATTTAAAAATTAAAATTTTACATATTTTATTTACAACAATTATTTATAAGTATGTTATATTTACCTTCTATGCTATCCAATGCACTCTCTGGAGTTGGAATAGTAATTTTTACCCCTACGCTATCCAACGCTTTCCCTACTGTTGCACTCTATGGAGTTGGAATAGTAATTTTTACCCCTACGCTATCCGACGCTTTCCCTACTGTTGCACTCTCTGGAGTTGGAATAGTAATTTTTACCCCTACGCTATCCAACGCTTTCCCTACTGTTGCACTCTCTGGAGTTCGAATAGTAATTTTTACCCCTACGCTATCCAACGCTTTCCCTACTGTTGCGCTCTCTGGAGTTGGAATAGTAATTTTTACCCCTACGCTATCCAGCGCTTTCCCTACTGTTACACTCTCTGGAGTGGGAATAGTAATTTTTACCCCTACGCTATCCAATGTTTTCCCTACTGTTGCACTCTCTGGAGTGGGAATAGTAATTTTTACCCCTACACTATCCAACGCTTTCCGTACTGTTGCACTCTCTGGAGTGGGAATAGTAATTTTTACCCCTACGCTATCCAACGCTTTCCCTACTGTTGCACTCTCTGGAGTTGGAATAGTAATTTTTACCCCTTCGCTATCCAACACTTTCCCTACTGTTGCACTCTCTGGAGTTGGAATAGTAATTTTTACCTCTACGCTATACAATGTTTTCCCTACTGTTGCACTCTCTGGAGTGGGAATAGTAATTTTTACCCCTACGCTATCCAACGCTTTCCGTACTGTTGCACTCTCTGGAGTGGGAATAGTAATTTTTACCCCTACGCTATCCAACGTTTTCCCTACTGTTGCACTCTTTGGAGTGGGAATAGTAATTTTTACCCCTACGCTATCCAACGCTTACCCTACTGTTGCACCCACTGGAGTGGGAATAGTAATTTTTACCTCTACGCTATCCAACGCTTTCCCTACTGTTGCACTCTTTGGAGTGGAAATAGTAATTTTTACCCCTACGCTATCCAACGCTTTCCCTACTGTTGCACTCTCTGGAGTTGGAATAGTAATTTTTACCCCTTCGCTATCCATCACTTTCCCTACTGTTGAATCTCTGGAGTTGGAATAGTAATTTTTACCTCTACGCTATACAACGGTTTCTCTAATGTTGCGCTCTCTGGAGTGGGAATGGTAATTTTAAGTTATATGCTATCCAACATTTTTATTATTGTATTTTTTTTACTGATGGATTTTGAATAGTATTTTTATTTATTTAGTTATTAAATTTTTTTTGTATAAATTTAGATCATGTCGTATATAATTAATAAAAAAAATATTAAAGGTATATTTAATTTTTTTAATTTATTAAACGTAATTCTTTACTTTTTATTTAGGTTTTTGATTTATGTTTGTAAATGTATTTGTAATTTATAATATTTTTTATTAATTTATAAATTATTAAAATAACTATTACAACGTATTAAGTATGTATATATTATATATTTTATGTATATGTTTAATTAATGTATTATTATATATGTATTATTTATTAATTTGAAACATTATTAGATATTTTTAATTATGTTTATTTTATTTATTAGTGTTATTTACTTTATTTTACATTGATATTTTTACAGAAAAAAACGATATTTTTAACATCGATATTTTTAACATCTATGTATTTTTTCCCATATTTTGTACTTACCATGTTGTAGATAGGATGTCGATATTCTTGCCTTCGATATTTCTGCATCGATATTCCTGTAGGTCGATATTTTGTAGGTCATATTTTGACAGTGATTCTGCTGGGCCAAGCACCTCTGTAGTAAAACAAGGACCTGACATCTGTCCAGAGTTCGCTAATCTGAAACAACTTTGCATCAAGTGCGACGCTATAGTGTGTTTTGGTGAGCAGTCTGGTCATGCTGTCGTTTCTGCCGCAAGAAACTACAAATGTTATTTTTTTTTGTTGCTGCATTTTTTCCTGTAATGACTGTTTAATTGCAAAGTTGGACACTTTGTTCTGTTGTTTTTCCATTTTTTTTTTTAAAACACCAAGAAAAATTACAAAACATTAAAAATTATAAAATCGAAAAAAGAAGAAAAAGACAGTTCTGTTCAGAACCACCTATTCTGTTTAAAAAGAGCAATAAGTGTATGGTACTGCCAAGATGATTGCATGGGTATATATGTAGAGTTTGAGTGATTGAAATAGTGCATGGGTAGTGCATAAGTGATTGTATGAGTGCATCACTAGTACTTGTGTGATTGGATGAGTGCATAGGTAGTGCCTGGGTGACTCCATGAGTACGTGGGTAGTCCCTGTGTGATTGGACAAGTGCATGGGTAATGCCTGACTGATTGCATGAGTGCATGGATAGTGTCTGCTGATTGGATGAGTGTATGGGTAATGTCTGGCTGATTGAATGAGTGCATGGGTAGTACCTGCATGATTCGATGAGTGTATGGGCAATGCCTAGCTTATTGTATGAGTGTGTGGGTAGTGCCTGCCTGATTGCATGAGTGCATAGAAAATATGTGGTGATTGCATAAGTGCATGCATAGTCCTTGCATGACTAGACGAGTACATGAGTAATACCTGGATGGATGCATTGGAAGTGCATAAAGGATTGTAGCAGTACGTGTGTTAGTGACTGGGTCATTGCTTGGGTTCTGAGTGGATGATTAGAGTACTGCAAGGAGAATGCGTGGTGAATTTATAAGTGCTTGGATATTGGTGGAGTGTTTGGATTAGTATATGGCAGTGGCTGGGTGACTGGAGGAGTGCACGGGGAGTGACAGGGTGATTGCTGGACTGCATGGGTACTACCAGGGGAATTGAAGGAGTGAATGAGACATGTGTAGGTGGTTAAAGGACTGCATGGGTAGTACACAGGGATTGTAGCAGTGCATAAGTTAGTGCCTGAGTAATTGCATGAGTACATGGGTACTGACTGGATGATTAGAGTACTGCAAAGAGAGTGCATGGTGAATTTATAGGTGCTTGCGTATTGGTGGAGTGATTGGATAAGTACTAACACAAGTTAGTGCCCGAGTCATTGCATCAGTACATGGGTAGTGACTGGGTGAATAGAGTACTGAATAGAGATTGCTTGGTGAATTTATAAGTGATTGGATATTTGCGGAGTGATTGGATAACTTCATGTTGCTGGATGGATGATTGGAGGAGTGCATGGGGAGTGACAGGGGGATTGCTGGAGTGCATGGGTACTACCTGAGTAATTGGAGGAGTGAATCTGTACTGTGTAGCTGGTTAGAGGTCTGCATGGGTAGTGCATTGAGGATGGTAGCAGGGCATGAGTTAGTGTTTGAGTCATTACATGAGTACATGGATAGTGACTGGAGGATTAGAGTACTGCAAAGAGAGTGCCTGCTGAATTTATAAGTGCTTGGGTATTGGCGGTGTGATTGAATAAGTACATGGTGCTGGATGGGTGAATGGAGGAGTGCATGGAAAGTGACAGGGGAATTGATGGAGTGCATGGGTACTACCTGTCTAATTGGAGGAGTGACTCATTAGTTTGTAGGTGGTAAGACGTCTGCATGGGTAGTGCATAGAGGATTGTAGCAGTGCATGAGTTAGTGCCAGAGTCATACCATGTGTACATGGGTAGCGACTGGATGATTAGGGTACTGCAAAGAGAGTGTATGGTGAATTTATAAGTGCTTGGGTATTGGCGGAGTGATTGGATAAGTTCATGGTGCTGGGTGGGTGATTGGAGGAGTGCATAGGAAGTGACAGGGGGATTGCTGGAGTGCATGGGTACTACCTGTGTAATTGGAGGAGCGAATCAGTAGTATGTAGGTTGTTAGAGGTCTACATGGTTAGTGCATGGAGGATTGTAGCAGTAGATGAGTTTGTGCCTGAGTCATTGTGTGAGTACGTGGATAGTGACTGGATGAATAGAGTACTCTAAAGAGAGTGCATGGTGAATTTATAAGTGTTTGGGTATTGGCGGAGTGATTGGATAAGTAGATGGTGCTAGACGGGTGATTGTAGGAGTGCATTGGGAGTGACAGGGAGATTGCTGGAGTGCATGTGTACTACCTGGGTAATTGGAGGAGTGAATCAGTAGTGTGTAGATGGTTACAGGTCTGAATGGGTAGTGCATAGAGGATTGTAGCAGTGCACACGTTAGTGCTTGAGTCATTGCATGAGTACATGGGTAGTGACTGGATGATTAGAGTACTTTCAAAGAGAGTGCCTGGTGAATTCATAAGTGCTTGGGTATTGGCAGAATGATTGGATAAGTACATGGTGCTGGATGGGTGAGTTGAGGAGTGCATTGGGAGTTACAGTGTGATTGCTGGACTGTATGGGTACTAACTGGGAAAATGAAGGTGTGAATAAGCTGTGTGGGCATGCGTAATACACGTGTGATTGTAGCACTGGATGTGTTAGTGTCTAAGACATTGCATGAGTACATAGGTAGTGACTAGATGTTTAGAGTACTCCAAGGAGAGTACATGGTAAATTTATACATGCTTGGGTTATGGCGCAGTGATTAGATAAGGACATGGAACTGGCTGGGTGATTGGAGGAGTGCATGGGTAGTGAGAAGGAGATGGCTGGACTACATCAGTAGTGGTCAGGGGTTTGTAGCAGTGCATGTATTAGTACCTGGGGCATTGCATGAGTACATGGGTAGTGACTGGATGATTAGAGTACTGCAAGGAGAGTGCATGGTGAATTTATAAGTGCTTGTGTTTTGGCGTAGTGATTAGATAAGGATGTGGAACTGGCTGGTTGATTGGAGGAGTGCATGGGAAGTGACAAGGAGATTGCTGGACTGTATCAGTAGTGCTCAAGGGATTGTAGCAGTGCATGTGTTAGTGTGTGGGTCATTGAAGGAGTGCATGGGGAGTGACAGGGTGATTGCTGGACTGCATGGATACTACCTGGGTAATTGGAGGAGTGAATCAGTAGTGTGTAGGTGGTTACAGGACTGCATGGATAGTGCACATGTGTTTATAACTGCTTGGGTCTTGGCAAAGTGATTGGATAAGGACATAGGACTGGCTGGGTAATTTGAGGAGTGCATAAGTAGTAACAGGGAGATGACTAAACTGTATAGGTAGCAGTCAAAGGATTGTAAAAGTGCATGAATTAGTGCCTGGGTAATTGCATGAGTACATGGGAACTTATTGGATGATTAGAGTACTGCACGGAGAATGCATGCTAAAATTATAACTACTTGTGTTTTGGCGGAGTGATTGGAATAGTACATGGTAGTAGCTGGGCGATTGGAGGAGTGCACGGGGAGTGAGTTTGATTGCTGGACTGCAAGGGTACTACCTGGGTAATTGGAAGAGTAAATCGGTAGTGTGTACGTGGTTACAGGACTGCATGGATAGTGCACATGTGATTGTAGCACTGCATGTGTTAGTGCCTGGGTCATTGCATGAGTACATGGATAGCGACGGGATACTTAGAGTGCTGCAAGGAGAGTGCATAGTGAATTTATAAGTGCTTGGGTCTTGGCAGAGTGATTGGATAAGAACATAGGACTGACTGGGTAATTGGAGGAGTGCATAGGTAGTAACAGGGAGATTACTAAACTGTATAGGTAGCACTCAAAGGATTGTAAAAGTACATGAATTAGTGCCTAGGTAATTGCACAAGTACATGGGTACTGACTGGATGATTAGAGTACTGCAAAGAGAGTGCATGGTGAATTTCTAACTGCTTGTGTTTTGGCGGAGTGATTGGATTACTACATGGTATTGGCTGGGGGATTAGAGGAGTGCACAGGGAGTGACAGCGTGATTGCTGGACTCCATGGGTACTACCTGGGTAATTGGAGGAGTGAATCAATAGTTGGTTACAGGACTGCATGGATATTGCACATGTGATTGTAGCACTGCATGTATTAGTGCCTGGGTCATTGCATTATTACATGGATAGTGACAGGATACTTACAGTGCTGCAAGGAGAGTGCATGGTGGTTTTATGAATGCTTGAATTGTGGCAGAGTGATTGGATAAGGACATGGGACTGGCTAAGTAATTGCAAGAGTGCATAGGTAGTAACAAGGAGATTACTAAACTCTATGGGTAGCTTCACATTGGATGTCGTCATCTGTTATTGTAAGCTTGAAAACAGATCAGTCTAGTTTAAATTCGTTTGGTGCAAATTAGGCGGGACTATGACGCACTTGACAGTCTAGAAGTGACCAATGGCATTTTTTTTTAACTGTTGCACAACTTATTGATTTTGTATTGCTTGTTAAATGTTGTTTATTTTTCATAGGTGGGTCCATGTCCAACCTGTACAGCATACTGGTCGCTCGTTACAAGCGCTTTCCTGCTGTTAAAACCAAAGGCATGGCGGCTATTCCAAGCATTGCGTTATTTGCTTCTGAACATGTAAGTATGTGCACCAAAATGTTGCTAGCTGCCGCTATTATTTTACATCAAAATTTGTAGCTAGGGCGAGTATCTATTGGGCGGCCTATGCTGCTATGTGAATTCACATGTTTTTAAAATGAAAGAACTACTAAATCTGGACAGTTGCATTCCTTAATTTACACATGCTCTCTAATTTGCTTTCATTTCTTGCATGTGACGATATGGTTAACGTAAGCTGCTACATAAATTTACTCAGCTGCAAAGAACCAGCGCGCGACAATAAACATAATGGGTCCAATTTTTTTAAAACAGGTGCAATTTACACTACATTACAGCTTTGCATGTGTGTAAGTTATACTATCTAGGTTGTTCACAAAGCATGTATACTCAAATAAGTCTAGTGTAAGCTTGTGTAATGCCCTTCATTATCTTTTCCCGTCCACTGTGCTTTTGCCCACTGTGCCACTCTAGAATGGGATTAACTTTATGTAAATCAGACTTGAGGCCTGACGTCCTAACCTATTTTGTGGTCACAAACGCTGTGATTAAAAATAAATAGTGTTTTGACTGAAAACTAGGTTGCTGTGTATACTAATTCCATTTTAGGAGTGGTTAAACTTTTACCAACTCAGAAAATGGGATTGTGAATCAGTGTGAGATGTCAGTGTCTTGAGATCAAAATCTGATTGCAAAACATTGAAAAATGGCTGACTCCCAAGTTGGATTTATAACCTATTCACCAAAGGGAAGGGGCTCTTTTGGGATCCTGTCCTTTGATGTTTTGCCCCCTCTGGCTAGGGGTTACAAATGAAGTGCCAGGAGAAGCAGGGAGCAAGCTACAGGTCACAACTCCGACCCCTGACTACCTCCAAATGATATCCATGATAAATGGGGTTTGTAGTTGGCTAGGGTATGCGCCTAAGCCAGGAAGAGCCCACCACTCTAATCAGGGCATGTAAGTTACACACCAAAGAGGACTTGTGCTCACCACCTGATAGCTTGGTGAGGAGCAGTCAGACTTATCACCAGAGGCAATGTGTAAAGCATTTGCTCAACACACCCTTGCCAGTGACACAATAAAAACACCACAAAAGAGACTCCACTGAGGATTAAATAAAAATATGGTTTCTATTATATATAGATCACAAGACCAAAAATGTAGCAGATCATAAATATTGTGCAATTACTGAATAATACTTAGCATTCTGATAATGCAAGAACCAAAATAGTATGCATTATGAAATACCTTGCAGGCTCCATGGAAAGTAAATATGGCTAAATTACTTGAATCATAAGTACAGTGCATATGGAGCAATTACTGTAATAGGGCACTGTATCCTGATAAAGCAGGAATCCACATAATAAGCACCATAAGATCAGTGTATACCTAGACCATGAAATCGATCAGGTTAGGGATACTAAAGGTACATAAATAAACAGATTGGCGTCCATAAGGCATCTCGGTTGCAACAGCACGCAAATCACCATAAACAATAATCGGGCGCCAGGAGACCTGCATGCCTTCTAAGTCAAATACTGTTGATTTTCATGTCCTGTAGAAAGAATCTAGTGGCATATTATCAAGCCTGTGCGATAAAATTATCGCCGCTTTATCGGCCGAAAACGGCCGATAAAGCGGCGATAATGGGCTTGATAATATGCTCAATGGAATTCCAATCGAAGCCCATGTTAGATGTGAAGACATCTAACATGGGCTTCGATTGGAATTCCATAGAGCATATTATCAAGCCCATTATTGCCGCTTTATCGACCGTTTTCGGCCTATAAAGCGGCGATAATTTTATCGCACAGGCTTGATAATATGCCCCCTAGTTCTGGCCTAAGACACCGAGCGCAGGTGGGCCTGCACCCGTCTGAGGCTTTTTCCGGTAGTTCCCTAGTGCAGGGCTCCTGCACTCGCAGGCTTCACTGGTGGGCCTCCATCAATGATTCACCATGCCAGGTAATGATCATCCCAGGTACTAATGCTTCAAGGTGTGGCTTCCAGGAGTGGGGGCATCCCCACACTGTCAGTGGTTGCAGGGAGACCTCACTTGGTCCCCTTCATGCAAAGTTGTAACAGGGCAGCTGCCCCCGAACGTGCGGTGCAGCTGCAGTTGGTCTAGGAAATATGGCTGAATGTGGATGGGGGAGACTTCCTTTGGTCTCCCCTGGTGATCTGTGTCCACCCTACAACATACCCCTGGGACTGCGGCACTTACCCTGAGCGTGCCTCCAACCCCATCAAACTTGCTGTTGAGTGAGAGGGCACAGGTAGCTTTGACTGTGACCCTTCAGCCGGGTGTCTTCTCCTCAATATAGCAACAATGGGGCGACCCTGTGTCCCTCAGAACCTGGATATGTATGTAATAGGCTACAATGGTTCTGTTGGGGAGAACCCATTTGCTTTAAAAAAATAAAATGAGGGAGAACCAGGAAGAGTTGCTTGATACCTATTAAATAAGTATGACAAGTATAGTGTTTACATTGGGTAAATCATGACACGCATATCAAATTACGTTTGAATGCATATCAAATGATGTTGGAACACAGATTAAAGCAAAACACCTACTAGTATATGCTTGCAAAAGACTCTTCTTTTATATCAATTTAAGCTTAAGTCTATATTTACAAGTAATCAGAAGGCTGTCAGTACAAGAAATACTGACAAATTTGACATGTGGTACGATGACATTAAATGTTCAGTGACAGGGATGCACTGCATATATACAAGGTGATATTATGTACAATTTAATTACACAAAGAATTGGAATGCAGTCAAAAAGTGGGTAAACAATAACTCTGGTACACAGCAGGTTTGCTTATTGATTTGACACCCAGAGATTTGGTCGATCTGAACCATTGAATGTCATGGCAGGTCTTCTTCAGGACAGGTGGGTGTGTTGACAGCCCAAAAGGTGGGGTGACTCGCTGTGGCGTCGCTTGCTCTGTGAAAGTCTTCAGATGATCTGCATGTATAGGGTGTCTTCTCCTTAACACTATGGAACCAAACACAGGGAGGGGCCTCCCAGAGTGGCAACAAATACGTAGTAAAAGGGGAGTTTAAGGCTTGGCAAGTCGCTTTAAATGTCAAGTCAATGTGGTAGTAAACTGCGCACACAGGCTCTCTAGTGGCAGGACTGAGACAGGTTTGAAAGGCTACTTCTGTGGGTAGCACAACAGTGCTGCAGACCCACTAATAGCATTACATTTACAGGCCCTGTGTATATGGTATACCACTTTACAAGGGACATATAAGTAAATGAAATATGCCAAACAGGTGTAAACCAGTCATACCATGTTTTAGAGGCAAGAGCATGTGTACTTTAGCACTGATTAGCAGTGGGTAAGTGCCCACACTCCAATAGCAAAAATAAAGAAGGTCAGAAAAATAGGCAGAGGAAGGCAAATAGTTTGGGGTCAACCCGCCAAAAGGGCAAGATCCAACAATAGCCTTGTTTCCCTTGAGGACTCCTGACTGTTTAAAAATGTAAATTATTTAAAGGCAATCACAGACCTTTTGGTCTATTGAACTTATCAGGCCACCATCTTGGTTATTGCGAGCAATCATAGTGAGTCAGAAATGGCGACCTGCTGAATGCATATTAATTAGGCATGGCAGTCCGCAACTCACTACAACTCTATATTTTGCTAATTACTTCTTAGTATAGAAGGTTGTTTGCAAAATCAAACTCCATAAAAAAAACAGTTTCTTTGTGTAAGCCTAATTCACTGCTGACTTTCTGCTAGTCCTGCGCCAGGGCACTCCTTAAAGTAGCTGCACGCAATATAAATAGCCTATTATATCATATAAAAAAGGTACTATTGCGTTTTTGTGAAGGGAATCTTCCTACATCAGGACCTTGGTTCTACTCCAGTAGGATTATGCATATGGAAGTGTAAGTCGTTTACCAAATAGTCCTATTAATTGTTTTGCATTATGCTACAACCATAAAAAAGGAGACTGTAGTGGAACAGTAAACTTACCAGCATGCGTCGTGCTACTTGATAAAACCGTAGATCATATTTATATGTAACTTGCTGTTATGACCCATTTTTAGGTTGCGCATTCGAGACCTCTTGTATATACTTTAGTATATACTTATATGTGTATGCACTTTGGGGGCTCTGGAGATCAACCTTAGGACTTTTTCTGCTTCTGCTTAGGTACTTTTTAGGTCTCGCTGGCGGTGCAGCGCAAAGCGCTGCAGCCAACGAGACTTATAGTCACCGTGTTTGCCTCCAAGGGAGACAGACCTGGAGACAGACCTGTGCACGAGCCGATTGTAGTATGGGCACGAGCCGATTCAGGTCTGTGAAGGCGCTTCACAGTGGAACAGCTTGTGCGCTGCAAGTAACAATTATCACAGCATGAGACCCCACTTATCACAGCATGTCAACAGGCGCCCCAGGCTGCTGGAGCACTCAACTATAATTAATGTGCAGTTGAGTGCTCCAGCAGCGTGGGGCGCCTCTCTGCATGCTGTGATAATTATCACTTTGGGGCCTCATGCTGTGATAATTAGGGCGGCATGCTCTATTTGCAGCACTGAACATTTTCAAAGAAGGCGAAGCAGCGACATTCATTGGAGACACTCACCCTCACGCCCTCACCCCCCTCACTCGCCCTCACCCCCTCATACCCCCTGACCCCTCACACACCTCCTCACCCTCACCCTCACACCCCCTCACTCTCACACACCCTCACACACCCTCACCCTCACTCACCCTCTCACCTTCACACACCCTCTCACCCTCACACCCCCTCACCTTCACACACCCTCACCATCACTCACCCTCACACCCCCTCACCCTCACACTGCCTCACCCTCACACCCCCTCACACCCTCACCCTCACACCCCTCACCCTCACACCCCTCACCCTCACTACCCCTCAACCACCCTCACACCCCTCACCCTCACCCTCACACCCTCACACCCCCTACCCTCACACCCCCTCACCCTCACACACTCTCACCCTCAACACCCCTCACATACCCTCACTCACCCTCACACACCCTCACTCTGCCTCACAACCCCTCACCCTCTCACCCTCACTCTCACCCACCCTCACCCCCCTCACCCTCACACCCCTCACCCCCTCTCACCCTCACACACCCTCACTCACTCTCACACCCTCACCCTCACACCCCCTCACCCTCACACCCCCTCACCCTCTCACCCTCACACACCATCACCCTCAAAAACCCTCACCCTCACATACCCTCACCCCCCTCACCCCCCTCACCCTCACTCACCCTCACTCACCCTCACACACACTCACACACACACCCTCACATACCCTCACCAGCATAGCATAACAAAACATAGCATAGCATAACGAAACACAGCATAGCATAACAAACAAAAGCATAGGATAGCAAAGCACAGCATAACAAAACAAAGCATAGGATAGCAAAACAAAACATAGCATAACAAAACAAAGCATAGCATAGCAAAACACAACAAAGCATAGCATAGCATAACAAAACACAACAAAACATAGCATAGCATAACAAAACATAGCATAACAAAACATAGCATAACAAAACAAAGCATAACATAACAAAGCATAGCAAAACAAAACATATCATAGTAAAACAACAAAACATAGCATAGCATAACATAACACAACAAAACATAGCAGAACAAAACATAGCATAACATAACATAAAACAAAGCATAGCATAACAAAACATAGCAAAACACAGCAAAACATAGAATAGCATAACAAAACAAACCATAGCATAACATAACAAAGAATAGCAAAACAAAACATAGCATAGTAAAAAAAAATTAGAATAGCTTAACATAACACAACAAAAAAGCAGAACAAAACAGCATAACATACCAAAACATAGCATAACATAAAACAAAGCATAGCATAACAAAACATAGAATAACAAAACATAGCAAAACACAATAAAATATAGCATAGCATAACTAAACACAACAAAACATAGCATACATAACAAAACACAGCATTGCAAAGCATAGCAAAACATAGTATAGCATAGCATAAGAAAACACAACAAAACATAGCATAGCATAACAAAACACAACATAGCATAGCATAACAAAACAAAGCTTAGCATAACAAAACATAGTATAACAAAGCATAGCATAGTATAACAAAACATAGCATAACAAAACAAAGCATAACATAACAAAGCATAGCAAAACAAAACATATCATAGTAAAACAACAAAACATAGCATAGCATAACATAACACAACAAAACATAGCAGAACAAAACATAGCATAACATAAAACAAAGCATAGCATAACAAAACATAGCAAAACATAGAATAGCATAACAAAACAAACCATAGCATAACATAACAAAGAATAGCAAAACAAAACATAGCATAGTAAAACAAAACATAGCATAGCATAACATAACACAACAAAAAAGCAGAACAAAACAGCATAACATACCAAAACATAGCATAACATAAAACAAAGCATAGCATAACAAAACATAGCATAACAAAACATAGCAAAACACAATAAAATATAGCATAGCATAACTAAACACAACAAAACATAGCATACATAACAAAACACAGCATTGCAAAACATAGTATAGCATAGCATAACAAAACACAACAAAACATAGCATAGCATAACAAAACACAACATAGCATAGCATAACAAAACAAAGCTTAGCATAACAAAACATAGTATAACAAAGCATAGCATAGCATAACAAAACATAGCATAACAAAACATAGCATAGCAAAACAAAGCATAGCATAATAAAACACAACAAAATATAGCATAGCATAACAAATCATAGCAAAACACAACAAAGCATAGCATAACAAAACAAAGCATAGGATAGCAAAACTAAACATAGCATAGCATAACATAACAAAACAAAGCATAGGATAGCAAAACAAAACATAGCATAGCATAACAAAACATAGCATAACATAACAAAACACAACAACACATAGCAGAACAAAACATAGCTAACATAACTTAAAACAAAGCATAGCATAACAAAACAGCAAAACACAACAAAACATAGCATAGCATAGCATAGCATAACAACACACAACAAAACATAGCATAACAAAACACAACATAGCATAGCCTAACAAAACAACACTTGGCAAAGCATAACAACACACAACAAAACATAGCGTAACAAAACACAACATAGCATAGCCTAACAAAACAACACTTGGCATAGCATAACAAAACATAGCATAGCATAACAAAAAATAGCATAACAAAGCATAGCATATCAAAACACAACAAAACAAACCATAGCATAACATAACAAAGAATAGCAAAACAAAACATAGCATAGTAAAACAAAACATAGCATAGCATAACATAACACAACAAAAAAGCAGAACAAAACAGCATAACATACCAAAACATAGCATAACATAAAACAAAGCATAGCCTAACAAAACATAGCATAACAAAACATAGCAAAACACAATAAAATATAGCATAGCATAACTAAACACAACAAAACATAGCATACATAACAAAACACAGCATTGCAAAGCATAGCAAAACATAGTATAGCATAGCATAACAAAACACAACAAAACAGCATAGCATAACAAAACACAACATAGCATAGCATAACAAAACAAAGCTTAGCATAACAAAACATAGTATAACAAAGCATAGCATAGCATAACAAAACATAGCATAACAAAACATAGCATAGCAAAACAAAGCATAGCATAATAAAACACAACAAAATATAGCATAGCATAACAAATCATAGCAAAACACAACAAAGCATAGCATAACAAAACAAAGCATAGGATAGCAAAACTAAACATAGCATAG